>NC_132891.1:19878165-20555665 GCF_030463535.1 Salminus brasiliensis
TTGTTTTGGTGGTTGTGTGGTGTTGTTGTGTTGTGTTGTTGTTTTGTGTTGTTGTTTTGGTGTGTTGTGTGGTGTTGTTGTGTTGTGTTGTTTTGTGTTGTGTTTTGGTGTGTTGTGTGTTGTTGTGTGGTGTTGTTGTGTGGTTGTGTGGTGTTGTGTAGTTGTGTTGTGTTGTGTTCTTGGTAATGGGCATGGGCGAGCTCTCTAGCTAGAACCTCCCTCCCTGTCCAGAAGTTTAGCAGCTTTTGAGCTCATCAGGTGAAGCTGGGAAAGGAAAAGCATGTAAAAGAGCTTAAGGTGTAAAATCCTGTAACCAGTTTAAAACCAGATCAAACTCTTAACAGAAGGAGATTTTTCTCCAGAGATGATCAGTCTCAACAAATCCTCAGTGATCCAGACATGCAGAACGCGGTTGTGTTGTGTTTTGTGTTGTGTTTTGTGGTGTGTTGTGTTTCTGTGTTGTGTTGTTTTTTGGTGTTGTGTTATGGTGTTGTGTGTTGTTGTGTGGTGTTGTTGTGTGTTGTGGTGTTGTGTTGTAGTGTTGTGATGTGTTGTTGTGTTGTGCTGTTGTGTTTTGTTGTGTTTTTGTGTTGTGTTGTGGTGTGTTGTGTTTTTGAGTTGTTTTGTGTTGTGTTGTGATTCTGTGTTGTTGTGTTTCTGTGTTGTGTTGTGGTGTTGTGTTTCTGTGTTTTGTTGTTGTGTTGTGGTGTTGTGTTTTTGTGTTGTGTTGTTTTGTTGTGTTGTGTTGTTGTGGTATTGTGTTGTGTTTTCTTGTGGTGTGTTGTGTTGTTGTGTTTTTGTGTTGTGTTGTGTTGTGTTTTCTTGGGGTGTGTTGTGTTTTTGTGTTGTGTTGTTGTGTGTTGTGTTGGGTTGTGTTTTTGTGTTGTGTTGTGTTTTTGTGTTGTGTTGTGTGTTATGTTGTGTTGTTGTGTGTTGTGTTGTTGTTGTGTTGTGTTGTTGTGGGGTTGTGTTGTGTTGTGTAGTTGTGTTGTGGTGTTGTGTTGTGGCGTTGTGTTGTTGTGGCGTTGTGTTGTTGTGTCATGGTGTGTTGTTGTGTTGTGGTGTTGTTTTGTTGTGTTGTGTTGTTTTTGTGTGGTCTTGTGTTGTTTTGTTGTGTTGTGGTGTTGTGTTGTAGTGTTGTGTTTTTGTGTTGTGTTTTTGTGTTGTGTTGTGGTGTTGTGTTGTGTTGTGTTTTTGAGTTGTTTTGTATTGTGTTGTGTTTCTGTGTTGTGTTGTTGTGTTGTGGTGTTGTGTTTTTGTGTTGTTTTGTTGTGTTGTTTTGTTGTGTTGTGTTGTTGTGGTATTGTGTTGTGTTTTCTTATGGTGTGTTGTGTTGTGTTTTTGTGTTGTTTTGTGGTATTGTGTTGTTTTCTTGTGATGTTGTGTTGTGTTTTTGTGTTGTGTTGTGTTTTTGTGTTGTATTGTTGTGTGTTGTGTTGTGTTGTGGTTTTGTGTTGTGTTGTGGTGTTGTTGTTGTGCAGTTGTATTGTGGTGTTGTGTTGTGTCGTGGTGTGTTGTTGTGTTGTTTTGTTGTGGTGTTGTGTGTTGTGTTGTGATGTTGCATTGTGTTGTGTTGTGTTGTGTTGTTGTGTTGTGTTTTTGTGTTGTCTTGTGTGTTATGTTGTGTTGTGTTGTTGTGTTGTGGTGTTGTGTTGTTGTGCTGTTGTGTTGTTGTGTTGTGTAGTTGTGTTGTGGTGTTGTGTTGTGGCGTTGTGTTGTTGTGTCATGGTGTGTTGTTGTGTTGTGTTGTCTTGTTTTGTTGTGTTGTGTTGTTGTGGTGTTGTGTTGTTTTTGTGTGGTCTTGTGTTGTTTTGTTGTGTTGTGGTGTTGTGTTGTAGTGTTGTGTTTTTGTGTTGTGTTGTGTTTTTGTGTTGTGTTGTGGTGTTGTGTTGTGTTGTGTTTTTGAGTTGTTTTGTATTGTGTTGTGATTCTGTGTTGTTGTGTTTCTGTGTTGTGTTGTGGTGTTGTGTTTTTGTGTTGTTTTGTTGTGTTGTTTTGTTGTGTTGTGTTGTTGTGGTATTGTGTTGTGTTTTCTTGTGGTGTGTTGTGTTGTTGTGTTTTTGTGTTGTGTTGTGGTATTGTGTTGTGTTTTCTTGTGGTGTTGTGTTGTGTTGTGGTGTTGTTGTTGTGCAGTTGTATTGTGGTGTTGTGTTGTGGTGTGTTGTGTTGTGGTGTTGTTGTTGTGCAGTTGTATTGTGGTGTTGTGTTGTGTCGTGGTGTGTTGTGTTGTTTTGTTGTGGTGTTGTGTTGTTGTGGTGTTGTGTTGTGGTGTTGTGTGTTGTGTTGTGATGTTGCATTGTGTTGTGTTGTGTTGTTGTGTTTTTGTGTTGTGTTGTGGTATTGTGTTGTGTTTTCTTGTGGTGTTGTGTTGTGGTGTTGTTGTTGTGCAGTTGTATTGTGGTGTTGTGTTGTGGTGTGTTGTGTTGTGGTGTTGTTGTTGTGCAGTTGTATTGTGGTGTTGTGTTGTGTCGTGGTGTGTTGTGTTGTTTTGTTGTGGTGTTGTGTTGTTGTGGTGTTGTGTTGTGGTGTTGTGTGTTGTGTTGTGATGTTGCATTGTGTTGTGTTGTGTTGTTGTGTTGTGTTTTTGTGTTGTGTTGTGTTTTTGTGTTGTGTTGTGGTGTTGTTGTGTTGTGGTGTTGTGTTGTGTAGTTGTGTTGTGGTGTTGTGTTGTGGTGTTGTGTTGTGGCGTTGTGTTGTGTCGTGGTGTGTTTTGTTTTGTTTTGTTGTGTTGTTGTGTTGTGGTGTTGTGTTGTTGTGTAGTTGTGTTGTTTTTGTGTGGTCTTGTGTTGTGTTGTTGTAGTGTTGTGTTGTTGTGTTGTGTTAAAGTTTGTTGTTGTGTTGTGGTGCTGTTGTGTTGTGGTGCTGTTGAGTTGTGTTTTGTGTTGTGTTTTGTGGTGTGTTGTGTTGTTGTGTTTTTGTGTTGTGTTGTGGTATTGTGTTTTCTTGTGGTGTTGTGTTGTGTTTTTGTGTTGTGTTGTTGTGTTGTGTTAAAGTTTGTTGTTGTGTTGTGGTGCTGTTGTGTTGTGTTTTGTGGTGTGTTGTGTTGTGTTTTTGTGTTGTGTTGTGGTATTGTGTTTTCTTGTGGTGTTGTGTTGTGTTTTTGTGTTGTGTTGTTGTGTTTTTGTGTTGTGTTGTTGTGTGTTGTGTTGTGGTGTTGTTGTGCAGTTGTATTGTGGTGTTTTGTTGTGTTGTGTCGTGGTGTGTTGTTGTGTTGTGTTGTTTTGTTGTGGTGTTGTGTTGTTTTGTTGTGGTGTTGTGTGTTGTGTTGTGATGTTGCATTGTGTTGTGTTGTTGTGTTTTTGTGTTGTCTTGTGTGTTATGTTGTGTTGTTGTTGTGTTGTGTTGTTGTGGTGTTGTGTTGTTGTGTTGTGTAGTTGTGTTGTGGTGTTGTGTTGTGGCGTTGTGTTGTGTCATGGTGTGTTGTTTTGTTGTGTTGTAGTGTTGTGTTGTGCTTTTGTGTTGTGGTGTTGTGGTGTTTTTGTGTGTTGTTGTGTTGTGTTGTGTTGTGTTTTGTGTTGTGTTGTGTGTTGTGTTGTTTTGTGTTGTGTTGTGGTGTGGTGTTGTTGTGTTGTGTGTTGTGTGTTGTGTTGTTGTGTTGTGGTGTGGTTGTGTTGTGTTATTGTGTTGTGTTGTGTTGTGTGTTGTGGTGTGGTGTGGTGGTGTGGTGTGGTGTGGTGTTGTGTTGTGTTGTTGTGTTTTTGTGTTGTGTTGTGTGGTGTTGTGTTGTGTTGTTGTGTTTTTGTGTTGTGTTGTGGTATTGTGTTTTGTGTTGTGTTGTGTTGTGTGGTGCGGTGTTGTGTTGTGTTGTGTTGTTGTGTTGTGTTGTGTTGTGGTGTTGTTGTGTTGTGTTGTGTTGTGGTGTTGTGTTGTTGTGTTGTGTTGTGTTGTGGTTTTGTGTTGTGTTGTGTTGTGTTGTGTGTTGTGTTTTTGTGTTGTGTGGTGCGGTGTTGTGTTGTGTTGTGTTGTGTTGTGTTGTGTTGTGTGTTGTGTTGTTGTGTTGTGTTGTGTTGTGTTGTGGTGTTGTGTGTTGTGTTGTTGTGTTGTGTTGTGTTGTGTTGTTGTGTTACAATGCAGCCAATCAACACATGCAAATTGTACAAATCATCTTTCACAAATTTGGCTGCAATGAAGGAAAACCCACATTAAAACATTTGGGAAAATGATAAACCTGTAAGGGGTCACTGTGTCTGCTGCCACCTACCAGCAGAGGGCGACAGCGGTGAGGCACGGTTACCCAAGGGAACTCCAATCCCCAGAGATCCTAGAGGTCATCAGTGCAAACCAGACACACCTGGTGGTCACAGCATTTAAAGATGTGACATGGAGCTTCTCTGTTCCACCTTTGTTGAGGAGTGACTGGTACGGGACACAGAAGTGAAAGAAAGAGAGATGTTTGAAAAGATGAAAGAAAACAAGCTGAAAAGGAAATAGAAAAATAAAAGTCTTGAAAGAAGAAAAGTTGCAAAACAAGAGAACAGGGTTGAAAGAGAGAAGCTGAAGAGAGCACAGCTGAAGAGTTTACGTGAATCACTGAACCTCAGTTCCTTTGTTTTAAGAGCTGCTTCAGTTCCTTCCCTGCATTTGTTTTTCTTCAGTTGTTTTAGTGCTAAATATCCTGAGTCTGAACTACGCCGCCTTGTCCTCTGCTTAGTTTGGTCCCCCCCCTTTTAAGGGGTGCAACTCCACCACTTGCCTGTGCTTGCTGGTGGTGCAGTGGTAAGGTGTTGGACCTCCATTGCCAGGGTTGCTGGTTCAAAACCAGCTGGGAGCAACTGTTCTCCCACAAGTACACAAAAGCACCTACAGTCACATCAACCACACATACATTAACCTTATATCACACATTAAGGCCTGTCCTTACAGGCTTTCCTTTCTGCACTTGGGTCTTCTCCCTGACCGTCCCGTAACAAAACCAACTGAATATTACATTAAGATGAATTGTTTCAAGTAATTTTACAAAATAATAAATAAAACTATTAGACCAAAGCTGGTTGATTCTCACTGATAATACATAATAACACGTTCTTAAAACTAAGACCAATATTACGGCTTAATGTAGTAATTGTGTTAGCAGCAAAACTTACTATATAAGACTTTTACTATAACAGATTATTTAGTTGTATTGTATTTTGATTTCATTTAAGAAATGTAGTAATTATTTTAGTAGTTTTGATGTTGGTACATTAGAGTTTTTTGTATGTTTTGTAGCATCAGTCCTGACCAAAGGTCCTGAAGTGGTTGTTGGCAAAGATCTCACCATTAAGCGCGGCAGGACATTATTGAAAATCTTGGAATGTGTAGTTTTCAGACCTTTACACTCTCTTGATTTTTTTATTTCATTTCTGCAGACAATATTAGCTTCCTAATTACAAGTCCATAATGTCTGCACTGTCAGGCCTGCGTTGTCTGGCGCTCCCCCAGGGCGATCCCCGGACTCCGCCCCCAAGCCCAAATAAGGAGGTGGGGATTCCGGAAGTCGGCTGCGCATGCGCTCTGCCCACTTTACCCGGTTTGTGTTTCTGTTCCTTACTTTCCAGTTTTGTCCACTAGGTTGCTGAACCTCTGATTTAGCTTTGCGTGTCTGTTTTGTTCCCCTGTGTCCCGTTTTTCATTAAAGTCCTGCATCCCTGCAAGTGTTTCCCTGTGTTCACTGATCCTGACCCAGCATGACACACATTCAACATTACTAAAATCAGTCCAGTCGTGTATTTTTATTTTTTTATTTCATTTCTGCATACAATATTAGCTTCCTAATTACAAGTCCATAATGTCTGCACTGTCAGGCCTGCGTTGTCTGGCGCTCCCCCAGGGCGATCCCCGGACTCCGCCCCCAAGACCAAATAAGGAGGCGGGGATTCCGGAAGTCAAAGGGGGAGGACAGTCTGTGGGTGTAGGTTTGGTCTGTGGTCTGTTGTCCTCTTACTCTGTCTGCTCTGGTAGTTCCTGTTTGTTTCTGTCAGCGTTTCCAGCTCTCTGGTTTTGTAAGTCTTGCTTCGTAGCTCCAGGTTCTTGGTTTTTGTTTATGGTTTTTATCAGAAGTCGTTTTGTTTTGGTGGTTATTTCTGAAGCTCTGCTTCACAGTTTTTCCTTCATAAGTTTCGATTCCTTTTGTATCCTCGTCCAAACTCCTCACAGTGTGTTAGTTTAGTTTAGGGTCCCGTTCTCTCGTATACCGCTCAGCTACCTCCCAGTCCCAGGTGTGCTACTTTACCCGGTTTGTGTTTCTGTTCCTTACTTTCCAGTTTTGTCCACTAGGTTGCTGAACCTCTGATTTAGCTTTGCGTGTCTGTTTTGTTCCCCTGTGTCCCGTTTTTCATTAAAGTCCTGCATCCCTGCAAGTGTTTCCCTGTGTTCACTGACCCTCCTGACCCAGCATGACACACATTCAACATTACTAAAATCAGTCCAGTCGTGTATTTTTACAAAAATAATTTGATACATAATCTAATATAATTCAGGTGAAATGTAAACATTCAAATATTTACATGAATCTTAAAGATTTCTTTAGTAAACAGAACAAGTCTTACTGACTCAACACATGGATGGCATGTAATACATTATTTTTATTAGAGACCAACAGTGCATTAAGTGTCAAAAATAAAAGTGCATGTTTATAGTTTTTCACTGAAAAAAAAAGTTTAAAAAAAGTTTGACAAAAATAAATGAAAATAAAACACACAGAGTCTGAAAAACTGAAAAAACAAAGAGCATTACGTTTAAAGAATGACTTTAGGAAAATGAATTAATTTTATACATCGCTAAATCTGAAAACACGTCTCTGACAAACTGTACTGTGCTCACTGTTTACAGTCATATTTACAAAGGTTTTGAAGACTGATCCTTGAATCCAGACTGGCCCAGTATGCAGTCTAAGAACAAGTGATTTTAGCACAGCAGAAGATAACACTTTTTAATTTATAGTAAAATGTTCAAATAACAAAGTAAAAACTAATTTAGTAAATATGTGAACATAAAAAAACATTTTTTCTTATGGGCAGATTTCTAGCAAACATGAACTCAAGTATTCACCAGATTTCAGCAAAAGCCTCAGACACAATGAACAGCAGGACAGCAGCTCAGAAAAGCTGCTTTTTAGAGTGAATAAACTCTCCTCAGATCTAGAAGTTTAGGACACTCTGTCTGCACACCATTATCTTCAGGACAGGATTAACGTAGCTGTCGCTCAGGCCATCTTTATTCACGTCCTGCAAATTCATAAATAAAACAGCATATAAGATAATGTTATATCCATGCAGTGGTGGACAGTAACTCAGTAAATGTAATTCATTAAATAAACAATGACTTCAGTACAGTATCTTTACTCAAGTATTTCTATTTTGAGTGACATTTTACTTCAACTCCTACGTTTCCAAGACGTAAGGGTGGCCCATGTCTTGAAAGAACGGGGCATCACTGTATAAACATGGTCCTGACAGGCTAGGACCCCCATGTCCATGCTTCAGTCTGTAGCGTCTCAGCAGGTCTAGTCTTCTAGATTATTAAAGCTACAGATTTTACATGAGCAGCTCATTTAAGGTGACCTAGAAAACAGTACAAATCTGTAAGCAGTGAATTTAGTAGATTTAATTAGGGACAATTTGCCCTTTTAAAATGCTATAGACAACATTAACTGTAGGAATTAGAAAATTCATTCAAATGATTTACGTACCTTCACATGCAGTCGTAATTGCAAATCTTCAGGTTTTCTACCAATAGTCTGTTTAAAATAACATGAAAGTGCAAGTTAGACAGTGAAGAAATAGAAAAAATATATATTAGAAAAGCCCAGTTTAAACATTGCAAAGCATTAAAATCCAGTTGTACATTTCTCTTACAGAACTGAGGGTTTTGCCTCAATTTGAATCTGATAGAGGATCAATACTCTGATCAGCTGCTGTTCAATAAAGAAGGGTTGTGGCTTTTTAGGATTTATTAAGCTGCCTTTTAGATAAAAAGGGTCAAAATGCCACACAGCACTGAGATGTTAGATGAAGTCAGTTGTTCTCAAAGTGTTCAGGGCTTTATTTCAGGCGGTCTGTAGAGCAGAGCTCCCTCACACACAGACCTGCTCTCAGTGCTTCATACAGCCTGTAGACCAGCACTGAAGGGTTGGGAACCAGCTCACCCATTCAAACTGCAGAACAATCATTTAGATGGATTAAAGCCTCATATCTCCAGTCTCTGATTGTAAATGTGAAAACTGCTCCAGCAGCTGAAATCCAGGCTAAAAGCTGATGTTGTTGGTCAGGCGGTTTGAGTCGAGGCTTTTCTACATAAAGAAAGAGGCCTTCATTCACCCGCCCGCTCACGGAGAGCAGCGGAGAGAGTGGAGCACCATAACCACACACAGAGAGAAGTGCTGTTAGTCAGAGGAGGTCAGATCGGGTTAAAACGCTTTATTAGTTTTATTACTTCTCATTTCTGCTCAGAAAACGTGGCTTTAATGGTGAAGGTGTGATATTATCAGTGCTGCCGCTTTGGCAGAGCTGAGGTGATTTAGAGAGTCGGGCTCTAGGTTTAGTCAGTCAGGTGCAGAGCTCTCCTCTCTGAATCATTAGAATGATTTATCTTCATCTAGATGGAAATAAACACGTGTGGAGAGTTTATCACATTCCCTTTAGTCTCGTTTGTTTAGTAGTTTGTAAAGTTTGCAGCAGTTTTACACAAATAAGTGAATAGTAGTGAACCAAGCTAAGCTAAGCTAAGATAATCTAAACTAATCTAGCTCTACTGAAGCTGTTGCAGTCTGCAGCTCTGGGGTTAAAACAAGCTGCTCAACAAAATATCTTCAGAGTAAAATTATATTTATGAAAGATTATATTTATGTGAGGAAGATTATATTTATGTGAGGAAGATTATATTTATGTAAGATTATATTTATGTGAGATTATATTTATGTTTATTTATTTAATATTGAAATCATTTAGTTTTATTTCAATTCTGTCTAAAGTCTGTTAGAAATCACCTGAGTTTTGCTCATTGTTTTCAGCATTACACTGAAGTGACTGGCTGAAGTGAGTTAGCTGAGGCAGAAAGCATAGAGGAGATCATGTCAGTCTGGGCAATTTATAACTTTCTTTTTTATAGTATATTTTATCTGTGGAAATTTGTACTTATAACAGAGAAATAATATTATTTTGTTTTTATTTTATCAATAAAATATTTGTCAAATTTGCATAATTTTCAAAAATATTTCTAGTGCTACATTTATTTGAAAGAGACTAAAGTAGGCTATGCTACCATATAGGTGAACAACATGTCAGTCTGGGCAATTTATATATAAATATATATATATATATATATATATATATATATATATATATATATATATATATATATATATATATGGACATTTGCTTCTCTGACAAAACAAAAAGTATTTGTGATTGAATTCTACTAATATGTAATTATTTTTAAAATAACATCACTGTCACCACCTTTATTCATTTGAATCTCTCTTATTTTATTATTTTGAGATGGATGGAGACAAGGCTCAATATGCATGTCTTATGGAGTCTGAAGAGGAGACAGCGACTAGGCCCTGACGAGCTTAGGCTTATCGCTGAACATGACAGTGATGAAGATCATGAAGGCGGAGCTGCTGGATGAAGAGGAAGAAAAGGATGACGAAGAACAAGATGAGCAGAGGGATCAACCAACTACCTCTTATCGGTAAATACATGTATTCTAAGTGTTTGTACAAATATGCTGTAAGGGGTGGGAGCTTATACGGAATAGGCTGTCTTATGTGAACCATCATGGGGCATGGGAAGAAGTGACCCCAGGTGAATTTTACAGTTTGGGCTCCTCATTTACATATTGGGAAACCAGATCTCTTCACTGTTCATAGGCCAAGTTATTCATGTCCTGTGACTGTTTCAAGGAATTGATGGCAGCCCTTCATGGTGTAGATCCTGCCACGGAAAATAGCTGTGATCAGCTTAGGAAGTTGTGTTACTTGATGGATCACCTCAAAACCAAGTGTCAGCAGCTTTTCCAGGCTGATGGAAATCTGAGTACAGACGAGAGAATCATAAAATCAAATGGTCCCTCAGGATTCAAGCAATATATGAAGGGCAAACCTGGAGTTTTTAAATTGTGGGTCATTGCAACTTCAGATTCGGGATACCTTAGACTCTGATATATACACAGGCAGTATGATGGGTGCATAACTGATTTGGCTACAAAAGTAATCGAAGACCTTGTGCAGCTATTTAAAAGTTAATGTGTCACAGTTTGGTTTGACAACTTCTATACATTACCAACTCTTATGGTCCGACTTAAGGAGTGGGGAATCAACGCATGTGGGACATGAAGGATTAATCGCAAAAAATTCCCAGTGGGTTTCAAAGATGTAAAAAAATAGATAAGCAAGGGGCCATTTACTCTGAGAAGGTAAGGAGACAGAGTTAGTTCTGAATGGATTTATGGAGAGCTGAGAATGTTGAGCAGTATCAGTTTATAGAGAGCAGAGAATGTTTGGATGTTCGTAGTTTTGGAGTGTTTTCATGCGAGAATTTAAGAGATCTACGTACAACCCGTCCTGTGACATGCTGGTAAAATTCTGATGATGTTGGGCGGACAGAAAAGGCTATGGACACATGAGGGCCTAAACGTGAATTTCTTATATTGCTAATGGACTCCATAAGAACAAGAAGAGTCTTTAAAGGCAGAAGCCTTGCAAAATATCTAGCATTCACCAGTCAAGGTAAAATAGATTAATCTCAACATTTTTAATTATACTGCTGACAAAGATGTAATGATATGAATCACTGAACTATTTACAGATTTAGCTGCAGGTGAAGATGAATACTTCCATATAGGAAGAATGATCGCTGTGTCCGTAGTCCACGGTGGTCCAGGGCCTCTGTGTCTTTTCCCAAATTTCTTCCAGTACCTTGTAGGTAAAGTGAAGTCCACTGAGGCTCCTATCGAAGAGCCTATCGGAATTCTCTCCTTGAGGTAATGTAACATTTAATACGATGAGACATTTGTTGTCCAGTAAAATCAATTTGACTGTTGTTTAAGGTTTACTAAATCTAGACCCATATTCATAAAGCTTCAGAGTATATGTGATGATATAAGATCAGATTTCTGTCTCATTCGCAGTGATCTTAGTGACAATAACCGCTCCTACTTGGTCAGATCTAAAATCTTTAAGGTAATATTAATGATAATTGTAAGACCAATATTGCCTTATCAGTTTGATTAGGCAAATACGGAAATTGGGCAATATGTGTCTTTCAAATTAGGCACATAATCCTTATGATCTAGAAATTCAATGTAACATCTGTGAGTGAACTACAGAGATGCACAGAAGTGGCGGTTCAAGACTATTTTAACTGGGGGGCCAGTGGTTATGTTAGAGGGGTCGGTTATTAGCTCATGGTGCTTTGCAGGCATTAAGAAACTAATGTATACATTAAATATTATTCATTATTATTATTTTGTATTTCTACAGTTTTCAGTTACAATTTCACAATTTACAATTTTGCATAATCTGAATTCTTTAATTCTCATGTTTTATACAAACACCTTAACAAATCAGTCAGTCTTTTCTATGATTTAAAATGTTTTTCAGTTTCATTTTATATTTCTTTTACATCAGCTGTCTTCTATGGTTTCTATAGCTGGTGAAATAAAGTAAATAAAATAAATTAAATAAATCCACTGAAGCGCTGTCTACCCCACAAGGGAAACACGACCTGTTGCCTAAAAATGAGTTTTTACATTATTGTGCTGATTTGTCGCTAATTTACAGGGGCCTTAGCGTGTTGTGAGGGGGTCACTGGACCTTTTCCCTAGAACCACCACTGGATAGAAGTGTTCTGCATTACATGCAGTTCAGCATATGGCTAAGAACTCCCAGAAGAGGAGCTCAATGAACATCATTCCGGGTAAGAGAAGAGATATCAGTGATATCCTGAATAGATCCTCTGGTCTAGGAGGACTGGATTCCTCCAATTTGCTGATTTTCCTGCACAAACACTCCTGATTCAGCTCTTCATTATTTACCAGGTTTAGCTGGTCTCCTAGAGCAGGGAAATCATCAAACTGTGCTGGACTCTGGACCTAGGTTTCCCATTCCTCTTTTAGATGGTGAGCTCAGCAAAAGTGGGGCAGATGTACCAGGTGGGTCTCATTAAAGTTATAAACTGATATCATGTGTGTATTTGTCAGGTAGTTACACTGAGATCTACATTTTTAGAAATATCCATCAGTTTATCTAGTTCATAGTAAAGGAAGCAGATATAGGCTCTTTTAAAAGCAAACCTGATTGAGAGTGTTTGTGAGAGCTGTCTTTTCCACATGGTTTTAATGACTGTGAGAGTCTGATGCTGGTCTGATTACTGGGAGTTGGCTGGATGCAGCATCTAGTTACAATCAGTGATGTATCATAACTCCAACTATTCAAATATTGCTGTCTCATGACCATGTTTTATTCCTATATATATATATTTACCGACTCCTAACTGTGCATGACGATTTACTGAGCTTTCACCGCCTGCAGAACTTTCCTCAGGGTTCAGCTGCGGCCAGTGGTACTGCTGTTTCAGCTGTAACCGCTTATTTTCTCTGTTCTAGGTGGAGGCAGATCCTGGACCAGCAGCGGACGTCGGTTGATGCTGCGACCTGGACCGGCGCTTGCGATGGTGCATTCAGTTAGCAACTGCTTTCAATTGCATAGAACAAACGTAGCTAACGCTTCATTTACTGAGTAGCGGCGCTCTGTACCTCTGTAAGCTGAACTTTTTCACAGACTTTGTTTCTCTGCTTTTGTAGCGGTAAAACATTTCACCTTGTTTTAATAACAAATAGGGGGAGGAGGAATTTTACTTAGTCTTAGTCTGATTTTCTCTCTGTTTGCTCAAAATAACCTGAGTTTTGTGTCTTTCTGTTTTTCCACACTGGAGATGTGTTCAATTCAGTGTTTCTAAGATTGGACATTTGTTTAATTTAAATTCCTCCACTCTTCAGCAGGCTGGTAATGTTAGCTGAGTTTAGCATTATGCTAAGCTAGCTCTTGGTTTGCTGTAGCAGCAGGTTACCACAGTAAGAAAATGTCTTCAGTGAATCTACACCACAGCCACTGTTTGTTGTAAAATCTTTAACATGAAATACTTCAACATGTTATTAAAACATTGTCTTTAGGAATGGATCATCTGGAGCAGGAGATCTTTCCGTCCTTCTGTGTCCTCATCCCAGAAGTAATCTTTCTCACTTAGTTTGAAAAAATGACAGAAATATTTCAGAAGCGTATTTCTATGTAATGACTTTACTGTTGGAGGCGTCTCTGAAGAAGAGAAATCTTTCACTCTTTGTTTAAATGTAAACTTTTTCCTGTTTGGTTACTTGAACAGTCTAAAGATCTTCTTTTCTCTTTCACCATCCCTGTAGCAGTCCTGCAAAGAGGTGGACAGAGCAAACAGGATGTTTTTTTTATGTGTTTCTAATATAGTTCCTCTGCACACACACATTTTATTACCTAACTGCTGTTGAAGGAAATTTACTTCAAATCAATATTCACACTGATGAGATGTTTGTCCACATGATTTCTGCAGCTGGTAGAGGTGAAGCTTCAGCACAAGGCCAGCTACAACGGTCTGGAGTCGGAGCACTGGTGGGTGCTCATCAACGACTTCTATCATGTGTGCTCACTGGAGGTCAGTCAGTGGAGTAGACTCATGGTTTTATTGTAGATAGATGTTCTGTGACCTGATTACTTTCAACCTCATGCTTTTCGTGGTATTTATGGTTGCCTTCCCAGCAGAGTGGCCTGCATCAAGCTACAAACTCACCTGAATGATGAGGCTTTTGGAACCAGTTTGTCATTTCCTAATTTTATGTTCAGTACCATATCCACCCATGTCCATGTTCATTCAGTGCATCAAACCTTTCATCAGTGAGGTCAAGTTCTTCCTGCATGCCGAAACAACGGACTCATCAGTGCAGGATGTCTTCCTGGTAAATTCTTGTTGGTGCTTTTTTGTGATTAGAGTTTCTAGTAATGTGGGGCTTTTATAAATGTGTACAATGACAGTTCAGACACATTTTCAGACACACACAGACACCTTTTCTTCATTTCTTTATTGTGTTTTTCAGAAAACCATGGTGGCCATCATGTTTCAGGGGGTCTTCATCGATGTGGATGACCGCTGGCGTTGTATTGACTCCAATGACAGCCAGACCCTCTAGGCACCCTTTGTGATGTCTGGCAAACTAAGAGGACCACCCCCAGAATTTTGATGAGCTGCCGGACACTTCTTACATTGTTCTATTACATTTTATGTATTTTTTCATTTTATTATTAAAGTAATATTGTCTATCTATAATTTGTGTGATTGTCTTTGTTCGTGTGTGTCTTTTTTTTTTTTTTTTTTCCAGATGGAGTCGCTGTTTTGTGTGAACCCCTGAATGCTGACCTGTAGCATGGAAGTGGAACATTGTGTCTGTTCATCAATAAAAAGGAAGTATTTTAATCTTTCTCATCCCTCTAACCCCCTTGATATCTTTCCATGTTATCTTATTTTTATTTGGGAACACAGCTTCCAGAATGTACTTAACCATGTTGGGAATACCTTTGCAGGAGTGGAACATCATGTCCTTTCATCAACAAAAAGGAAGTCTTTCTATCTTTCTCATTTGTTCATCCCAACTCTCCTTTTCTGTTGTTAATGTTTTTATAATCAGATCAGTCAGATTTGGTCTAACCATGTAGGGAATAACATTTTTTTTTTTATCTTTGTCTCTCTTTCTGCCTGTAGTCTATGCAGGTACCCAATGTGGAGTTTCTAATGGATCAGAAACTCCAAACAGCAGTGGGACCTGAGCTTCATGAAGTCCCCCTGAACCACATCAAAGGAATCCGCTTCTAGATGTAGCTGTTCTAGGTTAACCTCGAAATGCTGACCTGGTGGAACATGAAAGTGGAGTATTCCTTCATCAACCAAAGATTTTACAGAATTTGTCTAACCATGTTGTAAATGTCTTTCTCCCTCTTTGTCTTCACAGCCTCACTGTCCTCTCTGCAGAGAAGCAGTGCAGTATTCTTTCTTGATTAGAGACTCCAGAAAGCTGTGGGCCCCAAAGTTCACAAAGGCGACCTGGATCACTTTAGAGGATGTCTGTTATCTTCTATTAAGGAAAACTAACAGGACCACTACAGCCTTTAAGATCCACATCATGGAGAAACACATGAAGAGGAGATTGCTTTATTATCATTATTAGCATTGTCGCCATCAGCACTGTGTTTCAGAGGAAGAGGAAGACCAGAGAAGACCAACATAGCTGATCTAGTCTTCATCATCGCAATCAAACACCGTTCTGTGTATGGTCATCATGACCTTTTTATTGTCATCAGGAGCAGCATCACCACTGACCCCATCTTCATCACAGCACTAATTATAATCATCATCTTTTGAGATGAGGACAGAACTGTAGACTGAGCCAGTGGACTTTAAGTCATACAACAAAATGCCAACCAACCCAATCTGCTGGCAGGCAGGCAGGAAGGCAGGCCACTAGACTTTGGCTGTAGTTCAGTTTCTGCTTTTTGACTCTAGCTAACTGCTAGGACATTAATACCGTCATCATTCAGAGAGGATTTTACTTCTACAAGTAAGAGAAAGAAGATCAGAGTAGAAGCTTTATTTCACTGAAAGCAGATTGAACACAACCTGCAAACTGCAGAGAGCATGAAGCCACTATGGGCTTTCTTTCTCCTTTCAAACACACATGAAGGATGAAAGAATGTTACATCATTTCTATAAATTCACAAAACTGATGGAAACATTTTTTCACAAATGTAAAACATGAGGAAGAAAGTCCTACAAATGTAGTGAATGTCAATCTTAGACTAACATGTAATAGTCTTGGAGGCAGCCGTGGCCTGAAGGATAGAGAAATGTTGACTGTCTGACTCCTGGATTTGACAGGAGACGACTGAAAGGCCCTTAAGGAAGGTACCTAACCCCCACCACACTCTATTCACATTAACGTATGTGTGTGTATTTCACTGCATGAATGGGTTAAAGGTGGAGCAACACGATGGGAATTCTTCTTAAGAGTGTCCACAGAGCTCTACCAGATTCAAGAGTTTACAGTTACACTGTACAATGAAATTCTTACTTTGCAGTTCCTCCATTTACCGACCGATCTTATAAATATCAATATTAAAAGAGAGACAAAATAAGTAAATAATATATACACTAAAGTAAAGCTAAGTCATAGAAAAACACTAAGTAAAGAAAGTTAAAGAATGCAGTACAGAGGGCACCAGGGTCTCCAGAGAATAGTAGCGGCTGGAGGTTCCTCATTGCTGCTAATGTAGCAGGCTGCGGGGCTGAGCTGCAGAACACTTGTGCTTATCTCCATGGAAGGCTGCATGGTGAGCAAGTGGCTCAGCAGTCTTCTCCGGGGCAAGGACTGCACTCCACACTCAGGCTGGAAGCTGGCGGCCTGCACACAGCTGCTGTAGCCCTCACTGGAAATTAAGCAGCATCTTCGAATTAAGGGCCCCCTAATAGTAGCAATAACCACCTAGTTTTTTTTTTTTTAGCTCCTTTTGCCATATAGGAGCAATTAGTAGTTCTGTAAATAAACTGCAGTCCATCTGTTTCTGTGCATACTCTGTTAACCATACTCTGGTGAAAGGGGGTTAAGACTATGCACAAAAACAGATGGACTGCAGTCTAATTAAGGAACTACCAATCGCTCCCATATGGAGTTGATAAAATGGGTGCTTATTGCTACTACCAGGTAGGTGGTCCTAATATTCTGATAGGACTGTGTGTAACAGAGGTGTCCAAACGTATCTGCTAAGGGCCAGTGTGGCTGCAGGCTTTTGTTGCAACAAAGACCGAGACTGATTAAGCGAGTGGAATCAGGTGTGCTCTTCTTATTTGGAAAGAAAACCTGCAGCCATACTGGCCCTTTGCAGATAATAGTTTCATATACCTGGTTGTATTTATTTTAAACACTTGTACAATAGTGATTTTATGTTGGTGAAAATTGCAATGCGACATTTTACAGTATTTTAATCCTCAATATCTAAAATTAAATTTGTATTTTAAAAAGTGAACAAAGTTACTGTTCGACTGTACATTAAAAAGCCCAGACAGACTTTTCGATGTGATGTAAGTTTCCACAGCCATGGTCCAGTTGACTGGTGGAGCCCACTGTGCCTCTGCAGGTCCTCAAAATGCCTTTGAAGGCTGTCATCTCCGCAAGGCTTACAACGCACTGGCACAAGGGTGCTGAATTAATTTAGGGCTAATGGAGACACAGTGATTTCTGTTCCTTCCATTGAACCTAGTAGGAGACAGTAAACAATAGCATAATATGAATAATTTTACTGTTTAAATGTAAAGGTTATTCTTCAGTATGAACATGGTAATGCAACATTACCTCTGAGGCAAGTGGTAGATAGCTTCTGGTTTACCAGATGGGCAGTGGGACTGAGGAACAGGTCGAATAGTATGAGTGTTCCACAATTTTTTTTTTTGTTTGTTTTTGTTTTTTTTGCAGAATGTCCAAACAAAAAAGGAGTTCTAATGGTCTTCAAAACATTAATTAATTAATGAAGTATTCATTCTTCGAAGCTGAAACCTGTTAAGGCAAAAGATATATGTAGCTAGCCTATACTAGCCTTGGTAAACTAGTCTGAAATGAAATTGCTCATTAGGCTTCTCTGATTTACCAGATAGCGAGCGACTGTGAGATTACACCTTCATTTAATAGTTGCTTTAAATGTTTCAGTGCTATGACTATCAATAAAAATATGAAACTCGTCAAAACCTACCTGACTTTATGTTCAGAAATCATCTGAACATATGCTGTACATGTGATGGAGGAGTGAACAGTGAATGCAGGGGGGGGTGGTCTCAGTAGCCCGTCAGTGTGTAATGTGCCATGTGCCTGACGTTGAGGAGCAGCTTTGCTATTCAACTGTTTTGGTATCATATCTAATTATTTTATCCAAGATTATGCTTTAGGATATTATTTACCAAAATGGTAAATTTCCCAATTTCCCCACTGATCGTCTTGTTCAGGCAGAAGGCGTTGCAGGCAGGCAAGACAGCAGTGGCGCTTTGAGAGATGCTTGGGACTTACAATAGCCAAGTATGAGATTTAGTTTGCCATCAGCACAATATTAATCACGTTTGTGCAGACATTTCAGAGTATTGCAACACAAAAACCAAGCAAAAGTTGAAAATTCAAACAAAGGTGCAGAGTTAAATTGAGGCTAATATTTAGTTGATGCAGTAGATTAAAATGTTTGTGCATGTATCATTGTTAGGAAGGCCTAGCCTGCAGTAAAGTGTCGTCACTGTCTTATTGAATGGTCCCTAACTTGGCTCTGACATCTATGGATGCTTAAAAAATAAAAGCATCTTAAAACAGACGTTAGAAGTTCCTGTATCAGTATCAAGCTGAACCACTGCACTGACAAATTAAACTGGAGGGATAAATGATTTGATTTATAGAAATTGTGTTGGTAGAATAGACTTGTGCCTAATGAAGTTTTTTAATAATAATATTAATAAAATATTTATTTGAATTTGTCAAGGAAGACAATGTCAGACATGCAATTCCTGTATACTTGAGCTGGCCTGAGTTTTTCAAAACCTACAATGTAAGCAATTTGATGTGAAAATATAAACTAATACAGTGAATGCCTGTTATAAAGCAATCAAACTTAAATGCGTCTGTCAGGCCCGCGTCGCCGCGCCTGCCCCGGGGGTGATCCCGAGCCGTGGCTCGCAGGCTCGCATAAGGACTCTTATGTTGACGTTCATGTCATGCTTCACGGACTCTTATGTTGATATTCATGTTCATGTCTAACTTCAAGGTTTGGTTATTGTCATGTGTGTTTAATCTATGTTCATTGTGTTGTTAATACGTTTCACCTGAGGCTGAGGTATTTAAGGGGCTAGCGCTAGCTGCCCATTACTGAGAATTGAACACAGTCAAGGTAGTGAATGTGTTCATGGTGGTTTGCATATACGAAGCCGAACGAACCAAGGGCATCAAAGTTCGAGCTCACAGTCCTATAATCCATGAGGTCGCCAGAGAGGCTTCCACTCTATCCAGGTTCACTTTAGTAGTACCATTCATGGGCGAGCCTCGTTACCAGGTAGGTTTTGCCTTGCCTTTTGGGTTCTGCAGCCGATCTCTCAGCTCTCAAGTCACGTAAGTTCCCTAGCGCCTGACGAGCGCTGCCTTAGTTATCCTAGTTTCCCCAGGCACTGCCTGTAGATCTTGGTTATTGTTTCTCTTCCCACTCATTCCCAGCACGCTAGCCTAGCTCCCGGATTCTCTCCAGCCTCAGGTGAGCATCTTTGCTTTGCCCGAGTTTCTTTGTCATGGTTATATTTCGGTTTATCCTTTTTCCCTGTAACTTTGCTGCTTTTTCTTGTGTTTACCCGTTTTATTTGTTGAATAAAACACTCTTGCATCGAGCCATCCCCTGTGAGTGTTCACCCTCATTGTCTGACCTAGCCAGCCCAGCGTCCTCCAGGATTTTACATAATTGTATCTGATAATTGTGTTTAGAAAAGAAAAAAAAACATATGACTATTAGACTATTAGTTTCATTACCAAATAGTTTTGTATTTTTGCAAGTCTATTTACAGTTGTGAAATGTCTTACAGTGATTATATTTTGTTGTTTACGCATTGGGCATTTTCACACCTGAAAGTCACTGTATACACGTGTCTATCATGTGTTGCCAAAGTGTCCAGCAGATCAATTGTCTTTAGATTTCTTTAAGGCCTATGTTATTAAATATGCACGGTTATGTCAGTCTCTGTTGTCAGACAAGTGCCAGATATGTTTAATATGTTCTAGCTGAGAAAAAGAAATGTTTAAAGAATCATAATTAATGTACAGAGAACAAATGGTCATACATATTTTCAAGGGAGTAATGCAATCAAGACAGGCTTAAAATGTAAACCTATACAAGTGCAGGTGAACATATGAAACGTTTATGACTTGTAACCTTACTTTTGCAACTCTCCTCATAATTACAGTGTGTGTATTTTGCAGCAGGAGGAGGAGCCAGCATCACCGACACTCCTGTTGCTCTTCTCACTACTGCTGGAGTCTCCTTCAGCCCCAGCAGCATCTTTGTTATTGTTGTGAGTGAAACTATGCCTGCTGAGACTGAAAAATTGAGTTGAAATACTGAACCAAGCAACCAGTCTAAATGCACACGTGCGTAAATGTTCTATAAATGTACACAATGCAACCATTTAAAAATGCAGGTTTTATTACTTGATGTTTCTACAGCTTAACTGGACTCCACCTATGGTAAATTCAATTGATTGCACATGATTGGGAATTGCCAACACCGGCCCTATATTGGGTCCCACGGTTGACCGTGCATGTCAGAGCAAACTCCAAGCCATGTGGTCAAGCCTGGTGGTCAGACTGGTAGGTGGCAGCGGGTCTGACACAGGTAGAGGGGACCCCAGCGGTCAGTATTCCAGCAGGTTGGGCTGGATGACTGGGTGACCATTTAGTCTGAGAAGGTAAAGAGACAGAGTTAGTTCTGAATGGATTTATAGAGAGCAGAGAATGTTGAGCAGTATCACACTGAGTCTGACGTCTCTGGCAGGTCTGACTAGAACAGCCTAATTAAAAGGAGAGAGCCAGAAGGTGACCCGGACACAGAAGCACCCTGAAATGCTAGCGTCCATCTGTTCCACCGTCCACAAACCTGAGTGATCATGTGCAAGCAGCGAGGTGACAGCTCCAGCATCTCAGTGTACTACAATTCCCTGTGGAAGGTTATTCCAGAGTTGTTTATAAGAAAAGGCTCTGCCCCCTGCTGAGGTTTTCTGAGTTTTGGGAAGTAATCTTGATGATTCATAATATGTAACAAGATCTTGCAGGTACTCAGGAGCGAGGCCATGTAGGGCTTTATATGTTAATAGAAGAATTTTGTAGTCGATACGGAATTTAACTGGGAGCCAATGCAGTGCTGATAGAACTGGACTGATATGGTCAAATGTTCTAGTTTTAGTAAGGACCCTGGCTGCAGCATTTTGAACTATTTGAAGTTTATTGAGGTTTATTGAGGTGTGTACTAGCTTTTCTGCATCCTGTAGAGATAAGGAATTTCTTAGTTTGGCGATGTTCCTAAGATGTAGAAAGGCTGTCAGCCAGCCATGACCTTGACCTTGTTTCTATACTTATTGTCTATATATATAGGAGCACTTTGTAGTTCTATAATTCCAGACTGTAACCGTCTGTTTCTCTGCATTCTTTATTAACCTTCTTTCACCCTGTTCTTCAATGCTTAGGACCCCACACAACTGATCACCACAGAGCACATAGTGTTTGGGCAGTGTTTCATTCTCAGCACTGCAGTGACACTGACTGACCTGGTGGTGGTGTGTGTGCAAATAATGTTCATGTTTTCGTGTCTGTTGTACTCTGAAATATTTCATTGTAAAAGATGTTTTAAGCTTCAGAATAATAGCCTGTTTTAATAAGTGATTTATAACTTTAAAAGCAATTTTTCATGACTGGGATTGACTAGGTGTTTGACACACTTAAATCTTTTTAGTAGATTTTACTAAAAGCAATAAATTGTGTACCATCATATATTTTGTGTAATGGTTCAGTTGATAGAACTTAATTTAATTATAAAGTGCTTACTAAATGTAATGTAGTATGTAGAACCTAAACAAAATTAACTTTTTTTTTTTTTTTTACAAAAACGTAAATTTTCTTAGGTAATAGGTTACAACGAAAGTTTTAGGTTTTCGGAACTTATTTGTTTTTTGCTAGATAAATTCCTTTTTTTTATTATTATTTTTTTTACAATTTATGGACATCAATGGTTTAATTTCTTCACATGTGTGGATTGAATGGGTTGTTATTGACATCTGCTGAGGATTTCATGTCAACAGTACCTTTAGAAATATATTTACTTCTGGTGACGTGTTCAAAACTTATTTCACCCACTGTATGACTGGAGTTTACCATTGATAGTCAAAAACATGCGTGAACGACCATTGTTGTGTCTGTTGTGGGAAGACATATACCACACTGGTCTAGATGTCCAGTCAGTCCCTCTTATACACACTCAGTGCAGCACACCTAGCACAGTGCACACACTATCTGTTCTACGATAAATTCTGGACTTTCTCGGCCACATTCCAGCATCATAAATCAACCGCTTCCCTAATGCAAGTTTCTAACAGCACTCTGTTATGACAACTATGGAATAATTTCTCATGTTTGCAGACTACAGTTTAAAAGCAGTGACTGCTTATAAAAAGGTACTCATTGTGCAGGACAGCGTACAGGACTTCGCTTTTCTCAGTTTAAAACTAATATTCTTACACAGACAAGTAAATGAGAATCTAATCATCTTAAACCAGACAAGACTCAATTCATCTAAAATATTTATGATTTATTATTATAATTAATGATGCTCTAAATCTAAGAGTCTACAGGATAATGGACTCTACCCCTAACTCATCAGGAGTCAAGGATCTTGGTCACTGATGAATCTAGCGACCTTAGAAAACCTGATGAAGTCCAGGGAGAAGTGTGACTATGGGAGATGTGTAATGGGTAACAGGTGTAGCAGTCCGGAAAGCTTAGCCCTGGAATCTTTGTTACGTGCACACGTCGCATGTGTGGACAAACTGCTGAACATCCAGACAAGGTTCACATGAGGTTTTTCCCAATTCTGAAATCACCTCGTTCTTTTGACCAAAGTCAAAAACATTCTGAATAAAGAATTCACAGGGTTAATTTAACTGGAGCAGCTGGCTCTGTTAACTCAAAACATATGGAAAGAGGATAGGTGTGCGGGGGATCCCTCACGCATGCAGCCAAGCAGACAAGGCCAAACTCTCCACCGACTGTTTTGTGTCCTAAACGTGTCCAAAATCAACAAATGACCTCTTTACTCACTAAATATCAGTATATTCCAGATTTGAACTCAAAATCAAATCAATGAAATCAAACTGCACACTTGAAAGGTTTGTGTCTGTAATGAAGGACAACCAAGAGCAACGAGGAGGGGTAATGACGTCACGTCCACAAAGCGAGAAGGGTGGGGCAGCTCGGGTGGGACTGTCTCCTATAAATACTTTGTAATTGTAACATGAATGCAGTGCCAAGGTCCTGCACAATTGTTTCTTATTTTACTGACAAATTAATAGCAATTCAATACACTATTTTCTGTGTTTGCCAGATGCCATATAGCCATATAGGTTGCCATATAGCCAGATGCTGTTTAGGAACAGAACCACCTTTCAAAATGTGCCTCAACTCTTTACCTGTTGGATAGGGCTTAAGATATCTTACTAAGAAAATTCCCCCCAGGAGTGCCTAAATGTTTACACATAGGATACATCTGATTTTGTTAGATGAACACTGGGTCACTGGACTCATCCTTTGATGGTGAACATTTGTCACTGCTTTAGCTGAAACAGTGCTGGGAGATTTCCTCTAAAGGACTCCTAGATGCTCAGCAAAAGTGTAAGCACACCATTTTCATCTCCACCAGCAGACCTACAGAAGACTCTTAAATTCAGTTATGCTCTACAGTTTGTACAGGTGTACAGTTTCAAGAAAAGGTGCTTCAGTGTGTATCTAATATTACCGTAAATTATGTTAACTATTCCCTTGTTGTTTGTGTAATGGGTGGTCTGCATACTGAAGTGATTCCATTGTTTTTTTTAATAAGGCTGGTCTTCTCAGGAGTATAACCTTGTGATGTGGATTATTTGAGTATGCCATATAGTTTCCCATGTTAGGATGAAATATGATTTTAGCTGGTATAATAAAACCCTTTTGTTTTATTTTATTCTTTTGTTTGTTGTTAATGCCACATTTTAATGACATGGAATCTATTATAACCATTTAATCTCACCTCCATAAACCTTCTGTTAACATGGATTTCTGTTTCTGATGTTCTTTGAATGAATGCTAAAGTTAAATGTATGGACTTCTAAATAAACAGCATAGAAAGACATGTGTAGATATTTCTGGTACACTTTAGTCAATACAAGGTCTAGAATGGCATTGTCACTGGAGTGGTACAGTTGTGCTCAGAGGTTTACATAGCCTGGCAGAAGTTTTGCTTTCTTGGGCTTTTTTCAGAGAATATAAATGATAACACAAACTTTTTTCCCCCACTCACGTTTAGTGTTTGGGTGAAGCCATTTATTGTCAAACAACTGTTTTCTCTTTTTAAACCATAATCACAACCAAAAACATCCAAATGACCCTGATCAAAAGTTCACATACCCTGGTGATTTTGGCCTGATAACATGCAGAAGTTGACACAAATGGGTTTGAATGACTACTAAAGGTAACATCCTCACCTCTGACCGGTTTGCTTGTAATCAGTGTTTGTGCATAAAAGCTGAGTGAGTTTCTGGGCTCCAGACAGACTCTTGCATCTTTCGTCCGTCATGGGGAAAGCAAAAGAATTGTCAACGGCTCTACGGGCAAAGGTAGTTGAACTGTAGAAAACAGGAAAGAGATACAAAAAATATAAATTTACAGAAACTGGAGGAAGAATGGGCTGCTTTACCATCTGAGAAAATAAAGAGCCACAACTACCACAAAAGACTTCAAGCGGTCATTGATGTAAGAGGGGGCAATACACAGTATTAAGAACTGGGGTATGTAAACTTTTGATCAGGGTCATTTTGATGTTTTTGGTTGTCATTATGATTTAAAAAGAGAAAACAGTCGTTTGACAATAAATGGCTTCACCCAAACACTAAACATGAGTGGAAGAAAAGTTTGTGTTAACATTCATAGCAAAAATTCTGCCGGGGTATTGAAACTTTGGAGCACAACTGTATCTCTAAAAGCACATGTTTGTACCTTTTGGAATGGAGACACAGCTGTGCCATAGTTTAAAGCTACATTTTAGCCTCTTAGGATACGTTATAGTACCTTTACTGGTATAAGAAACATGGATACAAAGAAGGACTTGCGCTGAAAGGTATATCTCTATACTCTCTCTCTGCCATATATATATATATGTCCACGTTTTTTTGTTTGTTTGTTTTTTATATATATATGTGCACTATATAAGGGAGAAGCCCTCAACCAACTACACAATAGAAACATCTATATTCATATGTTGTTCATTAACTTTAGTTCCACCAAAGTTCCACAAAATGGTCATCCCCACCAGATTGATCTCCAAGCTCAGCAACCTGGAAATCAACACCTCTATTTGTGATTGAACATCCTAATAAAAACATGGCCCCAGTCTGTGAGTTTGGGTAGTTCTGTGTCCTCCAGACTCTCTGTGTAACAGTGGAGTACAGCAGCTCCACTGTGGCAGACGGAGGCCGTACAATTGGTGGTGAGAAATGCCATGGGACTTCGACTTGCGAGTAGATGTGTTTGTGAGAGTCTCCCAGCATACTTAACCTACAATCCTTTGACTTTCATTCCTTTAATAGAAAATAATAACAAAGGGCTCTCATTTCACTTTTGTACCACCCGTGAAGCCACCCACTAAAACCAAAGCTGAGCAGGATACGAAAAAATCTACTCTAGGCTACTCTAAGTAGTCAGTATGACAGCTGCTGCTAAAAGCGAGGAAGAACCTTCCACGAGTATGCTGGCCGAGCTGCTAGAAAAACAGCAGGAACACCTAATGGAAGACATGTCTATCTTGACAACACTCGCCCCTATTAAGATTTCCATAGAGGCTTTCCATGAAAAGTTAGACACACTGGGAAATCGCTTTGACACCTTGGAAACTACAAAGAGCGAAAACATTTTGGTGCTGGCGCAGGCTGATGCAGCCATCTCAGCATTAACGTTAAATGTTGCCTTTTTGTTTTTAACTATTGTTTTTTTTTAAGATACATCCCCTGCAATTTGTGCTCTGATGATACTGAATATTCTGCATGGTATATGATCACACCATCTTTGTACTTTTCAGTTTAATTATGTATGGTGTGCCAAATGGCGGGGTGAGTGCGGTGAGATTCACTGTTAAGCTTGTGTCATGGAATGTAAGGGGGACTAAATGGTCCAGTAAAGTGAGCAAGAATTTGTAAACATCTTAAAGGGCTAAAAGCAGACATAGCATTTCTCCAGGAAACACATTTGTCCAACACTGACCTCAGATTAAAGAAACCATTAGTAGGTCAAAGTTTTCATTTGGGCTCTAATACCAAAGGTGTCATAAGGTGGGGGTCTCTTTACAGAGTGTGTGAGAAAGGTACATTAATTTCTGCCATTCATTTATCCATTTCTGTTAAATTCCTTCTACATTTCTCCTTCTCTAATCTCTTCTTATCCTTTGCAGCTTTTATTAGTTTCTGTCCCTCATTTTCAAACAACTGGAAAATGCCATGTTCTGTTCGTCTCTTTTCTTTATGTTTTTCTCCTTTCTTTTGATCTGCCTTATAAGTAGACAACACTCTCCTATAAGTACCTGCATTGTTTTATTTACATCTGGGTTAAGGGTCCCCTCTATTGGCTATAGTCGATCAATGTCAGGCCAGCATTTATGCCATTTCTCTGATATTTTTGCATTGCCTGTAACTAAAGGGTTATTCTTCTGAACTACATCGACAGGAGTAATTACTTTTCAACTTTTAGTTTCCTTTTTTGACATAACAATGACACTCTTTTATTCCCTCACAGTAAATTAAAACAAATTACTAAAACTAAAACTACAAAAAGCTATTTAGATTACTTCCCTGTTTTTTTCTTTCTTCAAGTCACTATTTTACCATAACCAGTAAAAATTAAATGAATTTGTCAACTTCAGAGGAATCAAAATACTTATTGAGGTGATAGCAATGCACAACACTTAATTTACCTATATTGACCAAATCCTTTTGACTTCAAATCCTCAAACAGTCTTAATAATGTATCACACAGCTCAAATCGGAATAGACCATTGGAACTTGCATATACAACTCTCAACAGAGTTTCCACCAGGTCATTACTTTCCAACACATTAACTGTTCAGTCTGTTGCCAAGCCTCTCTCTTAAATAACTACAGCATTTACACTACACTAATGACTTCAGAAATATGCTTATAATATCCTTTAGATGAAAGCAAACTAAATGTATATCAACAATACTGACTATATATAGAATGCAGGTAGTTGGTGAAACCATACTGGCCTGATCAAAAGTGAAGTCAGCAGCAGCCCCCCCTGCCGTCAGCCTCAATCTGTGTGATGCACTGGACAGCTGCCTTCTCTGCAGCCCCTCCTTTCTCCTCAACTCTCACACACCCAAGTTGGATGAGAAAGAAACAGACAAGTAATTTAATATCTTGACCCACTAGGCCCTTTTAACAGCACAGAAACATTAGCTATGAAAACTCAGGTTATATCTCCTTTGAACAAGTTATACTTTCATACCAGGAATCTTCAACAAAAATGTTCAATTTTATTTCACTGAACAGACATCTTAAATTGTCCAACAATACATTTATCACTCACAAACTTTATTTCCAAAAGCTGCGGAGAGGTCGAGGAGAATCAGAACCGATGACAGTTTGGCAGCTTTATCTGCATGGAGCTTCTCTGTAACTGCAATGAGAGCAGTTTCAGTAGTGTGCTGCTCTGAAGCCAGACTGGTTAGGGTCCTGAAGATTGTTCAGAGTGAGAAAGAGAGAAAGTTGATTGTAGACGGAACGTCTGAGAATCTTTGAGAGAAAAGAGAGAAGAGAAATGGGTCTGTAGTTGCCGATGTCCAAGCTGTCCAGAGTTGGTTTCTTTAGGATAGGCACAACTCTGGCAGACTTGAAGACGGATGGTACATGACCTGACAACAAAGAGCTGTTTATGATAAAGGAGATGAAAGGAATGAGGTTTGGAGCAATTGTTTGGAACAGAGTGGATGGAACAGGGTCTTGCAGACAGGTGGTAGTTGGTAAAGTTCAATTATGTCAAACCAGCTCTGTCTGACAAAAACAAGGATATCATAAAATCACAGAATGGAAAAAATGACCCACACAGAACTCTACAAGCACCTGGAGAGACTGTGTTCAGCAGCAACGATAGTGACTCAGAGGAGTCGAAGGATGACACGAGTGGCCGACTACTCATCTCACAGCGGGGAAGAGGAAACGCATGAAAGCGCAACTGAGGAGGACTTTAGTACGGGCTTACTTTCTCCGACCACTAATCAAGGGAGTGAACAAAAAAAAGGTCAGAAGAAGATCTCCAAACAGGAAAACAAAGCAAATGTGACTGTTAAACACTTGCCTCAAGAAGCTAAAAGAAAACGTGTTTAATCCAAGGAGACCGAGGGGAAGTGTGGATCTGAACTACTGGGAAAAGTTTGAAAAAATAATAATAATAATAATAATTTTCCCTGTCTTCTTGCAACCTAGCAGTAGCTAGTTGTAATGTTTGTGGAATTTAATCTAGTAGGAATAGAAAAAAAAAAAAAATGTTTTAATGCGAGGAAAATGAGATATTCTATGTTCACAAGAAACAAGATTAATTAATTATAATGATATATGCGATGTTATGGAGATATGGGGTAATAATAAATCTATTTTTTCATTAGGTGAAGATAGCGATATTATTTTTTACGAATGATATTCAAATTATAAAAGTAGGCTGATGTATGTAGATTTGATGTATATAGATTTTTTATGTATGGAAACAAAATTAGAGTAATCAATGTATATCTGTGGTGATTTTAATACTATCACAGATGATATAGATAGTTCTTCAACTAATCTAAAAACAATTTTAAGAGAAGGGCGTATTTTGAAACAAATTATGAAAGATAATTAAGTAAATGATATGTTTCGAAGTACAAAGTTCTTTTTCCTCAAAAAATTGGATTTACAAGATTTGATAGAGTTTTTAAATCCCATATTGATAGAATATATACTTCTGAGAAGTTTACGGTCTTATCCTACATGACTAAACTTTTAGTTGAATCAGATCACCTAACAGTATTGACTACTATTAAGTTTAATAAAGGAGAAAGAAATAGGAATTATTGGAAAATTAATAGAAATATATTAAACTATTCAAAAATAAACTCAGATTTAAAAGAAGAATTTAATAGAATTAAATCAATTAAATCTTAAATGCTATCTACCTGAACAAGAATATTGGGAATTTTTTTTACAGAATAAGACAATTTTTCAAAGTTTCAAAGCAGACTAATTAATAAAGAAAAAAAGAGAAAAGTATAGCTCCTTAATAAAGAAATATATTACTCTAAAACATAAGAAAGATAGATTTGAGTATGAAGAAAAACTATTATCTGATAGACAGGATAAGATAGAGGAAATGAATTGTGAAAATCTAAAAAATCTTCAAGTTTTAGCAGGATTAAGTTCACTTTAAAATTTTAACCCAGATAAAATAATGTCTATATGGTCAAAGAAAAAGCAAATCACAAATACATTCTATTAAATTAGGAACTGAAATGATAAACTAATGAAATAAAGAAAACATTTATGTGAAGAAATGTATAAAGAACTATTGATGATTTGACAAAAAAAACTTTTTAGACATTCACACGCCAAACATTGAAACTTTTGATCCCTTGGAAGATGAAATTTAAGAGACTGAAGTTGCAACTGTGATAAAACAATTAAACCATAAAAAAGCACCAGGTCCAGATGGCGTTTTATTTGAACTTTATTAAAGAAATGCCTGAGAGATTCAGACGGGTGTATGCATGATTCCTTCTACGAAGGAGTATTAACACTTACACACAAAAAAGGTGATAAATCAAACATTGATAATTACAGGCATCTGACCTTAATGAATCCTTGCTAAGATTAATATAAATAGATTAGAAGATGTGCTAGATTTAATTATTGTAAAAGAACAAACACGTGCTGTAAAAGGTTGATATATGTGGGATCATTTGTGTTCACTAAGGGAGATACTATATAATTAGGAATAAAGAAATTTTTATATTGTTGCCCTAAATAAAATAAAATAAAAAAATAAGATAAAAAAAAAGGCATTTGATTCAATTTCCAAAGATTATATTTTTGCAGTTCTTAAAACATACGGTTTTCCAGGGAGAGGAGTTAAACAAGGCTGCTCACTTAGTGCCGCCTTATATGTTTTAGCTATAAGCCCCTTAATTTAAAAAATCAAAAAGGGTGACACGCTAAATGGTGTTAAAGTTAATGGGAAAAAGTTCATTATCTCTGCGTATGCAGATGACATCACAGTTATCATTAAAACAAGGAAAGAATTTGAAATTATTTATCAACTTTTTAGACAGTATGAGCAAGCGTCAGGCGCCATGTTAAACATGTCTAAATCAGAGTGCTTGTAGATTGGTGAAACTAGATATAAATTCCCAGTTAATATACCTGAAAAGAATCAAATAAAGATTTTAGGAATAAAATTAGATAATACTGGTTGTGTTGATGGAAACTGGAAACAAAAAGGAATTAGAAATACGAGAAGAAATTAGCCAATTTATTAATTATAATTTGAGTTATAAGGCAAAAATCTGAATTATTAAAATCTATATATTGTATAAAATTCTATTTTTGTCTTGTATATTTCCACCTACAGATGTTTGGAGTAAAAAATGTGATAGAATTTGTTGCAATTTAATTTGGGGTACCACACGGGAGGTGACAAAGAGAGAGAAACTAGTTTTTAAAAGTAAAGAACAGGGTGGTTTAGGGGCAATAGACTTTGGTCTGAAACCCAAAATAGTAGTTTGTAAAATTATAGCAAATGGATTATATAGACAAGCGGAGTGGGTAGGAAATATTAGCAATTGGAAAGAGAAAAAAAGAGGAAGAGCTAGATCTAAAATACTGTATTATAAAATAATATATTCAGACTTTACAAATAAATATGAATGACTTAATATTAACTGGGCTTTTGATTCTAATAAAGATATATATAAGAAGATATATATGCAATGTAGCAATATATAAATGAATATCAATTAGTTATCACACAAGTAAAATATTGTCTGAAAAGTTATGAGACACAGCATGGTTAATCTCAGTAAGGTGGATTCCAATAAGAACAGTGGTAAAATGGAGCTGCTATGTAAAGACAACACAGTGTTCAATGCCCAATTGTAATAATAAAACTTCAGAGCATTTTCTTCTTGAATGTTACAGATCTAAACAGGTTTGGGATAAAACTAAAAGAGATCAACCTTACATTTCAAATTATTTGTAAACTGTTGCCTTATTTTTAATAATACACTCTCAGAATCTCAGAAATTATATGGTTAATATTATGTATTGTGAAGCATAAACTGTAGAAAACAAGATTCAGTTCAGTTCAGGTTTGCATTCTCGTTTGATAGGAAACCATACACATTTACCAGATTGTGTCATGGATATGAGTCCCCTACAAACAAGGACAGTTTGAGACCTTTGCAGCTAACCCCAGGGTCGGCCTCCAGAGAGGAGTATGGGGTGGGTGGGCAGTTGGGTGAGCAGTGGTTAAGGATACTGAGACAGTGGCCAGCGGGTCGCTCCCGCCCTCGTATTTAGCACAAGCTGTCGAGCTGGTGGCGCTGATTAAGGCATGTGAAAAAGGGAAAGACAAAACAGTGGTCTTTTTGACCGATAGTAGATATTGGTGGGGGTTGCTCCATGAGTATGGGACCATATGGAAGCACAAGAATTTCCTAAAAAGCTCAGCAGCTCACTGTTGCAAGCAATACTTTTATCCAAAGCAGTTGCTGTTTGCAAATGCAATACACACAAAGTGAACAGTAGCAATGAAAGAGCATATGCGGCAGCAAAACTATCGGCAAGCAAGTCGCTACTGCAGGGCTCACTGCAAACTATGCATATATGAAACCTGACAATAAATGTCAAAGACATACAAACCTCAGCAACAGCCCAGAAGAAGAAAACCTGGGCAGCAGGTGGCTGCGTAAAACAAGACGATGTATGGCAGGATGCACTAAGACGACCCTGCCTCCCAAATGGAACACTGAAATCAGGACTAGCCAAAGCCAGCCAGCACACAGGATTAAGTTAGACAAAAGTCCTCCTGCTGGTATTGTGGCAAATGAGGACATGTGGAAGACCTAAGGTGGGTGGGAGTGCATTTGAGATTGTGTTTGGCAGACCTCCCCATGTAGGTACAAGCCCTGAGATGACAGCATTGGACGGAGCAACAATGGATCATAATATGATAAGATACTGTGTGGCATTACACAATTCTCTCTCCAGTCTGTCTAAACAGGTGAAGGCGGCACTTCCAGAACCGGTGACGGGACCACTGCTAAAACGGTGAAGATAGAAGGGAGAGCAACGTGGGTACATCACTCACACTGTAAAAGAGCACCACCACTCCCTGACTCCTCCGAAAATCAGTAAGGGTCGGAACCGTGGGACGAGTGCTGAAAGGGTATATCCCGCACTCTGAGCACAGGCTGTGAAGAAGCCCACTGAGGGGACGAGAAGCTATGGAGTGGTGTCTACTGCTCATAATCACCTCCCTAGGTGGGAGTATAGGGTTTTATACACCCAGCACTGGCACCACTATTGGCTGACAGCACCTAATGATGAGATACTGGTCAACCCTGTGACCAGACTAATCACTTCTTCACCTGCAGGGCAATAAAAGCACAAGCATCAGTGTACTGTTATGCAGGATATAACAAATATCTGTGCAGAGACCCGTGTAATGATTGCTCACATGTAATTGGATCCACGGATTTATATAATCAGGTTAGAGTAACTGAGACACCTCGTAATAGCCTCAATACCTTCAGGCATGGAGCTAGAGAAGGGGTGGAGGTCATATGTGCAGTCTGGAAAGTATTGGTGTTGTATTGACCGCACAGGGCGAGATTACTGTAGCGCTGTAACAATAGTAATACAGGTGCAGGTACAGGTACAGGCACCTGCCGAGCCATCAATACTACAAAAGGTGAATGAATCTTTAGTTGAAGAACTACAAAATGAATTAGAAGACACCACAGAGAATGCTACAGCTACAGAAATAGCGCAAAAAGTGCAATCATAACTTAGTGTGTGCGTCTGCAATAGTACACAGCAAACACATGAGCCCTAACCGAAATTGTATAATATGTCAACACATTCTGTGGACAGTCCTGCCATTAACATTGGCAGATCTACAACATCTTAGCTTACCATGCACAATGACACAGTTACTTATGGGCAGCGAAACATGTCCTGACAATGCTACTGAACCCTTAGAAGGCCTTGGACGTGCTGCCCGAGTCCAAGTATCCAGACACAGTGGTAGTCATTGCCTCTGTTCATACAGAAGATCAGGAAAGCCGAGAGGTTGGTCTAAATGCACTAACTACACCACTCTTAGAAGCAATGGCACTAAATGTAGCAATAGTGACTTCGAATTTAGCTGTAATGCATCATCGTCTTTTTCTGGAGGGGCTGCAATGTGGGTGTGTGGAGACTAAATTAACCAATAAAGACAACTGGAAGGGATGTTTCCTAGGCCTCCTAATGCCAAAATCCAGTTTATACCACCCCCAGAACTTGCAGGCCAAATGCACGCTACACAACTGTTTAGAAAACACTGCAACACAGGTATCCTACGATATAATGATGGTTACACTCTTTGGGATCCATGGACCACCCCTGCATCCAACGTAGGGTGGTCTCTGTTTCTTGTTTTTGACTCTAATAAATGACAAATCAGGAGCATTACATGCCTTGAATACAGAAATGCAGGCTATACTCAAATCAGTCATACAAAACCGAATGGCCCTGGACCTTATATTGGCAAAGGAAGGTGGCGTATGTCGCGTGGTTAACACTTCATGTTGTTTTATGATCCCTGATATGAGGCTAATGTTACCAGTTATATTTCCCACATGAGACAGGCAATCCAGGTGGTTTGCTGGAATGGCTAATTGACTGGCTGGGGCCATGGGGATCCTGGCTCATATCTTGGCAGTGGCTCTTTTATTAGGCATGATTCTACCCTCTCTGCTCTCTGCTATAATGGTACGTTGTTTTAGTAGAATGTTTTCCCTTCCGATGGCACGGCTTCATCACACCGGGGACATGGAGCTCCTGGCAGATGATGGTGACAACAACGTGGATGCCTTTCCCTTTCCGAAGTGACTAAATGAAAAATAAATGTGATTCTGAATATGATTGAAGAAAAAACAAAAATAAATAATCAAAGGAGGGAAATGTGAGAGCATATATATATACACTGGGGGAAAGTATTTAGTCAGTCACCAATTGTGCAAGTTCTCCCACTTAAAAAAATGAGAGAGGCCTGTAATTGACATCATAGGTAGACCTCAACTATGAGAGACAAAATGAGAGGAAAAAAAAATTCTGAAAATCACATTGTCTGATTTTTAAAGAATTTATTTGCAAATAATGGTGGAAAATAAGTATTTGGTCACCCACAAACAAGCAAGATTTCTGGCAGTCACAGACCTGTAACAACCTCTTTACGAGGCTTCTCTGTCCTCCACTCATTACCTGTATTAATGGCACCTGTTTGAACTCGTTAACAGTATAAAATACACCTGCCCACAACCTCAAACAGTCACTCTCCAAACTCCACTATGGTGAAGACCAAAGAGCTGTCGAAGGACACCAGAAACAAAATTGTAGACCTGCACCAGGCTGGGAAGACTGAATCTGCAATAGGCAAGCAGCTTGATGTGAAGAAATCTACTGTGGGAGCAATAATCAGAAAATGGAAGACCTACAAGACCACTGCTAATCTCCCTCGATCAGGGGCTCCACGCAAGATCTCAGCCTGTGGGGTCAAAATGATCACAAGAACGGTGAGCAAAAATCCCAGAACCACACGGGGGGACCTAGTGAATGACCTGCGCAAAGCTGGGACCAACGTTACAAAGGCTACCGTCAGTAACACAATACGCCGCCAGGGACTCAGATCTTGCAGTGCCAGACGTGTTCCCCTGCTTAAGCCAGTACATATCCGGACGCGTCTGAAGTTTGCTAGAGAGCATTTGGATGTTCCGGAAGAGTACTGGGAGAATGTCTTATGGTCAGATGAAACCAAAGTAGAACTGTTTGGTACAAACACAACTCATTGCGTTTGGAGGAGAGTGAATGCTGAGTTGCATCCAAAGAACACCATACCAACTGTGAAGCATGGGGGTGGCAACATCATGCTTTGGGACTGTTTCTCGGCATAGGGACTAGGACGACTGGTCCATGTACATAATAGAATGAATGGGGCCATGTATTGTGAGATTTTGAGTGAAAACCTCCTTCCATCAGCAAGGGCATTGAAGATGAAATGTGGCTGGGTCTTTCAGCATGACAATAATCCCAAGCACACTGCCAGGGCAACAAAGGAGTGGCTTCGTAAGAAGCATTTCAAGGTCCTGGAGTGGCCTAGCCAGTCTCCAGATCTCAACCCCATAGAAAACCTTTGGAGGGAGTTGAAAGTTCGTGTTGCCCGCCGACAGCCCCAAAACATCACTGCTCTAGAGGAGATCTGCATGGAGGAATGGGCCAACATACCAGCAACAGTGTGTGCCAACCTTGTGAAGACTTACAGAAAACGTTTGACCTCTGTCATTGCCAACAAAGGATATATAACAAAGTATTGAGAGGAACTTTTGTTATTGACCAAATACTTATTTTCTACCATTATTTGCAAATAAATTATTTAAAAATCAGACAATGTGATTTTCAGAATTTATTTTCTCATTTTGACTCTCATAGTTGAGGTCTACCTATGATGTCAATTACAGGCCTCTCTCATCTTTTTAAGTGGGAGAACTTGCACAATTGGTGACTGACTAAATACTTTTTCCCCCACTGTGTGTGTGTATATATATATATATATATATATATATATATATATATATATATATATATATATATATATATATATATATATATATTCTCTAATACTGTGGTTGTATTTTTAAAACATTAGATGTAGTATGTAATGATCATAAAGCAGCAACTGCATGCATGGCCAGACCCAGCCATTCCTGAGAGAAAGAAAATTAGGAAAATGGCTGAGATGTAAAGATAACCATGTATGGAGTTGTTTTCTGACTCTGAGCCTTGTTTCATTTCACATAGGTAAAATAGTGAGTTCACCCAGTAGTGACCTTAAGGTTCTAAGGGGCCCAAAGGAAACAATGAGTGTTTCTTCCCTTGAGAACGAGATGTGCTGGGCAGTTAACTCATGTTGGATATAAGAATTACAGTGTCAGAAGCAGGGGCCAGAGAGAACAGAGAAGCCTGTATATAAGCTTTGGGAAGAAGCTTAAATAAAAAAAAATCTCCTCATTGCATCGAGACCAAGACTGCAGTGCAACAGAATAAATAGAGAACATAAGAAGAAGAGTAAAGGACAGTTAAATAAAGTGTAGAATAGTCTAATTAGTAAAGGTGAGGTGAGCTAAATAACACCATGCGAGATTAATGAAGGTTGGGCATTTATCTTCTTAATGGTAAGACATGTGTATATTAGTCACTGTGTGAAAGTTGGCTTAGAAAAGAGAAATAGTCAGATTAGGACAAAAGATATAAAAGAGTTAGGAATAAATAAACATAAATAACTAAGGGTTAAAGTGAAATAAGAATAGAAAAGAGGAATAAAGAAAACAAAGAAAGAAGAATAAGAGAAGGAAGCCACAGATTTGGACAAAAGCCCTCTGGTTTTAGACGGGCATTAAAATCCTGTAATATCACTAGGTGAATTTCAGGTCAGTTCTGAGGGGCTGGAGGGGTAGATTTAAGATTCATCTGTAAGTTCCCACTCCATCATTTGTTGACAAACAAATTTTGATGCAGCTTCTTTTAGAATTTTTGACACCTTAGAAAGGTAGCATAAATTTAGTAAGAGACAGAGAAGAGAGATGACACGGCAGATGTGGATTGTGTCAACTGTGTGTGTGTGTGTACGTTTATGTTAAAAGTGTGTCAGTCAGTCTAAATTTGTATTTCCGCGGAGATGTGTGTGTATGTGTGTGTGTACGTTTATGTTAAAAGTGTGTCAGTCAGTCTAAATTTGTATTTCCGCAGAGGTGTGTGTGTGTGTGCCATTTGTCGTAGCTGTAGGTAGAAGGTTGATTGTATGAGAAGGTTTCTGTGATTATGAGCTTTTATATGGAATAAAAATATTAATAAATAGGTTGGGGTTGAGAATAGGAGATTTAAATTTTCATAAGAAAAGATACTTTGTCATTTACTGTTAAAACCTATGAGCCTTTTTGGGAGATATTTTGGAAATTGTAACAACTTATGAGCTGAGAAAAGAGGACCTGAGAATTAATGGATAATGTGCAAAAATCATATTGATGTGTTTCTGTGCTGTTAAAAGGGCCTGGTGGGTCCATAAGATATTAAATTGCTTGTCTGTTTCTTTCTCATCCAACTTGGGTGTGTGAGAGTTGAGGAGAAAGGAGGGGCTGCAGAGAAGGCAGCTGTCCAGTGCATCACACAGATTGAGGCTGACGGCAGCGGGGGCTGCTGCTGACTTCACTTTTGATCAGGCTAGTATGGTTTTATCCACAAACTCTACCTGCATTCTATATATAGTCAGTATTGTTGATACGCATTTAGTTTGCTTTCATTTAAAGGCTATTAAAGACATATTTTTGATTGAAGTTAAAAGTGTATACTAAATGCTGTAGTTATTTAAGAGAGAGGCTTGACAACGGACTGACCAGTTCTACTCTGGTCTATTCGGATTTGAGCTGTGTGATTCATTATTGAGACTGTTTGAGGATTTGAGGTGAGTGGGTGTGAGCATTGTGTGATAAATAGGTGATGGACTTGCTGTGAATAGGATAGGATTGGACTTTTGTTTAGTTGCAGGATATTTGAGGTAATTACACTGCTCAAAAAAATAAAGGGAACACTTAAACACCACAATATAACTCCAAGTAAATCAAACTTCTGTGAAATCAAACTGTCCACTTAGGAAGCAACACTGATTGACAATCAGTTTCACATGCTGTTGTACAAATGGAATAGACAACAGGTGGAAATTTTTGCCAATTAGCAAGACACACTCAATAAAGGAGTGGTTCTGCAGGTGGGGACCACAGACCACTTCTCAGTACCTATGCTTTCTGGCTGTTTTGATCACTTTTGAATGTTGGTGGTGCTTTCACACTCGTGGTAGCGTGAGACGGACTCTACATCCCACAGAAATGACTCAGGTAGTGCAGCTCATCCAGGATGGCACATGAATGCGGAGGCTGGAGGCGCTGCCAGGAGACAGGCCAGTACACCAGGAGGCATGAAGGAGGCCGTAGGAGGGCAACAACCCAGCAACAGGACTGCTACCTCTGCCTTTGTGCAAGGAGGAATAGGAGGAGCACTGCCAGAGCCATGCAAAATGACCTCCAGCAGGCCACAAATGTGCATGTGTCTGCACAAACGGTAAGAAACCGACTCCATGAGGATGGTATTAGGGCCCGACGTCCACAGATGGGGGTTGTGCTCACAGCCCAACACCGTGCAGGACGCTTGGCATTTGCCAGAGAACACCAGGATTGGCAAATTCGCCACTGGCGCCCTGTGCTCTTCACAGATGAAAGCAGGTTCACACTGAGCACATGTGACAGACGTGACAGAGTCTGGAGACACCATGGAGAGCGATCTGCTGCCTGCAACATCCTTTAGCATGACCGGTTTGGCAGTGGGTCAGTAAAGGTGTGGGGTGGCATTTCTTTGGAGGGCCGCACAGCCCTCCATGTGCTCGCTAGAGGTAGCCTGACTGCCATTAGGTACTGAGATGAGATCCTCAGACCCCTTGTGAGACCTTATGCTGGTGCGGTTGGCCCTGGGTTCCTCCTAATGCAGGACAATGCTAGACCTCATGTGGCTGGAGTGTGTCAGCAGTTCCTGCAAGATTAAGGCATTGAAGCTATGGACTGGCCCGCCCGTTTCCCAGACCTGAATCCGATTGAGCACATCTGGGACATCATGTCTTGCTCCATCCACCAACGTTGCACCACAGACTGTCCAGGAGTTGGAGGATGCTTTAGTCCAGGTCTGGGAGGAGATCCCTCAGGAGACCATCTGACACCTCATCAGAAGCATGCCCAGGCATTGTAGGGAGGTCATACAGGCACGTGAAGGCCACACACAATACTGAGCCTCATTTTGACTTGTTTTAAGGACATTACATCAAAGTTGGATCAGCCTGTAGTGATCAGCCTGTAATGAAATTCACTCGAATTCGACTACAGCCAATAGAGGGGACTCTTAACCCAGATGTAAATAAAACAATGCAGGTACTTATGTCTGCTTATAAGGCAGATCAAAAGAAAGGTAAGAAGGGAGAAAAACATTAAAAAAAAGAGGTGAATAGAGCTTGTCCTTATCTAGTTGTTTGAAACTGATAAAAGCTGCAAAAGATAAAAAGGACAAAAGTGTAGAAGGAGGTGAAGTTTAAGGAAATCTCTCCTCAGTTCCCTGTGATCAGTCAGGAGGGTAAATATCACCTCAGAGATGAGGACTACCAAAGAATAGAAGAGGACAAGCAGAAGGCTTTGGGAGAGATCAAAAGAAGTATAGATCACTGTCCTTCACGCTTGGGTGAATCTCTCAGATTGGAAATTACTGAAGAGCCAATTGAAGGAGCTGCAGATACAGAGGAAAGAGTTGTGGACAGAAGCTCCTTAAAGATCAGACAGGAAACATGCACTGCACCCACATAAAGGGAAGGCCTCAGAGAAAATGTGTCCAGTGGTCATTGGTGGTCAGAGTTTTGACTACAAGCCTTGGCAGAATACAGATATGTCAGATATTCTTGAGAAGTTACCTTTTCTTCTAGGTGGAGCACATCCTTGGATTGCAAAGATGGAAGAGATCATGGTAGGAACGCAGCCGGCTATAGGAGACATCAAGAGGCTTTTGGCTAACCTCTTAGGGGTTCCAGCTATGGAAGAGATTCTTCAGAAGCAGGACTTCATTGATATGTGGGAACTGCTGTGAATGATCCAGAGCTGAGGAAGTAGTGATAGGAGACAAACCGGTGAAGAAGTAACCATTTAGAATATCTGTTCTTATTATAGCTTTAACATTTATTTCATATATTTTCCATTTTTTTGCAAAAGATACTGTTTGGTGTTTTTCTTGTTTTGAGCATATTGGGGGAAGACCACTGTAAGGGTGGTTAGTTGTTTAGGGACCCTGATGTGCAAAATAAAACTGGAGGACTCTGAACAAAGAACATTGAGATAAGATGGCCAAGATTCAACACATCATCAACACTACACTGAGAGTCGACGCTGCAGAGGAGCTGCAGGGATCATTCACTTGTGATTTTTCTATATTGTTATAGTGTGGGGTTTTGTTTACAATAGTGTATCTATAACATTGACAGAGATGTTTGTGGGGTGATGGTAATCTTAGTAAGATACTAGTTTGAGTTTTGGGTTCTTTACTGTATCAGTAACATTTAAACTCTTTAAACTCATGACACTTTTTGTTTTAATTGGTTGGAAACTCTGTTATGGGGTAAATACACTGGGACCTCAGGTGTTTTGTTTAGTTTTTGCTCAATGTTTAGGGAAAATTGGTGTTAGGTAGGGAAAGGTCCATTTTAAGAAGTGTTTGCCTATGTGTCCAGGATGTAGACAAAAAGAGGAAGAGCGGATGTCTAGCGGCTGTTGTTCAATCCTTCACCATCCTGACTCACAGCAGGCAGCTACTGAAACTACACTCCCACCCTTTCATTTTTTCTTTTTTTCTTTTTTTTTTTTAAATCCTGGACCAATGCTTTAGCCACTTCACCCAACACCCCCCCCCCTTACTGGAGAAAATCACGTTCTTTCTTTTTCTTCTTTTCTTTTTTTTTTGTCTTTGTCTTCTTTGTCTTTCATTTGTGTTCTTATTTTCCTTTGTAATCATTTTCTTTGTCTTTGTATTTTTTCTTCTTAGTCTTCTATTCCTTTGTATTCATTTATCTTTTTCTTCTTTTTCTTTGTCTTTTCTTTGTCTTCGTATTCTTTATTTCCTTTGGATTGTATTTTTTTCTTGTTAGTCATTTTCTTCTTATTTTAGCTTTGTCTTGTTTTTCTTTGCCATATTTTATCTTTTTCTTTTTATTATCTTTTCCTTCATTGTCCTTTTGTTCCTTTTCTTTTCTTGTACTTCATCTCCTTGGTCTTTTCTTTTTCTTCTTTCTTTTTTTCTTATTTGTCTTTTTTCATCTTTTTCTTGTTTGTATTTTAGCTTTGTCTTGTTTTTCTTTGTCTTTTTCTTTTTTGTCTTAATTTTTTTCGTCTTTCTTTTGTATTTTTTTAGTTTTTTTGGTCTTTGGTTCCCTTGTCTGTCTTCTTTTTGTTTGTTTTTTCTTTATCTTTTTCTTCTTTGTAGTTTATCTTTGTCTTTTTCTTTTTTTGTCTTTATTTCTTTGTCTTTCTTTTGTCTTTCTTGATTGTTTTTTTTTTGTCTTTTGTCTCCTTTGTCTGTCTTCATTTTAGTCTTTTTCTTCTTTGTCTTTTTTCCCCCTCTTTTTTATTTTCTTTTTTTGGTCTTCGTCTTCTTTGTATTTTGTGTGTCTTCTTTGTCTTTTCTTTGTCATCTTTATCTTCTTGTCTTTCTTCTTTGTCTTTCTTCTTTGTCTTTTCTTTTTCTTTTTTTCTCTGTCTTCTTTTTCTTTCTTCTTTGTCTTTTCTTTGTTTTCTTTTTCTTCTTAGTATTTTATCTGTCTTGTTTTTATTTGTCTTCCTTTATCGTTGTCTTCTTTGTATTTTTCTTCTTTATCTTTTTTATCTTTGTCTTTTTCTTAGTCTTCATCTTTTCCTGTGTTTTTCTTATTTTTCTTTTGTTGGTATTTGTCTTCCACGTCTCCTTTTTCTTTTTTGTATTTTATCTTTGTCTTTTTTGTCTTATTCTTCATGATCTTTTTCTTCTTTGTCGTTTTTCTCTGTCTTTCTTCTTTGTCTTTCTTCTTGGTCTTTTTTGTCTTTGTCTTGTTTTTATTTGTCTTTCTTATCTTTGTCTTCTTTGTCCTCTTCTTTTTAATCTTTGTCTTTTTCTTCTTTTTTTTCATCTTTGTCTTGTTTGTATTCGCCTTCTTTTATCTTTGTTTTTTTCGTCTTTTTCTTCTTTGTGTTTTTTTTAGTCTTCTTTTTTTCTTTGGTCTTTGTTTTTCTTGTTTTTTGTTGTCTGTCTTTGTCCTCTTTTTCTTATTTGTCTTCTTTTTGTTTTTCTTCTTTTTATTTAATCTTTGTTTTCTTTATATTTGTCTTTGTTTATCTTTGTCTTCTTGGTCTTTTTCTTCTTTGTCTTTATTTTTTTTCTTTTTTGTCTTCATTTTCTATGAATCTTTCGTCATCTTCTTTGTCTTTTTATTCTTTGTTTTCTTTAATCTATTTCTTCTTTTTCTTTTTCTTCTTTGTCTTCTTTTTCTTTTTTTCCCCTTCTTTTTCTTTTTGTGGTCTTTCTCTTCATTTTCTTTTCATTGTCTTCTTTGTCTTAGTCTTTTTTTTCTTTCTTCTTTTTTTCTTCTTTACTTTGTCTTCTATGTTTCCTTTTTATTCTTTTTTTTCTTGGTCTTCATCTTTGTCTTTTCTTTGTCTTCTTCGTTTCCATTTTTTATTCTTTTTCTTTTCTTGGTCTTCATCTTTTTTGTCTTTTTGTTGTCTTCTTTGTCTTTTCTTTGTCTTTTTTGTCTTCTTTATCTTTTTTTCTTTGTATTTTATATTTGTCGTTTTTATCTGTCTTCTTTTATCTTTTGTCTTTATCTTTTTCTTTGTCTTTTTCTTCTTTGTCTGTCATCTTTGTCTTTGTTGACTTTCTTCTGTGTCTTCATTTTCTTTGTATTTCTCTTCTTTGTATTTTCTTTGTCGTCTTCTTTTCCTTTGTTTTTCTTCTTTTTCTTTTCTTGGTCTTTGTCTTCATTGTCTTTTCTTTGTGTTTTTCCTCTTTTCTTTGTCTATGTCTTCATTGTCTTTGCTTTGTCTTCTTCTTTCCTTTGTTTTTCTTTTCTTTGTCTTTGTTTTTTGTCTTTTTATTCTTGCTATTCTTCTTTGTCTTCGTCTTCTTTGTCTTTTTCTTTTTATCTGTCTTTATCTTTTTCCATTTGTCTTTGTCTTCGTCTTCTTTGTATTTTTCTTCTTTGTATTGTCTTTGTCCTATTCTTTTCCTTTGTTTTTCTTCTTTTTCTTTTCTTGGTCTTTGTCTTCATTGTCTTTTCTTTGTGTTTTTCCTCTTTTCTTTGTCTATGTCTTCTTTGTCTTTGCTTTGTCTTCTTCTTTCATTTGTTTTACTTTTATTTGTCTTGCTATTCTTCTTTGACTTTGTCTTCTTTGTCTTTTTCTTTTTGATCTTTGTCATGATATTTTTCTCCTTTGTCTTTTTCTTCTTTCTCCTTTATCTTTGTATTTTTTTTGTCTTTTTCTTCCTTTTCTTTTGTTGTACTTAATCTTCTTGGTCTTTCCTTTGTCTTCTTTCTCTTTTTCTTATTTATCTTTTTTATCTTTTTCTTCTTTGTATTTTATCTTTGTCTTGTTCTTCTGTGTCTTTATGTCTTTGTCTTTCTTTGGTTTTTTTTTTTTTTGTTTTTTTTGTTCTTTTTATTTTTTGTACTTTATCTTTGTGTTGTTTATCTTGTTCTTTTTTGTCTTTATTTCTTTGTTTTTTTATCTTTGTCTCCTTTGTCTTTCTTCATTTGGGTCTTTTTCTTCTTTGTTTTTTCCCTTTTCTTTTCTTGGTCTTCATCTTCTTTGTATTTTCGTTGTCTTCTTTGTCTTTTCTTTTTCCTTTTGTCTTTCTTCTTTGTCTTAGTGTTCTTTGTCTTTTCTTTTTCTTTTTCATCTGTCTTCTTTTTCTTCTTTGTATTTGATCTTTGTCTTGTTTTTATTTGTCTTCTTTGATCTTTGTCTTTTTCTTCTTTATCTTTTTTATCTTTGTTTTTTCTTATTTTTCTTTTCTTGCTATTTTCTTTGTCTTTTTCTTTTTTGCCTTCAACTCCTTTTTGTTTTTTTATTTTATCTTTGTCTTTTTGTCTTATTCTTCATTATCTTTTCCTTCTTTGTCTTTCTTCTTGGTCTTTTTTGCCTTTTTTATCTTTGTCTTTTTTTGTCCTCTTCTTTTTAATCTTTGTCTTTTTCTTCTTTTCTTCTTTGTTTTTTATCTTTGTCTTGTTTTTATTTGTCTTTTTATCTTTCTTTTATCTTTGTCTTTTGTGTCTTTTTCTTCTTTGTGTTTTCTTAATCTTGTTTTTTTCCTTGGTCTTGTCTTCTTTGTTTTTTGTTGGCTGTCTTTGTCTTCTTTTTCTTATGTCTTTTTTATCTTTTTTTCTTTGTATTTTAACTTTGCCTCCTTTATATTTGTTTTCTTTTATCTTCTGTCTTCTTCTTCTTCTTTGTTTTATTTTTTTTCTTTTTCTTTTTTGTCTTCATTTTCTTTGAATTTTTCGTCATCTTCTTTGTCTTCTTAATCTATTCTTTTTCTTCTTTGTTTTTGTCTTCTTTTCCTTTTTTTCCTGCTTTTTCTTTTCGTTGTCTTCTTTATCTTTGTCTTCTTTTTCTTTCTTCTTTTTTCGTTCTTTTCTTTGTCTTCTTCATTTCCTTTTTTTAATCCTTTTTCTTTTGTTGGTCTTCATCTTCTTTGTGTTTTCGTTGTCTTCTTTTTTTTGTCTTTATTTTTTTCTTTGTATTTTATATTTGTTGTTTTTATTAGTCTTCTTTGATCTTTTGTCTTCATTCTTTTCTTTGTCTTTTTCTTCTTTGTCTGTTGTATTTGTCTTCGTTGACTTTCTTCTTTGTATTCATTTTCTTTGTATTTTTCTTCTTGGTATTTTCTTTGTCTTTTTCTTTTCTTGGTCTGTGTCTTCTTTTGTTTTTCTTTTCTTTGTCTTTTTATTCTTGCTATTCTTTTTTTTCTTCATCTTCTTTGTCTTTTTCTTCTTTGTCCTTTACCTTTGTCTTCTTTATTCTTTGTCTTCCTTCTTTTATTTCTTTATGCCCTGGGTCAATGTCTTCAGCCACGTCTACATTTACATTTACATTTACATTTACGGCATTTAGCAGACGCTCTTATCCAGAGCGACTTACAAAGTGCTTTGCTATTTACCCAAGAAAACCTTAGCTAGTTAGAATAGACTAATAATTCAAAAGATACCTCTAAGCTTAGACATTACTAAACACAAGACAATAAGGCGACCATAGAACTATTCGTCCAAGTACTCTCGGAAGAGGTGGGTCTTCAGTCTGCGTTTGAAGACAGCGAGGGACTCGGCTGTTCGGACACCCAGGGGAAGCTCGTTCCACCACTTTGGTGCCAGGACAGAGAAAAGCCTGGACGCTTGTCTTCCGCGGATTTTGAGGGATGGTGGGTCGAGCCGAGCCGTACTTGAAGCTCGAAGGGCTCTTGGTGCGGATCGGCTTTTGACCATTGCCATCAGATACGGAGGGGCTGGTCCGTTCTTGGCTTTGTAGGCCAGCATCAGGGTTTTAAATCTGATGCGGGCAAGTACAGGAAGCCAGTGGAGAGAACGCAGCAGTGGAGTGACATGGCTAAATTTAGGGACATTGAAGAGGGAGACCAGCCAGAAGAGAGTTGCAGTAGTCAAGTCTGGAAGTGACAAGAGACTGAACAAGCACCTGGGTGGCCTCTCTAGGGAGGAAGGGTCGAATTCTCCGAATGTTGTACAGAAGAAATCTGCAGGACCAAGTTACGTTTGCAACATGACTTGAGAACGATAACTGATCATCCATCACTACACCAAGGCTTCGGGCTTCAGTAGAAGGAGTGACCAGTGAGTTCTCAAAGGTGATGGCAAGATCGTTTCTTGGTCCAGCAGTTCCCGGGATGTACAGCAGCTCCGTCTTGCTGGGGTTGAGTTTGAGGTGGTGAGCCGCCATCCAAGAAGAGACGTCGGCGAGGCATGCTGAGATACGGGCAGAAACCTGTGTGTCAGACGGTGGGAAAGAGAGCACGAGTTGAGTGTCATCGGCGTAACAGTGGTAAGAGAATCCATGAGAGGATATCACTTTGCCAAGAGTGTGAGTGTAGAGTGAGAAAAGAAGAGCACCAAGAACTGAGCCTTGTGGAACGCCAGTGGAGAGACTACAAGGAGCGGACGTGTCGCCCTGCCACGTTACTTGGTATGAGCGTCCCTGCAGGTATGATGCAAACCATTGCCATGCAGAGCCGGTAACTCCAAGGCCGGCAAGGATAGACAGGAGGATCTTGTGGTCCACTGTGTCAAAAGCTGCGGAGAGGTCAAGAAGGATCAGAACCGAGGACAGTCTGGCAGCTTTAGCTGCATGGAGCTTCTCTGTAACTGCAATGAGAGCAGTTTCAGTAGAGTGTGCAGCTTTGAAGCCAGACTGGTTAGGGTCCTGAAGATTGTTCAGAGTGAGAAAGAGAGACTGTTGGTTGTAGACAGAACGTTCGAGAATCTTTGAGAGAAAAGAGAGAAGAGAGATAGGTCTGTAGTTGCCGATGTCCAAGCTGTCTAGAGTTGGTTTCTTTAGGATGGGCACGACTCTGGCAGACTTGAAGGCCGATGGTACCTGACCTGACGACAAAGAGCTGTTTATGATAGAGGAGATGAAGGGAAGGAGGTTTGGAGCGATTGTTTGGAACAGAGGGGATGGAACAGGGTCTAGTGGACAGGTGGTAGGATTATTAGAGGTGAGAAGATGTAGGAGGTCATCTGTGGAAAGAGGAGAGAAGCAGGTCAGAGAAGAGGGAGGAGGAGGGCAGCGCCTAGAGAGCGGGGTAGAGGCGGGGGGGAAAGATCGGCGGATCTTGTCAACCTTTTCTTCAAAGAAGGAGACAAAATCATCTGCAGACAGGGTAGTGGGAGGTGGGGGAGTAGGAGGGTTGAGGAGAGAGGAGAAGATGGTGAATAGTTTGCGTGGGTCAGATGCAGATGATTCCAATTTCCCCCTGTAGTAGGATGCTTTAGCGGCAGCAACTTCCGTTCTAAACCTGGAGAGAAGAGACTGATAAGAGTGGAGGTCGGAGTCGTGTTGTGACTTCCGCCACTTCCTTTCAGCCAGTCTTAGCTCTCTACGGTTGTTGCGGAGAACATCTGACAGCCACGGGGAAGGTGGAGAAGAATTTGCTGACCTAGGGGAGAAAGGGCAGAGAAGGTCGACAGAGGTGGAGATAGAAGAGAGGAGAGTGTCTGTAGCAGTTTCAAGTGGGAGAGAGGAGAAGAATTCAAGATGGGGAAGAGTGGTGAGGACAGTTGAGGCAAGAGCTGAGGGGGAGACAGAGCGAAGATTGCGGTGAAGAGTGGAAGAACTTGCAGAAGTGGTAGTTGAAGGAGCAGAGAGGGGGAGTGAGAAGGAGAGAAAGTGGTGATCAGAGAAGTCCAAAGGAGTCACAGCCACATCCAGAGCAGGGACAGGTCTGCTGAAGATCAGGTCCAGAGTGTTCCCTGCTCTGTGTGTTGGTGCAGACTGGTTGAACGCGAGATCAAAAGAGGATAGGATTGGGAGAAGGCATGAAGACTGGAGTTTCTCTGATGGAAGGTTGAAGTCGCCGAGTAGAATAAGTGGGGCGTCAACAGGGAGTCCACTCAAGAGAACATCCAGTTCATCAACGAAACTGCCCAAAGGACCAGGAGGACGATAGAGAACAATGATGTGAAGTCTAGTGGGAGAAGAGACAGTAACAGCATGGTATTCAAAAGAGGAAATGTCAAGATTAGAAAAAGAGAGCGGGGTGAAGCGCCACAGAGGAGAGAGAAGTAAACCGGTGCCGCCGCCCCTGCCAGTCCTTCGTGGAGAGTGGGAAAAGGCAAAGGCAGACGACAAGGCAGCTGGAGTTGCAGAGTTGTCCGGGGTGATCCACGTCTCAGTCAGTGCCAGGAAGTTTAGAGACCGAGCAGAAGCAAAAGCTGAAATGAAATCTGCCTTCTGCACTGCAGACTGGCAATTCCACAGTCCCCCAGTTACCATCACATTGGTATTAGAACAAGGTGGGTAAATGAGGTTACCGGAATTGCGGCGTCTGCATCGGTATCTGCACCTCCGGCTGCTGTCAGAGGTGAGGACAGGATTCGTCTACAGCATTTTAGCCTCGCCCATGTAATTAGAATCAGCCAGAAGCAGTGTGTAAGTGTAAGGGATAAGGAAAGGTTGGTGTAGAAATGAATTCTGATTGTTCTGGTTTAGAAACACAGACTAAGTGGAGCTCAGAGGAAAGATCACATCATAAAAATGTAGTTTTTGTTTTTTTAACAGGACCTCTCCTTTTTAAATGGGATCAACTAGATTAGGGTGAACTAATGTTAATGTCTGCTCTCTGTTCTGATGATCAATGACATTATTGGACTCTTTCAGTGACGGACAGGCCTGATTCTGAATCCTAACAGGGTACGTTATATTACCTAGTAAACATCTAGAAGAAGAAATGAGAGGAGAGGTGAGTGAGGGAGAGTTTAACTCCACTGGTAACAGGTTTGGACTCACAGAGTTGACGCCTCTGTTCGGTTTTGCTGCTCAGTTCTTCAGTGTTCTCCCACTCTAACACACTTCATACTGTTTCCAACAGCCACTGGAAGTTCCTCTGAACTAGGAACTATTTAAGGTCCTGCAGGAGGTCAGCAGGAGGACACCTACTGACCCTGACCTGCTGGAGAGAATGGTGCACTGCACTGAGCCTCGCTGTGATGTCACGGATGATGTCATTAAGGAGGATTCTGACCCAGGTCCACTGATGCAGCTGCACTTGGATCATTGCCAGGAGCTCACTGCTGACCGGATTTTCCCTTACCAGCAGTACGGACCTCCCAGTAAGACCAGTGCAGGCTGGGGTCAGCTGGTTAAGTGGAGCAGAAGAGCTGAGAGAATTATTTATTCATTTGTCTATTCAGTCTTAAAGGAATCATAAAAGCTAAAATCTCACATTTAGAGTCTGTGTTCATTCTGCCCTGTGATGCTTTACTGTGTGGGTTTAATAGCGCCCCATACAGGAGCCAGAACTCTTCTCCTCTCTAAAAAATAAATAAATAAATAAATAAATAAATAAAGCAGTCTATGGCTATGCTGCACAAAAGTAAGGCCTCATCACCCTGCCGTATGGGGTGGACGCCATCCCTACCTAAAAAACCAGGCTTGTCCTCAAACTTTAACTAATTATCTATGAAGCCCACATGATTTTCCGAACACCACTTGGACATTCAGCGATTTAGCGATGTGAGTCGGCTGTAAGACTCAGCGCAGCGCCTCATTGGGATGGGACCAGAGCAAATTACGGCATCGGACGTCGTCTGGGCCAGTTTAACCACCTCTTTAATTTTATCCATAGTAACTTCTGACTGCCGCAGACGAATATCATTTGCCCCTACATGAATAACTATCCTCGAATATCTCCTGTTTGCTAGCCGCTTAAGGTTGCCGCTAATGTCCGGCGCTCTTGCTCCCGGTAAACCACGGTTACTGTTGGAGCCCCTAAAGGACGAGCTCTCTTCACATGTTGAACAGTAGAGTCTCCTCTGACCAGAGTTCTCTGAACAGACTCCTCAGTGGGGGTTTTACTGAGCAGACTGGGGGGGCTAGCATTAGCCTTAGCTTTCCAGCTATGCCACCGAGACATAACCTATTCTCCCCGCTGTGGGGGCTCTAATGCCGGAGTGTGTGTGTGTGTGTGGGGGGGGGGCTACTACCAGTGACTCTTGCTCTCTATCCTTTAGTAAAGCCATGATGCTCCACCTCTAACTGCTCCACTTTCTCCTCCACAGAGCTACGAGCTCACATTCAGTACAAACACTATCATCATCACTAGTGGAGGAAAAAGGGTCTAGACTAAACATGCCACACTTCATACACTCGAAAAGCCCAGCAACAGCCTTAATAAAGTAGAAACTTAATAAAGTAGAAACTTAATAAAGTAGAAACTTAATAAAGCAGAAACTTACCGCTTGCAGTTGATTTGGGAACTGAAATAAACGCTGTTGTAGGTAAAACTGCTGCTCCGCTTTTTGTTTAGTCTTTTGAGAAACCTGTGGACTGTAAACATATGACGCAGTTGATGACTAAACACATATAAACAAAATAAGTGATAGAAAGAGGAAAACAAGCTAAACACGGAGACAGTGATGCCTCCAAGGTCCAGGTCAGGAGTCAGGATTTCACACAAGGGTTAGCGGCAAGTGGCTCTAAGCACCAGATTAACCTAGTGTACCTAGTAACCTAGTGTTAACATCGTGTATCTAGAACAGATAGAGATGTTTGTGGGGTGGTGGTAATCTTAGTAAGATACTAGTTTGAGTTTTGGGTTCTTTACTGTATCAGTAACATTAAACTCTTTAAACTCATGACACTTTTTGTTTTAATTAGTTGGAAACTCTGTTATGGGGTAAATACACTGGGACCTCAGGTGTTTTGTTTAGTTTTTGCTCAATGTTTAGGGAAAATTGGTGTTAGGTAGGGAAAGGTCCATTTTAAGAAGTGTTTGCCTATGTGTCCAGGATGTAGACAAAAAGAGGAAGAGTGGACGTCTAGCGGCTGTTGTTCAATCCTTCACCATCCTGACTCACAGCAGGCAGCTACTGAAACTACACTCCCACCCTTTCATTTTTTCTTTTTTCTTTTTTTTTTTTAAATCCTGGGCCAATGCTTTAGCCACTTCACCCAACACCCCCCCCCCCTTACTGGAGAAAATCACATTGTTTCTTTTTTGGTTTGCTTTTTCTTCTTTTTCTTTTTCTTTTTTTCTTTTTTTTTTTGTCTTTGTCTTTCATTTGTGTTCTTATTTTCCTTTGTAATCATTTTTTTTGTCTTTGTATTTTTTCTTCTTAGTCTTCTTCTATTCCTTTGTATTAATTTATCTTTTTCTTCTTTTTCTTTGCCTTTTCTTTGTCTTCGTATTCTTTATTTCCTTTGGATCTTTTTCTTGTTTGTATTTTAGCTTTGTCTTGTTTTTTGTCATTTTCTTTTTTGTCTTTAATTTTTTGTCTTTCTTTTGTATTTTTTAGTTTTTTTGGTCTTTGCTTCCCTTCTCTGTCTTCTTTTTTTTCTTCTTTATCTTTTTCTTCTTTGTAGTTTATCTTTGTCTTGTTTTTATTTGTCTTTTATCTTTGTCTTTTTCTTTTTTGTCTTTATTTCTTTGTTTTTCTTTTGTCTTTCTTGATTTTTTTTTTGTCTTTTGTCTCTTTTGTCTGTCTTCATTTTGGTCTTTTTCTTCTTTGTCTTTTTTCCCCCTCTTTTTTTCATTTCTTTTCTTGGTCTTCATTGTCTTCTCTTTTTCATTTTTTTCTCTGTCTTCTTTTTCTTTCTTCTTTGTCTTTTCTTTGTCTTCTTTTTCTTTTTTGTATTTTATCTGTCTTGTTTTTATTTGTCTTCCTTTATCTTTGTATTCTTTGTCTTTTTCTTCTTTATCTTTGTCTTTTTCTTAGTCTTCATCTTTTCCTTTGTTTTTTCTTATTTTTCTTTTGTTGGTATTTGTCTCCTTTTTCTTTTTTGTATTTTATCTTTGTCTTTTTTGTCTTATTCTTCTTTGTCTTTCTTCTTGGTCTTTTTTGTCTTTGTGCTCTTTGTCTTTCTTCTTGGTCTTTTTTGTCTTTGTCTTGTTTTTATTTGTCTTTCTTATCCCTGTCTTCTTTGTCCTCTTCTTTTTAATCTTTGTCTTTTTCTTCTTTTTTTCATCTTTGTCTTGTTTGTATTCGTCTTCTTTTATCTTTGTCTTTTTCATCTTTTTCTTCTTTGTGGTTTTTTAGTCTTCTTTTTTTTCTTTGTTTTTTTTTTTGTTTTGTTTTTTTGTTGTCTGTCTTTGTCCTCTTTTTGTTTTTCTTCTTTTTATTTAATCTTTGTTTTCTTTATATTTGTCTTTGTTTATCTTTGTCTTCTTGGTCTTTTTCTTTTTGTCTTCATTTTCTATGAATCTTTTGTCATCTTCTTTTTCTTTTTTGTCTTCTTTAATCTATTTCTTCTTTTTCTTTTTTTCCTTCTTTTTCTGGTGTTTGTCTTCATTTCCTTTTTATTCTTTTTCTTTTCTTGGTCTTCATCTTTGTCTTTTCTTTGTCTTCTTCATTTGCATTTTTTATTCTTTTTCTTTTCTTGGTCTTTATTTTTTTTGTCTTTTTTGTCTTCTTCGTATTTTCTTAGTCTGTTTTGTCTTATATTTGTCATTTTTATTTGTCTTCTTTTATCTTTTGTCTTTATCTTTTTCTTTGTCTTTCTTCTATGTTTTTTTCTTCTTTGTCTGTCATCTTTGTCTTCGTTTTCTTTGTATTTTTCTTCTTTGTATTTTCTTGGTCTTTGTCTTCATTGTCTTTGCTTTTTCTTCTTTCCTTTGTTTTTCTTTTATTTGTCTTTGTTTTCTTTCTTTTTATTCTTGCTATTCTTCTCTGTCTTTGTCTTCTTTGTCTTTTTCTTTTTATCTGTCTTTATCTTTTTCTCCTTTGTCTTTGTCTTCATTTTCTTTGTCCTAATCTTTTCCTTTGTTTTTCTTCTTTTTCTTTTCTTGGTCTTTGTCTTCATTGTCTTTTCTTTATGTTTTTCTTCTTTTCTTTGTCTACATCTTCATTGTCTTTGCTTTGTCTTCTTCTTCCTTTGTTTTTCTTTACTTGGTTTTTCTTTTCTTTGTCTTTTTATTCTTGCTATTCTTCTTTGTCTTCATCTTCTTTGTCTTTTTTTTATCTTTGTCATTATCTTTTCTCCTTTGTCTTTTTATTCTTGCTATTCTTCTTTGTATTCTTTTATCTTTTTCATCTTTTTCTTTAGTTGGACTTAATCTTCTTGGTCTTTCCTTTGTCTTCTTTCTCTTTTTCTTCTTTGTATTTTATCTTTGTCTTGTTGTTCTGTGTCTTTAGGTTTTTGTTTTTCTTTTCTATTTCTTCGTTGTTTTTTTGTTCTTTTTATGCTTTGTACTTTATCTTTGTCTTGTTTTTCTTTTTCTTTTTTGTCTTTATTTCTTTGTTGTTGTTTTTTTGTCTTTGTCTCCTTTGTCTTTCTTCATTTGGTTCCTTTTCATCTTTGTCTTTTTTATCTTTTTGTCTTTCTTCTTTGTCTTAGTGTTCTTTGTCTTTTATTTTTATTTTTCATCTGTCTTCTTTTTCTTCTTTGTATTTTATCTTTGTCTTGTTTTTATTTGTCTTCTTTGTCTTTTTCTTCTTTATCTTTGTTTTTTCTTTTTTGTCTTCAACTCCTTTGTCTTTTTTTATTTTATCTTTGTCTTTTCTTTGTCTTCTTTGTATTATAGCTTTTTCTTGTTTTTATTTGTCTTTTATTTCATTTTATTTTTATTTGTATTTTATTTTTTCGTTTCTTGTTGTCTTCTTTGTATTTTTCATCTTTATCTTTTTCTTCTTTATCTTTTTTTTTTAATCTTTGTCTTATTCCTAGTCTTCATCTTTTTCTTTGTTTTTCTTATTTTTCTTTTGTTGGTATTTGTCTTATTCGTCTTCTTTTTCTTTTTTTATTTTATATTTGTCTTTTTGGGTTATTCTTCATGATCTTTTCCTTCTTTGTCTTTCTTCTCTGTCTTTCTTCTTGGTCTTTTTTGTCTTTGTCTTGTTTTTATTTGTCTTTCTTATCTTTGTCTTCTTTTTAATCTGTCTTTTTCTTCTTTGTTTTTCATCTTTGTCTTGTTTGTATTTGTCTTATTTCATCTTTGTTATTTTCGTCTTTTCTTCTTTGTGTTTTTTTAGTCTTCTTTTTCTTTTCTTGGTCTTTGTCTTCATTGTCTTTCTTTGTGTTTTTCCTCTTTTCTTTGTCTTTGCTTTGTCTTCTTCTTTCCTTTGTTTTTCTTTTATTTGTCTTTGTTTTCTTTTTCTTTTTATTCTTGCTATTCTTCTTTGTCTTCGTCTTCTTTGTCATTCTCTTTTTTTCTCCTTTGTCTTTTTCTTCTTTCTCCTTTATCTTTGTATTCTTTTATCTTTGTCTTCCTAGCTGTGTCTTGTTTTTCTTTGCCATTATTGTCTTTTTCTTTCTTTTCTTTTCTTATACCTCATCTTCTTTATCTTTTTCTTCTTTTTTTATTGGATCTTTGGCTTGTTTTTCTTTGTCTTTTTCTTTTTTGTCTTTATGTTTTTGTCTTTCTTTTGTATTTCTTTTTTTGTTTTTAGTCTTTTTTCTTCTTTATCTTTTTATTCCTTGTACTTTGTCTTGTTTTTCTGTGTCTTTTATGTTTGTCTTTTTCTTTTTTGTACTTTATTTCTTTTGTCTTTGTCTTTCTTCATTTGGGGCTTTTTCTTCTTTATCTTTTTTTTTTCTTTTCTTGGTCTTAATCTTTGTATTTTCATTGTCTTCTTTGTCTTTTTTTATCTGTTTGTCTTTCATCTTTGTCTTAGTGTTCTTTGTCTCTTCTTTTTTTCTCTGTCTTCTTTTTCTTCTTTGTATTTTATCTTTGTCCTGTTTTCATTTGTCTTCTTTTATCTTTGTCTTTTTTGTCTTTTTCTTCTTTATCTTTTTCTTCTTTATCTTTTTAATCTTTGTTTTCATCTTTCCTTTGTTTTTCTTATTTTTCTTTTCTTGGTATTTGTCCATCTTCTTTTTGTTTTTTCTTTTCCTTTGTCTCCTTTGTCTTTTTTGTCTTATTCTTTATTATCTTTTCCTTCTTTGTTTTTCTTCTCTGTCTTTCTCTTGGTCTTTTTTTGCCTTTGTACTGTTTGCCATTGTCTTGGTCCTTTTTTGTCTTTTTCTTCTTAGTTTTTTTTTATCTTTGTCCTGTTTTTATTCATCTTCTTTTATCTTTGTCTTTTGTGTCTTTTTCTTCTTTACCTTCTTTGTATTTTCTTTGTATTTTTCTTTTCTTGGTCTTCATTGTCTTTTTTTGTCTGTCTTCTTCTTTCCTTTGTTTTTCTTTTCTTTGTCTTTTTATTCTTGCTATTCTTCTTTGTCTTTGTCTTTTTTTGTCTTTTTCTTCTCTGTGTTTTCTTAGTCTTTTTTTCCTTGGTCTTTGTCTTCTTTTTCTTATTTGTCTTTTTACATTTTTTTGTGTTTTATATTTTATCTTTGTCTTGTTTATATTTGTCTTTTTATCTTTGTCTTCATTTTCTTAGAATTTTCATCGTCTTCTTTGTCTTCTTTAATCTATTTCTTCCTTTTCTTCTTTGTCTTTGTCTTCTTTTTCTTTTTTCTATCTTTTTCTTTTCGTTGTCTTCTTTGTCTTAGTCTTTTTTTTCTTTCTTTTTCCTTATTTTCATTGCCTTCTTCATTTCCTTTTTTATTATTTTTCTTTTCTTGATCTTCATGTTCTTTGTCTTTTCGTTGTCTTCTTTGTCTTCTTTCTTTATTTTTTTATTTTATATTCGTCATTTTTATTTGTCTTGTATTTTCTTTTCTCTTTATATTTTTCTGTCTTTGTCTTCGTTGACCTTCATTTTGTCTTTGTTTTCTTTGTCTTTTTTTATCTTGATCTATGTCTTCATTGTCTCCTTCTTTCCTTTGTTTTTCTTTTTTATCCTTTGTCTTTTTCTTATTTGTCCTTTATCTTTGTCTTCTTTATTTCTTTATGCCCTGGGTCAATGTCTTCAGCCACTCCACCTTTATGCCCTTACTGAGGACAATGTCTACAGCAGTTTAGCCCCTTCCTATTCTTTGTGCAATAGTGTGGCCCTGCCCATTCATCTCACCCTAAGTATTTTAGCCTTGCCCATGTTATTAGAATCAGCCAGAAGCAGTGTGTAAGTGTATGGGATAAGGAAAGGTTGGTGTAGAAATGAATTCTGATTGTTCTGGTTTAGAAACACAGACTAAGTGGAGCTCAGAGGAAAGATCACATCGTAAAAATGTAGTTTTTGTTATTTTAAAAAGGCTCTGCTCTCTGTCACTAAAAGAGTCTAATAATGTCATTTATCATCAGAACAGACAGGCCTGATTCTGGATCCTAACAGGGTACGTTAGATTACCTAGTAAACATCTAGAAGAAGAAATGAGAGGAGAGATGAGTGAGGGAGAGTTCAACTCCAACAGCGACTGGAAGTTCCTCTGAATGGAGAACTATTTAAGGTCCTGCAGGAGATCAGCAGGAGGACACCTACTGACCCTGACCTGCTGGAGAGAATGGCGCACTGCACTGAGCCTCGCTGTGACGTCACAGATGATGTCATAAAGGAGGATTCTGACCCAGGTCCACTCATGCTGCTGGATCAGTGCCAGGAGCTCACTGCTGACCGGACTTTCCCTTACCAGCAGCTCTGCGTCTATACCAGTACAGACCTCCCAGTAGGACCAGTGCAGGCTGGGGTCAGCTGGTTTAGTGGAGCAGAACAGCTTAGAGAATTATTTATTTATTTGTCTATTCAGTCTTAAAGGAATCATAAAAGCTAAAATCTCACATTTAGAGTCTGTGTTCATTCTGCACTGTGATGCTGTGTGGGTTTAATAGCCCACAGGAGCTAAAACTCCCCTTTCTAATAAATAAATAAAAGCTTAAAATCTCACAGAAACCTTTGTGGTTTCTCAGAAACAAATCTGGCTACAAAGTGAAGAGCAGAGTGAAGAGTAAGAGAATATCAAACCCATCAGATCTTATTATAGAGAATCTGCTGTTCAGGACATTCAGATTCAGCAGTGATTCAGAGAGCTGGACAGGTCAGACAGGGTCACTGCAGTGAAATTGTGCTTTACTGTACAGAAACTTAACTGATTTCTTTGCAGTGGCGGTGAATGGAACCAGGCGTTAGTCGTCATGACAACTCCAATATAGCCATTATATTTCCTATCCAAACCGACCAGTGAAGCTACACATGTCTTCTGAGTTTTATATGGAGTGATGCTTTAGGGGGGGAAAGTGGCTGATCTGAGAAAAGTACAGTTTTCTTTCGGGACGATTTATCATCACACAATATCCTGCAGCATGTATCCCTCCACCATTTTAGTGATATGTAATGTTAAGGATTTTACACACAGAGCTAGCTGAGTGTAACAGCGCCCCCGGTGGACAATCTTCACCTTCCTTCCCTGCATGGCAAGCTGTGAAAATGCATCACTAATGGAGACTTTAACAGAAGTTTATTTTTGATTTAAGATTATATGTACGCAAGTAAGATTTTATTTATATATTTTTTTTTTATTAATTTTTTTTTCTTGCATCTGTTTGCAATGGGGAAACCGATTGCATTTTTACTAATGTTTGTTTTCTTTTATGAGTTTGGTTAGTCTTTCTTGTCCCAGGTCACGTAGGAAGCGGAAACGCTTCCCTAACTCTGTATCTGGGAAGTGTGCATGTGGTTGTACGGTTCTATCAGCCTTGTGGGCTCCTCATTCACATGGGGAAATGTACATTTGTGTTCACCCTTTACTTCCTTAGTGAATGAATTAATATGTAGTTACCTGAAGCAACTGTTACACAACCAATTGTCAAATAACATACTGTGACAAAAGCTCTGGCTTTTAGTCTGAGTAAGAAGCCTGTTGTGAGAATCCCGTCAGAAACCTCGGTCAGCATTAGAGACCAGTCCAGGTTTAATATTTTTATGGCTAGAAATGGCCGAGCATACTAAAAAGAGACCAACTCTATAACCACTAGTCTACTAGAACAGCAAATGTTAAACATATATAATTTGTAGAAAATATGGGATTAAAGAATTCATACATTGCTTTCAGAATACAGAAGAGTATTTATCAAATCCAGGCTTAAACGGCCCTAGCTTCTCTAAAGCAGGAAAGTACTTGTACGTTCAAAGCGCCAATAAGCAAAAAAAAAAAAAAATAAAATAAAAAAATTATATAATATATATATTATATATAATATATAATATATATATATAATATATATACATACATACATATATACATACATACACACACACACACACACACACATACATACATCAACATAGGAAAATAGTATTATATTGAATAATAGGACAACATGTGAACAATTGTTAAATTGAATTGATTTTTAATGCTTTGTTTCCTTTTAAGTTTATTTATAAAGCACTTTTTACAACAAATGTCACAAAGCAGCTTTACAGAGATCTGGGCTCTTTTGAGCAAGTCAGTGGCAAGGAAAAACTCTCAAATCGAGAGGAAGAAAACTTGAGATGGGGACCCATCCTCCTCTGGTTGACAACAGATAGCACAATAATCGAATTAAGAGAATATGGAAATTCGCTGTCAAGTAATAAAAGATGAAGGTGAGTGAAATGTTAAAGTCCAGGCAGGTAATGCATGGTCATGCAATGGAGGGAGGGAGAGAGCGCGAGAGAGAGCGCGAGAGAGAGAGAGAGAGAGCAGGAACACAATAATTTAGGAGGATTTGTTGGTTGGGGGGGGGGGGGGGGGGTAGGTGGGGAAAGGGGTAACAGTGGGACAAGATCCAATTGGTAGGATGGAAATCATTTCACGGTGAGCAGAACACAGTAAAGGTTTCAGGACCATTTAAAACACATCTTTGAGTATAAATGTGTGGTCAGTCGTTTTCTCTAAGAATTGGATACAATACAATGTCCTTCCCTAAACACAGGCCTGCTTTAGCATAGGACTGCACAAATGACAGGCAGAATTCAAGGTCATTACAGTAGACACAGAATTGTGGCCAAAATATACTTGCAAAGAAACAGACTTTACATAATAAGGCCTTGAATGCACAGAGGAATACAGCAGCCACTGAGCACAAGCATAGCAATTCATATGATGAGACTAGAGAAAATGACCATCAACCTTTTCCAGCTACCAAACATGGAATCCAACTATCCCGTAAAGACTGCCGTGCTCAACCCTAGTTTCAGTCCTGAAGCACTTTGGCTATATATGACACCCACATCCGACACGGACATTGGTAGAATTTACAAACACAATATTAGGTGGTGCATTGTCCTTGTGTGTGAAAATGATATGAACCACAATAATTGTAGCAGGCCACAGCATTGTAGCATTGTCTTCTCAGGCCACAGAGTCCTGGGTTCCTAAAAGGATGCCAAGGAAACACAATGTTCTGGGGCATACTACTCAGAAAGTGTTCATTTCTGGTCTGGTTTCATCCCCAACCTAAAAGTCCATTTCAGTTCCACCTGAAAAAGCATCCTGGATCAGATCTTGTAGGTGGTGGGAAGCAAGCAACACAATCAGTCCAATGCCGTTGTTCAAATGGTGCTGTGTAAAGACTTGTCCTGTCAGTCTTTGCCCTTTAGAGCAAAAAGTTTCAAAGTGTGGAGTGCCACCGTCATCACAGGCAGCCAAGGCGGCGCTAGGCTCACACCTTAGGCTGTTTTGTCAACGAAAGATGGAGTCAGGATGACTGTTTACCAGCCGTTGCCATTGACTCTTCAGATGGTCCTATCTTCTGATCACACACATCTTAAAAATCCAAACAACAACAACAACAACAACAACAACAACAACCACCACCACTCAGGTCATTTGAAGTAAGAGAACTATACAGAATACATTGATTATTGATCAAGTACATAAGGACTTACAGTCAAGCCGGAGTCTGTACACTCCTTTCACCTGCTCCACACTTTATGATGTTACAGACTTATTCTACAATACACCGAAGTCTACACAACTCTACACAATGACAAAGTAAAAGCAGTTTTTTTTTTTAAGACATTTGTGGTAATTTATCATAAAATAAGTAAAATCTCAAAAGGGGAACCAGTCCTCCCCTGGTCGACACCAGATATTTTAAGAGCTGCTGCAAGTGACATCAAGTCAAAAATGATGAAAATATGAGGGCAATGTGAAAGTGCATGCAGGTAAATAGTCATATGCACAGCTATGCAGTGATCCGAGAATGACTCAATATGAGAACCCAGAGTAGGACAGCATGTCAGTGGGCAGCGAGCGAGCGAGCGAGCGAGCGAGCGAGAGAGAGAGAGAGGAAAGGAAAACAAACAATGGGAATAGGAGGAGAGCAGCAAAATAGGGGGATTTACAGTCAAGTCTGCCCCAGGCAGTAGGCACCAGCACCCAACCACGAATGGACTCCCATCAGCAGCGAGCAGCTCAGCACATGGGGAGAGAGAAGAAAATGACAAAATTAAGAAAGGGATTTAGGAGTAAGAGTAGATTGGTCTGTACACATGGACATGCAAACAGCCACACACACACAGTTATAGATGGACAGACAGCCAGCCAGCCAACCAGCCAGCCAGAGTTGCAGATGGACAGTGTAATGTAACTGACTCTTCACCAGCGCATACATAGTAGAGACAATTACTGAGCATGTTACTTACCTGGTGATCTTATGGGAATAAAGGCACTGCTTCATGAATATAATGAATTAATATATAAAAGTATTTCATTTCTGCAGCTACTTTTTTCCTACACCAAGAGGGTAAGTGAGGAGAAAGAAAGACCTCAAACTGGTTGGAAGAGAAGGTGGTGGAGGAGCCCTCTGTATTTCCAGGCAACACCGACAGGCTCTTGGTGCAGGAGTGGAGACGACGACCTTTTGTGTCTGCTGCGCTTGGTAGTGCTGGAATTAAGGTGCTGGTGTTGGAGAAGTCACGGGCAGCCTCCAGCCTCATCTTCCGTCAGTGGAGTTTGGACTGCTTCTACAACAGCAGCTGGATCTACCGGTCAGGCTTGACGACCTCCCTGCAGAGTGTCGGGAGAGCTCGTCCCTTCATGGTAACACAGGGAGCAGAGAGGACAAGGATCACAACAACCGTCTCAGACAAAGAAGACAAAACTGATATATAAAGACTATAAAGTAGGGACGATCGCTTGATGCTGTGTCGAATTACGTTTTCGAGCTGCATCAAAACAGCAGTTTGGAGTCTCGCACAAAACACAGGCCATCATGTGATTGCTTAAAAAGAAGCGTGGTTGCGTCACTGACATGCAGTCACGTTTCAAGCACATCAATTCCCCGGTCCCACTGTAGACCCGAGCATAACAAACCAAATATAAACGGATATACAAACAAAAGATTACATAAAAAATAATGTTCAATGAAAAGAAACACAAGCAGACATCACTGTATGGTGCTCCGGTTTCAGTTTGGACAAAGCTTATGGACACACAAGTGACTCAGGCAATGGAGGTGAAGCTGAGAAGCCTCGACTCCTCTCCCAGAAGCTCCCATAAAAGATTGAAATTTAGCTTTGGCCAGCGGTAGTCACCGCCCATCCAGATCTACGCTGATAGTCAGTGTGAGTTGAGGAACTGTCAGTAAAACTAGTACATTCTTAAAAGAACATTCTCAATTAGTGCAGTTTCAGCAAAAGTTAACTTCAGAAGCACAGGGAAAATGCATAGCCATCCTAGATTTAATATATTAAAGGTCATCTTAAAATGCATGTGATCTATTAATGGACAAAGACTAAATGATTACGCTCTGACTGGACTTTTAGAAGCACAAATAACCTGTAGCCTACACACTTCAAGGAGAAGAAATTACATTTTGTGGACTATATATGTTGACAGAAAGCAATCTGAGAACCAGCTACGTGTTTTAAAGCTCCCACAGTACAGAGAAAAGCCTTCGGTATCTACACTGGACGATTAAGGAACGGTTAGCAATGTGACTGTGAAACTCTGACTGAGAACACAGGGCCATTGTTTAGCAGTGCTGACACAGAATAAGGGCATTTGACTGCGACTCTTTGTTCTAGCGTCTACGGCGAGAGACTGGATCTTAGGTGTTGAGTATATTGATGCATGCAAACACATATGAGTACTTCATTGACAATTACTGCTTTAGGGACTAGAGATCATATATTTAACAGGGCAAATTCAAAGCGAGAACTGCTTTTACTCAGAAACCCGGAGGAATTTATGTTAATTTTTAGATTTTTGAAGCAAATTTTCTGAGGTCACAATTACAAACCATGCAGGGGACAGACAGTCTTGATATGGCAGGGTTTGTCGAGTAAATCATGTAAATCACTTACCTGCCCACTATCTATTTCACTAACCTGACTGGGAGGGGCCAGACAGTCCTGACGTAGCACCTTCTTGGTGTTCCTGGAGAGAACGATGGACCCCAGGTCGCTCAAGTCCAGACTCTCACGAAAGCTCTCCCAATTCTCTATGAAATCAGCGCTGATGCACCTGTTCCGCAGCCAGCAGTGGAGCATAAGGAGCTGGGTAAACGGCTCGCTCACTCGTTGGTAAGTGGTGTCCAGAAACAGAATAGTGGAGAACGTTAGTGCCGAAACCGCCTGACAACATACAGGACATGAGCACCTGAAAAAAAGGAGATTGTGGTGTTATTCGTTGAGTACTTTTCACTGTTTTAAAGTAGAATCTCCAACAATGAGAACACCACCCTGAGGAGTTGTCCTCGGTAAAGGAACAGGTGAAGAAGGTGAAGAGCTGAGGACCTCGAACCGGTACACAGAGGTGAAAACCAACTATGATGGAGAAACCCTTGGCTTTTTTCCGGCCACGCTGACGCAACCGACGGTCAGTGAAAAAGATTATTGTACTGTAACACAGGGAGAAGAGAGCACAAGCATCACAACAACTGGCTCAGATGAAAAAAAAAAACAAAGCTGATAAAGGCTATACAGCAGGAATGGTCGCTTGATCAAATTGATACCATTGGAGTTATAGAAATTCTAATTCTGTGTCTACTGACGTTCACAGCTACGAATAACCAGGATCATACTGCATGTGTGGTTGTGTGATCATAAAACCACTATGCTAGCTTTTCCCAGCCAATTTGTTTGATTCTGATTGGAGCAACACTGTTAAGGGAAGATTGGAGCACAATCTGCAGATCATCAATTACATGCTCTAGATCTTTAAGATGAAATGGGAAGGAGATGGAGAACTCTGGAAGGTCATTAATGAAAACACTAGCTGCAATAGCTAAACCCTGGGGAGTCGATGCATTAAGAATGAAACAGCGATGGCCTCTGAACTCTCACCAAGGACGTGACGAACAGCCAAAAATACGATACCAAGTTCCCCATTAAAGAGTACAGTAGGCTTTATTACCTGAATGTTACTGTAATTATGGTAATTTGATATATGAGGAGACATAACCTTTTTTGCTGGTGACGAGTTTGGAGTAAAAGGCAGAGGTTTCCTGCTGAGAAACATTCTTAACTGCACCGATAACCAAAAAGAGTAAATAAATTAAAAAAAAAAAAAAAAAAAAGGACCAAACTCGATTAGGAGTTCTAGCCAGCTACAACCGAGCCCATGAATGGAGTCATGTGACTTCCTTTAAAGCAGTTTTCTGACGATCCAATCACAAACCACGTAAGGACAGACAGTCTCCATACTGCAGGCCCTTTCCTGTGCGGGAGTGGAGGCAAAAACCCTCTGTGTCCAGAGCAGCCTCCAGCCTCATCTTCCGTCAGTGGAGTTTGGACTGCCTCCAACAGCAGCAGTCAAGCTCGATAACCTCCTTGCAGAACGCCTAGAGATCTCGCTCCTCAGCAGTCGCCAAGTTTCTCCAGAGTAAACAGACAGAAAAGCAAACAGTCAGTGAGAGAGTACTGTACAGTAAAACAGGGAGCAGAGAACACAAGGATCACAACTGTCTCAGATAAAGAAGACAAAGCTGGTATTAAAGACTATAAAGTAGGGACGGTAGCTCGAAGGTCTGTGTCCAATCACGCCTTGAGCTTCTAAAGCAGCATTAACCGCATTAAAAACAAAAATGAAACAAACATAGAAAATGTGTAAGATAGAATAACTGCATGATCACAGGTAGATCACTAATATTGCAGTTCCACTGGATTTAGAATGAAAGGTCAATCAATAAAAACGTCCCTTTTGTTATGACAGACAGATGCAGATCCATATGGGCTTATATTCTCTCTTCTCTCCTGTACATAAGACACACTCCTGAACGGATTCTTTTTTTTAGACAAAAAGCTTTTTCCTTTAGTGAGTACTTGTGAGAATCAGACAATATTAATATCTGATCATCAGACTGCTGCAAAACAATTCCATCATTTGATGATGAAGATATGTCAGGTGTCAAGTCGGAAATATCCACATCGTACACATCCTCATTTTTCGTACACTTCTGTTGTGCTCTTGTGGAAACCATCTGAAGCACTTCTGCATTTCCTGACATAGCTGTTTCTGGCCACCTAATCTGTGAATGATTCCGAGCAGATATTGCACCCTAAGAGTTGCCGGATTAGGTACAATTGGACCAGCAGGATATACTGCTGCATTTACCGCTCTCAGAGGACTATTCACCAGTGAATATTCACATGCAACAATGGCTTCACTTTCCAAAAGGGAATTTTTAATTTTGGATAACCCTTCTTCTGCTTCCTTGGACATGGGGCAATGAGCATGGCATGAGCATCAGCTGTTTTGCTTGCACCACTTTACCCAGAGATGCACCCTTTATTGACCCAATATCATTCATTTTGAGACCAGAAATGTTTTGGAATTTTGTCAACAAAAACTGCTAAGTCATTAGTCTCAGTCTCATCATTTTCACTTGGCAGCTCAGATCTTGACCGTGTAACAGAAGAATAATCAATTATTTGTACCCTCAATGTATTTATACTGGGTACAAAACAACAACAATATTGTTTCAGCTGCTACCTTTTGTATCCACAATATGTTCATACATATAGTCAACACCATTTGGAGACAAATAAAACAAAGTTGACAGACCTCCATGTGACTCATCAGGTTCTCTGCTCTGTCAGATCCCAAGAATATTCTACTGGGTCTATTTTAAGTGGAAATATCCCTACACTAGGACCAGCAGCAGAAAAACCTGAATCTGTACATTGTAGGTTTAGACTGAAAGCTCCCAATAAGTCACGTCCTAGTAAATTCACGGGGCAACATGTGAAGACTATAAACCAGTGTTTTACTGTTCTATTACCCAATTTCACCTTCACGTGTTTCTAACTGTGAGACTGAAATGATCATCTTAAGGCAATGCTTTGGACATCTTCGTCCTTTGAGTCCGGATTGCTGCAAAAAGTCAATGGCCTAAAACAAATTTAAAAATTAAAATATCAAAGGGATCCAGGTTAAAGTAACCTGAAGGTCTAAGAATGTGGCGTCCCGTGTCCTACCGTTTATTCGAAATCCGTAAGGCAAATGGTGTAATTAATTTACTTAGTCACCTCGGGTACAGAGACTCAGAGTCCGTAGAGCGCCTGAATTGACTCAATCACTCATTGGGATGTGGGCGGCCACCTCTGTCGGTTTCTGATCCCGTCTCTGAAAACTCTGGACCCAGAGGAATATTGGGATCTCTGTGGAACCTCCAAAACTGTGGTGGTGGGATTTATCGATTATCGATCAGCCAGTCTTAGGAATGTAGTGGAACACTTTAATCCTGCAGTAAACGTAATGCTGGTGGAAGGCTTAGAACCGAGTCTGACAATAAAAAAACAAAAACCCTGTATTAAAGCAGCAGTAGGTGGAGGATCCATGTGTCCATCAATATATTTACTGAATGGTGGTAAAATATTGTAGATAACACTCCTCATCTACAGGTTTAAACACATTATTAATTCAATTTAAAATAGTGCATTCCTTACACTGGACTAAGACAAGGCTGGAAAATTTTGTTTAAAACATGAATCTAATGTGTGATAGATGTCAAACAGAATCAACACAGGCACACGTTCTGGTTTTGTCTAAAAATGACTGACTTTTGGAATTATGTTTTCAACTTCTTTTCAGGAGTCTTCAAACAGCCGATCCAGCCTTTCCCTACAACAGCAATATTCGGGGACTCCTCAAGGGCTTTATTTGGGGAAAAATCTTGTTCATGGCCAAGTGATGGCTAAGACTGCTGAGATTACTTAAAGTGAAAGAGAAAAACCCTCCTACCTAAAATTGGGTGCAGTGGTAAATGTAATACTACTTGGCAACCTGTCTTGACTTAAATTGACAATATGGACTCTGATGATTAATTGGCTGGTTAGTACCCAGTTTGAAATCTATTTCTCTATTTAAAATTCTGCAGTTATTTACATTTACTCTCTTACCCTTTGTAAATTTGGAACTTGAATGTGCTTTTATAACTTAATATGCAAAAATTACCTGAACTGAGTTAGTGTTTTAAGTTAATCATGAATGCAAAAAGACTCAGCTTCCAGGGGACCCTGTGCGAACTGATTATATGACCCCCACCAATGTAATAAACAGACCTACGCCCTTGATTTAATTTCACAGAGATCTAGTGAACTAAGGTGGTTAGCAGTCATAACCTTATTGACAATGACAGCTTTAGGGGCTAGAGATTGCATATTTAACAGCCCAAACGCAATGCGAAACTGCTTGTACTCGGAAAAATAGAAGAATTTATATAAATTCTAATAAGATTTTTAAAGCAGATTTTCCAACAATACAATTACAAATCACGACAGTCTCAATACTCAGATCTCTGCGGTAGAAGACCGGACACAGTCAAAAGCTCTCTCAGTTCTCTACGAAGTCAGCGCAGACGGACCTGTCCCGCAGACAGCAGTGGAGCGCGAAGAACTGAGGAAAAGGCTCCCTCACTCGTCTGTAAGAGGGCAGGGGGCTGAAGACGATGATCCTGATGTCTGGCTTTTTCCGAACAGTGTCCAGAAGCGTACGTAATCGTGGAGAACGATAGTGCCAAAGCCACCTGGTGACACCCAAGACACGGGCATCTAGAAAACAGGAGACTGTGGCATTACTCTTTAGGGTCGATACTTTTAAGGGTTTTACAGAAGAATCTCCAACGGTGAGAACACCGCCCTGAGGAGCGGTCCTCAGTGCTGGAGCAGGTGAAGAGCCGAGGTCCTCGAACCAGTTAGCAGAGGTGAAAAATGGCTGTGGTGGTGGAGGAGCCCTCTGCTTTTCCCAGGCCACTCTGATGCTTCAGGTCCTCTCAGGTGCTGGAGTGGAGACAACGACGACCCTCTGTGTCTGCCAGTAGTGCTGGAATTAAGACGGTCGCGTTGGAGGAGTCACGGGCAGCCTCTAGGTCTTCTTCGTCTTCTGTCGGTGGAGTTTGGACTGCCTCTACAACAGCAGCTAGAGTAACACAGGGAGCAGAGAGCACGAGGATCACAACAGCGGTCTCAGATAAAGACGACAGAGCTGATATTAAAGATTATAAAGTAGGGACAGTCGCTAGACCAAACTGATACCAATCAAGTCAGAGAAATTCTAATTCTGTGTCTCTATTGACGTTCAAAGCTACAAATTAACGCTTTCATTCAGATTGGAGCAACATTTTCAAGGCTAGAACGGAGCACAGTCTGCAGATCATCTGTTACATGCTCTAGATTTTTAGGGTAAAATGGGAAGGAGATGGAGAAATCTGGAAGGTTAATAAAACACTAGCAGTCGAGCCTTTATGATAAAAGGTTTAGCAGCAAACCCGCCTGTGTGTCGGCCAAGACGCCAAAGACACGGAGACTGGTGATGTTCTAGATATTGTTGTATTTAAGGAGATTGGGGATGTCAATGAGGCTGAAGCATGGAGCACTGGGCATTAGAAATATGAGTGTTATGGGTGAATGATGAATAAGTAAGGAAGAATTTAGGACAGGCTGATGAATAAAGACTGAAATAAACAGAATACATGCACAATATTAAATAAAAGTTCAGAAAGGCTCCAGGTCTATATCACAGTGCTACTAAATTACTAAAATTACCACTCAAAGCTTATATCAAGACACCAGCTTTAACCTAACCTAAAACAGCTCAGTAGCGTGAAACATGAAGAAATAACAGAAACCATGAATATGAAGTAATACATAGGTAAATACTGAAGCTACACTGCTAAGGAGATAGCTAGCATAGCAACAGAACTAAGCCATTCCTAAACTAAATGAACAGCAGCTTACTTCGTGTCACAGACTCTAAATTAAAGGCACCCACAGTCACACAGCTTGAGCAGTTTCTAAAGTTCAGTCTTCCAGAGGAGCTACAGAGCTCGGTCACACCGGCTCGTTTGCCCTGCGCACTGCTACAAGACCACTCTGCTGCTTTACAGCGGAGGCTCCTGATTGGCTGAGACTCCGCATTATATACTGACCAATGCGGCTGAAGCTTCATGAATATTAAATGAGGTCACTAATTTAAGGAGCTTTTGGACAGATCCAGGGTTGGAGATCCACTCAGACATTTACTGAGGATTATTCAGATGCAGTCTGTGAACTTCCTGAAAACTAAAGGTGAAACAGTTAAAGCTACTGAGAGATGTTTGGCCGATTCGTCTCCAAATGAAACAGTAAAATGTATTTGTTCACATAATGCTTCAGAGTTCACAGCAACAGATTTACAGTCATTGCTCTGTAAGCAGGGGATAAGGTGTGAGACCTCAGCAGCTATATATATGTATTCAATGATTTACACAGAAAACAGCTGACCATTCTGTTTACAAACACATTGAAATCAGGAGGATAATACTTATTCAAATAAGTTTAAAACTCCTGCTGTGAATAAACTAGAAAAATCCTCTATGCTCCTTAAAGTCTATTACTAAGCACAATGTCCCCAAGCTGAGGGGGTAGATCTGGATTCAAAGCAATCTAGGTAAAATGTTCATCTTGATTACATTATTATTATTGTTATCCCAAGGTATCTAAAACCAGTGTTTGTCAACTGGAATGTTAGATTTAGTTTAATATAATCCGGGACATTCAGCTGAATAGCTGTAGACCTGCCAAAATTGACTTTATAGCCAGATAGCACACTATAATTAGCGATTACGTTCCTGATTTCAGGAACAGACGTCACTGGATTCTTTAAATACAGAAGTAAATCGTCTGCAAATAATGAGATACGATGATCTGCTTCTCCCACTAAAACTCCTGAAATAATGAAACTAGATGTAAATGTATTCAGCAAGGAGTACTATTACTAATGCAAAATGCAATGGTGAAAGAGAGTAGCCTTGTCTGCAGCGTCTTCTAAATGGACAAACATTAGATATAAGACCGTTGGCATTTATGGAGGCGGTGGGGTATATTTATAAAATTATTCTCCAATACGATTTTCTCCAGTAGTGCAAAAAGAAAATTTCACTCAACCCTGCTGAACGCTTTCTCAGCATCTAAGGAAACAAAGTAGAGTCTTTTCTTTTGTTAAGAAGGTTTATAACAACATTACGAAGGCGGTGAACTTTATCGGATTCATATCTGGATTTAATGAATCCCGTCTGATCAGGTTTAATGATGTAGGGAAGAAATGTTTCCAGTCGGGGAGACAGTGCTTTAGTTAGAATTGTGTAATCTACATTAAGTAGACTAATGGGTCGATAGGAAGCACATGCTGTTGGGTTTTTGTCCTTTTTTAACAGCAGACCATTTGAATTTTCCTCAAGATTATTATTAATCATGAGCATAAAAATGGGGCATAAATCTGGGAAAAACTTCTTGTAAAATTGGACTGGATATCCGTCAGGGCCAGGAGCTTTTCCTGAGGGCATGGCCCTGATAGCATCCCAGACCTCCTCTGGTGTAAAGGGGGCATTCAAAAAAGTCTGATCAACTTCTGAAACTAGGGAGAGAAATGTAATCTAAGTAATTTGATCTATCCAAATGTGAACTGCTACAGTCTGAAGTGTGAAGTGATTTTAAAAAGTTACAGAAAGTATCATTAATTATGCGAGGGTGGTAGAAAATATAACCAGAAGGAGTTTTAATAGCTTTTACAGATCGTTGAGCATGTTGTAATTAAGCTGGTGAGCTAATAAACGACTGGGTTTATTTCCAAACTGTTTAGAAAAAAATAACAACTTAGAAATATGAGGAGTTTATTCAAGCTTAAGTTTTAATTTAGCATTTACTAGCAGAGACCAGTTTGTATCAGACTGTGTTTGTGTTCTAGCTGCAGCATCTCAGCTTCCAAATCTTTTGTTTTTTTTTTTTCCTGGAGAGACGCATAAGAGATCAAATGACCTCTTTAAGGCCGTCCCATTTAATTGCACTGGTAACTGGAGAGTTGCAGTTGTCTTGCCAATAATCTGTAATTCTTTAACATAGAAACAAAACGCTTCTTTATTTAGTAAATGTGTTAAATCTCCACTGATTTTAATGCTGTTAAATTTAGCATTACATTCAAATACACTGGACTGTGGTCAGATAAAACCAATTTGACAGACCTTCAACATATGTATAGAGTTAGCAGGAATAAGAAAGTAATCCAGTCTTGAATAGGAGCCATGGGGATGAGAGTACATGCCACTCTGAGCCAAGGCTTTCACGTGTAAAACTTCCGCCATCAGGTCAGTATAGAAGCACAAGGTTGACCCATTATGAGAGATTGAACGTTTCTCCAGCGCAGCTCCTAAAATAACTTCTTTAGTGGTGAAAGTGGACCAGGATGCTCCATGGTGAGCTTTTGGACAAGAATGTTAAAGCCTGTTCAATTTCAATGGGCAGAACACCCATGGGAAGATCCATCTGGAGGAACTTTAACTGTGTGTGTGTGTGTGTGGGGGGGGGGGGGGGGGGGGGTGACATTGCCCTCTGCATTTTCCGGCAAAACAAACATTTTTTGGACAGTTTTTTTGTGACTTGGGCTCCGTGGTTGTTTAGAGAGTCTTCAGTCGGCAAGTTTTCAACCTCATCCCATCGGTCTTCGGTGGCGGTAACTCGTGCCACTAAAGTGGATAACTAAACAACTGTTAATGCCAAATTAATATAAGGTGTGAAATCAGGGTCCAAAATATAGTATCTAGTGGGATCATCACAAAATATAAGATCTTGTAATTATATGGGGCTACCAGAGCCTCCACTGTTGAGGGGCATGAATTGTGAGCACAATTTTCAGACAAATGCTCAGGCATTTACCTTAAAACCTCAATCAACATGCCTGAATCCATTTCAAAATCTAAAAATGCAAGACCACCATCTGACTTACACCTCTGTAAAGTAGATAATTTAATATGAGGTCATTTACCATCTCAAATACACATGGATAGTACCTTAGAGTGTATCCCAATATTTTTATAGGCAGGGTCAAAGGTATCATAACTATAGAAATTCAGTCTAGGTAGAATGTTCATTTTTACCACTACGATCCTGGAGTGCGGTGAGTTAGGCAAGTGTGTCCAATTCAGTATCTATTTTCATTTGTTGTAGTATACCACTGAAATTTTGGAGGACAGTCACTCACTGAGGGACACACGTCTACACCCAAATACCTAAACTAGCACGTTTAAGAGGTTCATCTAGACCATTAAAATGTTCCAGCTCAAGACTCAAAATACCAGAAAGATTAAAAATGAATTCAACAACAAGACCCTTAATTTCCAGACTCCATACAAGAGCCCAACACACCTTAAATACATAAAATAAGTGAACTGCCCAAATACACCCCAGTACTGACAGTTTGATCAAGAAGCAGCTCAATGTTTGGCTGTTAGGGTCGTCTTTCTCCGCGCCCTCCGGGAGAACGAGAATGCACAGGCTGTTCCATCAACCCCGGTCTTGCAGATCAAACACCAACCGTTCCAGAGTGTCCAAACGATCTGAGTGTCCTGATAGAAGTTTATTCTGCTCCCTTTGCTCGCCCATGAGATAGTCTAGCTTTGAACACATTCTGAAACGTAGACATGTGTGTAAAGAATTCTTCCCACATTGCTGAGAGCCACGCCATGACTGTTTTTACCTTTTTTTTTTTTTTTACTGGTGACGTGTTTAGAGTAAAAGGCAGAGATTTTCTGGTGAGAAACATCCTTAACTGCACCAGTAACAAAAAAAAGGAAATAAAATAAGGACCAAACTCGATCCGGAGCTTTAGCCAGCTGCAACCGAGCCCATGAATGTGACTCCCCCTAAAGCAGTTTCTGACGTTACAGTTACAAACCATGCGGGGGACAGAGACGATCTCCATACTGCAGGGTCTGTCTGAGATACTATGAGGGACACTGATATATTACTTTTTAAATCAAGCAGAGAAATGACAGAATAAATGATTATAAAATCCAGTAAATCATGGAAATTAATTACCTGCCCACTATCCAGTTGCCCTGTGGTCCTGTCTTATTCCAAGTGGTGTCCAGAAGTGTGTGGCAGAGCTCCTTCAGGGTCTCGCTGCACTGGGCAGAGAAAAGTGAAGAATGATGGTACCGAAGCCACCTGGCAACATCCCGATACTTTTAAGGGTTTAACAGAAGAGCCTCCAACAATGAAAACACCGCCCTAAGGAGTTGTCCTCGGTGAGGGAGCAGGTAAGGTCAAAGAGCTGATGACCTCACACCAGTTATAGTTGAGGTGAAAACTGGCTGTGGTGATGGAGGAGCCCTGTGCTTTTCCATGTAACGCTGACGTCCCCAGGTCCTCTCCGGTGCGAGAGAGGAGACAACAACCCTCAGTTTCCACCACGACGGTAGTGCTGGATTTAAGATGGCCAGCGTTAGAGGAGTCACCGGCAGCCTCAGGCCTCGTCTTCAGTCAGTGGAGTTTGGACTGTTTCTACAACAGCAGTAGTCAAGCTTGATGACCTGCTTGCAGAACGCCAGGAGATCTCGCTCCTCAGCAGTCGCCAAGTTTCTCCAGAGTAAACAGACAAACACAAACGACAGTCAGTGAGAGTACTGTACAATAACACAGGGAGCAGAGAGCACAAGATTCACAAAAGCTGTCTCAGAGGAAGTAGACAAAGCTGATATTAAAGACTATAAAGTAGAGACGATCGCTCGACACTCTGTGTCAAATCACGTCTCGAGCTTCTAAAGCAGAATCAAATCAAAACTAAACTAAAATAGAAATACAGAAAATGTGTAGGATATAATTACTGTGTTTAAATGTCAATGCTTTTAGCCATTCAACATGATCACGGGTAGATCACTGAACCTTCATTCTAAATAAACTAACTAATTTAACTAACTAATTTAAATCATTAAAAACATCTTTTGTTATGAGACAGATGCAGATCCATATGGGCCTATATTCTCTCTTCTCTCCTGTACATAAGACACTCCTGAACTGATTCTTTTTTTTAGACAAAAAACAAAAAACAAAAAAAAAAAAAAAAAAAAAAAAAAAAAAAAAAACACCTTTGCTTTTCCAATATTTAGAATCAAGTCTAGATTTTCCCCCTGCCCTCCTTTCTTGCCTAGAGAAATATGCAGTTCACCTTTAGTGACCCAATATCATTCATATCATTCAAAATTCTCGGGTTTAAACAACCCGGAGAGTCAACATATTTCAAGACAATATCTTAGAATTTTTAAAACAAATCTGGATCCTAAACCTAAAGGTCTAAGAATATGGCGTCCCGCCACCTTTTTTTATTTTATTCCAAATTCCTAAGGCAAGCGGTCTAATTCATTTGCTTACAGTCACCTCAGGTACAGAGTCTCGGAGTCAGTAGAGCGCCTGAATTATACCTGATTTACTACTTTTTATACAAGCAGAAAAGTGACAGAATAAATGGGTGAAATCAAGTAAATCATGTAAATCACTCACCTGCCAACTATGCACTTCACTAACTGGACAGTGTGAATAGGAAGGGTCAGTCAGTCCTGGCACCTTCTTGATGTTCCCGGAGAGAACGATGGACCCCAGGCGGCTCAGGTGAAGCTCATCTCTGTGGTAGAGGACCGGACACAGCCAAAAGATTTCCCAGTTCTCTACATAGTCAGCGCAGACGGACCCGTCCCGCAGCCAGCAATGGAGCGCGAAGAGCTGGAGAAGCGGCTCCCTCACTCGTCTGTAAGTGGGCAGGGGGGGCGTAGACGATTCTGGTGTCTGGCTTTTTCTGAACAGTGTACAGAAGCGTAAGCAGTGCTTCTTCAGGGCCACGCTGCATCAGGCAGAGAATAGTGGAAAACGATGGTGCCAAAACCACCTGGCAACGTCCAGGACAGTGGCACTTGAAAAAACGGAGACTGTGGCATTACTCTTTAGGGTCGATGGACCCTATAGAAAATGTGTGGAGGGAGTTAAAAATTGAAAAAAATGTGTTGCCCAGCGACAGCTCCAAAACATCACTGCTCTAGGAATGGAGGCATGGGCCAAAGTACCAGCTACAGTGTGTGCAAACCTGGTGAAGACTTACAGGAAATGTTTGACCTCTGTCATTGCCAACAAAGGTTATGTTACAAAGTATTGAATTGAACTTTTGTTTTTGACCAAATACTTATTTTCCACCATAATTTACAAATATTTTTTTTATCCAGCAAGGTGATTTCCTGAATCTTTCTAAGAAGGAGAACTTGCACAATCAGTGGCTGACTAAATACATTTTTGCCCCACTGTAAGTCTACCCCCAAATACCTAAAGTGGCCCACAACTGGAGGCATTCTTGACATGCGTCCCTTTCTAGGAGAAAGCGATACTGGGCAACAACTAATGCAAAAAGTTGGGTTGTATTAAGGTAATAATGAGATTAAAGCTGTATTAACATTCTTATTAAATTCACCTTTATCGAGGGAGCAATTCATCATTTCTAACAATAAAGTTCCCAATTCTGCCCAGAAGAACAAATAAAATTCATCAGGAATGCCGTCCAATCCAGGAGACTTGCCCTTTTCCATCTGACCGAGGGTCTCTTTCAAATCTAGAGGAGAAATATCCTGATCTAAATAAGATGACTCGTCAGTGGACAATTGTGGCAAATTTAAGTAATGGAAAAAGGGGCAATATTTAAGGTTTTCTTTGGGACATCTGATTTATAGAACTCTGAATAGAGCATCATTGATTTGTGCATGTTCTGTAAGCAGGTCTCCATCATGAGACCTTATTGCTGCAATATTTGAGAATTCCTCATTACTTCTGAAAGTCCACTAGATTTGTAATCAGAGCAAACTTGCACTTTTAAGAGGCTCATTTAGACCAATAAAATGTTTCAGCTCAAGACATTCAAAGCCATAAAGATTAAAAATAAATTTAAGTATATCAAGACCCTTAACTGGTACTGGTAGCCAAACATTGAGCTGCTTCTTCATTAAACTGTTAGGGTCGTCTTTCTCCGCACCCTCCGGGAGAACGAGAATACACAGGCTGTTCAGTCAACCCGGAGTGTCCGGATAGAAGTTTATTCTGCACCCTTTGCTCGCCCATGAGATAGTCTAGCTTTGAACACATCCTGAAATGTAGACGTGTGTAAAGAATTCTTCCCGCATTGCTGAGAGCCCCGCCATGATGGTTTTCTCCAGTGTAGCAGAGGATCCACCATGTTAGATTAAGGCAAGGAGGAGACGGATATTACCGTTTTGGCTGGTGACGAGTTTGGAGTAAAAGACAGAGATTTCCTGCTGAGAAACATCCTTAACTGCACCGGTAACAAAAAAAAAGTCAGTTTTCTGATGCTACAATTACAAACCATGCGGGGGACAGAAACGGTCTCCATGCTGCAGGGTCTGTCTGAGATACTATGAGGGACACTGATATATTTCTTTTTAAATCATGATGAGAAATGACAGAATAAATGATTATAAAATCCAGTAAATCATGGAAATCACTTACCTGCCAACTATCTGACGCATCTGTCCAGCAGCCAGCAGTGGAGATCAAAGAGCTGGGCAAACGGCACGCTCGCTTATCGGTAGGTGGGCAGGAGGTCGAAGACTGTCCAGAAGCGTGCAGCAGTGTTCCTTCAGGACCTTGCTGCATCGGGCGGACAATAGTAGAGAATGATGGTACAGAAGGAGTCACACTGCCAATTCAATTCTAACTTTATTTATATAGAGCCTTTCACAACAAATGTCAGAAAGTGCTTTACAGAGATCCGGGTCCACACCTCTTATGGTTATGAAGTATGAATAGATGCTGGACATATTCTCAGTGTCTCATTTGTGTGTCTCATTTGTCAGTACATGTAAAAGAGGGGGAGAAAGGGGTTAGGATGGTTGTGTTGGAACTCTGCTGAGTAGTGGGGCAGGCCTGATACCAAGATGCAGGAACTGATCCAAAAAGGGCAACTCCAGACAGGCAGCTCAGGACATGAGGGGAGAGAGACAAAAAGATGAAGATTAGAAGAAGGTTTACGTTTAGTGAGAGACCTGTAGCAGAAATAGTTAGAGAGACCACCACAATGGTAGTAATATAAAGCCTGTAATCAGAGCAGGACAGAACAGTGGTGTTATGTAATTAAAACAGGACAGAACACAGAACTGGTGAGTTATCTGAAAGCTGGTGTAAAGATAAATGTTTTTAATCCAAATTAAAAGACTGAGAGTGTGTCTGATTCCCGGATATTAACAGGGAGGTTGTTCCAAAGTTGGTGGGCTTTATAAAAGAACGCTCTTCCTCCTGCAATGTTTTTTTCTAATACGTGGGACTGATAATAGGCCAGCATCTTGCGAGCATAGTGTACGTGGAGGGTTGTAAGGTATAAGAAGTTCCTCCAGAAAATGTGGGGTCAGACCATTGAGAGATTAATATGTTAGAAGTAGTATTTTATAATCTATATGAAATTTAACAGGTAACCAGGGTAAGGATGAAAGAACTGGACTAATATGATCAAATTTCCTAGTTCTAGTTCGTACCCTGGCAGCAGCATTCTGAACAAGCTGGAGCTTATAAAGCGATTTACCTGGACTTCCAGCCTAAAGCGCATTGCAGTAGTCCAGCCTTGAGGTTCTGAATGCGTGCACCAGCTTCTTAGCATCCCCCTAGGATAGTACGCGGGAGTTAAGCAATGTTGCGTAAATAAAATAAAGCCGTTTTAAATATACTGCATACAGTGGTATGAAAAAGTTTGGGCACCCCTGATAATTTTGATGATTTTCCTTTAATAAATCATTGGCTGTTCGCATCAGCAACTTCAGTTAAATATATCATATAGCAGATGAACACAGTGATATTTGAGAAGAGAAATTAAGTTTATAGGATTTACCTTGTTTTATTGATTTGAATACCTTTAGTACTAATTATTGGAACACAATTTGTTTTGTAAGCTCATTGACCCTTGACCTACATATACAGGGGAAACCAATTATGAGAAGGAGGTTAAGGTCTTTCTCCTCTTTGCATCTTCTCTAAAGAGTGGCAACATGAGAGCCTCAAAACAACTCACAAATGACCTGAAAAAAATTGTTCAACATCATGGTTTAGGGGAAGAATACAAAAAGCTCTCAGATTTCAGCTGTCAGTTTCCACTGTGAGGAAGATAGTGAGGAAATGGAAGACCACAAGCACAGTTCTAGTTACGGCCCGAAGTGGCAGGCCAAGAAAAATCTCAGATAGGCAGAATTGAAGGATGGTGAGAACAGTCAGTCAACCCACAGACCAGCTCCAAATACCTACATCATCTTGCAGCAGTTGGAGTTACTGTGCATCGTTCAACTATTCAGCACACTTTGCACAAGGAGAGGCTGTATGGGAGAGTAATGCAGAAGAAGCCTTTTCTGCGCACAAGCCACAAACAGAGCCGCTGTAGGTCTGCTAAAGTTCATTTGGACAAGCCAGCTTCATTTTGGAATAAGGTGCTGTGGGCCGATAAAAACTAAAATTGAGTTATTTGGACATAAGGGGCTGTATGCATGGTGGAAAGAGAACAGCATTCCAAGACAAACACTTGCTACCCACAGTAAAATCTGGTGGAGGTTCCATCATGCTGTGGGGCTGTGTGGCCAATGCAGGTACTGGGAATCTTGTTAAAGTTGAGGGTCACATGGATTTCAGTCAATATTAGCAGATTCTTGAGAACAATGTTCAAGAATCAGTGAGAAAGTTGAAGTTGCGATGGGGCTGGATACTGCAACAAGACAATGACCTTAAACACTGTTTAAAATCTACTAAGGCATTCATGCAGAGGAACAAGTACAACGTTCTGGAATGGCCATCTCAGTCCCCAGACCTGAATATTACTGAAAATCTGTGGTGTGATTTAAAGCGGACTGTTCATGCTCAGAAATCATCAAACCTGACTGAACTGGAGATGTTTTGTAAAGAAGAATGGTCCAAAATACCTTCAACCAGAATCCAGACTCTCATTGGTAGCTGAAGGAAGCGCGTAGAGGCTGTTATTTCTGCAAAAGGAGAATCTACTAAATATTGATGTAATTTTTCTTTTGGGGTGTTTAAATTTATGCACCTGCTTAATTTCGTTTAAATAATTATTGAAAACTTTCTGCAAATCCTATAAACTTCTCAACCATCACTGTGTTTATCTGCTATAGTATATATTTAACTGAAAATGCTGATCCGAATAGCCAATGATTTACTTTCACTTTCCTCATCTGCACGCTCTACATCTCCCACAATTAAAACGAGCATATTCTCTCCTACCTTCAATCTTGCCTGCTCCAGAGTTCCCTGCCTCAGTCCTGCACTACATTAACTGAGCTGTAATAATGTCTCCTGAAGCCGCTTCTCCCAATCCGCCAAGTTCTTCTCTGCATGTTTCACAGAGCCACCAAATCAGAGCAATCCTCGTCTTCCCGGCTGATGCAAGTTTGTTTTGTTTGAATGTCTGTTGAGAGAACAATGCAGCTAAAGACCATATTTATACCTGTTTGTTTTACGTCACTCTGTGTCCGTCTCCGCGGCCGGCTCCCCCAGCAAACTTCCAATGCCTTTACTTTAATCTGTCAGACAGCCTGATAGCCCTTGTTTTTTTCTAAAGAGAGCCATCTATCTATCCATCTGTCTATACACACAAACAAATTATAGACGACACCTTTATACTTAATAAATCATCATTTTAACACAGTATCAATCTCATGTGTATAGTCTGAACTCTTTATTCTTTATTATAAACTCTGCTCCCTTGTCTTAGCCTTTAAACCTCGCTTTACAATCTTTAGAAAAAAATAAAGAAAAAAAAGAAAATCAGTTGAACAGTACTATTAGAATTAAATATATCTAAAATCAAATGTATCTAAAATCTATCCTAAAATTCTCGGGTTTAAACAACCTTGAGAACCAAAATTTCCAAGACAAAATCTTAGAATCTTCCAGTTTAAAACAAATCTGGATCCCGAAAAGTTCACAGTGTAGACAACTGAGAGACAGAAATGATCTTAAGGCAATGCTTTGGACATCATCATCCTTGGAGTCCGGTCACTGCAAAACGTCAATGATCTAAAACAAATCTGAAAATTTAAATATCAAAAAAGATCCGGGTTAAAGTAACCTGAAGGTCTAAGAATATGGCGTCCCGTCTCCTGCTGTTTATTCTAAATTCTTAAGACAAGTGGTCTAATTAATTTACACAGTCACCTCGGGTACAGAGTCTCGGAGTCAGTAGAGCGCCTGAATTGACTCAGAATCACTCATTGGGATGTCGGCGGCCGCCTCTGTCTGTTTCTGATCCTGTCTCTGAAAACTCTGGACCCAGAGGAATATTGGGATCTCTGTGGAACCTCCAAAACTGTGGTAGTGGGATTTGCTTCTCCGCACTTAAAGAATCAACTCGATCAGTCAGTCTTAGGAATGTAGAGAAACACTTTAATCCTGTAGTAAACAACCTGTGATGAGGCTGGTGTGAAGTTGATAGACTCCATTGTTTCAAAGTAACAAAAGCCACCATCTGTCCGTTTCTGAAAACAACGTATACATAGAATATTAAAACGCCTGAAAAGATTCCCCCACAATATTGCAGCGTCGACGTACAAGTAAACCAGATTCATCCATTAGATTTTTTGCGACACAGATGGAATTTGGCTTCCCCCTGTAACCCAGCTGTGCAGTGAACATGAACACATGCCTGGAGCGGTGGGCAGCCATTGCTTTGGGCCTCCACAAAAGGTGAAGGCCTTGCTCAGTCGCAGTTTGCCCAGCCCAGGTATCTAACCCACAAAAAGAATCCTACAATCCTCCAATGTGATTTCCTGGATTTTTCTCTCATTTTGTCTCTCATAGTTGAAGGGAACCTATGATGAAAATTACAGATCTCTCTCATCTTTCTAAGTAGGAGAACTTGCACAATCAGTGGCAGACTAAATACTTGTTTGCCCCACTGTATATTTAACAGCCCAAACTCAATGAGGAACTGCTTGTACTCGGAAAGATGATCGAATTAATATAAATTTTATATAAATAGATTTTTAAATTAGATTTTCCGACGTTACAATTACAAACCATAACAGTCTCAATACTGCAGGATTTGTCTGAAATACTATGAGTGACACTGATGTATTACTTTTTAATACAAGCAAAAGAATTACAGAATAAATGGGTGGAATAAAGAAAATCATGCAAATCACTTACCTGCCAACTATGCAGTTCACTAACCAGACAGTGTGACTGGGAAGGGCCAGTCAGGCCTGGCACCTTCTTGATGTTCCCGGAAAGAACGATGGACTCCAGGCGGCTCAGGTGAAGCTCATCTCTGCGTTAGAGGAACGGACGCCACGCTGCATCAGGAGGAGAATAGTGGAGAATGATGGAGCCAAATTCACCTGGGGAAGTACAGGACACGAGCACCTGGAAAACAGAGACCGTGGCATTACTCTTTAGGGTCAATTCTTTTTAAGTGTTTTACAGAAGAATCTTCAACAGTGAGAACACCGCCCTGAGGAGTCGCCCACTGTGCTGTAGCAGGTGAAGAGCCGAGGTCCTTGAACCAGTTAGCATAGGCGAAAAATGGCTGTGGTGATGGAACGCAGGACGCTTCCAGGTCCTCTCAGGTACAGGAGTGGAGAGGACGACCCTGTGTCTGCTGCACCGGTAGTGCTGGAAAGTAGACCACGGCGTCACAGGCAGCATTCCAGGAGTCACGAGCAGCCTCTAGCCTCGTCTTCAGTCGGTGGAGTTTCGACTGCCTCTACAACAACAGCTGGATCTGCCGTAATAGCTTGACAACCTCCTGGAGAGCTTGTTCCTCCATGGACATCTCTGAGTAAACACAGACAACGGTCAGTGAGAGAGTACTGTACAGCAACACAGGGAGCAGAGAACACAAGGATAACAAGACAAAGCTCATAAAAAAGAACATATATCCACAAAAATGGTACCAAGTTCCCCATTAAAGAGTACAATAGGCTTTATTACCTGAATGTGGTCAATGATCACAGTGGTGATGGTTGCAGTGTGTTACAATATTCAAACACAGCATGAAATCCTTGTTCACTGTAATTACTAAGTTTTACATTATGCAGTAGAGAGCATGAAGATCAAGGGTAAGATTGATCAACTGAACTGTGAAGTCTGCAGACAAGAGAAATCTGCTCAGAGTAGAAACAGGACCTGATGCACGAGCAAAAGCAGTACTTGAACTAGAACATAAGAACCTACGTAGATGGTCCTATAGAGCGAAACATGGATCACTGGCCATTAGAAATATGACAGCGTTCTGGGTGAATGATGAATAAGTGAGGAAGAATTGAGGACAAACTGACGAAAAAGGACTCTGAAATAAACAGAATACTTACACACATGACAGATAGAAGCTAGAAATTTATTTTAGTGTGTTCCAGAACACCAAACCCAGACTGACCAGTCAGTGGCATATGATGATTTCCATGGTGAGAGGTGTCTGGAGGAACCTGAAAATGTTACCTGATTATCTAGATGAAAATGGCTTTACACAGAACCCAGCTGACCATTCTGTTTACAAACACACTGAAATCAGGAGGATAATACTTATTCAAATAAGTTTAAAACTCCTGCTGTGAATAAACTAGAAAAATCCTCTTTGCCCCTTAAAGTCCAATTACTAAGCCCAATGTCCCCAAGCTGAGGGGGTAGATCTGGATTCAAGGTGAGTGGTGACCATAAAGTAATACAATTAGAGACTTTAATATATTTTCTAGCGTCTCTCCAAGAAAGCAACGTATTGTACACTACAAAGTTATCAGAGAGAGACGGTATTTGCTCAAAATTATAAATACATGGTAGGGAAGTTAGGGATCTAGGATGATGTGTGATGAAGTCAGTGGTAGCTGACTCCTCACCAGCCCATACACAGTAGAGACTTGTGACTCTGACATATTACCTACCTGGTGATCCTGGGGGAATGAGGGTGCTGGTGAGTGGGTCTTCTAGGAGCCGGCAGGAACCACGGTTAACCTAGAAGGAGTAAAACACACAATCAATAACCCTAGGATATACATATAATTCCAGCTAGCATAATTTACCGGTATACATCAATATGGCCATAAACACCTAAATAATAATTGTATATAAGATGTGTAAATAATGTCCATGTTATCTGTTGTATTGTCATTGTTTCTGATGACCACCCCCTTAGTAGACACTTGGTCCACTCCAGGCTGAGGAGGGAGGAGCAGAATAAGCTGAAGCAGAAGTAGACGTCTGTGAGGCTTTGCAGCCCTCAGATGAAGACTGCTGAGGCCTTGTTGTACAAAGTGTGTGTAATCTAGCTCTTGTGTTGTGTTTTTGTTGTGTGTACTTTCGTTTGATTTTTGCACAAATTCAACATTAAATATCACTGGAACTTACCTGGAAGTGTTTGGCTGTATCCTTCTGGTGAACTGTCCTTCATGTCCGCTTAAAGCCACGCCATCACCACCACAACATGAGCATTTCTATACTGACCCACAAAGAGTCTAATCTATTTAGACTTAGAAGGATTTTAATCTGAGCTTTTTATTACCCCCAAAAAATCTGCTTATTAACTGATTTACCTTTTTAAAAAAAGATGGGGGTCAAACGACAAGGTAGGTTTTGAAATAAAAAGCAATCTAGGTAAAATGTTCATCTGGACTACACCAATTCTGCTCAAAGGGGGTCAGGGGTAATTGTTAAGCCAAGGTATCCAAAGCCAGTATTTGTCAACTGCAATGGTAAATTTAGTTTAATGTAAACCAGGACATTCAGCTGAATAGCTGTAGACCTGCCACAACTGCCAGATAGCACACTATAATTAGTGATGAAGTTTCTGATTTCAGGAACAGACGTCACTGGATTCAAAAAAGTCTGATCAAATTACTTGGATAACATTTCTCTCCCTAGAGTCTCAGAAGCGATTTTAAAAAGTTACAGAAATTATCAGTAATTATGCGAGGGTCGTAGGAAGCATCACCAGAAGGAGTTTTAATAGCTTTTATAGATCGTTCAGTCTGTTGTAATTAAGCTGGTGAGCTAATAAACGACTGGGTTTATTTCTAAACTCATAGCATTACTTAGAAAAAAGTAACAACTTAGAAATATGAGGAGTTTATTCAAGCTTAAGTTTTAATTTAGCATTTACTAGCAGAGACCAGTTTGTATCAGACTGTGTGTGTGTTCTAGTTGCAGCATCTCAGCTTCCAAAATTTAGTTTTTTTCTGGAGAGATACATAAGAGATCAAATGACCTTGCAAAGTGTCCCATTTAACTGCACTGGTAACTGAAGAGTTGCAGTTGTCTTGCCAATAATCTGTTATTCTCTTTAACATAGAAACAAAACGCTTCTTTATTTAGTAAATGTGTGTTAAATCTTCACTGAGGTGATTTTAATGCTGTTAACTTAAGCGTTACATCCAAATAGACTGGACTGTGGTCAGATAAAAACTATTTTGACAGACCCTTGACATATGTATACAGTCAATAGGAATAAGAAAGTAATCCAGTCTTGAATAGGAACCATGGGGATGAGAGTACATGCCACGCTGAGCCAAGGCTTTCACGTGTAAAACTTCAGCCAACAGGTCAGTGTAGAAGTGCAAGGTTGACCCATTATGAGAGACTGAACGTTTCTTCACTGCAGCTCCTAAAATGACCTTAGTGCTGAAGCGTAGAAAGTGGACCAGGATGCTCCATGAAGCCGGTTAAATTTCAATAGGCAGAACACCCGTGGGAAGATCCATTCAGGAGGGAAATTGGTGTTGGAGGAACTCTGCCAGGGGGACATTGCTCTCTCCATTTTCTGGCAAAACAAACATTTTTTGGACATTTTTTTGTGATTTGGACTTCATGGTTGTTTAGAGTCTTCAGCCAACAAGTTTCCAATCGGTCTTCTGTGGCGGTAACTCGTGTCACTAAAGTGGATAACGAAGCCTCCACTGAGGAGACAGAGACTGCGATATCTTGAAGACGACCCTCCATATTATCCTAAAACCAGCAGATAGATCCGAGTTCAGCATGAAGAGTGGCCATGTTTGGTTGAGTATTAACAGGAATGCTAGCTTCGTCCCCTCAGCGGATTCCAGTACTTGCTTTTTCTGGTCTTTGAGTCTCTGGGAGCGCATAGATCAAAAAATCAGAAAATCTGCAGTCCCACTTCTGACATTCCTATGGCTGATCCTTCTGGGGATAAAGAGACTAAACCGAGGTGGAGTGTGAATAAACCGGGACAGACACGGTCCAGATACCGCAGGGTTTGTCTGAGATATGAGGGACACTGATACATTACTTTTTAAAACAATCAGAGAAATGACAGAATAAATGATTATAAAATCCAGTAAATTAATTACCTGCCCACTATCCAGTTGCCTACCCTGGGGTCCTGTCTTTTCCGAGTGGTGTCCAGAAGTGTGTGGCAGAGCTCCTTCAGGGCCTCACTGCATTGGGCAGAGAAAAGTGAAGAATGATGGTACCGAAGCCACCTGGTGATGTCCAGCATTCCTGAAAAAAAGACTGAGTAGTTACTCTTTGGTCCCGATACTTTTAAGGGTTTTACAGTAGAACCTCCAACAACGAAAATACAGTCCTGAGGAGTTGTCCTCTGTGAGGGAGCAGGTGAACTCGAAGTAAGTCAAGGTGAAAACTGGCTGTGGTGGTGGAGGAGCCCTTGGCTTTTCTAGGCCACGCCAACGGCCCCAGGTCCTTTCCAGTGCGGGAGTGGAGACAACAACCCTCTGTGACCGCCGTGCCGGTAGTGCTGGATTTAAGATGGCCAGCGTTGGAGGAGTCATGGAGTCAGCCTCAGGCCTTGTCTTCCATTGATGGAGTTTGGACTGCCTCTACAACAGCAGCAGTCAAGCTTTATGACCTCCTTGCAGAGCACCTACAGATCTCGCTCCTCCTCGGTCTTCAAGTTTCTCGAGTATAAACACAGACAGAAACGCAAACGACGGTCAGTGAGACAGTACTGTACAGTATCACAGGGAGCAGAGAGCACAAGGATCACAACAACTGGAAATAAAAAAATATATAGAAAAAGTGTAGGATAGGATTACTGCGTTTATATGTCAATGCTTTTAGCCCTTCAACATGATCACATGGTACAAGGTAGACATGGGACATTGAGCATGGTAAGGCCCATCAGCTGTTTTGCTTGCACCACTTTAACCAGAGATGCACCCTTTATTGACCCAATATAAGATAAGATAAGAATCCTTTATTAGTCCCGCAGTGGGGAAATTCTCAGTGTCACAGCAGAAAGGGATAGCAGACACTCAGTTACAAAATGTAGATAAATAATTTACACTATATACACAATAAAAATAAGAATTAAAAAAGCAATAACAATATTATTTACAGCAAATGTCTCTTAAATGCACATGGGGGGAGGGGTATTGCACATAGTATTTTTGCATTGAGAGTTCCCTGAACAGTGTGTGTAGTTTAAGTGTGTGTGTATGTGGTCCGCTGGGAGCAGTGCTGGTTGTGGAGTCTGACGGCAGCAGGAAGGAAGGACCTGCGATACCACTCCTTCACACACTTGGGGTGAAGCAGCCTGTCACTAAAGGAGCTACCCAGTGCTGAGTCTCATGCATAGGGTGGGAGCTGTTCTCCAGCATGGATGCCAGCTTGGCCGTCATCCTCCTGTCTCCCACCACCTGCACTGGGTCTAGGAAGCACCCCAGGACAGAGCCGGCCCTCTTTATGAGTTTGTTCAGTCTCTTCTTATCTGCCATCGAGGTGCTACTGCCCCAGCAGACCACTCCATAAAAGATGGCAGATGCCACCACTGTGTCGAAGAACATCCTCAGGAGTGCTCCCTGCACCCCAAAGGACCTCAGTCTCCTCAGTAGGTAGAGTCTGCTCTGGCCTTTCTTGAAGAGTGCAGCAGTGTTGACTGACCAGTCCAGTTTGTTGTTCAGATGAACACCCAGGTATTTATAAGAGTCCACACTCTCGATGTTCAATGATGGAGGTGTCTGCACCTGCGGAAATCCACCACCAGTTCTTTGGTCTTTCCTGTGTTTATCTGAAGGTGGTTCTGCAGACACCAGTCCACAAAGTCCTGAATCAGTTCTCTGTACTCGCTGTCCTCCTCATTGGATATGAGGTCGACGATCGCCGAGTCATCAGAGAACTTCTGGAGGTGACAGGTCGGTGAGCTGTACATGAAGTCAGCAGTGTACAGGGTGAAGAGGAACGGTGCCAACGGTGTCTGTGGTCGGTTGGTGAGGTAGTCCAGTATCCAGTTCGATATAGGTAGGTAGTCCATATCATTCATTCTGAGACCAGAAATGTTTTGGAAGTCAACCAAAGTCATTAGTCTCAGTCTCGTCATTCTCACTTGGCAGCTCAGATCTTGACCGTGTAACTGAAGTATCGTCAATTATTTGTATCCTCAATATATTTATACGCCTCAGTCCGGCAGTACATTAACTAAGCTTGTAACATTGTATCCTGTATTAATTTCACGTGTGTAGTCCAAAACCTTATTAAACTCCGCTCCCTTGTTTTAGAACCATAATAATAATAATAATAATAATAATATCATCTCCAAAACGTTGCTTTAAAATCTTTGAATTTTCTAAAAAAAAAAAAAAAAAAAAAAAAATGGATCCCTTTACAAATTTCTCTAGGTTGAACAGTACTGAATTAAATATCCCAAAATCTATCGTCTGAATATCTAGATTCTCAGGGTTGTTTAAACCACAGAATTTTTCAGAGATCAAAATGTATCGCAATTCAACGTTTCCAAGACAACTGAGAGACTGAAATCTTAAGGCAATGCTTTGGACATCTTCATTCTTTGAGTCCGGATCGCTGCAAAAACTCAATGATCTAAAACTAATTTGAAAATGAAAATATCTGGGTTAAAGTAAACTTAAGGTCTAAGAATAAGGCGTCCCGTCTCCTCCTGTTTATTCTAAATTCGTAAGGCAAGCGGTCTAATTAATTTACTTACAGTCACCTCGGGTACAGAGTCTCGGAGTCAGTAGAGCGCCTAAATTGACTCAGAATCACTCATTGGGATGTCGGCGGCCGCCTCTGTCTGTTTCTGATCCTGTCTCTGAAAACTCTGGACCCAGAGGAATATTGGGATCTCAGTGGAACCTCCAAAACTGTGGTAGTGTGATTTGCTTCTCTACGCTTAAAGAACCAACTCCATCAGTCAGTTTTAGGAACAAGGCTTCCCTCCATAACAGCTGTGCAGAGAACACACAGTGGACAGTGAGCATGCATGGTTGGAGCAGTGGGCAGCCATTGCTGCGGAGCTCACAAAAGAAGGTAAAGGGTCTTGCTCAAGAGTGGCAGTTTGCAGAGCCCGGGTATCGAACCCACAACGCTGTCATCAATAGCCTGGAGCTCTAAACCCTGAGCCACCACTGCCCCCTACAGCCACCACTGCCCCCTACAGCTGCTTATCGTTACCAGATTGTCGCTATTATTGGGCTTCGAACATCAGGGCTGTTCCTGTGCGTTACGTGCTGCTCTGTTCAAAACTACCCATACCAGAATCTTTGTCTAGCTGTTCACTAAACCAGACTGTGAAACAGTCCCTGAAAATTTGGAAGAGCCTTTTCACTAAATAAATGATCTATATACAGCTCGATGATGAACAACAACATTCACTCCACAACAGCAATATTCAGGGTGACTCCTTAAGGGAAAAATAAAAACCCTCCAACCTAAAACTGGGTGCCATGGTAAATTAAACACTACTTGGCAACCTGTCTTGACTTAAATAGACAATATGGACTCTGAGGATTAATTGGCTGGTTAGCACCCAGTTTGAAATCTATTTCTCTATTTAAAATTCTGCAGTCATTTACATTTACTCTCTTAGCCTTTGTGTTTACTTGGACACTTGTATGTGCTTTTATAACTTTTATAAAATTACCTGTATTTTTAGCGCTAGAGTTTAAAATTTATCATAAATGCAAAAAGACTCCAGAGGGCCCTGTGTGAACCGATTTTATGACCCCCACCAATGTAAAACAGACCTAAGCCCTTGATTTAGTTTCACAGAGAGTGAACTAAGGTGGTTCACTTCAGACGGGCCTGGACATGTACTGGCTTAAGCAGGTTGGAGGTTTGGAGTCTGACTGTTTGAGGCTGTGGACAGGTGTCTTTTATACAGATAACTATGTCTAACAGGTTCCATTAATACAGGTAACGAGTGGAGGACAGAAGAGCTTCTTAAAGAAGTTAGAGATCTGCAAGAGCCAGAAATCTTGCTTGTTTGTGGGTGACCAAATACTTATTTTCATCATAACAAAATACATTACAAATAAATTCTTAAAAATGTGATTCCCTGTATTTTTCATTTTGTCTCTCATAGTTGGCGTGTACCTATGATGAATATGACAGACCTAGTAGGAGAACTTGCACAATCAGTGGCTGACAATACTTTTTTGCCCAACTCCTGCTTGTACTCGGAAAGATGGAAGAATTTATATCAATTCTAATAAGATTTTTCGAACCATGCGGGGTACAGACAGTCTCCATACAGCAGGATTTGTCTGAAATACTATGAGTGACACTGATGTATTACTTTTTAATACAAGCAGAAAAGTGACAGAATAAATGGGTGGAATCAAGTAAATCATGTAAATCACTTACCTGCAAACTATGCAGTTCACTAACCTGACAGTGTGAATAGAAAGGGCCTGTCAGTCCTGGCCTGGCACCTTCTTGATGTTCCCGGAGAGAACGCTGGACCCCAGGCGGCTCAGGTGAAGGTCCTCTCTGTGGTGGAAGACCAGACGCAGCCAAAAGCTCTCCCAGTTGTCCACGAATTCAGCACAGATGGACCTGTCCTGCAGCCAGCAGTGGAGCGATAAGAGCTGGGGAAACGGCTCGCTCACTCGTCAGTAAGTGGGCAGGGGGCCGAAGACTATGATCCTCGTGTCTGGCTTTTTCTGAACAGTGTCCAGAAGCATATGGCAGTGCTTCTTCAGGGCCACGCTGCATCAGGAGGAGAATAGTGGAGAACTATGGTGCCAAAGCCACCTGGCGACGTCCAGGACACAGGCACCTGGAAAACAGGAGACCGTGACATTACTCTTTAGGGTCGATACTTTTAAGGGTTTTACAGAAGAATCTCCAACAGTGAGAACACCGCCCTGAGGAGCTGTCCTCTGTGCCGGAGCAGGTGAAGAGCTGAGGTCCTCAAACCAGTTAGCAGAGGCGAAAAATGGTTGTGGAGGAGCCCTCTGCTTTTCCCAACCATGCTGGCACTACAGGTCCTCTCAGGTCCTGTACTACAGGTCCTCCTGAAGAGCTCGTTCCTCCGTGGTCATCTCTGAGTGAACACAGACAGAAACGCAAGCAACGGTCAGTGACACTGTACTGTACAGTAACACAGGGAGCAGAGAGCACAAGGATCACAACAGCTGGCTCAGATAAAGAAGCAAAGCCACAAAAATGGTACCAAGTTCACCATTAAAGAGGACAATAGGCTTTATTACCTGAATGTGATCAATGATCACAGTGGTGATGGTTGCAGTGTTTCACAATATTCAAACAGCATGAAATCCTTGTTCACTGTAATTATGATGTTTCACATTATGCAGTAGAGAGCATGAAGATCAAGGGTAAGATTGATCAACTGAACTGTGAAGTCTGCAGACAAGAGAAATCTGCTCAGAGTAGAAACAGAACCTGATGCACAAGCAAAAGCAGTACTTGAACTAGAACATATGGACCTACAGATCCAGTAAAAAAAAAAAAGAAAAAAAAAGGGGGGGGGGGGCTGAAGCATAGAGCACTGGGCATTAGAAATATTACAGCGTTCACAGCAAAGGATTTTCACTCATTGATCAGTGAGACCTCGGCACCTTGATCACAACATCTAAAAAACAGCAGAGAAAAAATTGGAGAACCCTATTTATTAGGGAAAGGTTAATGCTAGTAGAGACCAAATTACCTAAAGAATTCTGGACATCTGCTGTAATGACCACTGCAGTCATTTGCAACAAGGACTTAAATAGCCACTAGGCTTGAAATGATAAACAATTTTCTGACGTTACAATTACAAACTACGTTGGGGACAGAGTCTCGATACTGCAGGGTTTGAGATACTATGAAGGACTGATTTATAACTTTTTAATACAAGCAGAGAAATGAATAATAAAGGGTTATGAAATCGAGTAAATCATGTATATTATAATAATTACTAACATCAGCAAGAATAACAGTTTATGACTGCAGACGAGTTTGTTTACAGCACTGAAAATGAATCCAGGGCAGTTTTAGTTATTATATATTAGAAAGGAGAAATATGATGATTCAGCTTTAATAAAAATTTTTGTATTGTGCATGACACCATTCAAGTCAAAGAAATTCTAATTTTGCGTGTTCCTACGAGCCTTGGGATGATAAACAATATCAAATATCGATTTATTAACAATTATCAAATAACCATCATTTAAACAAGTGATAAGTGCAATATTGTCCCATGTAAGTTTTCTTTTTTGGCTTTATTTAACCGTTGACTTGTGCAAGCATTCTATACTATGGTAAACTAAACATTTAGGCTCAAGTAATACAAACCGGATTCCAAAAAAGTTGGGACACTAAACAAATTGTGAATAAAAACTGAATGCAATGATGTGGAGATGGCAAATGTCAATATTTTATTCGTAATAGAACATAGATGACAGATCAAAAGTAATCTGAGTAAATGTAACATTTTAAGGGTAAAATATGTTGTTTCAAAATTTCATGGCGTCAACAAATCCCAAAAAAGTTGGGACAAGGCCATTTTTACCACTGTGTGGCATCCCCCCTTCTTCTTACAACACTCAACAGACGTCTGGGTACAGAGGAGACCAGTTTCTCAAGTTTAGAAATAGGAATGCTCTCCCATTCATGTCTAATACAGGCCTCTAACTGTTCAATCGTCTTGGACCTTATTTGTCGCACCTTCCTCTTTATGATGCACCAAATGTTCTCTATAGGTGAAAGATCTGGACTGCAGGCTGGCCATTTCAGTACCCGGATCCTTCTCCTACGTAGCCATGATGTTGTGATTGCTGCAGAATGTGGTCTGGCATTATCTTGTTGAAAAATGCAGGGTCTTCCCTGAAAGAGATGACGTCTAGATGGCAGCATATGTCGTTCTAGAACCTGAACATAGTTCTCTGCGTTAATGGTGCCTTTCCAGACACGCAAGCTGCCCATGCCACAAGCACTCATGCAACCCCATACCATCAGTGATGCAGGCTTCTGAACGGAGCGTTGATAACTTGGGTTATCCTTGTCCTCTCTGGTCCGGATGACATGGCGTCCCAGTGTTCCATAAAGAACTTCAAATCGTGACTCATCTGACCACAGAACAGTCTTCCATTTTGCCACACTCCATTTTAAAAGACCCCTGGCCCAGTGCAAACGTCTAAGCTTGCTTAGAAATGGCTTCCTCTTTGCACTGTAGAGTTTCAGCTGGCAACGGCGGATGGCACGGTGGATTGTGTTCACTGACAATGATTTCTGGAAGTATTCCTGAGCCCATTCTGTTATTTCCTTGACAGTGGCATTCCTGTTTGAGGTGCAGTGACGTTTAAGGGCCCGGAGATCACGAGCATCCAGTAGAGTTTTACGGCCTTGACCCTTACGCACAGCGATTGTTCCAGATTCTCTGAATCTTTTGATGATGTTAAGCACGGTGGTTGATGATAACTTAAAAGTCTTTGCTATTTTACGCTGGGTAACACCATTATCTTTCTGCGCAACAATGGTGGAATTGGTGATCCTCTTACCATCTTGGCTTCAGAGAGACACTGACACTCTGAGAAGCTCTTGTTATACCCAATTATGTTGTCAATTGACCTAATTAGTGTTAATTGGTCTTCCAGCTGTTCGTTATATGCTCAATTTCCTTTTTCCAGCCACTTATTGCTACTTGTCCCAACTTCTTTGGGATTTGTTGACGCCATGAAATTTTGAATCAACATATTTCTCCTTTAAAATGTTACATTTACTCAGATTAAACTTTTGATCTGTCATCTATGTTCTATTACGAATAAAATATTGACATTTGCCATCTCCACATCATTGCATTCAGTTTTTATTCACAATTTGTTTAGTGTCTTTTTAGTAACTTTTTTGGAATCCGGTTTGTAAATAAGCATCCAAGTACAGATGACGCATCATAAATATAAAGTCACCAACTACAGCTACAAATTAACTTTTTAAAAAAGGACTTGCAAATGAACAACTACGCCTCATGTGGCCTTGTCCTGGGTAGACAGTGAAAATGGATGAGCTTGTACAGAAGGGTGTCTCTGCACCAGTTTGGCAATATTTTGGTTTAGATGTTAACAGTGTTACATGCCGTCTATGTAGAAAATGCACCACCACAAAGGGTGGTGCATTTTACTACTATACTACTAATTTACAAGCACATCTGAGGATACATCCAGCTAAGTATGTTAAACTGGGTCCCACCCATAGAAAAGGCAGTTCGTCAAATTAATCAACAATCACAAATGCTTTTGCGAAATATACAAACATACAGCGCAACACACACAAAATAAATAAATAAACAAACAAACAAAACAAACAAACATCGTAAAGGGACTGCCTCCATTCAACACCGTCTAAAAAAAGTTATCATTCAGAGAAATACTACAAACTTTGAACTGGCAATATGAGCTACTGTGCCGGAGATGTAGAATAATGTTCAAGCTAAAGCTGAGTGTTTGATCAAGAGAGCAGAGTTTTACTCACTGACAACTGACATGTGGTCAAGTGCTAATATGACTCTGTACAGGTCACTGACGGTACACTTTATTTTGCTGCAGTGGAAACTCGAAAGCAAATGTTTGAAAGCCGTGTTTTTTCCAGAGAGCCACACTGCAGCCAGTATAGCTGAGGCTCTTCACTCAGTACTCCAGGACTGGAATCTGAACGAGGAAAAATTTACAATACAACAGACAACGCCGCAAATATAAAGTCAGTCGTGAGAGACGAACTTGGATGGAAATGGTTAAATTGCATCAGACATAACCTGCATCTGGGTGTGAAGAATTCAATTCAAGCAGCAAATACAGGGCACGGAACGAGCTCTGGGTGTATGCCACTTGATCGTTGGTACTTCTTCCCCCCCATAGCTGGCAGGAGAGGCGGGCGTTGCTGGAAGCTCAACAAGAACTCCAAATCCTGTAAAATTAATAAATTATTATTAAATCATCTTTAACAACTTTTTCTAGAATTAAAGCCTTAGTAATATAATTCTCCTCTGCTGTTGCCACAGATGCAGCAGATCACGTTAAGGACTGCAATAAAATGATCACGTGACCAAACAAAGGTTCACATGGGGAACCTCTTAACTTTACATACTGACCTAGCTGGTCCTATAGATCCAGTGTCCAGAAGAGGGTTGTAGATACACTCTGGCGTTTACTGAGGATTACTCGGGTGCAGTCCGTGTACTTCCTAAAAACTAAGGATGAAACCATAAAAAGCTACTGAGAGATAGTACACACTATCCAAAGAGAGAGAGGAAAGCACCTCAGTACTCAGCTGATTCAGATACTGGAGATCAGACACTGAACAACACTGACTACTGCTACAGGGTCTGTAATGAACCACAGAGCTTTAAAGAGATTCAACAAAATCAACATTCTGGGTTGAGGCTATGAAAAAGGAGAGGACTTCTCTCATTGAAAATGACACGTTTACTCTGACCCCTCTCCCAGAAGCTGAACTGTAGATGGACCAGAAACGTTATCTAGATGAAAATAGCTTTACACACTGAAATCAGGAGGATAATTCTGATAATCTGGGTTAACGATCATTTACCAGTTTATCTACCCTTAGGATGCCGGCAGCAACAACACAATCCCAGAATATCGTTTAGAGTAGTAGTATTGAATGATGGTGTTGTACCAAAAGAATTTGTATAAATTCTGAGAAGATTTTTAAAGCAGATTTTCTGACGCTCCAATTACAAACCACGCAGTTCTGTGACAGTTTCGATACTGCAGGGTATTTCTGAGATACAACGAGGGACACTGATATTACTTCTTAAAACAGAGAAATGACAGAAAAAATGATTATAAAATTCAGTAAATCATGCAAATCATTTACCTGCCCACTTAATCCAGATTTAACGACCGAGAGTGTGTCCGATTCACATATATTAACAGGGAGGTTGTTCCAAAGTTGGGGCTTAGAAAAGAACACTTCCTCCTGCAATGTTTTTTCTAATACGTGGGACTGATAATAGGCCAGCATCTTGCGAGCGGAGTGTACGTGGAGGGCTGTAAGGTGTAAAAAGTTCCTCCAGATAATGTGGGGTCAGACCATTGAGAGATTATTAGGTATAACTAAATGACCATCTAGTTTTACCCCTGTATTATCATTTACCATTTCTATCTATATAAGGACCAAGTAGAATGACCTTTCTTTTATCAATCAAGTAAAAGAAATTTGAGTGTCAGCCAGTTTTTAATTTCTTTAATACAGTCTGTTATTTTGCTGAGACAGGTCTTCGTGAGGTTTAGCTGATATGTAAATTTGGTAATCATCGGCATAACAGTGAAAGTTAATGCAGTGTTTACGGATTATTTTACACAGCGGTAAAATATAAAGAGTAAAGGGCCCGGTATTGATCCTTGTGGAACACCATATTTTACTCTAGTGTGATAGGAGCATTCGTTATTTACATAAACATACTGATGGCGATCATTCAGATATGATCTTAACCAGGTGAAGGCAGATCCTTTGAGATTTTCCGACCTATTGAGAAGAATTTCATGATCTATGGTGTAAAAGGCAGCACTAAGCGCTGCCCCCATCAAGTTCAGAAAGTAAATCATCAGTTACTCTAAGTAAAGCTGTTTCAGTGCTATGGTTTTATCTAAATCCAGACTGAAAAACTGAATGCTGTTATGCAGATAGGTGCACAGCTGCTTAAACACAACACTTTTTCTAAAATTTTGGCGACGAAGGGTAGATTAGAAATTGGCTTTTTAATAATGGGCTTTATAATCGCCAATTTAAGAAATTTAGATATGAAGCCCATGCCAAGAGAGGCATTAACTGTCAAATAATGGTTTACCAACCTTTGGCAATGTCTGTTTAAACAATGGTGTTGGTACCGGATCTAATATACATGATGCAGATTTAGAGGAGTTCATTATATTGAGCAAGTCTTCTTCTGTAACTGGGCTAAAGTACTGTAGGTATGTCGTGGAGCTGGTGCAGCATTCTTCATTGTCTACCGCTGTGGTTTGGGACCGACATTGGATTTTTAGTCTAATATTCTCTATTTTATCATCAAAGAATTTCATGAAGTCGTTGCTACTAATTTCAGCAGGGATAACGGAGCTAGTTTGTTTTCTACTGTTGGTAAGTTAAGTCACAGTATAGAAAAGGAATTGTGGGTTGTCTGTTTCTCTCAATAAGGTTTATTTAATGTTTTTCTAATTTCAATAATTAGGGTGCCTGGGTTAACTCACTCAGTCACCCAAGACGTTTATGATCTTTGAAGTCTTCTGCTACAGTGTGTTACAGAACACCAAACCCAGACTGAACCCAGATCCAGATCCAATAGTAGATGACTATTTAGATGGGGAGAGACGTGCAAAATATCTTGATAAACTTGGGTAACTGAAGCATGTAAACGTACATCAGGTAAAAGCTTCTAAGCTCTGTATGAACCACCAACTAAACCTGCTGAGCTGAGTGGGAGGAAGGAAGACTACCATTGGCCGAAGTTTGAAAGCTGTCAGTCACCGCCCATACAGATCTATGTTGATCATCAGTGTGAGTTGAGGAACAGTCTGTAAAACTAGTACATTCTTAAATGAATATTCTCAAGTAGTGCAGTTTCATCAAAAGTTTACTTTTTCCTAACAAAATGAAAAATCACACAGTAAATGGCTCTCCACAAACCCACACATACACAGACATGTCGAAATACAAGGAGTTGATGACCCTGCGCTGAGGAGGGGTTCAGAAGCACGAGGAAAACTCATAGCCATCCTAGACTTAATATATTAAAGGTTATCTTAAAACGCATGTGATCTATAAATAGATATGAAAAGACTAAATGATTACGCTCTGACTGGCCTTTTAGATGCACAAATGACATGTAGCTTACACACCTCAATGACAAGAAATCTTGTGGACTATATATGTTGACAAAGCGATTTGAGAAACAGCTTTGTGTGTTTTAAAGCTTCACACTGGACGATTAAGAAACGGTTAGCAATGTGACTGTGTGAAATACTCCCACTTTAGATACACACAGGCAAGTTTTGTTTGTAGCTGTAGCTTTGGATAAATCCATGCTCTTAGTAGGTGCATTACGCGCCGCCCCAGCCCTACTCATAAGCATCAGCCAGTGAGGACATCATAAATGAGGAAGCATTGTTCATGGGTGCATTCTGAATCACCACATTAGAAGCCGTCAAAACTGTAAGCCAGGCTTGCTTGGATCACGACCAAGAGCTGGGCTGATTTCAAATTTGCAAAAGCGATACCTTAAGGGATACCTTAAAGCAGATCGTATAGTGGTTGTGAAAGTGCAGGAATCTGATCCATCTGAGTGGAACTCATCTGAGTCCGGAGACAAAATAGCCAACATTAGGGGATTTTCATCCTCAGCATGTTGCATGGCTGACCTAGAGAAGGGGCTACAGCTGGAGGTTGACGCTGGCGCTTGGGTTAACAATCAGCAAGCAACTGTTCCATCTTGGTCAGAGATCACATATTTAACAGCACAAATTCACATTTTTACTCAAATCCGGATGACTTTCTCACTACTAATGATTTTTAAAACAAATTTTCTGATGTTACAATTACAAACCATGCAGGAAACAGACACAGTCTCAATACTGCAGGGTTGGAGATACTTTGAGTGAAACTGATATTTTACTTTTTAATACGGGCAGAGAAATGACCAAATAAATGGTTATAAAATCAAGTAAATCACATAAATCACTTACTGGCCAGTCACCTGGCCCGGCACTTATGTTCCTGGAGAGAATGACTGACGAAGATCCTGGTGCCGAATGAAGTTCCAGAAGCAGAATAGTGGAAAATTATAGTGCCGAAGCCGCCGGACAACGTACAGGACACAAGCACCTGAAAAAAAGGAGATTGTGGTGTTACTCGTTGAGTAATTTTAGGTGTTTTAAAGAAGAACCTCCAACAATGAGAACACCACCCTGAGGAGTTGTCCTGACGGAGCAGGTGAAGGTGAACGGGAAGAGCTGAGGACCTTGAATCGCTAAGCAGAAGTGAAATCAACGGTGGTGGAGATACCCTTGCCGTTTTTCTGGCCACAATGAAACTCCAGGGTCCCTTTTCAATGCGGGAGTGGAGACAACCCTGTGTTCATCTTCCGTCAGTGGAGTTTGGACTGCCTCTACAACAGAAGCTGGATCTGCCGGTCAAGCTTGACGACCTCCCTGCAGAGCGTCTGGAGAGCTCGTCCCTCCACGGTCGCCATGTTCGTCCCAAAGTAGGGACGGTCGCTCGACGCTCTGTGTCGAATCACGTCTCGAGCTTCTAAAGCAGAACTGCATTGAAACTAAAATACAATAGAAATATAGAAAATGTGTAGGATAGAATTACTGCGTTTAAATGTCAATGCTTTTAGCCATTCAACATGATCACAGGTAGATCACTGACCTTTCATTCTAAATCCAGTGAAACTAATATTAATCAATAAAAACGTCCCTTTTGTTATGACAGACAGATGCAGATCCATATGGGCTTATATTCTCTCTTCTCTCTTGTACATAAGACACACTCCTGAACTGATTCTTTTTTTAGACAAAAAGCTTTTTCCTTTAGTGAGTACTTGTGAGTATCAGACAATATTAATATCTGATCATCAGACTGCTGCAAAACAATTCCATCATTTGATGATGAAGATATGTCCGGTGTCAAGTCTGAAATATACACATCGTACACATCCTCATTTTTCTTACACTTCTGTTGTGCTCTTGTGGAAACCATCTGAAGCACTACTGCATTTCCTGACATAGCTGTTTCTAGTCACCTGATCTGTGAATAAATTCCCAGCAGATATTGCACCCTAATAGTTGCCGGATATATTAATATTGTCCGGGAGGAACGTTGTTTCGTTTCACTGTGTACTCTGTATGTAGTTGAAATGACAATAAACCCACTTGACTTGACTTGATTAGGTACAATCGGACCAGCAGGATATACTGCTGCTAAACAACTCCCTCAGTCCTTCATCCAAGACTGCTGATCATCATAGAACACATAAAATACTGATATCGTTTCAGCTGGTATCTTTTATACCACGATATGGTGCTCTGTCAGATCCCAAGAATATTCTACTGGGTCTAAGGGAAAATATCCCTATACTAGGACCAGCAGCAGAAAAACCTGAATCTGTAAATTGTAGGTTTAGACTGAAAGCTCCCCATATGATCACACCCTAGTAAATTCACAGGGCAATGTGTGGAGACTGTATCCCAGTGTTTTACTGTTCTATTACCCAGTTTCACCTTCACAGGACTGCACAAATGTTCTGAGAGTGGTAAGCCTGAAACATCCACTGTTAGGATTGTGTCCGTACTGACAGATATGGGTACTGACCCCTCCATAAGCACTGAAATTGCTGTATTAATTTCACGTGTATAGTGCGAACTCTCCCTTGTCTTAGAACCTTCAAATCTAATTTCAACAGCCCTGAAAAATACATTTCCAAAAGCAACCCGAAGGTCTAGGAGTATGACGCCTGGTCTCCTCCTGTTTATTCTAAATTCATAAGGCAAGTGGTTTAATTCATTTACAGTCACCTCGGGTACAGAGTCTCGGAGTCAGTAGAGCGCCTGAATTGACTCAGAATCACTCATTGGGATGTCGGCGGCCGCCTCTGTCGGTTTCTGATCCTGTCTCTGAAAACTCTGGACCAGAGGAATATTGGGATCTCTGTGGAACCTGCAGAACTGTGGTAGTCGGATTTGCTTCGCCACGCTTAAAGAATCATCTCGATCAGTCAGTCTTAGGAATGTAGAGAAACACTTTAATCCTGCAGTAAACGTAACGCTGGTGGAAAGCTTCAGAAATGCATTTTGTCCAAAAATGACTGACTTTTAGAATCATGTTTTCAACTTCTTTTCAGGAGTCTTCAAACAGCCAATCCAGTCTTTCCCTACAACAGCAATGTTCAGGGTGACTCCTCAAGGGCTTTATCTGTGGAAATCCTGTTCAAAAGGTGCTGGCTAAGACTGCTTAGATTACTTAAAGGGAAAGAGAAAACCCCTCCTACCCAAAATTGGGTGCAGTGGTAAAATTAATACTACTTGGCAACCTGTCTTGACAATATGGAGTCAGGTGAAGCTCATCTCTGTGGTAGAGGACCAGACGCAGCCGAAATCTCTCCGAGTTTTCTACATAGTCAGCGCAGACGGACTTGTCCCGCAGCCAGCAGAGGAGCGATAAGAGCTGGGGAAACGGCTCCCTCACTCGTCAGTAAGTGGGCAGGGGGCCGAAGACGATAATGCTGGTGTCTGCTTTTTTCACCCAAACAGTGTCCAGAAGCGTATGGCAGTGCTTCTTCAGGGCCACGCTGCATCAGGCAGAGAATAGTGGATCACAACAATTGGCTCAGATAAAGAAGACAAAGCTAATATTAAAAGACTATAAAGTAGGGATGAACCACGTTTCTGAGCTTTAAAAAGAGGACCGCATCGAAACAGTGGTTCAGAGTCTCTCACAAAATACAGGCGATCACGTGGTTGCATCACTGACATGTAGTCAAGTTTGACGCGCGTAAATTCCCCGGCCCCACTGTAGACTCGAGCACAACGAGCTGAATATAAAACATATGAACTAAAAGCTTACAAAAAAATAAAGTTCAATTAAAAGAAGAAACACAGTCAGACACCACTGTATAGTGCTCCGGTTTCAGTTTGGACAAAGCTTATGGACACACAAGTGACTCAGGCAACAGTGGTGCAGGCGCTGGTGAGTGGGTCTTCTAGGAGCCGGCAGGAACCACTGTTAACCTAGAAGTGGGAAAACACAACCAATAACCCCAGGATATACATATAATTCCAGCTAGCATAATTTACCAGTACACATCAATATGACCATAAACACAAATAATAATTGTATATAACGTGTAAATAATGTCCATGTTATCTGTTTGTTTCTGATGACCAACCCCTTAGTAGCCACTTGGTCCACTCCAGGTTGAGAAGGGAGGAGCAGAATAGGCTGAAGCAGAAGTAGACGTCTGTGAGGCTTTGCAGCCCTCAGATGAAGCTGAGGCCTTGTTGTACAAAGTGTGTGTAATCTAGCTCTTTTGTGTTTTGTTTTTGTTGTGAGCACTCTGTTTTGATCTTTGCATGAATTCAACATTAAATATCACTGGAACTTACCTGGAAGTGTTTGGCTGTATCCTTCTGGTGAACGGTCCTTCATGTCCGCTTAAAGCCACGCCATCACCACAACATACGCATTTTTATACTGACCCACAATGAGTAATCTATTTAAAAACCAACTACACATCTGTTCTGCCTGTGTTGCCCAAAAATATAATTTAGATTTGGTAAGGATTCACGCCCTAGATGTTTAGGGTTTAGAAGGGTGAAGAATTTTAATCTGAGCTTTTTATTACCCCCAAAAATCTGCTTATTAATTGATTTACCTTTTTTAAAAAAGATAGGGGTCAAATGACAAGGCAGGTTTTGAAGTAAAAAAAGCAATCTAGGTAAAATGTTCATCTTGATTACACTAATTCTGCCCCCCAAAAAGTGTGGTTCAGGTCAGGGGTAACTGTTATCCCAAGGTATCTAAAGCCAGTATGTGTCAACTGGAATGGTAGATTTAGTTTAATAAAATCCGGGACATTCAGCTGAATAGCTGTAGACCTGCCAAAACTAATTTTATAGCCAGATAGCACACTATAATTAGTGTAGTTTCTGATTTCAGGAACAGACGTCACTGGATACAAAAAAGTCTGCTGATCTGAGACTCTAGGGAGAGAAATGTTAATCCATAATGTATGCAGAAGCACAAATCAAAAGCTGGAGATTGGAAAAGCTGCATATGGAATCATCTTAGAGAGATAGATAGATAGATAGATAGAATATATGTAGACATTTCCAGTGGATAATTGGGTGATCAGGATTCCTCAAAGATAAAATGATCATTTCTCATGCATGGTCCTCAAAACATAAAAAAAAATAAAAATACTTAACATCCTTGGACCACACACAGTCCAACCCATCTACAAGAGGCTCAAAGTAAAAAAATGTAAATACTGGAAGCCGAGCAAGACTGGAGTAAAGCACTTTAAGCATTAGGTGGGGCTGTAATTGGAGTTCAGTGAGTCTCAGAGAACAGAGGACGGATTTAAGCTGCAGATACCTAAAGAAAGAGGTGCTGGGCACATTACATTGCTTTTTGCAGCCTGGAAAGATCTTAACCCGTTTTCATTGCAGACATCACCTGGAGGTCGAGCTTCTTTGCTCTCCCATTGGGGGGCAATGAAACGGAGCATTCCCAATCAGTAAATTATGATTATGAAAGAGTGAAGAGCTCATGCCATATTAGAGTTTGTTTGCCTGAACCGTGCTGGATTTAAGATGCCAGCGTTGGAGGAGTCACGGGCAGCCTAGACTTCCATCCATGGAGTTTGGACTGCCTCTACAACAGCAGCAGTCAAGCTTGATTACCTCCTTGCAGAGTACCTGTAGATCACGCTCCTCCGCGGTCTTCAAGTTTCTCGAGTATAAACACAGACAGAATCACAAACAGTCAGTGAGACAGAGCACTGTACAGTAACACAGGGAGCAGAGAGCACAAGGATCACAACAACTGGCTCAGATAAAGATGACAAAGCTAATATTAAAGACTATAAAGTAGAGACTCAACTGTTCGTGTCGAATCAGAGTTTTAAAAGCAGAATCGCATTGAAATAAAAAATATATTAAAAAAAAAGTGTAGGAAAGGATTACTGCGTTTACATGTCAATGCTTTTAGCTATTCAACATGGCCACAGGTAGACATGGGACACTGAGCATGTTAAGGCCTATCAGCTGTTTTGCTTGCACCACTTTAAACAGAGACGCACCCTTTATTGACCCAATATCATTCATTCTGAGACAAGAAATGTTTTGGAAATTAGACAACAAAAGTCATTAGTCTCAGTCTCGTCACTTGGCAGCTCAGATCTTGACCGTGTAACAGAAGAATCATCAATTATTTGTATCCTTGATATATTTATACTGGTTATACTGATTTCCCACAATTAAAACAAGCACATTCTCTCCTACCTTCAATCTCTCCTGCTCCAGAGTCCCCTGCCTCAGTCCGGCAGTACATTAACTGAGCTTGTAACAATGTCTCCTGTATTAATTTCATGTTTATAGTCTGAACTCTTTGGGAAATATAAACTGTCCCCTTGTTTTAGAACCATGGAAATACCACCACCACCACCATCACTACCATCATCATCATCATTTCCAAAACCTTGCTTCAAAATCTTTGAATATTCTAAAAAATAAATTTGGATCCCTTTACAAATTTCTCTAGGTTGAGAATTAAATATCCTAAAATGTACCGTCTGAATATCTAGATTCTCAGGGTTGTTTAAACCAGAGAGTTTTTTTTTTTAGGGATCGAAACGTATCGCAATTCAAAGTTTCAAACTGTGAGACTGAAATGATCTAAAGGCAATGCTTTGGACATCTTCGTCCTTGGAGTCCGGATCACTGCAAAAACTCAATGATCTAAAACTAACTTGAAAATTAAAATATCAAAAGTGATCCAGGTTAAAGTAACCTGAAGGTCTAAGAATGTCTCCTCCTGTTTATTCTAAATTCATAAAGCAAGCGGTCTAATTAATTTACTTACAGTCACCTCGGGTACAGAGTCTCGGAGTCAGTAGAGTGCCTGAATTGACTCAGAATCACTCATTGGGATGTGGGCGGCCGCCTCTGTCGGTTTCTGATCCTGTCTCTGAAAACTCTGGACCCAGAGAAATATTGGGATCTCTGTGGAACCTCAAACTGTGGTAGTCTAATTTACTTATCCGCACTTAAAGAATCAACTCCATCAGTCAGTCTTAGGAATGTAGAGAAACACTTTAATCCTGCAGTAACGCCGGTGGAAGGCACACTGGTTTTTGATGTCCTATGCTGATCACGCTGATAATCTGAGCCCCCTGTGATGAGGCTGGTGTGATGTTGATGGACTCCATTGTTTCAAAGTAACAAAAGCCACCATCTGTCTGTTTCTGAAAGCAATGTATACATAGAATATTGAAACGCCTGAAAAGATTCCCCCACAATATTGCAGCGCCGACGTACAAGACAAGAAAACCAGATTCACCATTTGACATTTTTTGTGACAGATGGAACTTGGCTTCCCTCCGTAACCCAACTGTGCAGAGAACACACACCGTGGACAGTGAGTACATGTGGCTGGAGAAGTGGGCAGCCACTGCTGCGGTCCCAACAAAAGAAGGTGAAGGCCTTGCTCAAGAGTGGCAGTTTGACAAACCCTGGTATCGAAACCCACAACGCTCATCAATAGCCTGGAGCTCTAACTTTTCCAGTTACCAGATTTTCGCTTTTATTGGGCTTTGAACATCAGGGCTGTTCCTTCATGTTACACGTGTTGCTCTGTTCAAAACTACCCATACCAGAATCTTTGTTTAGCTGTTCACTAAACCAGACTGTGAACCAGTCCCTGAAACTCTGGCTGCAGTTTGAAGAGTCTTTTCACTAAGTGAATTATCTATATACAGCCCGATGATTAAAAACCACGTTCACACCACAACAGCAATATTCAGGGTGACTCCTCAAGGGCTTCATTTGGGGAAATCTTGTTCAAAAGGTGCTGGCTAAGACTGCTTAGATTACAGAAACCCTCCTACCTAAAACTGGGTGCAGTGGTAAATTTAACACTACGTGGCAACCTGTCTTGACTTAAATAGACAATATGGACTCAGAGGATTAATTGGCTTAACTAAGAGTGAACTAGTGAGAGTGATTTAAGGTGGTTCAATTCAGACAGGCCTGGACATGTACTGGCTTAAGCAGGTTGGAGGTTTGGAGTCTGACTGTTTGAGGCTGTGGACAGGTGTCTTTTATACAGATAACGATGTCCAACAGGTGCCATTAATACAGGTAACGAGTGGAGGACAGAAGAGCTTCTTAAAGAAGCTACAGGTCTGTGAGAGCCAGAAATCATGCTTGTTTGTGGGTGACCAAATACTTATTTTCCATCATAATTAATAATAATTCAAAAATTATTTTTAAAATTCTTTAGAAATCCTACAATGTGATTTCCTGTATTTTTCTCATTTTGTCTCTCATAGTTGGCGTGTACCTATTATAAAAATTACAGATCTAGTAGGAGAACTCGCACAATCAGTGGCTGACTAAATTATTTTTTGCCCCACTCAATGCGAAGCTGCTTGTACTCGGAAAGATGGAAGAATTTATATAAATTCTAATAAGATTTTTAAAGCAGATTTTTGAACCATGCGGGGTACAGACAGTCTCCATACTGCAGGATTTGTCTGAAATACTATGAGTGACACTGATGTATTACTTTTTAATACAAGCAGAAAAGTGACAGAATAAATGGGTGGAATCAAGTAAATCATGTAAATCACTTACCTGCCAACTATGCAGTTCACTAACCTGACAGTGTGAATAGAAAGGGTCAGTCAGTCCTGGCACCTTCTTGACGTTCCTAGAGAGAACGATGGACCCCAGGCGGCTCAGGTGAAGCTCCTCTCTGTGGTAGAGGACCAGACGCAGTCGAAAGCTCTCCCAGTTGTCTACAGATTCAGCACAGACTGCTGCGCTGCATCAGGCAGAGAATAATGGAGAACGATGGTGACAAAGTCACCTGGCGATGTCCAGGACACGGGCATCTGAAAAACAGGAGACTGTGGCATTACTCTTTAGGGTCGATACTTAAGGGTTTTACAGAAGAATCTCCTACAGTGAGAACACCGCCCTGAAGAGTTGGCCACGGTGCCGGAGCAGGTGAAGAGCAGAGGGTCCTCGAACCAGTTAGCAGAGGTGTAAAATGGCTGTGGTGGTGGAGGAGCCCTCTTCTTTTCCCAGCCATGCTGACACTTCAGGTCCTCTCAGGTGCGGGAGTGGAGACGACGACCCTCTGTGTCCGCCGCGACGATAGAGCTAGAATTAAGACGGTCGCGATGGAGGAGTCACGGGCAGCCTCCAGCCTCGTCTTCCATCAGTGTAGTTCCCTCTACAACAGCAGCTGAAACTGCCGTAATAGCTTGACGATCTCCTGAAGAGCTCGTTCCTCCGTGGTAAACACAGACAGAAACGCAAGCGACTGTCAGAGAGAGTACTGTACAGTAACACAGGGAGCAGAGAGCACAAGGATCACAACAACTGGCTCAGATAAAGACGACAAAGCCACAAAAATGGTACCAAGTTCCCCATTAATGAGTACAATAGGCTTTATTACCTGAATGTGGTCAATGATCACAGTGGTGATGGTTGCAGTGTGTTACAATATTCAAACACAGCATGAAATCCTTGTTCAATGTAATTATGATGTTTCACATTATGCAGTAGAGAGCATGAAAATCAAGGGTAAGACTGATAAACTGAACTGTGAAGTCTGCAGACAAGAGAAATCTGCTCAGAGTAGAAACAGAACCTGAAGAACGAGCAAAAGCAGTACTTGAACTAGTTAATACTGACCTAGCTGATCCTACAGGGAGACCAGGATGACATTGAGGCTGAAGCATGGATCACTGGGCATTTGAAATATGACAGCGTTCTGGGTGAATGATGAATAAGTGAGGAAGAATTGAGGACAGGCTGATAAATAAAGACTCTGAAATAAACAGAACACATGCACAGATTTACAGTCATTGCTCTGTAAGCAGGGGATCAGTCAACATCAGCAGCTATATATATGTATTCAATGACTCTACGTTGACAGGGAGAAAGCATAATCTTTCAAAGAGGAGAGTATTTGGATCAGGAGGCTACACTTACAAACATGACAGATAGAAGCTAGAACTTTCTTTCAGTGTGTTCCAGAACACCAAACCCAGACTGACCAGTCAGTGGCATATGAGGACTTCCATGGTGAGAGGTGTCTGGAGGAACCTGAACATGTTACCTGATTATCTAGATGAAAATGGCTGTAAACAGAATGGTCAGCTGGGTTCTGTGTAAAAACACACTGAAATCAGGAGGATAATACTTATTCAATTAAGTTTAAAACTCCTGCTGTGTATAAACTAGAAAAATCCTCTTTGCCCCTTAAAGTCCAATTACTAAGCCCAATGTCCCCAAGCTGAGGGGGTAGATCTGGATTCAAGATGAGTGGTGACCATAAAGAGATACAATTAGAGACTTTCATATATTTTCTAGCGTCTCTCCAAGAAAGCAACATATTGTACACTACAAAGTTATCAGAGAGACAGGATTTTGTCAAAATTAAAAATTAATGGTAGGGAAGTTAGGGGTCTAGGATGACGTGTGATGAAGTCAGTGGTAGCAGACTCATCACCAGCCCATACACAGTAGAGACTCTGACATGTTACCTACCTGGTGATCCTGGGGGAATGAGGGAGCTGGTAAGTGGGTCTTCTAGGAGCCGGCAGGAACCACGGTTAACCTAGAAGGAGGAAAACACACAACCAAAAACACTAGGATATACATATAATCCCAGCTAGCATAATTTACCGGTGTACATCAATATGACCATAAAAACTTATAATTGTAATAATTGTAATAATAATAATTATAATAAATAATAATTGTATATAAGATGTGTAAATAATGTCCATGTTATCTGTTGTATTGTCATTGTTTGTGATGACCACCCCCTTAGTAGACACTTGGTCCACTCCAGGCTGAGGAGGGAGGAGCGTATGGCTTAAAAGGGCTGTGTGGGAGGCAATAAGGGGGTTTAGCTTGTACAGAATAGAGTGAAGTAGACGTCTGTGAGACTTAGTCCTCAGATGAAGGCCGCTGAGGTCTTGTTGTACAAGTGTGTGTAATCTAGCTCTTTTGTGTTGTGTTTTTGTTGTGTGTACTTTCTTTAGATTTTTGCACAAATTCAACATTAAATATCACTAGAACTTACCTGGAAGTGTTTGGCTGTATCCTTCTGGTGAACTGTCCTTCATGTCCGCTTAAAGCCATGCCATCATCACCACAACATGAGCATTTCTATACTGACCCACAATGAGTCTAATCTATTTAAAAACCAACTACACATCTGTTTTGCCTGTGTTGCCCAGAAAGTAAAGCGCTTTAAGCATTAGGTGGGGCTGTAATTTGGAGTTCAGTGAGTCTCTGAGACTGGGGCTGATTTAAGTTGCAGATACCTAAAGAAAGAGGTGCTGGGCACATTAAATTGCTCTTTGATAGCCTGGAAAGTTCTTAACCCATTTGCATTGCAGATATCACCTGGAGGTTGAACTCCTTTGCTCTCCCATTGGGGGCAATGAAACGGAGCATTCCCCATCAGTAAATTATGATTATGAAAGAGTGGAGAGCTCATCCCATATTAGTGAGTTTGCAACTGTGAATGCCAAATTAATATAAGGTGTGAAAATATGGGTCCAAAATATATTTTACAGTATCTAGTGGAAACATCACAAAATATAAGAGCTTGTAATTTATATGGGGCTACCAGAACCTCCTCTATTGAGCAGCATGAATTATGAGCACTTTGATTCAGGCATGTTGATCACAGTTTTAAGGTAAATGCCTAAGCATACGTTTCAAAACCTAGAAATGCAAGACCACCATCTGACATTAACCTCTGTAAAGTAGATTATTTAATTCAAGGTCATTTACCATTCCAAATACACATGGATAGTACCTTAGAGAGTATCCCAATATTTTATAGGCAGGGGCAAATGCATCATAACTATCAAATTCAGTCTAGGCAGAATATTCATTTTTACCACTATGATCCTGGAGTGCAGTGAGTTAGGCAAGTTTGTCCAATTGAGTATCTACTTTAATTTGTTCTAAATTTTAAAATTAAAATTTGAAGACAGTCTCTCACTGAGGGATATACACTGGGCAAAAAAGTATCATCAGCCACAAACAAGCATGATTTCTGGCTCTCACAGACCTGTAACTTCTTTAAGAAGCTCTTCTGTCCTCCACTCGTTACCTGTATTAATGGCACCTATTTGAACTCGTTATCTGTATAAAAGACACCTGTCCACAGCCTCAAACAGTCAGACTCCAAACTCAACCATGGCCAAGACCAAAGAGCTGTCGAAGGACACCAGGAAGAAAATTGTAGACCTGCACCAGGCTGGGAAGAATGAATCTACAATAGTCAAGCAGGTTGGTGTGAATAAATCAACTGTAGGAGCAATTGTAAGAAAATGGAAGACAGAAATGGAAGTGCAAACCTGGTAAAGACTTAGTCATTGCCAACAAAGGTTATGTTACAAAGTATTGAATTGAATCGTTTTTGATCAAATACTTATTTTTCACAATAAATTACGAAGAATCCTACAAGGTGAATTCCTGAATCTTTCTAAGAAGGAGAACTTGCACAATCAGTGGCTGACTAAATACTTTTTTTGCCCCACTGGAAGTCTACCCCTAAATACCTACCTGGCCCACCACTGGAATATAAAGAAAAAGGAGAAAAGAAGAAAAAAAAAAGGCATTCTTGACATGTGTCCCTTTCTAGGAGAAAGCACTACTGGGCAGCAACTAATGCAAAAAGTTAGGTTCGATTTAAGTAATGAGATTAAAGCTGTATTAACATCCTTATTAAAATCTTTATCTAGGGAGCAATTAATTATTTCTAACAATAAAGTTCCCAATTCTGCCCAGAAGAATAAAATTCATCAGGGATGCAGTCCAATCCTTGACTTTTTTCATCTGACAGAGGGTCCCTCTCAAATCTAGAGGAGAAATATCCTGATCTAAATAAGACACCTCGTTAGTGGACAATTGTAGCAAATCTAAGGAATGGAAAAAGTGGCAATATTTAAAGTTTTCTTTGGGAGAGAGATATTGTATTGCAATATCACCAGAGTGTTGCTTGCACTTGAATTTAAACTTAAAGCACAAGAAAGGTCCAGATACTTCAGTCTTTTCTGTTGTCAAGAAGCAAATGCAATAGAATTATTCCTAAAGAAACCATTCACTGCTCCCAACAAACCTCTGATCGTGCACTGAACCCTGATTAAACATAAGAAATTTGTTTAATTTACTCCTAAATTAAGAGCTGAAGGTTTTTGTGCCTTTCAGATAAAGTTTATTGCTTAGTGCTCAGATTAAGTAAAGACAATGCAGTAATACATAGCTTAAGCTGTGAGCTAGCGGCCAGCTGACTGAGAAATTTCACCTCTGATCTGTTTAATTAATAAATGATTAATGACTATTCATATCTGCTCCCACCACGAACTGAAAGTCCACTAGATTTGTTAGATAATCTAACAGAAAAGAAACTGGGATCTCTTGGATTTGGAGCGTGAACTGAAATAAAGGCAATTTTCTCATTTCTTACTTTTGTTGTAATGTGTGTTATTCTCCTTTCTTCATCCCTTCCTTGGTTTAACATCGCAATCTCCCAATTCCTCTGTACCAAGATAAGAACTCCTTTAGTTTGCAGTTGTATGAGCAGCAACTCTACAGAGTTTATTACATTTGGGAAAATTAAAATCTCTCAAATAGAATCCTTTTGCTGTAGATAATATTGTTTATTGCTTTTTTAATTCTTATTTATATTGTGTATATAGTGTAAATTATTTATCCAAATTTTTGTAACTGAGTGTCCTGCTATCCCTTTCTGCTGTTACACTGTGAATTTCCCCACTGCGGGACTAATAAAGGACTATCTTATCTTAATCAGACCAAACTAGCACGTTTAAGAGGCTCATTTAGACCATTAAAATGTTCCAGCTCAAGACATTCAAAGCCATAAAGATTAAAAATAAATTAAAGTATAACAAGACCCTTAACTGGTACTGGTAGCCAAACATTGAGCTGCTTCTTGATAAAACTGTTACGGTCGTCTTTCTCTGCGACCTCCGGGAGAACGAGAATACACAGGCTGTTCAGTCAACCCCGGTCCTGCAGATCAAACACCAACCGTTCGAGAGTGTCCAAACGATCCGAGTGTCCTGATAGAAGTTTATTCTGCTCCCTTTGCTCGCCCATGAGATAGTCTAGCTTTGAACACATCCTGAAATGTAGACATGTGTGTAAAGAATTCTTCCCACATTGCTGAGAGCCCCGCCATGATGGTTTTCTCCAGTGTAGCAGAGGATCCGCCATGTTGGATTGAGGCAAGGAGGAGACAGATATTACCTTTTTGGCTGGTGACGAGTTTGGAGTAAAAGGCAGAGACTTCCTGCTGAGAAACATCCTTAACTGCACCGGTAAGCAAAAAGAGTCAATAAATAAGGACTAAACTCTATCGGGAGCTCTAGCCAGCTGCAACCGAGCCCATGAATGTGACTCCCCCTAAAGCAGTTTTCTGATGTTGCAGTTACAAACCATGCGGGGGACAGACACGGGTCTCCATACTGCAGGGTTTGTCTGAGATACTATGAGGGACACTGATATTACTTTTTAAAACAAGCAGAGAAATGACAGAATAAATGATTATAAAATCCAGTAAATCATATAAATTAATTACCTGTCCACTATCCAGTTGCCTAGCCTGGGGTCCTGTCTTTTTCTGAGTGGCGTCCAACAGCGTGTGGCAGTGCTCCTTTAGGGCGTCACTGCATCGGGCAGAGAAAAGTGGAGAATGATGGCACCGAAGCCACCTAGCAACGACCAGGACTCCTGGACAAAAAAACAAAACAAAAAAACCCCACCACAGATCGAGGCATTACTCTTTGGTCCCGATACTTTTAAGGGTTTTAACAACAATGAAAACATCGCCCTGAGGCCCACTGTGAGGTCGAAGAACTGAACCTCGCACCAGTTAGTTCAGACCCCTCCAGTTCAGGAGTGGAGACAACAACCCTCCTGTCCGCTACGCCAGTAGTGCTTGGAGTCACGGGCAGCCTCAGGCCTCGTCTGCGGAGTTCGGACTGAGTCTACAACAGCGGCTGTCAAGCTTGATGACGTCCTTGCAGAATGCCTGGAGATCTCGCTCCGGCAGAAACGACAGTCAGTGAGACAGTACTGTACAGTAACAAAGGAAGCATAGAAATAAAAGGATCACAACAACTGGCTCAGATTAAAAAGACAAAGCTAATATTAAAGACTATAAAATAGGGATGGTCGCTCGATGGTCCGTGTTGAATCACATCTCAAGCTTCTAAAGCAGAACTGCATCGAAACAGAAATAAAATAAATATTGAAAATGTGTAGGATAGAATTATTGCATTTAAAAGTAAATGCTTTTAGTCATTCAACATGATCACAGGTAGATCACTGACCTTTCATTCTAAATCCAGTGGAACTGCAATATTAATCAATAAAAACGTCCCTTTTGTTATGACAGACAGATGCAGATCCATATGGGCTTATATTCTCTTTTCTTTCCTGTACATAAGACACTCTCCTGAACTGATTCTTTTTTTAGACAAAAAGCTTTTTTCTTTAGTGAGTACTTGTGAGAATCAGACAATATTAATATCTGATCAGACTGCTGCAAAACAATTCCATCATTTGATGATGAAGATATGTCAGGTGTCAAGTCTGAAATATCCACATTGTACACATCCTCATTTTTCTTAAACTTCTGTTGTGCTCTTGTGGAAACCATCTGAAGCACTACTGCATTTCCTGACATAGCTGTTTCTAGCCACCTGATCTGTGAATGAATTCCCAGCAGATATTGCAGCCCAATAGTTGCCGGATTAGGTACAATTAGACCAGCAGGATATACTGCTGCATGTACTGCTCTCAGAGAGCTATTCACCAGTGAATATTCACATGCAACAATGGCTTCACTTTCCAAAAGGGAATTTATCATTTTGGATAACCCTTCTTCTGCTTCCTTGGACGTGGAACATTGAGCATGGTAAGGCCCATCAGCTGTTTTGCTTGCGCCACTTCACCCAGAGATGAACCCTTTAGTGACCCAATATCATTCATATCGTTCACAATTCTCGGGTTTGAACAACCCTGAGAGTCAAAATATTTCAATACAATACCTTAGAATATTCCAATTTAAAACAAATCTGGATCCTGAGAAATTCCCAGTTCAGACAACTGTGAGACTCAAATGATCTTAAGGCAATGCTTTGGACATATTCATCCTTTGAGTCCAGATCGCTGCAAAAAGTAAATGGTCTAAAACTAATTTGAAAATATTAAAGAGATCCAGGTTAAAGTAACCTGAAGGTCTAGGAATATGGTGTCCCCCCACCTTTTTTTTTTTAAATTTTATTCCAAATCCGCAAGGCAAGCGGTCTAATTAATTTACTTAGTCACCTCGGGTACAGAGTCTCGGAGTCAGTAGAGCGCCTGAATTGACTCAGAATCACTCATTGGGATGTCGGCGGCCGCCTCTGTCCGTTTCTGATCCTGTCTCTAAAAACTCTGGACCCAGAGGAATATTGGGATCTCTGTGGAACCTCCAAAACTGTGGTAGTCGGATTTGCTTCTCCGTGCTTAAAGAATCAACTCGATCAATTTGGCTTCCCCCCGTAACCCAGCTGTGTAGTGAAAAACACACCGTGGACAGTGAGCACACGGGGAGCGATGGGCAGCCATTGCTGCGACGCCCACAAAAGAAGGAGAAGGGCCTTGCTCAAGAGTGGCAGTTTGCTGAGCCCAGGTATCGAACTCACAACGCTGTCATCAATAGCCCAAAGCTCTAACTGCTGAGCCACCACTGCCCCTACAGCTGCTTATCGTTACCAGATTTTCACTATTATTGGGCTTTGAACATCAGGGCTGTTCCTTCATGTTACACGTGTTGCTCTGTTCAAAACTACCCATACCAGAATCTTTGTCTAGCTGTTCACTAAACCAGACTGTGAAACAGTCCCTGATAATCTGACTGCAGTTTGAAGAGTCTTTTCACTAAATAAATGATCTATATACAGCCTGATTATGAACAACAACGTTCACTCCACAACAGCAATATTCAGGGAGACTCCTCAAGGGCTTTATCTGGGGAAATCTTGTTCAAAAGGTGCTGACTAAGATTTTTAGATTACTCAAAGAAAAACCCTCTTACCTAAAATTGCATGCAGTGGTAAATTTAATACTACTTGGCAACCTGTCTTGACTTAAATAGAGAATATGTACTCTGATTAATTGGCTGGTTAGCACTCACTGTGAAATCTATTTCTCTAAACGTAAATGACTGCAGAATTTTAAATACCCTCTTACCCTTTGTGCTTATTTGGACACTTGTATGTGCTTTTATAACTTTTATAAAATTACCTGTATTTTTAGAGTTTTAAATTTACCATAAATGCAAAAAGACTCCAGGGGTCTCTGTGTGAGCCGATTTTATGACCCCACCAATGTGATAAACAGACCTAAGCCCTTAATTTAGTTTCACAGAGAGTGAACTAAGGTGGTTCACTTCAGACGGGCCTGGACATGTACTGGCTTAAGCAGGTTGGAGGTTTGGAGTCTGACTGTTTGAGGCTGTGGACAGGTGTCTTTTATACAGATAACGATGTCCAACAGGTGCCATTAATACAGGTAACGAGTGAAGGACAGAAGAGCTTCTTAAAGCTACAGGTCTGTGAGAGCCAGAAATCCTGCTTGTTTGTGGGTGACCAAATACTTATTTTCCACCATAATTTACAAATAAATTCTTTAAAAATTCTACAATGTGATTTCCTGTATTTTCTTTTCCTCATTTTGTCACTCATAGTGGAAGTGTACCTATGATTAAAATTACAGACCTACAGATCTCATCTTTCTAAGTAGAACTTGCACAACCAGTGGCTGGATGACTACTTTTTTTGACCCCCTGTATATATTACATATATGTGCCCCGTTGTGTGTGTGTGTGTGTGTGTGTGTGTGTGTGTGTGTGTGTGTGTGTGTGCATATAAATATATAAGCCCAAATTCAATACGAAAGTGCTTGTACTCGGAAAGTACTATATATGGAATAGAAGTTTGGAATTTATATTTTTAAAAAATGGAATTTATATAAATTCTAATAAGATTTTTAAAGCAGATTTTTTTCGACGTTACAATTACAAACGAGGACAGTCTCAATACTGCTGGGTTCGTCTGAAATACTATGAGTGACACTGATGTATTACTTTTACAAGCAGAAAAGTGACAGAACAAATGGGTGGAATCAAGTAAATCATGTAAATCACTTACCTGCAAACCACGCAGTCCACTAACCTGATAGTGTGACTGGGAAGGGTCAGTCAGTCAGTCCTGGCACCTTCTTGATTTTCTTCCCACATTGCTGACAGCCACGCCATGACCGTTTTCTCCAGCGCAGCAGAGGATCCGCCATGTTAGATTGAGGCAAGGAGGAGACAGATATTACCTTTTTTCACTGGTGATGAGTTTGGTGTAAAAGGCAGAGATTTCCTGCAGAGAAACATCCTTAACTGCACCGGTAACCAAAAAGAGTGAATAGAATAAGGATCAAAATCAATTGGGAGCTCAAGCCAGCTGAAACAGGGCCCATGAATGGAGTCATGTGACTCCTCCTAAACCAGTTTTCTGACGTTACAGTTACAAACCATGCAAGGGACAGACACGGTCTCCATACTGCAGGGTTTGTCTGAGATACTATGAGGGACACTGATATTACTTTTTTAAATCAAGCAGAGAAATGACAGAATAAATGATTATAAAACCCAGTAAATCATGGAAATTAATTACCTGCCCACTACCCAGTTGCCTACCCTGGGGTCCTGTCTTTTTCCGAGTGGTTTCCAGCAGTGTGGCAGAGCAACGTCCAGCACTCCTTGAGAGGGAAAATAAATAAATAAATAAATAAAATGGAGTCTCTTACTCTTTGGTCCTGATACTTTTATGGGTTTTAAAGTAGAACCTCCAACAATGGAAACACCACCCTGAGGAGCTGTCCTCGGTGAGGGAGCAGGTGAAGAGCTGAGGACCTCGCACCAGTTAGCAGAGGTGAAAACCGGCTGTGGTGGTGGAGGAGCCCTCAGGATATACTGCTGCATTTACCGCTCTCAGAGGACTATTCACCAGTGAAGATTCACATGGAACAATGGCTTCACTTTCCAAAAGGGAATTTATCATCATTTTAGGTGGAAATATCCCTCCACTAGGACCAGCAGCAGAAAAACCTGAATCTGTACATTGTAGGTTTAGACTGAAAGCTCCCAATAAGTCATGTCCTAGTAAACTGACAGGGCAATGTGTGGAGACTGTAAACCAGTGTTTTACTGTTCTACTGTTCTTGACACCTGAGTCAACCAAAAGAGAATTTATTCCCCAGCAAATCCTTACATTTAGACTGGGTTCCTCGCTGGGTGTCTAAATCCTCTTTACAGACTGTCTACATTTTCTCCCACCTTATCCTATTCAGCAGAGTCTGGTTCTGGAACTGAACTCAGGTTATTGCTGCTCTGACCTTCTAGATCTATTTTGCTGATCCAGAGTACGGCTTCTGCAGTGTTGCCACTTTCCTGATCTGCACACTCTACAAACAGTCTGATCTCCCACAATTAAAACAAGCACATTCTCTCCTACCTTCAATCTCACCTGCTCCAGAGTCCCCTGCCTCAGTCCAGCACTACATTAACTGTGCTTGTAACAACGTCGCCTTATGTATTACTTTCACCTGTAGTCTGAACTCAGCTCCCTTGTCTTAGAACCTTAGAAATCTCCAATTTGAAAAACCCTGAAAAATAACATTGATTTCCAAAACCTTGCTTTTACCTCTTTGAATTTTCTAAAAAATACATTTGGATCCCTTTACAAAATTCACAAGGTTGAACAGTACTGAGAATTAAATATCCTAAAATTAAATTAGCTAAATACATTTGAAAGATTCTCTGGTTTAAACAACCCTGAGAATCTAAATATTATAAGACACCATCTTAGAATCTTCCAATTTAAAACAAATCTGGACACCAAGAAATTCCCAGTTTAGACAACTGTGAGACTCAAATGATCTTAAGGCAATGCTTTGGACATCTTCATCCTTTGAGTCCGGATCGCTGCAAAAACTCAATGATCTAAAACAAATTTAAAAATGAAAATATCAAAAGGGATATGGGTTAAAGTAACCTGAAGGTCTAAGAATAAGGCGTCCCATCTCCTCCTGTTTATTCTAAATTCGCAAGGCAAGCGGTCTAATTAATTTACTTACAGGTCACCTCGGGTACAGAGTCTCGGAGTCAGAGTGCCTGAATTGACTCAGAATCACTCATTGGAATGACGGCAACCGCCTCTGTCTGTTTCTGATCCTGTCTCTGAAAACTCTGGACCCAGAGGAATATTGGGATCTAAGTGGAACCTCCAAAACTGTGGTAGTGGGATTTGCTTCTCCACGCTTGAAGAATCAACTCGATCAATTTGGCTTCCCCCTGTAACCCAGCTGGGCAGTGAGACACCACCACCCCCCACCGCCCCCCCCATGAACAGTGAGCACACGTGCCTGGAGCGATGGGCAGCCATTGCTGCGGCGCCCACAAAAGCCCTGGTATCGAACCCACAACACTCAATAGCCTGGAGCTTTAACCGCTGAGCCACCACTGCCCCCTACAGCCACCACTGTCCCCTACAGCTGCTTATTGTTACCAGATTGTCGCTATTATTGGGCTTCGAACATCAGGGCTGTTCCTGCATGTTACGTGTTGCTCTGTTCAAAACTACCCATACCAGAATCTTTGTCTAGCTGTTTACTAAACCAGACTGTAAAACAGTCCCTGAAAATCTGGCTGCAGTTTGAACAGTCTTTTCACCAAGTGAATTATCTATATACAGCTTGATGATGAACAACAACATTCCCTCCCTCTACCATTAATGAGGCCTTTTCATCTAGGGGAGAAAAAGGAGTAAATGTCTTAAATCTGTTTATTGATAAAAGGTTTGCATCTTTTGAACTTCAAACTGAATTTAATCTTCAAGCTCATTTTTTCAGGTATTTGCATAGTGCATTCCTTACACTGGACTAAGACCAGGCTGGCAGAATTTGTTTAAAACATGAATCTAATGTGCAAAAGATATCAAACAGAACCAACACAGGAACATGTTGGTTTTGTCCAAAAATGTCTGACTTTTGGAATTATGTTTTATGAGTCTTCAAACAGCCGATCCAGCCTTTCCCTACAACAGCAATATTCGGGGACTCCTCAAGGGCTTTATTTGGGGATATCTTGTTCTAAAAGTGCTGGCCAAGACTGCTTAGATTACTTAAAAGGGAAACAGAAAAACTCTCCTACCTAAAACTGGGTGCAGTGGTAATACTACTGATTAATACTAACTTTCATAACTTCACTGACAATGACTGCTTTAGGGGCTAGAGATCATATATTTAACCGCCCAAATTCAAGGGTAGAAGGGGCAGAACTGCTTGTACTTGGAAAGATGGAAGAATTGATATAAAATCTAATAAGAATTTTAAAGCAGATTACAGACCACAGTCTCAATTCTGCAGAATTTGTCTGACATACTATGAGACTGATGTATTACAAGCAGAAAACTGACTGAATAAATGAGTGGAATCAAGTAAATCACGTAAATCACTTACCTGCCAACTATGCAGTTGACTAACTTGACACAGCGTGACTGAAGAGCCAGTCAGTCCTGGTCTGGCACCTTCTTGATGTATCCGGAGAAGAAGATGGACCCCAGGCGCTCAGGTGAAGCACAAGGCTACGTTGCATCACGCAGAGAAAAGTGGAGATTGATGGTGCCAAAGCCACCTGGAAAACAGGAGACCATGGTGTTACTCTTTAGGGTCGATACTTTTAAGGGTTTTACTGAAGAATCAACAGTTAGAACACTGCCCCGAGGAGCTGTCCTCTGTGCCGGAGCAGGTGGACCTTGAACCGCTTAGCAGAGATAAACGGCCGTGGTGGTGGACTCCTCCTCTGCTTTTCCCAGCCACGCTGAAACTTCCGTGCCCTCTCCGGTGCGGGAGAGGAGACGACGACCTTCTAAGTCTGCCACGTCGGTACTGTTGGAATTAGGACGGTCGCGTTGGATGAGTCATGGGCAGCCTCCAGCCTCATCTTCCATCTGTGGAGTTTGGACTGCTTCTACAACTGCAGCTGGATCTGCCATACAAGCTTGACGACCTCCTGGAGAGCGCATTCCTCCGTGGTCGCCTCAGAGTAAACACCGAGACAGAAACGCAGTAACACCGGGAGCAGAGAGCACAAGAATCACAACAACTGGCTCAGTTAAAGAAGACAAAGCTAATAAAAAGGTACCCAGTTCCCCATTAAAGAGTACAATACGCGTCCTTACCTGAATGTGGTCAATGTTCACAGTAGTGATGGTTGCAGTGTGTTACAATATTCAAACAGCATGAAATCCTTGTTCACTGTAATTATGATGTTTCACATTATGCAGCAGAGAGCATGAAGATCAAGGGTAAGATTGATCAACTGAACTGTGAAGTCTGCAGACAAGAGAAATCTGCTCAGAGTAGAAACAGAACCTGAAGCACAAGCAAAAGAAGCACTTGAACTAGTAAATACTGACCTAGCTGATCCAATAGGGCTGGGGGAGGACGCAGATACGACTAAAGGTTTAGCAGCGAACACTCCTGTGTGTGGGTAAAGACGGCAAAGAAACACTGATTGGTGACTGGTGATGTTCTAGATACTGTATTATTGAAGGAGACTGGGTTGACATTGAGGCTGAAGCATGGAGCACTGGGCATTAGAAATATGACAGCGTTCTGGGTTAATGATGAATAAGTGAGGAAGAATTGAGGACAGACTGACAAATAAAGACTCTGAAATAAACAGAATATATGCACAATATTAAATAAAAGTTCAGAAAGGTTATTTGTGATGCTGTTGCATATTTATTGACCTACTTATGAGTGTGTTGGCTACAGGATCTATAAATAAAGGCTCTATATAACCTGACATTGTGGTGAGATGTTTATCATAAAATCGGTTCACATTGGGGCCCCTTTTATATTTATGTCCCCCACAAACAAAATACACCACTGATTCAGTTTCACAGAGACTGAGTTAAATAAGGTGGTTAGCAGTCATTACTTCATTGAAAATGACTGCTTTAGGGGCTAGAGATCGTCTGGGGTAAGAATGTAAGCTGTGCACATATAACACAGAGAGACGCACACTTTTCTCTATTGTCTATAAGTATAAGAACACCTCTTCCTCAGTGTCAAATACAAATACAAAGCAAATAGGACCCAATACAACAGGATGCCTATGTGTAAAAATGAATATCTGTAAGGAATTTCAGTTCAGGCCTTTTCCAAGTACAACTGCACAGGGGAGTAAATTCAGGTTCTGATGCAACTCATAGGTTAGCTTTTCGGTACGTAACAATTTGCCAATCTGCTTCAACCACATCCTTCTGGAAGGAATATCTGATTTTGACCAGAAAAACAGAATACACTTTTTAGCTAGATCAAATAAAATATGTAAAAGACTGATTGAGTCATCTTCCAGTGAAGGATCTACAGCATTTAAGAAATTCACTGCTCGAGACAAACTGTATGCCAGTTGTTTTTTGTACAGCCAAATAAATTTCCTTCCAGTAATCCTGTAACTTCACACACAAGTAGAAAACATGTAAAACTGTACACACTTCAGCAAAGCATTTAAAACACATGTTTGAAGCATTAGGGAATATACTGTGCAAGCGGACAGGTGTAAGGAAAGATGTGATTACAAATATCCGAGACCCCAGACCTCATCATCAAACGTCAATCCTATACCCCTCTCCCAAGTTAGTTTTAATTAGTCATAACATGAGTCCATGTTGGATGAAGTAATGTAAAGGGTTGAGATTCTACTTTCTGAGCTGTTTGAGGTGAACTGTCCCTCCAATTGGTTGAGCTGAAATCTAAACTTGCCACTTTTCTGACAGGACTGGGTAAAAAAAAAAAATTAAAAAAAATAACGCTCAGTATTAGGGAGTCCAAAAAGTGTTTTGAGTTGTTCAAATAGGTTTAAAACTCCTGCTGTAAATAAACTAGAAAAATCCTCTATGCCCCTTAAAGTCCAATTACTAAGCCCAATGTGCCCAAACTGAGGGGGTAGATCTGGATTAAAGGTGAGTGGTGACCATAAAGAGATACAATTAGAGACTTTCATATATTTTCTAGCGTCTCTCCAAGAAAGCAATGTATTGTACACTACAAAGTTATCAGAGAGAGACGGTATTTTGTCAATTATACATAAATGGTAGGGAAGTACATCTCATACACAGTAGAGACTTATGACTGATATGTTACCCACCTGGTGATCCTGGGGGAATGAGGGCGCTGAGTGGGTCTTCTAGGAACCTAGCAGGACCCACGGTTAACCTAGAATGGGGAAAGGATGATGTGTGATGAAGTCAGTGGTAGCTGACTAATTACCAGCTCATACACAGCAAAGACTTGTGACTCTGACATGTTACCTACCTGGTGATCCTGGGGGAATGAGGGCGCTGGTGAGTGGGTCTTCTAGTGGGTGAGCTAATAAACAACTGGGTTTATTTCCAATCTCAGTATTTCTGTTTAGAAAAAAGTAACAACTTACAAACTGGTCCCTGCTAGTAAATACTAAATTAAAGCTTAAGCTTGAATACACTCCTCATATTTCTATCAGACTGTGTTTGTGTTCTAGTTGCAGCATCTCAGCTTATAAAATTTGTTTTTTTCCAGAGAAACGCATAAGAGATCAAATGACCTTGCAAAGTGTCTGAGGGTGTCCCAGTTAATTGCACTGTTAACTGGAGAGTTGCAGTTGTCTTGCCAATAGACAACTGTCCTTCAGGGCCTCACTGCATCGGGCAGAGAAAAGTGGAGAATGATGGTACCGAAGCCACCTGCTGATGATCACGACTCCTGAAAAAAAGACTCAGTCGTTACTCTTTGGTCCCGATATTTTTAAGGGTTTTACAGTAGAACATCCAACAACGAAAATACAGTCCTGAGGAGTTGTCCTCGGTGAGGGAGCAGGTGAAGTCAAAGAGCTGAACCTCGCGCCAGTAAGTTGAGGTGAAAACTGGCTGTGGTGGTGGAGGAGCCCTCGGCTTTTCCAGGCCACGCCAACGACCCTAGGTCCTTTCCAGTGCCAGATTGGAAACAACAACCCTCTGTGTCCGCCGTGCCAGTAGTGCTGGATTTAAGATGGCCAGCGTTGGAGGAGTCACGGGCAGCCTCGACTTCTATCGATGGAGTTTGGACTGCTTCTACAACAGCAGCATTCAAGCTTGATGACCTCCTTGCAGAGCACCTGTAGATCTCGCTCCTCCACGTTCAAGTTTCTCGAGTATAAACACAGACAGAAACGCAAGCGACGGTCAGTGAGAGAGAACTGTACAGTAACACAGGGAGCAGAGAACACAAGGATCACAAAAACTGGCTCAGATAAAGAAGATAAAGCTAATATTAAAGACTATGAAGCAGGGACTCAACTGTTCGTGTCGAATCAGAGTTTTGAAAGCAGAATCGCAATCGAAATAAAAAAATATAGAAAAAGTGTAGGATAGGATTACTGCATTTACAGGTCAATGCTCTTCATGATCATTCAACATGATCACAGGTAGACATAGGACATAGGACCCTTTATTGACCCAATATCATTCATTCTGAGACCAGAAATGTTTTGGAAATTCGTCAACAAAAGTCATTAGTCTCAGTCTTGTTATTCTCACTTGGCAGCTTAGATCTTGAACGTGTAACAGAAGTATTATCAATTATTTGTATCCTCAATATATTTATACTGGTTATACTGATCTCCCACAATTAAAACAAGCACATTCTCTCCTACCTTCAATCTCGCCTGCTCCAGAGTCCCCTGTCTCAGTCCGGCAGTACATTAACTGAGCTTGTAACAATGTCTCCTGTATTAATTTCACACGTATAGTCCGAAACCATTGTGTATTAAACTCCGCTCCCTTGTTTTAGAACCATAATAATAATAATAATAATAATAATAATAATAATAATAATATCATCTCCAAAAAGTTGCTTTAAAATCGTAAAATTTTCTAAAAAATAAATTCGGATCCCTTTACAAATTTCTTTATGTTGAACATTACTGAGAATTAAATATCCTAAAATCTATCGTCTGAATATCTAGATTCTCAGGGTTGTTTAAACCAGAGAATTTTTCAGGGATCGAAATGTATCGCAATTCAAAGTTTCCAAGAACTGTGAGACTGAAATTATCTTAAGGCAATGCTTTGGACATCTTAGTCCTTGAGTCCAGATCGCTGCAAAAAGTCAATTATCTAAAACTAATTTTATTAATTAATTATTATATTAATTAATATAAAAAAGGATCTAGGTTAAAGTAACCTGAAGGTCTAGGAATATGGCGTCCAGTCTCCTCCTGTTTATTCTAAATTCGTAAGGCAAGCGGTCTAATTAATTTACTTAGTCACCTCGGGTACAGAGTCTCGGAGTCAGTAGAGCGCCTGAATTGACTCAGAATCACTCATTGGGATGTGGGCGGCCGCCTCTGTCTGTTTCTGATCCTGTCTCTGAAAACTCTGGACCCAGAGGAATATTGGGATCTCGGTGGAACCTCCAAAACTGTGGTGGTCTAATTTACTTCTCCACGCTTAAAGAATCAACTCCAGTCAGTCAGACTTATGAACAAGGCTTCCCTCCGTAACAGCTGTGCAGAGAACACACACAGAGGACAGTGAGCACACATGGCTGGAGCAGTGGGCAGCCGTTGCTGCGGCGCTCACAAAAGAAGGTGAATGGTTTGCTCAAGAGTGGCAGTTTGCAGAGCCCGGGTATCGAACCCACAGCGCTGTCATCAATAGCCAGGAGTTCTAACCGCTGAGCCACCACTGCCCCCTACAGCCACCACTGCCCCCTACAGCTGCTTATCGTTACCAGATTGTCTCTATTATTATTGGGCTTCGAACATCAGGGCAGTTCCTGCAGGTTACGTGCTGCTCTGTTCAAAACTACCCATACCAAAATCTTTGTCTAGCTGTTCACTAAACCAGACTGTGAACCAGTCCCTGAAAATCTGGCAGTTTGAAGAGCCTTTTCACTAAATAAATGATCTATATACAGCCCGATTATGAACAACAACGTTCACTCCACAACAGCAATATTCAGGGTGACTCCTCAAGAGCTTTATCTGGGGAAATCTTGTTTAAAAGGTGATGGCTAAGACTGCTTAGATTACTTAAAGGGAAAGAGAAAAACCCTCCTACCTAAAACTGGGTGCCACGGTAACTTTAATACTACTTGGCAACCTGTCTTTGCTTAAATAGACAATATGGACTCTGATGATTAATTGGCTGGTTAGCACCCAGTGTGAAATCTATTTCACTATTTAAAATTCTGCAGTCATTTAGATTTACTCTCTTAGCCTTTGCGTTTTTTTGGACACTTGTATGTGCTTTTATAACTTCATATTCAAAAATTACCTGAGTTAATCAATGCAAAAAGACTCCAGGGGTCTCTGTGTGAACGGGTTTTATTACCCCCACCAATGTAAAACAGACCTACACCCTCGATTTAGTTTCACAGAGAGTGAACTAAGGTGGTTCACTTCAGACGGGCCTGGACATGTACTGGCTTAAGCAGTTTGGAGGTTTGGAGTCTGACTGTTTGAGGCTGTGGACAGGTGTCTTCTATACAGATAACGATGTCCAACAGCTGCCATTAATACAGGTAACGAGTGGAGGACAGAAGAGCTTCTTAAACAAGTTACATGTCTGCGAGAGCCAGAGATCTTGCTTGTTTGTGGGTGACAAAATACTTATTTTCCATCATAATTTACAAATAAATTCTTTAAATGTGATTTCCTGTATCTCTCATTTTGTCTCTCATAGTTGACGTGTACCTATAATGAAAATTACAGACCTAGTAGGAGAACAGGCACCATCAATGGCTGACTAAATGGCCTGGCACCTTCTTGATGTTCCTGGAGAGAACAATGGACCCCAGGCGGCTCAGGTGAAGCTCCTCTCTGTGGTAGAGGACCAGACGCATCTGAAAGCTCTCCCAGTTCTCTATGAATTCAGCGCAGACGGACCTGTCCCAGCAGTGGAGCGATAAGAGCTGGGGAAATGGCTCGCTCGCTCACTCGATGGTAAGTGGGCAGGGGGCCGAAGACGTTGATCCTCATGTCTGGCTTTTTCCGAACAGTGTCCAGAAGCGTACGGCAGTGCTTCTTCAGGGCCACGCTGCATCAGGAAGAGAATCGTGGAGAACGATGGTGCCAAAGCCACCTGGCAATGTCCAGGACACGGGCACCTGGAAAACAGGAGACCGTGACATTACTCTTTTAGGGTTGATACTTTTAAGGGTTTTACAGAAGAATCTCCAACAGTGAGAACACCGCCCTGAGGAGTTGTCCTCGGTGCCTGAGCAGGTAAAGAGAAGGAGGTCCTCGAACCACTTAGCAGAGGTGAAAAATGGCTGTGGTGGTGGTGGAGCCCTCTGCTTTTCCCAGCCATGCTGGCACTTCAGGTCCTCTCAGGTGCGGGAGTGGAGACGACGACCCTCTGTGTCCGCCGCGCCGATAGAGCTGGAATTAAGACGGTGGCGTTGGAGAAGTCACGGGCAGCCTCCAGTCTCGTCTTCCATCGATGGAGTTCCCTCTACAACAGCAGCTCGATCTGCCGCAATAGCTTGACCTCCTGAAGAGCGCATTCTTCAGTAGTCACCTCTGAGTAAGTACTAGTACATACTGACCGAGCTGGTCCAATAGATCCAATGATATCGTGAAAAGTTTGGCAACAAACACTCCTGTATGTAGGTCAAGACGCCAGACACAGAGACTAGTGATATTCTAGATACTGTTGTACTGAAGGAGACTGGGTTGACATTGAGGCTGAAGCATGGAGCACTGGGCATTAGAAATATGACAGCGTTATGAGTGAATGATTAATAAGTGAGGAAGAATTGAGGACAGGCTGATGAATAAAGACTCTGAAATAAACAGAAAACATGCACAATATTAAATAAAAGTTCAGAAAGGCTCCAGGTCTATATCATAGTGCTACTAAATGAGTTCATTCAAAGAGAGATGTGTATACGTTCAACAGGCAGGAGAAACAAAGCTAATAATTACCACTCAAAGCTTATATCAAGACACCAGCTTTAACCTGCCTCTGACCGTTTTCACTGGTTAAACTATGGGGTTTTAGCGCCCCCACAAGGACGAAAAGAGGAAAAGCAATAGCCTCTGAGCAGTAGTTCAATAAACACCAGGACGTTGACTAAGAACACAAATTTAGCACATATCCACAGAATTACACCATCCATACTAACCTAAAACAGCTCAGTAGCGTGAAACATGAGGAAATAACAGCAAACCATGAATATTCAGTAATACATAGGTAAACACTGAAGCTACACTGCTAAGGAGATAGCTAGCATAGCAACAGAACTAAACCATTCCCAAACTAAATGAACAGGAGCTTACTTTGTGTCTCAGACTCAAAATTAAAGGCACCCACAGTCACACAGCTTGAGCAGTTTATAAAGTTCAGTCTTCCAGAGGAGCTACAGAGCTCGGTCACACCGGCTTGTTTACCCTGCGCACTGCTGCAAGACCACGCTGCTGCTTTACAGCGGAGGCTCCTGATTGGCTGAAACTCCACATTATATACTGACCAATGCGGCTGAAGCTTCATGAATATTAAATGAGGTCACTAATTTAAGGAGCTTTTGGACAGATCCACGGTTGGAGATCCACTCAGACATTTACTGAGGATTACTCAGATGCAGTCTGTGAACTTCCTGAAATCTAAGGGTGAAACAGTTAAAAGCTTGTCTGTAAACTGAATAAATCATTGTGTGCTCTCAAACAGCCTGGAGGAACCTGAACATGCTGCATGATTATCTAGATGTAATTGGCTTTACACAGAACCCAGCTGACCATTGAGTCTACAAACACACTGAAATCAGGAGGATAATACTGATATTCTGGGTTAATAATAATTTACCTAAATGACAGTTTTCCTACACTTAGGATGGCAGCAGCAACACAAGCCCAGAATAGTGTTGTTGAGGTGGAAGAATTTGTGTAAATTCTAATAAGGTTGTTAAAGACAAAGTCTTGATACTGCAGGGTTTGTCTGAGATACTATGAGAGTGAGAGAAAATACGGTCTTTTCTAACATTACTTTCATGTGGTTTCAACTTGTTATCAAATGGTTATCTTAATCCTTTGTCTCATCTTTTGTTACCCTTCGTCTGTCGGCCTAAAGTGGTCACTCTAATAACCCCCAAAAGGTGACAACAATCAAGTGAGCATATCGATGACCTTTGATGTGTGATAACCCTCAACCCCCCCTCAACTTCACCCACCTCCTACCCCTCTTTAAAGTGATAACTATGACCCCCTATTGTTGACACTCCAAGTGCCCTCAACTTCACCCACCTCCTACCCCTCTTTAAAGTCCAAGTGACCTACCCTTCATCCCCCTCCTACCCCTCCTTAAACTCCTCTTCATCAACCTTTCTCCTCCCACAATTTCCAATGTATATAAGGCCCTCTCAAAATACCCCTAATCAGACTGGGTTGACCGTGACCGATCGAGTTGTACATCTCTGTGTGTACCAATAAACTCATCAACACTGAAGATCCAGTCTCCTGACTCCTGAATCTGTCTCCTGGACGCCGGATTTCTAACAATTTGGTGCCGTGACCCGGATGGCCTACTGAAACCTTCTTGGTGAGTAAACGCCATTTCGAATCGAAGAGAAATTCTGGTTTCCTAAGACAGAGGAGTCAGTAATTGTTATCCTCTCTGTTTTTGAGGGAAGTTTGGTTGTTTGTCACTGATAGAAACCTAGTGTTTTGTGGCTGTTATCCTCTCTGTTTTTGAGGGAAGTTTGGTTGTTTGTCACTGATAGAAACCTAGTGTTTTGTGGCTGTTATCCTCTCTGTTTTTGAGGGAAGTTTGGTTGTCACTGATAGAAACCTAGTGTTTTGTGGCTGTTATCCTCTCTAAAGGAGAGAAGTTTGTTTTGTTACTGTTAAACGTAACGTTTGTAACCGGAATCCTCTCTGAACGGAGAGAGGTCTGTTTGTTACTGATGTGTTGTGTTTTTGTTCTTCTGTAGTTAATAAGAAGAAAACTTGGTTTTGTTCTCCTGTTTCCTCACCATGTCCAGAAAAGGCCAACATACTCAGAATCTTGGTAAAGACTCATGGAAGCCTCTTAACTATAAAAGCAGCACCTTAGTTAAGGGAGGGACTGAAATGCCTCAGTGGACTGATTCTGATTTTGAAAAGGTAATCAATGGCATAGTGAAGAAACATATTAATGAGCAAAAGATAACTCAGTACTTTTCATCCAAAGGTTTCTCTGCTGATAGAGAATGGACTTTTGCTGAGTGTAAGGTAGCTTTAGGTTATGGCCTTAAGCATGACTCAGTGAAGAAGTGTCTTTTTGTAATTAAGCAATATTGGAAATGCAAGTTAAAGTCTATGGAAGATGAGTTAAAGGAAGTTCAGGGAAATATCTTAGAACTAATTAGTGAATGCAGACGGCATAAAACAGCTACCATAAATGCCAATAGAACATGTAAGACACTTCAGCAAAACCTGACAGAAGTTGAACAGCAGCATGCTAGTTGTAAAACTAAATCAAGGTGCCAGTGTCCTTCTGTTGCCCCTCCAGCAGGTCAGCCATGTTACACAGAGGATGGAGATTCTCAAGTAACAGTAAGGCTGTATCCTGAATTATCTGTAAACGACAAAGGCAATGAGACTGTTCATTCTGATGGATCAGAATCTTCATCTTCTGACGAGGGTTCTGAACATGCTAGTGCAAGGCGAGTTCAGATGAGACCTGTAACCATTGTATCTTCTGAAGTACTTAATCACGCAAAATGCCGAGGTACTGAAACCAGTGTAGAAATTGGTCATGTTCCTTTAGATGCAGATACTTTGGACAAGTTGTCCAAGGAGTTTAAGCATCCAAGGAAAATGGGGCTTGATTTCATTGACCTCATGCATAAGAAAAGGAATCTCTACTCTTTGCACCCCAATGATGCTGTAGCTATAGCAAGCCAGGTACTTAACGTTGCAGACAGTAGACAGCTTGCTAAAAAGGTGTTAAATGCTATGGGTAACAATGGCCAGAACCTTGAAGGGGGATGTAAAGCTTTCAATGATTGGATTAGCTGTCAATGCCATAAAGCAACTGACTGGACACAGATAACCAAATGTAGACAAAGAAAGGGAGAGTCTGCAGCAGACTTCTGTGAGAGATTTGAAAGTGTCTTTTTGCGTCACTCAGGTATTCATCAATACAATGGTGATAACATTGACAGTACAACTGATGGTCCCCATTTTGGACAGCTGGTTGAGTCACTACGGACAGATCTAAAACAAGCTCTGGTGACTGCTGTTCCAAATTGGCGGCAAACTAAGTGGAGTGACCTTAAGAATGAACTTGACCGATTGGACATTGATCTAGAACCATGCCATGTTCCAGCATCAATCCATGTCCTCAAAGAGACTAGCTCTAACTCAGATGCAAGCAAGAGGTTCTCTAATCAGAAGAAACAATGTCATTACTGTCATCAAATTGGTCACTTTTCTAGAGTATGTCGCAAAAAGCGGGCAGATAGCCACAATATGGGTGCAAGGTTGAGAGACAACCTAGTGGGAAATTCTTCGGGGGGGTTTTCACAGGGAAGCCCAGCAGGGATTTCACAAGAGCAATTGTCTTTGACGTTAAGGACCTTGCAGGGAGTCACAGAGCAGTTGTTTCTGATATTCAATGGAATACAGAGAGTCATAGGGACATCAACAGTTCCTCCTGCTGTGGTTTAAACTAAACAGTCCACAGAATTGAACTTACCATACTTACTGTATCATGTTAATGACACCCAAGTAATGTGAGTAAGAAAATTCATATCAAATGCATAAATGCACTTATTGATTCTTTTTTACTGTTTTTTATGTAAGCAAGGGACATAAGGTCAGTCCTGATGCAGTTCAGTTGTGTCGTGCTGGTGTACATATTCTGGACAACTTGTTACCCAGGGTTCTAGAGGAATTGTGCCTTGTAAAGAAGCTGCAGTTATCGCAATGTCACTGCCAAGCACAGTGCACTAATTGCCAAGCTTTCTTAGGCCTTGTAAGTAATGCTACATTTTTAAAAACCACTATACGATCTGCTTAAAGATAACCCTGGGCAACATGGCCCTATTGTACATTTAGAGTGAACACTAGAGTGAACCACTGATCTGTGGAATAATAGATATGGCTAAATAATGGTGTGAAAAGGTCTCCAGATGATGTGACACTAGCATCACACTACCTGGTTACAGTAGTGTAGCAAAAATGTTTTCACACGTTTGAGGAATGCTAAGTTCATATAACTAACAAGATTAGTTAGCCAAAACTGTGCTACTTGCTGAAAGGTCAATGGATCTTGGTGAGGAAACAGTGACGAACAGTCCTTAGAACTTAGATGGGGTGGCCCATTTCAGGTTATGCTAATCACTGATTCAGCAGTGAAATGTAAAGGAAACAGTTATTCATGTTTCTTACTGTAAGGTTGTATCTGCTCATCAGAACGAAATAATAGGGTCAGTAAAGAGAAGAGGTGGGTAATGCACAGAGCCTCAGGGAAGAACTATGGTTTTTATGCCATAGGGGCCAACCCTTTGGTGAAGACTTTCAACACACTATGCATTACCATAGCAGCCTCCTCTGAGGGACAGATAGTGGGGATGAGCAGGTATACTAATGCTGAAAAATTCCCAACAACAATGAACAGTTTACTGCGCAATGTTACTTCTGTGTTACAGATCAGTTGGAGCCAGACAGTGCTCCTGTTCATTGAGAATGGCAAGAATAGTTTACACATTGCACCCAAGCTTCAGACTCGAAGAACCAGCTGACCACTGGACTACTTGGATGATCTACCATCGACTGATGTTCACAAACATAACTTGGACACACACTGTGACTGCTCACAGACACAGAAGAAAACTCTCTATGGTATTTTTCAGGAAGTTGCAGCCATGGACAACTTCAACGTGACATTCTTTAGCATAATAATATAGAAATAGGCACTGCCCTGTTTTTGTATAGTTATTGCCTTTTATTTTGTTTATTTTGTTTGTTTTTGTTTTCGACTTCTTATTGTACATATGTATTGTACTTAGTAGTCTTAATATTGTTTTGTGATTCTCCATGAGGGAGAATCAAAGGGGGAATTGAGAGAAAATACGGTCTTTTCTAACATTACTTTCATGTGGTTTCAACTTGTTATCAAATGGTTATCTTAATCCTTTGTCTCATCTTTTGTTACCCTTCGTCTGCCGGCCTAAAGTGGTCACTCTAATAACCCCCAAAAGGTGACAACAATCAAGTGAGCATACCGATGACCTTTGATGTGTGATAACCCTCAACCCCCCCTCAACTTCACCCACCTCCTACCCCTCTTTAAAGTGATAACTATGACCCCCTATTGTTGACACTCCAAGTGCCCTCAACTTCACCCACCTCCTACCCCTCTTTAAAGTCCAAGTGACCTACCCTTCATCCCCCTCCTACCCCTCCTTAAACTCCTCTTCATCAACCTTTCTCCTCCCACAATTTCCAATGTATATAAGGCCCTCTCAAAATACCCCTAATCAGACTGGGTTGACCGTGACCGATCGAGTTGTACATCTCTGTGTGTACCAATAAACTCATCAACACTGAAGATCCAGTCTCCTGACTCCTGAATCTGTCTCCTGGACGCCGGATTTCTAGCAAGGGACACTGATGAATTTAAAATTTAATACAAGTAGAGAAATGACAGAATAAATGGTTAATAAATTAGAAAAGAAATGATGTAAAACTACTTACCTGCCAACTATTCAGTTCACTAATGTCAGGAACTCGCTGCGTCAGGAGGAGAATAGTAGAGAATGATCATGCCAAAGGCGTCATGCTGCCGCAGTGCCAAGGACACGGCATCTGGAAAACAGGAGACAGTGGTGTTACTCTTTGGGCTCGATACTTTTTAGTGGTTTTCAGTAGAATCTCCATTAATGAGAACACTGCCCTGAGGGGTTGTCCTTGACGGATAAAGCAGGTGAAGGCAAAGTAGCGGAGGACCTCAAACCGGCTGTGGTGGTGGAAGAGCCCTCAGTATTTTCAGGCCACGCTGACGCCCCCAGCCTCCGGTTTCAGTGTGGACAAAGCTTATGGACACACAAGTGACTCAGAAGCTGAACACTCAAGGAGTCATCAAAAAGTTTAACATTGCTCTGCTCCGACCTGGATAAATTCGCATTTTCAATGGGGCCGCTGGTGCTCCCCATCCAATGTCACAAACACAAAACACGAAACTCTTTGGCCCCGATACCTTTAAGGGTTTTACCAACAATAAAAACATTGCCCACTGTGAGGATTGAAGAACTGAACCTCGCACCAGTTAGTTGAGGTGAAAACCTTCTGTGGTGGTGGTGGAGCCCTCAGTTTTTCCAGGCCATGCAGACGGCCCCAGACCCTCTCCGGTGCGGGAGTGGAGACAACAACCCTCTATGTCCGCCACGCCAGTAGTGCTGAATTTAAAATGCCCAGCGTTGGAAGAGTCCTGGACAGCCTACAGCCTCGTCTTCCGTCGGTGGAGTTTGGACTGCCAGCAGCTGTCAAACCTGATGACCTCCTTGCAGAGCGCCTAGAGATCTCGCTCCGACAGAAACACAAATGACGGTCAGTGAGAGAGTACTGTACAGTAACACAGGGAGCAGAGAGCACAAGGATCACAACAACTGGCTCAGATAAAGAAGACAAAGCCAATATTAAAGACTATAAAGTAGAGATGATCGCTCAACGGATCGTATCGAATGACCTCGAGATTTAAAAGCAGAACCACATCGAAACAAAAAATATATATATATAAATATAAAAAATGTGGAGGATAGAATCACTGCGTTTGAAGGTCACTGCTTTTAGCCATTCAACATGATCACAGGTAGTTTACTGAACTTTCATTCTAAATCCAGTGAAACTAATTTAAATCAATAAAAACATATTTTGTTATGACAGACAGATGCAGATCCATATGGGCTTATATTCTCTCTTCTCTCCTGTACATAAGGCACTCCTGAACTGATTCTTTTTTTTTTTTTTTAAAGACAAAGTTTTAAAGTTCCTTTAGTGAGTACTTGTGAGAACCAGACAATATTAATATCTGATCATCAGACTGCTGCAAAACAATTACATCATTTAGTGATTAAGATATGTCAGGTGTCATGTCTAAAATATCCACATCCACACCATCATACACATAGTCACTGCAACAACAATGGCCTCCTTTTCCAAAAGGGACTTTTTAACTAGAGATGCACCCTTTCAACCTTTGACAGAGCTCCATGTGATGAATCAGGTTCCCTGCTCTGTCAGATCCCAAGAATATTCTACTGGGCCTATTTTAAGTGGAAATATCCCTACACTAGGACCAGCAGCAGAAAAACCTGAATCTGTACATTGTAGGTTTAGACTGAAAGCTCCCCATAAGATCACACCCTAGTAAATTCACAGGGAAACGTGTGGAGACTGTAAACCAGTGTTTTACTGTTCCATTACCCAATTTCACCTTCACAGGACTGCACAGATGTTCTGAGAGTGGTAAGCCTGAAACATCCACTGTTAGAATTGTGTCCGTACTGACGGATATGGGTACTGACCCCTCCATAAGTACTGAAACTGCTGCACCAGAGTCAATCAAAACAGAATTAATTTCCCAGCAAATCCTTACATTTAGACTGGATTCCTCGCTGGGTTTCTAAATCCTCTTTACAGACTGTCTACATTTTCTCCCACCTTATCCTATTCAGCATAGTCTGGTTCTGGTTCTGTAACTGAACTCAGGTTATTGCTGCTCTGACCTACTTGATCCAGAGTACAGCTTCTGCTGTGTTGCCACTTTCCTGATCTAAACGCTCTACAAAACAGTCTGATCTCCCACAACTAAAACAAGCACAGTCTCTCCTACCTTCAATCTCCCCTGCTCCAGAGTCCCCTGCCTCAGTCCGGCAGTACATTAACTGTGCTTGTAACAATGTCGCCTTATGTATTAATTTCATGTGTACATGATTTTGTCAATTATACATAAATGGTAGGGAAGTACATCTCATACACAGTAGAGACTTATGACTGATATGTTACCTACCTGGTGATCCTGGGGGAATGAGGGCGCTGAGTGGGTCTTCTAGGAACCTAGCAGGACCCACGGTTAACCTAGAATGGGGAAAGGATGATGTGTGATGAAGTCAGTGGTAGCTGACTAATTACCAGCTCATACACAGCAAAGACTTGTGACTCTGACATGTTACCTACCTGGTGATCCTGGGGGAATGAGGGCGCTGGTGAGTGGGTCTTCTAGTGGGTGAGCTAATAAACAACTGGGTTTATTTCCAATCTCAGTATTTCTGTTTAGAAAAAAGTAACAACTTACAAACTGGTCCCTGCTAGTAAATACTAAATTAAAGCTTAAGCTTGAATACACTCCTCATATTTCTATCAGACTGTGTTTGTGTTCTAGTTGCAGCATCTCAGCTTATAAAATTTGTTTTTTTCCAGAGAAACGCATAAGAGATCAAATGACCTTGCAAAGTGTCTGAGGGTGTCCCAGTTAATTGCACTGTTAACTGGAGAGTTGCAGTTGTCTTGCCAATAGACAACTGTCCTTCAGGGCCTCACTGCATCGGGCAGAGAAAAGTGGAGAATGATGGTACCGAAGCCACCTGCTGATGATCACGACTCCTGAAAAAAAGACTCAGTCGTTACTCTTTGGTCCCGATATTTTTAAGGGTTTTACAGTAGAACATCCAACAACGAAAATACAGTCCTAAAGAGTTGTCCTCGGTGAGGGAGCAGGTGAAGTCAAAGAGCTGAACCTCGCGCCAGTAAGTTGAGGTGAAAACTGGCTGTGGTGGTGGAGGAGCCCTCGGCTTTTCCAGGCCACGCCAACGACCCTAGGTCCTTTCCAGTGCCAGATTGGAAACAACAACCCTCTGTGTCCGCCGTGCCAGTAGTGCTGGATTTAAGATGGCCAGCGTTGGAGGAGTCACGGGCAGCCTCGACTTCTATCGATGGAGTTTGGACTGCTTCTACAACAGCAGCATTCAAGCTTGATGACCTCCTTGCAGAGCACCTGTAGATCTCGCTCCTCCACGTTCAAGTTTCTCGAGTATAAACACAGACAGAAACGCAAGCGACGGTCAGTGAGAGAGAACTGTACAGTAACACAGGGAGCAGAGAACACAAGGATCACAAAAACTGGCTCAGATAAAGAAGATAAAGCTAATATTAAAGACTATGAAGCAGGGACTCAACTGTTCGTGTCGAATCAGAGTTTTGAAAGCAGAATCGCAATCGAAATAAAAAAATATAGAAAAAGTGTAGGATAGGATTACTGCGTTTACAGGTCAATGCTCTTCATGATCATTCAACATGATCACAGGTAGACATAGGACATTGGGTAAAGTGGTGCAAGCAAAACAGCTGATAGGCCTTACCATGCTTACAGAGTTGCACCCTTTATTGACCCAATATCATTCATTCTGAGACCAGAAATGTTTTGGAAATTCGTCAACAAAAGTCATTAGTCTCAGTCTTGTTATTCTCACTTGGCAGCTTAGATCTTGAACGTGTAACAGAAGTATTATCAATTATTTGTATCCTCAATATATTTATACTGGTTATACTGATTTCCCACAATTAAAACAAGCACATTCTCTCCTACCTTCAATCTCGCCTGCTCCAGAGTCCCCTGTCTCAGTCCGGCAGTACATTAACTGAGCTTGTAACAATGTCTCCTGTATTAATTTCACACGTATAGTCCGAAACCATTGTGTATTAAACTCCGCTCCCTTGTTTTAGAACCATAATAATAATAATAATAATAATAATAATAATAATAATAATAATAATATCATCTCCAAAAAGTTGCTTTAAAATCGTAAAATTTTCTAAAAAATAAATTCGGATCCCTTTACAAATTTCTTTATGTTGAACATTACTGAGAATTAAATATCCTAAAATCTATCGTCTGAATATCTAGATTCTCAGGGTTGTTTAAACCAGAGAATTTTTCAGGGATCGAAATGTATCGCAATTCAAAGTTTCCAAGAACTGTGAGACTGAAATTATCTTAAGGCAATGCTTTGGACATCTTAGTCCTTGAGTCCAGATCGCTGCAAAAAGTCAATTATCTAAAACTAATTTTATTAATTAATTATTATATTAATTAATATAAAAAAGGATCTAGGTTAAAGTAACCTGAAGGTCTAGGAATATGGCGTCCAGTCTCCTCCTGTTTATTCTAAATTCGTAAGGCAAGCGGTCTAATTAATTTACTTAGTCACCTCGGGTACAGAGTCTCGGAGTCAGTAGAGCGCCTGAATTGACTCAGAATCACTCATTGGGATGTGGGCGGCCGCCTCTGTCTGTTTCTGATCCTGTCTCTGAAAACTCTGGACCCAGAGGAATATTGGGATCTCGGTGGAACCTCCAAAACTGTGGTGGTCTAATTTACTTCTCCACGCTTAAAGAATCAACTCCAGTCAGTCAGACTTATGAACAAGGCCCGGGTATCGAACCCACAGCGCTGTCATCAATAGCCAGGAGTTCTAACCGCTGAGCCACCACTGCCCCCTACAGCCACCACTGCCCCCTACAGCTGCTTATCGTTACCAGATTGTCTCTATTATTATTGGGCTTCGAACATCAGGGCAGTTCCTGCAGGTTACGTGCTGCTCTGTTCAAAACTACCCATACCAAAATCTTTGTCTAGCTGTTCACTAAACCAGACTGTGAACCAGTCCCTGAAAATCTGGCAGTTTGAAGAGCCTTTTCACTAAATAAATGATCTATATACAGCCCGATTATGAACAACAACGTTCACTCCACAACAGCAATATTCAGGGTGACTCCTCAAGAGCTTTATCTGGGGAAATCTTGTTTAAAAGGTGATGGCTAAGACTGCTTAGATTACTTAAAGGGAAAGAGAAAAACCCTCCTACCTAAAACTGGGTGCCACGGTAACTTTAATACTACTTGGCAACCTGTCTTTGCTTAAATAGACAATATGGACTCTGATGATTAATTGGCTGGTTAGCACCCAGTGTGAAATCTATTTCACTATTTAAAATTCTGCAGTCATTTAGATTTACTCTCTTAGCCTTTGCGTTTTTTTGGACACTTGTATGTGCTTTTATAACTTCATATTCAAAAATTACCTGAGTTAATCAATGCAAAAAGACTCCAGGGGTCTCTGTGTGAACGGGTTTTATTACCCCCACCAATGTAAAACAGACCTACACCCTCGATTTAGTTTCACAGAGAGTGAACTAAGGTGGTTCACTTCAGACGGGCCTGGACATGTACTGGCTTAAGCAGTTTGGAGGTTTGGAGTCTGACTGTTTGAGGCTGTGGACAGGTGTCTTCTATACAGATAACGATGTCCAACAGCTGCCATTAATACAGGTAACGAGTGGAGGACAGAAGAGCTTCTTAAACAAGTTACATGTCTGCGAGAGCCAGAGATCTTGCTTGTTTGTGGGTGACAAAATACTTATTTTCCATCATAATTTACAAATAAATTCTTTAAATGTGATTTCCTGTATCTCTCATTTTGTCTCTCATAGTTGACGTGTACCTATAATGAAAATTACAGACCTAGTAGGAGAACAGGCACCATCAATGGCTGACTAAATGGCCTGGCACCTTCTTGATGTTCCTGGAGAGAACAATGGACCCCAGGCGGCTCAGGTGAAGCTCCTCTCTGTGGTAGAGGACCAGACGCATCTGAAAGCTCTCCCAGTTCTCTATGAATTCAGCGCAGACGGACCTGTCCCAGCAGTGGAGCGATAAGAGCTGGGGAAATGGCTCGCTCGCTCACTCGATGGTAAGTGGGCAGGGGGCCGAAGACGTTGATCCTCATGTCTGGCTTTTTCCGAACAGTGTCCAGAAGCGTACGGCAGTGCTTCTTCAGGGCCACGCTGCATCAGGAAGAGAATCGTGAACGATGGTGCCAAAGCCACCTGGCAATGTCCAGGACACGGGCACCTGGAAAACAGGAGACCGTGACATTACTCTTTTAGGGTTGATACTTTTAAGGGTTTTACAGAAGAATCTCCAACAGTGAGAACACCGCCCTGAGGAGTTGTCCTCGGTGCCTGAGCAGGTAAAGAGAAGAGGTCCTCGAACCACTTAGCAGAGGTGAAAAATGGCTGTGGTGGTGGTGGAGCCCTCTGCTTTTCCCAGCCATGCTGGCACTTCAGGTCCTCTCAGGTGCGGGAGTGGAGACGACGACCCTCTGTGTCCGCCGCGCCGATAGAGCTGGAATTAAGACGGTGGCGTTGGAGAAGTCACGGGCAGCCTCCAGTCTCGTCTTCCATCGATGGAGTTCCCTCTACAACAGCAGCTCGATCTGCCGCAATAGCTTGACCTCCTGAAGAGCGCGTTCTTCAGTGGTCACCTCTGAGTAAACACAGAAATGCAAGCGGCAGTCAGTGACACTGTACTGTACAGTAACACAGGGAGCAGAGAGCACAAGGATCACAACAACTGGCTCAGATAAAGACGACAAAGCCACAAAAATGGTACCAAGTTCACCATTAAAGAGTACAATAGGCTTTATTACCTGAATGTGGTCAATGATCACAGTGGTGATGGTTGCAGTGTGTTACAATATTCAAACAGCATGAAATCCTTGTTCACTGTAATTATGAAGTTTCACATTATGCAGTAGAGAGCATGAAGTTCAAGGGTAAGATTGATCAACTGAACTGAAGTCTGCAGACAAGAGAAATCTGCTCAGAGTAGAAACAGAACCTGAAGCACAAGCAAAAGCAGTACTAGTACATACTGACCGAGCTGGTCCAATAGATCCAATGATATCGTGAAAAGTTTGGCAACAAACACTCCTGTATGTAGGTCAAGACGCCAGACACAGAGACTAGTGATATTCTAGATACTGTTGTACTGAAGGAGACTGGGTTGACATTGAGGCTGAAGCATGGAGCACTGGGCATTAGAAATATGACAGCGTTATGAGTGAATGATTAATAAGTGAGGAAGAATTGAGGACAGGCTGATGAATAAAGACTCTGAAATAAACAGAATACATGCACAATATTAAATAAAAGTTCAGAAAGGCTCCAGGTCTATATCATAGTGCTACTAAATGAGTTCATTCAAAGAGAGATGTGTATACGTTCAACAGGCAGGAGAAACAAAGCTAATAATTACCACTCAAAGCTTAGATCAAGACAACAGCTTTAACCTGCCTCTGACCGTTTTCACTGGTTAAACTATGGGGTTTTAGCGCCCCCACAAGGACGAAAAGAGGAAAAGCAATAGCCTCTGAGCAGTAGTTCAATAAACACCAGGACGTTGACTAAGAACACAAATTTAGCACATATCCACAGAATTACACCATCCATACTAACCTAAAACAGCTCAGTAGCGTGAAACATGAGGAAATAACAGCAAACCATGAATATTCAGTAATACATAGGTAAACACTGAAGCTACACTGCTAAGGAGATAGCTAGCATAGCAACAGAACTAAACCATTCCCAAACTAAATGAACAGGAGCTTACTTTGTGTCTCAGACTCAAAATTAAAGGCACCCACAGTCACACAGCTTGAGCAGTTTATAAAGTTCAGTCTTCCAGAGGAGCTACAGAGCTCGGTCACACCGGCTTGTTTACCCTGCGCACTGCTGCAAGACCACGCTGCTGCTTTACAGCGGAGGCTCCTGATTGGCTGAAACTCCACATTATATACTGACCAATGCGGCTGAAGCTTCATGAATATTAAATGAGGTCACTAATTTAAGGAGCTTTTGGACAGATCCACGGTTGGAGATCCACTCAGACATTTACTGAGGATTACTCAGATGCAGTCTGTGAACTTCCTGAAATCTAAGGGTAAAACAGTTAAAAGCTTGTCTGTAAACTGAATAAATCATTGTGTGCTCTCAAACAGCCTGGAGGAACCTGAACATGCTGCATGATTATCTAGATGTAATTGGCTTTACACAGAACCCAGCTGACCATTGAGTCTACAAACACACTGAAATCAGGAGGATAATACTGATATTCTGGGTTAATAATAATTTACCTAAATGACAGTTTTCCTACACTTAGGATGGCAGCAGCAACACAAGCCCAGAATAGTGTTGTTGAGGTGGAAGAATTTGTGTAAATTCTAATAAGGTTGTTAAAGACAAAGTCTTGATACTGCAGGGTTTGTCTGAGATACTATGAGGGACACTGATGAATTTAAAATTTAATACAAGTAGAGAAATGACAGAATAAATGGTTAATAAATTAGAAAAGAAATTATGCAAAACTACTTACCTGCCAACTATTCAGTTCACTAATGTCAGGAACTCGCTGCGTCAGGAGGAGAATAGTAGAGAATGATCATGCCAAAGGCGTCATGCTGCCGCAGTGCCAAGGACACGGCATCTGGAAAACAGGAGACAGTGGTGTTACTCTTTGGGCTCCACACTTTCTAGTGGTTTTCAGTAGAATCTCCATCAATGCGAACACTGCCCTGAGGGGTTGTCCTTGACGGATAAAGCAGGTGAAGGCAAAGCAGCGGAGGACCTCAAACCGGCTGTGGTGGTGGAAGAGCCCTCAGTATTTTCAGGCCACGCTGACGCCCCCAGCCTCCGGTTTCAGTGTGGACAAAGCTTATGGACACACAAGTGACTCAGAAGCTGAACACTCAAGGAGTCATCAAAAAGTTTAACATTGCTCTGCTCCGACCTGGATAAATTCGCATTTTCAATGGGGCCGCTGGTGCTCCCCATCCAATGTCACAAACACAAAACACGAAACTCTTTGGCCCCGATACTTTTAAGGGTTTTACCAACAATAAAAACATTGCTCTGCTCCGACCTGGATAAATTCGCATTTTCAATGGGGCCGCTGGTGCTCCCCATCCAATGTCACAAACACAAAACACGAAACTCTTTGGCCCCGATACTTTTAAGGGTTTTACCAACAATAAAAACATTGCCCACTGTGAGGATTGAAGAACTGAACCTCGCACCAGTTAGTTGAGGTGAAAACCTTCTGTGGTGGTGGTGGAGCCCTCAGTTTTTCCAGGCCATGCAGACGGCCCCAGACCCTCTCCGGTGCGGGAGTGGAGACAACAACCCTCTATGTCCGCCACGCCAGTAGTGCTGAATTTAAAATGCCCAGCGTTGGAAGAGTCCTGGACAGCCTACAGCCTCGTCTTCCGTCGGTGGAGTTTGGACTGCCAGCAGCTGTCAAACCTGATGACCTCCTTGCAGAGCGCCTAGAGATCTCGCTCCGACAGAAACACAAATGACGGTCAGTGAGAGAGTACTGTACAGTAACACAGGGAGCAGAGAGCACAAGGATCACAACAACTGGCTCAGATAAAGAAGACAAAGCCAATATTAAAGACTATAAAGTAGAGATGATCGCTCAACGGATCGTATCGAATGACCTCGAGATTTAAAAGCAGAACCACATCGAAACAAAAAAAAAATATATATATATAAATATAAAAAATGTGGCGGATAGAATCACTGCGTTTGAAGGTCACTGCTTTTAGCCATTCAACATGATCACAGGTAGTTTACTGAACTTTCATTCTAAATCCAGTGAAACTAATATTAAATCAATACAAACATCATTTTGTTTAGACAGACAGATGCAGATCCATATGGGCTTATATTCTCTCTTCTCTCCTGTACATAAGGCACTCCTGAACTGATTCTTTTTTTTTTTTTTAAAGACAAAGTTTTAAAGTTCCTTTAGTGAGTACTTGTGAGAACCAGACAATATTAATATCTGATCATCAGACTGCTGCAAAACAATTACATCATTTAGTGATTAAGATATGTCAGGTGTCATGTCTAAAATATCCACATCCACACCATCATACACATCGTCACTGCAACAACAATGGCCTCCTTTTCCAAAAGGGACTTTTTAACTAGAGATGCACCCTTTCAACCTTTGACAGAGCTCCATGTGATGAATCAGGTTCCCTGCTCTGTCAGATCCCAAGAATATTCTACTGGGCCTATTTTAAGTGGAAATATCCCTACACTAGGACCAGCAGCAGAAAAACCTGAATCTGTACATTGTAGGTTTAGACTGAAAGCTCCCCATAAGATCACACCCTAGTAAATTCACAGGGAAATGTGTGGAGACTGTAAACCAGTGTTTTACTGTTCCATTACCCAATTTCACCTTCACAGGACTGCACAGATGTTCTGTGAGTGCTAAGTCTGAAACATCCACTGTTAGAATTGTGTCCGTACTGACGGATATGGGTACTGACCCCTCCATAAGTACTGAAACTGCTGCACCAGAGTCAATCAAAACAGAATTAATTTCCCAGCAAATCCTTACATTTAGACTGGATTCCTCGCTGGGTTTCTAAATCCTCTTTACAGACTGTCTACATTTTCTCCCACCTTATCCTATTCAGCATAGTCTGGTTCTGGTTCTGTAACTGAACTCAGGTTATTGCTGCTCTGACCTACTTGATCCAGAGTACAGCTTCTGCTGTGTTGCCACTTTCCTGATCTAAACGCTCTACAAAACAGTCTGATCTCCCACAATTAAAACAAGCACAGTCTCTCCTACCTTCAATCTCCCCTGCTCCAGAGTCCCCTGCCTCAGTCAGGCAGTACATTAACTGTGCTTGTAACAATGTCGCCTTATGTATTAATTTCATGTGTACAGTCCGAACTCGGCTCCCTTGTCTTAGAATCTTCGAAATCTCCAATTTGAAAAACCTTAAAAAATAACATTGATTTCCAAAATCAAAAAATTAGCTAAATACATTTGAAAGATTCTCTGGTTTAAACAACCGTGAGAATCTAAATATTCCAAGACAATATCTTCTTATCTTCCAATTTAAAACAAATCTGGACACCAAGAAATTACCAGTTCAGACAACTGTGAGACCCAAATGATCTCAAGGCAATGCTTTGGACATCTTCATTCTTTGAGTCCAGATTGCTGCAAAAACTCAATGATCTAAAACAAAATTAAAATATCAAAAGGATCCGGGTTAAAGTAACCTGAAGGTCTAAGAATATGGTGTCCCGTCTCCTCCAGTTTATTCTAAATTCGTAAGGCAAGCGGTCTAATTAATTAGCTTACAGTCACCTCGGGTACAGAGTCTCAGAGTCAGTAGAGCGCCTGAATTGACTCAATCACTCATTGGGATGTCGGCGGGCGCCTCGGTCGGTTTCTGATCCTGTCTCTGAAAACTCTGGACCTAGAGGAATATTGGGATCTCTGTGAAACCTCCAAAACCGTTGTAGTCTGATGTAGACTGTTGTAGTGAAACACCCCCCCTGAACAGTGAGCACACGTGCCTGGAGCGATGGGCAACCATTGCAGCGGCGCCCACAAAAGAAGGTGAAGGCCTTGCTCAAGGAGTGGCAATTTGACGAGCCCGGGTATCGAACCCACAACGCTGTCATCAATAGCCTGGAGCTCTAACCGCTGAGCCACCACTGTCCCCCTACAGCCACCACTGCCCCCCTACAGCTGCTTATCGTTACCAGATTGTCTCTATTATTATTGAGCTTCGAACATCAGGGCTGTTCCTGCAGGTTACGTGCTGCTCTGTTTAAAACTACCCACACCAGAATCTTTGTCTAGCTGTTCACTAAACCAGACTGTGAAACAGACCCTGATAATCTGACTGCAGTCTGAAGAGTCTTTTCACTAAATAAATGATCTATATACATGATCTATATACAGCCCGATTATGAACAACAACGTTCACTCCACAACAACAATATTCGGGGTGACTCCTCAAGAGCTTTATCTGGTGAAATCTTGTTCAAAAGGTGATGGCTAAGACTGCTTAGATTACTTAAAGGGAAACAGAAACCCTCCTATCTACAATTGGGTGCAGTGGTAAATTTAACTCTACTTGGCAACCTGTCTTGACTTAAATAGACAATATGGACTCTGAGGATTAATTGGCTGGTTAGCACCCAGTGTGAAATCTATTTCTCTATTTAAAATTCTGCAGTCATTTACATTTACTCTCTTACCCTTTGTGTTTATTTGGACACTTGTATGTGCTTTTATAAAATTACCTGTATTTTTAGAGGTTTAATTTTAGCACGAATGCAAAAAGACTCCAGGGGTCTCAGTGTGAACCAATTTTATGACCCCCACCAATGTAAAACAGACCTAAGCCCTTAATTTAGTTTCAGAGAGTGAACTAAGGTGGTTCACTTCAGACGGGCCTGGACATGTACTGGCTTAAGCAGGTTGGAGGTTTCCAGTCTGACTGTTTGAGGCTGTGGACAGGTGTCTTTTATACTGATAACGATGTCCAACAGGTGCCATTAATACAGGTAGCGAGTGGAGGACAGAGGAGCTTCTTAAAGAAGTTACAGGTCTGTGAGAGCCAGAAATCTTGCTTGTTTGTGGGTGACCAAATACTTATTTTCCACCATAATTTACAAATAAATTCTTAAAAAATCCTACAATGTGATTTCCTGGATTCTTCTCCTAGTTTTGTCTCTCATAGTTGATGTACATATGATGAAAATTACAGACCTAGTAGGAGAACTTGCACAATCAGTGGCTGACTAGATACTTTTTTGCCCCACTCAATGCGAAGCTGCTTGTACTCAGAAAGATGGAAGAATTTATATAAATTATTTATATAAATAAAGATTTTTCAATGTCACAATTACAAACCAATGACGGTCAGTGAGACAGAGTACTGTACAGTAACACAGGGAGCAGAGAGCACAAGGATCACAACAACTGGCTCAGATAAAGGGGACAAAGCCACAAAAACAGTACCAAGTTCACCATTAAAGAGTACAATAGGCTTTATTACCTGAATGTGGTCAATGATCACAGTGGTGATGGTTGCAGTGTGTTACAATATTCAAACAGCATGAAATCCTTGTTCACTGTAATTATGAAGTTTCACATTATGCAGTAGAGAGCATGAAGATCAAGGGTAAGATTGATCAACTGAACTGTGAAGTCTGCAGAAAAGAGAAATCTGCTCAGAGTAGAAACAGAACCTGAAGCACGAGCAAAAGCAGTACTTGAACTAATACATACTGAGCTAGCTGGTCCCACAAGGAGACCGGGATGACAATGAGGCTAAAGCATGGAGCATTGGGCATTAGAAATATGACCGCGTTCTGGGTGAATGATGAATAAGTGAGGAAGAATTTAGGACAGGCTGACGAATAAAGACTCTGAAATAAACAGAATACATGCACAATATTAAATAAAAGTTCAGAAAGGCTCCAGGTCTAGATCATAGTGCTACTAAATGAGTTCATTTAAAGAAAGATGTGTATACGCTCAACAGACAGGAGAAACAATGCTAATAATTACCACTCAAAGCTTATATCAAGACACCAGCTTTAATCTGCCTCTGACCGTTTTCACTGGTTAAACTATGGGGTTTTAGCGCCCCCACAAGGACGAAAAGAGGAATAGCAATAGCCTCTGAGCAGTACTTTAAGACAAGATAAGATAATCCTTTATTAGTCCCAGAGTGGGGAAATTCTCTGTCACAGCAGAAAGGGATAGCAAGACACAATGTAGATAAATAATTTACACTATATACACAATATAAATAAGAATTAAAAAAGCAATAACAGTATTATTTACAGCAAATGACTCTTAATTGCACATGGGGGGGGGGGGGGGGGGAGTATTGCATAGAATTTACATAATAGTTTTGCATTGAGGGACCTCTGTTCCCTGAACATGTGTGTGTAGTTAAGTGTGTGTGTGTGTGTGTGTGTGTGTGTGTGTGTGTGTGTGTGTGTGTATGTGGTCCGCTGGGAGCAGTGCTGGTTGTACAGTCTGACAGCAGCAGGACGTTGACTAAGAACACAAATTTAGCACATATCCACAGAATTACACCATCCATACTAACCTAAAACAGCTCAGTAGCGTGAAACATGAAGAAATAACAGAAACCATGAATATTCATTAATACATAGGTAAATACTGAAGCTACACTGCTAAGGAGATAGCTAGCATAGCAACAGAACTAAGCCATTCCCAAACTAAATAAACAGCAGCTTACTTTGTGTCTCAGACTCTAAATTAAAGGCACCCACAGTCACACAGCTTGAGCAGTTTCTAAAGTTCAGTCTTTCAGAGGAGCTACAGAGCTCGGTCACACCGGCTCGTTTGCCCTGCGCACTGCTACAAGACCACGCTGCTGCTTTACAGCGGAGGCTCCAGATTGGCTGAGACTCAGCATTATATACTGACCAATGCGGCTGAAGCTTCATGAATATTAAATGAGGTCAATAATTTAAGGAGCTTTTGGACAGATCCAGGGTTGGAGATCCACTCAGACATTTACTGAGGATTACTCAGATGCAGTCTGTGAACTTCCTGAAATCTAAGGGTGAAACAGTTAAAGCTACTGAGAGAGGTTTGGCCGATTCATCTCCAAATGAAACTGTAAATCTGTTGCTGTGAACTCTGAAGCATTATGTGAACAAATACATTTTACAGTCACTGCTCTGTAAGCAGGGGATAAGGTGTGAGACCTCAGCAGCTATATATATGTATATAATGGCTCTACGTTGACAGAGAGAAAGCATGACCCTTCAAAGAGGAGAGTATTTGGATCAGGAGGCTACACTTACACACATGACAGATAGAAGCTAGAACTTTCTTTTAGTGTGTTCCAGAACACCAAACCCAGACTGACCAGTCAGTGTCATATGATTACTTCCATGGTGAGAGGTGTCTGGAGGAACCTGAAAATGTTACCTGATTATCTAGATGAAAATGGCTTTACACAGAACCCAGCTGACCATTCCGTTTACAAACACACTGAAATCAGGAGGAAAATACTTATTCAAATAGGTTTAAAACTCCTGCTGTGAATAAACTAGAAAAATCCCCTTTGCCCCTTAAAGTCCAATTACTAAGCCCAATGTCCCCAAACTGAGGGGGTAGATCTGGATTCAAGGTGAGTGGTGACCATAAAGAGATACAGTTAGGGACTTTAATATATTTTCTAGCGTCTCTCCAAGAAAGCAATGTATTGTACACTACAAAGTTATCAGAGAGAAACAGGATTTTGTCAATTATACATAAATGGTAGGGAAGTACATCTCATACACAGTAGAGACTTATGACTGATATGTTACCTACCTAGTGATCCTGGGGGAATGAGGGCGCTGGTGAGTGGGTAAGTGGGTGAGCTAATAAATGACTGGGTTTATTTCCAAACTCATAGTATTTCTGTTTAGAAAAAAGTAACAACTTAGAAATATGAGGAGTTTATTCAAGCATAAGTTTTAATTTAGCATTTACTAGCAGGGACCAGTTTGTATCAGACTGTACTTGTGTTCTAGTTGCAGCATCTCAGCTTATAAAATTATTTTTTTTTTCTGGAGAGACGCATAAGAGATCAAATGACCTCGCTAAGTGTCTTTGAGGGCGTCCCATTTTATTGCACTGGTAACTGGAGAGTTGCAGTTGTCAATAATCTGTTATTCTCTTTAACATAGAAACAAAACACTTTATTTAGTAAATGTGGGTTACATCTCCACTGAGGTGTTTTTAATGCTGTTAAATTTTTAGACATCCAAATTCACTGGACTGCGGTCAGATAAAATTATTTTGACAGACCTTTAACATATGTAAGAGTTAGTAGAAATAACAAAGTAATCCAGTCTTGAATAGGAGCCATGGGGATGAGAGTACTTGCCATGCTGAGCCAACAGGTCAGTGTAGAAGTGCAAGGTTGACCCATTATGAGAGAAGGAACTCTGCTAGGGGAGATTGGAAAAGCTGCATATGGAATCATCTTAACGGTGTCAGATAGAATCTATGCAGAAATTTCCAGTGGATTATTGGGTGATCAGGATTCCTCAAAGATAAAATGATCATCTCTCATGCATGAAATCAAAACATAAAAAAATTTACTTAAGATCATTGGACCACACACAGTCCAACCCATCTACAAGAGGCTCAAAGTAAAAAAAAATTGTAAATACTGAAAGCGGAGCAAGACTGGAGTAAAGCCCTTTAAGCATTAGGTGGGGCTGTAATTGGAGTTCAGGGAGTCTCAGAGAACTGATATAAGGTGCAGATACCTAAAGAAAGAGGTGCTCGGCACATTACATTGCTCTTTAATAGCCTGGAAAGATATTAACCCATTTTCAGTGCAGGATATCATCTAGAGGTCGAGCTCCTTTGCTCTCCCATTGGGGGCAATGAAACAACATTCCCCATCAGTAAATTATGATTATGAAAGAGTGCTCATGCCATATTAGAGTTTGTTTGCTTAAACAAGAGCTCTAGCCAGCTGGAACCTAGCCCATGAATGGGTTCATGTGACTCCCCCTAAAGCAGTTTTCTGACGCTCCATTTACAAACCATGCGGGGAACAGACATGGTCCAGATACTGCAGGGTCTGTCTGAGATACTATGAGGGACACTGATATATTACTTTTTAAATCAAGCAGAGTAATTACAGAATAAAGGATAATTAACTTACATGATTTACTGGATTTGATAACCTGTCCACTATCCAGTTGCCTACCCTGGGGTCCTGTCTTTTTCCGAGTGGTGTCCAGAAGTGTGTGGCAGAGCTCTTTCAGGGCCTCACTGCATCGGGCAGAGAAAAGTGGAGAATGATGGTACCGAAGCCACCTGGTGACGTCCAGCATTCCTGAAAAAAAGACTGAGTCGTTACTCTTTGGTCCCGACACTTTTAAGGGTTTTACAGTAGAACCTCCAACAACGAAAATACTGTCCTGAGGAGTTGTCCTCGGTGAGGGAGCAGGTGAAGTCAAAGAGCTGAACCTTGCGCCAGTAAGTTGAGGTGAAAACTGGCTGTGGTGATGGAGGAGCCCTCTGCTTGTCCAGGCCACGCCAACAACCCCAGGTCCTTTCCAGTGCAGGAGTGGACAACAACCCTCTGTGTCCGCCGTGCCAGTAGTGCTGGATTTAAGATGACCAGGATTGGAGGAGTCCCGGGCAACGGCATCGTCTTCCGTTGATGGAGTTTAGACTGCCTCTACAACAGCAGCAGTCAAGCTTGATCACCTTGTTGCAGAGTACCTGTAGATCTCGCTCCTCCTCAGTCTTCAACTTTCTCAAGTATAAAGACAGACAAACGCAAACGATGATCACTAAGAGAGTACTGCACAGTAACACAGGGAGCTGAGAACACAAGGATCACAACTGGCTCAGATAAAGACGACAAAGCTAATATTAAAGACTATAAAGTAGGGACTCAACTGTTCGTATTGAATCAGTTTTAAAAGCAGAATCGCATCGAAATAAAAAATATATAGAAAACGTGTAGGATAGGATTACTGCGTATATATGTCAATGCTTTTAGCCATTCAACATTGCCACAGGTAGACATGGGACATTGAGCATAGTAAGGCCTATCAGCTGTTTTGCTTGCACCACTTTAATCAGAGATGCTCCCTTTATTGACCAAATATCATTCATTCTGAGACCAGAAATGTTTTGGAAATTAGTCAACAAAAGTCATTAGTCTCAGTTTCGTCATTCTCACTTGGCAGCTCAGATCTTGACCGTGTAACAGAAGTATCATCAATTATTTATACCCTCAATATATTTATACTGGTTATACTGATCTCCAACAATTAAAACAAGCACATTCTCTCCTACCTTCAATCTCGCCTGCTCCAGAGTCTCCTGCCTCAGTCCGGCAGTACATTAACTAAGCTTGTAACAATGTCTCCTTCAGCTCCCTTGTTTTAGAACCATGGAAATATCATCATCATCATTTCCAAAACGTTGCTTCAAAATTTTTGAATTTTCAAAAAACAAAAATACATTTAGATCCCTTTACAAATTTCTCTAGGTTGAACAGTATTGAGAATTAAATATCCTAAAATCTGAATATTTAGATTCTCAGGTTGTTTACACCAGAGAATTTTTTTTAGGGATCAAAACGTATCGCAATTTAAAGTTTCCAAGACAACTGTGAGACTGAAATGATCTTAAGGCAATGCTTTGGACATCTTCATCCTTTGAGTCCGGGTCGCAGCAAAAAGTCAATGATCTAAAACTAATTTAAAAATGAAAATATCAAAGAGATCCAGGATAAAGTAACCTGAAGGTCTAAGAATATGGCGTCCCGTCTCCTCCCGTTTATTCTAAATTCATAAGGCAAGCGGTCTAATTAATTTACTTAGTCACCTCGGGTACAGAGTCTCAGAGTCAGTAGAGCGCCTGAATTGACTCAGAATCACTCATTAGGATGACGGCGGCCGCCTCTGTCGGTTTCTGATCCTGTCATCAATAGCCTAGAGCTCTAACTGCTGAGCCACCACTGCCCCCTACAGCCACCACTGCCCCCTACAGCGGCTTATCGTTACCAGATTGTCTCTATTATTATTGGGCTTCGAACATCAGGGCTGTTCCTGCACGTTACGTGCTGCTCTGTTCAAAACTACCCATACCAGAATCTTTGTCTAGCTGTTCACTAAACCAGCCTGTGAAACAATCCCTGATAATCTGACTGCAGTCTGAAGAGCCTTTTCACTAAATAAATGATCTATATACAGCCCGATTATGAACAACAACATTCACTCCACAACAGCAATATTCGGGGTGACTCCTCAAGGGCTTTATCTGGGGAAATCTTGTTCAAAAGGTGCTGGCTAAGAGCGCTTAGATTACTTAAAGGGAACAGAAACCCTCCTACCTAAAATTGGGTGCAGTGGTAAATTTAACTCTACTTGGCAACCTGTCTTGACTTAAATAGACAATATGGACTCTGAGAATTAATTGGCTGGTTAGCACACAGTGTGAAATCTATTTCTCTATTTAAAATTCTGCAGTTATTTACATTTACTCTCTTACCCTTTGTGTTTATTTGGACACTTGTATGTGCTTTTATAACGTTTATAAAATTACCTATATTTTTAGAGTTAGAGTTTTAAATTTAGAATAAATGCAAAAAGACTCCAGGGGTCTCTGTGTGAACCGATTTTATGACCCCCACCAATGTAAAACAGACCTATGCCCTAAATTTAGTTTCACAGAGAGTGAACTAAGGTGGTTCACTTCAGACGGGCCTGGACATGTACTGGCTTAAGCAGGTTGGAGGTTTCCAGTCAGACTGTTTAAGGCTGTGGACAGGTGTCTTTTATACTGATAACGATGTCCAACAGGTGCCATTAATACAAGCAACGAGTGAAGGAAAGAAGAACTTCTTAAAAGCTACAGGTCTGCGAGAGCCAGAAATCCTGCTTGTTTGTGGGTGAGCAAATACTTATTTTCCACCATAATTTACAAATAAATTCTTTAAAAATCCTACAATGTGACTTCCTGGATTTTTTTCTCATTTTGTCTCTCATAGTTGAAGTGTACCTATGATGAAAATTGCAGACCTAGTAGGAGAACTTGCACAACTAGTAGCTGACTAAATACTTTTTTGCCCAACTCCTGCTTGTACTCGGAAAGGAAGAATAGATATAAATTCTAATAAGATTTTTAAAGCAGATTGTCAGACGTTACAATTACAAACCATGACAGTCTCAATACTGCAGGATCTGTCTGAAATACTATGAATGAGACTGATATTACTTTTTAATACAAGCAGAAAAGTGACAGAATAAATGGGTGGAATCAAGTAAATCATGTAAATCACTTACCTGTAAACTATGTGACAAATCTGTCCCACAGCCAGCAGTGGAGCTCAAAGAGCTGGGCAAACTGTTCGCTCACTCATCGGTAGGTGGGCAGGGGGCTGAAGACTATGTCCAGAAGCGTGCAGCAGTGTTTCTTCAGGACCTTGCTGCATTGGGTGGACAATAGTAGAGGTTAAAAGGTACAGAAGGAGTCACACTGCCAACTCAATTCAAAGTTTATTTATATAGAGCCTTTCACAACAAATGTCAAAGCGCTTTACAGAGATCCTTGTCCACGTCTCTTATGAGCAAGCACCACAACGGAGGTGGTAGCGACAGTGGCAAAGAAAACTCCCTCATACTAAGAGGAAGAAACCTTGAGAGAAACCAAGACTCAGTCTGAGGAACCCATCTGCCTTAGGTCGGCCTGCACAGCACAAACATTACACTAAGAACTAGACAGAGAGATAATGAAGAGCTATAGCTAATGTAGGAACAGGTTATGAAGTATGTGTGTGAGTAGGTGCTGGACATATGCTCAGTGTTAATGTTGAAGTCCATGCTGAGTAGAGAGACAGGCCTGATTCCAGAACATGGATGAATGAACACCTCCAGACTGGACGGCAGGGCATCTCAGTACATGTAAAAAAAAGAGAGGGGTTAGGGTGGTTGTGTTGTGCTGAGTAGTGGGACAGGCCTGATACCAAGACGCAGGAACTGAACCAAAAAAGGGCAACTCCAGGCAGGCAGCTCAGGACATGAGGGGAGAGAGACAAAAAGATGAAGATTAGAACAAGGTTTACGTTTAGTGAGAGACCTGTAGCAGAAATAGTTAGAGAGACCACCACAATAGTAGTAATAAAAAGCCTGTAATCAGAGCAGGACAGAACTGTGGTGTTATGTAATTAAAACAGGACAAAACACAGAACTGGTGAGTTATCTGAAAGCTGGTGTAAAGAGAAATGTTTTTAATTCAGATTTAAAGACTGAGAGTGTGTCTGATTCCCGGATATTAACAGGGAGGTTGTTCTAAATTTGGGGGCTTTATAAAAGAATGCTCTTCCTCCTGCATTTTTTTTTTCTAATGAAGAGTGGCAACATGAGAGCCTCAACACAACTCAAAAATGACCTGAAAAAGATTGTTCAACATCATGGTTTAAGGGAAGAATACAAAAAGCTCTCAGATTTCAGCTGTCAGTTTCCACTGTGAGGAAGATAGTGAGGAAATGGAAGACCACAGGCACAGTTCTAGTTACGGCCCGAAGTGGCAGGCCAAGAAAAATCTCAGATAGGCAGAATTGAAGGATGGTGAGAACAGTCAGTCAACCCACAGACCAGCTCCAAAGACCTACATCATCTTGCAGCAGATGGAGTCACTGTGCATCGTTCAACTATTCAGCACACTTTGCACAAGGAGAGGCTGTATGGGAGAGTAATGCAGAAGAAGCCTTTTCTGCGCACAAGCCACAAACAGAGCCGCTGTGGGTACGCTAAAGCACATTTGGACAACCCAGCTTCATTTTGGAATAAGGTGCTGTGGGCCGATGAAACTAAAATTGAGTTATTTGGACATAAGGGGGCTGTATGCATGGTGGAAAGAGAACAGCATTCCAAGACAAACACTTGCTACCCACAGTAAAATCTGGTGGAGGTTCCATCATGCTGTGGGGCTGTGTGGCCAGTGCAGGTACTGGGAATCTTGTTAAAGTTGAGGGTCACATGGATTCCAGTCAATATCAGCAGATTCTTGAGAACAATGTTCAACAATCAGTGAGAAAGTTGAAGTTGCGCCGGGGCTGGATACTGCAACAAGACAATGACCCTAAACACTGCTCAAAATCTACTAAGGCATTCATGCAGAGGAACAAGTACAACATTCTAGAATGGCCATCTCAGTCCCCAGACCTGAATATTACTGAAAATCTGTGGTGTGATTTAAAGCGGACTGTCCATGCTCAGAAATCATCAAACCTGACTGAACTGGAGATGTTTTGTAAAGAAGAATGGTCCAAAATACCTTCAACCAGAATTCAGACTCTCATTGGAAGCTATAGCAAGCGTTTAGAGGCTGTTATTTCTGCAAAAGGGGGATCTACTAAATATTGATGTAATTGTTCTTTGAACAGTAAATATCCTAAAATCGTGTCTTAGAAACTTCGAATTTTAATCAATTTGGATCACTGGAAAATTCTCAGGTTTAAACAACCCTGAGAACCAAAATATTCCAAAACAATTCCTTAGAATATTCCAATTTAAAACAAATCTGGACCCCGAAAAGTTCCCAGTTCAGACCAACTGTGAGACTGAAATCATCTTAAGGCAATGCTCTGAACATCTTTGTCCTTTGATCACTGCAAAAAGTCAATGGTCTAAAACAAATTTGAAAATTAAAATATCAAAGGGATCCGGGTTAAAGTAACCTGAAGGTCTAAGAATATTAGTAAGGCAAGCGGCCTAATTAATTAGCTTACAGTCACCTCGGGTACAGAGTCTCGAAGTCAGTAGAGCGCCTGAATTGACTCAGAATCACTCATTGGGATGTCGGCGGCCGCCTCTGTCTGTTTCTGATCCTGTCTCTGAAAACTCTGGACCCAGAGGAATATTGGGATCTCAGTGGAACCTCCAAAACTGTGGTAGTGGGATTTGCTTCTCCGCGCTTAAACAATCAACTCGATCAGTCAGTCTTAGGAATGTAGAGAAACACTTTAATCCTGCAGTAAACAACCTGTGATGAGGCTGGTGTGAAGTTGATAGACTCCATTGATTCAAAGTAACAAAAGCCACCATCTGTCTGTTTCTGAGAACAACGTATACATAGAATATTAAAACGCCTGAAAAGATTCTCCCACAATATTGCAGCGTTGACGTACAAGACAAGAAAACCAGATTCACCATTTGATATTTTTTGTTACACATATGGAATCTGTCTTCCCCCTGTAACCCAGCTGTGCAGAGAACACACGCATACCTGGAGCAGTGGGCAGCCATTGCTGTGGGCCCCAACAAAAGACGGTGAAGGCCTTGCTCAGTGGCAGTTTGTAGAGAATTTTTTTTGTGGGTTAGATACCTGGGCTTGGCAATGTGATTTCCTGGATTTCCTCATTTTGTCTCTCATTAGTTGAAGTGTCCCCATGATAAAAATTACGGACCTCTCTAATCTTTCTAAGTAGGAGAACTTGCACAACGAGTGGCAGACTAAATACTTGTTTGAGTTTGGGCTGTTAAATATAAATATACAGCAATGTGAAACTGCTTGTACTCGGAAAGATAGTAAAATTTATATAAATTCTAATACGTTACAATTACAAACCATAACAGTCAATACTGCAGGATTTGATTGAAATACTATAAGTGACACTGATGTATTACTTTTTAATACAAGCAGAAAAGTGACAATAAATGGGTGGAATCAAGTTAATCCTGTAAATCACTCACCTGCAAACTATGCAGTTCACTAACCAGACAGTGTGACTGGGAAGGGAAAGTCCTGGCCTGGCACCTTCTTGGTGTTCCCGGAAAGAACGATGGACCCCAGGCGGCTCAGGTGAAGCTCATCTCTGGGTTAGAGGACCGGACGCCACGCTGCATCAGGAAGAGAATAGTGGAGAACGATGGTGCCAAATTCACCTGGGGAAGTACAGGACACGAGCACGAGACTGTGGCATTACAGGAGACTGTGGCATTTACGGTCAATTCTAAAGTGTTTTACAGAAGAATCTCCAACAGTGAAAACACGGCCCTGAGGACTCGCCCCTCTGTGCCGGAGCAGGTGAAGAGCTGACGTCCTTGAACCAGTTAGCAGAGGTGAAAAATGGCTGTGGTGATGGAAAAGTCCTCTGCTTTTGCCACACTGGACACTTCCAGGTTCTCTCAAGTACAGGAGTGGAGACGACTACCCTGTGTCCGCTGCACCGGTAGGGCTGAAAATAAGACCACGGCGTCACAGGCAGCATTCCAGGAGTCACGGGCAGCCTCTAGCCTCGTTTTCCGTCAGTGGAGTTTGGACAGCCTCTACAACAGCTGGATCTGCCGTAATAGCTTGACGACCTCCTGAGAGCTTGTTCCTCCATGGTCACCTCGGAGTAAAAACAGAGACAACGGTCAGTAAGAGAGTACTGTACAGTAACACAGGGAGCAGAGAGCACAAGGATCACAACAAAGCTAATAAAAAAAAAAGACATATCCACAAAAGTACCAAGTTCACCATTAAAGAGTACAACAGGCTTTATTACCTGAATGTGGTCAATGATCACAGTGGTGATGGTTGCAGTGTGTTACAATATTCAAACGCAGCATGAAATCCTTGTTCACTGTAATTATGTTTCACATTATGCAGTAGAGAGCATGAAGATCAAGGGTAAGATTGATCAACTGAACTGTGAAGTCTGCAGACAAGAGTGCTCCTCTTGTCCTATAGAGTCCATAAAGGGGGGGGGGGGGGGGGGTGCTGAAGCATGGAGCACTGGGCATTAGAAATATGACAGCGTTATGAGTGAATGATTAATAAGTGAGGAAGAATTGAGGACAGGCTGATTAATAAAGACTCTAAAATAAACAGAATACATGCACACTATTAAATAAAAGTTCAGAAAGGCTCCAGGTCTATATCATAGTGCTACTAAATGAGTTCATTCAAAGAGAGATGTGTATACGCTCAACAGACAGGAGAAACAAAGCTAATAATTACCACTCAAAGCTTAGATCAAGACACCAGCTTTAACCTGCCTCTGACCGTTTTCACTGGTTAAACTACGGGGTTTTAGCGCCCCCACAAGGACGAAAAGAGGAATAGCAATAGCCTCTGAGCAGTAGTTCAATAAACACAAGGACGTTGACCAAGAACACAAATTTAGCACATATCCACAGAATTACACCATCCATACTAACCTAAAACAGCTCAGTAGCGTGAAACATGAAGAAATAACAGAAACCATGAATATTCAGTAATACATAGGTAAACACTGAAGCTACACTGCTAAGGAGATAGCTAGCATAGCAACAGAACTAAACCATTCCCAAACTAAATGAACAGCAGCTTACTTTGTGTCTCAGACTCTAAATTAAAGGCACCCACAGCCACACAGCTGGAGCAGTTTATAAAGTTCAGTCTTCCAGAGGAGCTACAGAGCTCGGTCACACCGGCTCGTTTACCCTGCGCACTGCTGCAAGACCACGCTGCTGCTTTACAGCGGAGGCTCCTGATTGGCTGAAACTCCACATTATATACTGACCAATGCGGCTGAAGCTTCATGAATATTAAATGAGGTCACCAATTTAAGGAGCTTTTGATAGATCCACGGTTGGAGATCCACTCAGACATTTACTGAGGATTACTCAGATGCAGTCTGTGAACTTCCTGAAAACTAAGGGTGAAACAGTTAAAAGTTTGTCTGTAAACTGAATAAATCATTGTGTGCTCTCAAACAGCCTGGAGAAACCTGAACATGCTGCATGATTATCTAGATGTAATTGGCTTTACACAGAACCCAGCTGACCACTGAGTCTACAAACACACTGAAATCAGGAGGATAATACTGATATTCTGGGTTAATAATAATTTACCTAAATGACAGTTTTCCTACACTTAGGATGGCAGCAGCAACACAAGCCCAGAATAGTGTTGTTGAGGTGAAAGAATTTGTGTAAATTCTAATAAGGTTGTTAAAGACAAAGTCTTGATACTGCAGGGTTTGTCTGAGATACTATGAGGGACACTGATGAATTTAAAATTTAATACAAGTAGAGAAATGACAGAATAAATGGTTAATAAATTAGAAAAGAAATGATGTAAAACTACTTACCTGCCAACTATTCAGTTCACTAATGTCAGGAACTCGCTGCGTCAGGAGGAGAATAGTAGAGAATGATCATGCCAAAGGAGTCATGCTGCCGCAGTGCCAAGGACACGGCATCTGGAAAACAGGAGACAGTGGTGTTACTCTTTGGGCTCGATACTTTTTAGTGGTTTTCAGTAGAATCTCCATCAATGCGAACACTGTCCTGAGGGGTTGTCCTTGACGGATAAAGCAGGTGAAGGCAAAGTAGCGGAGGACCTCAAACCGGCTGTGGTGGTAGAAGAGCCCTCAGTATTTTCAGGCCACGCTGACGCCCCCAGCCTCCGGTTTCAGTGTGGACAAAGCTTATGGACACACAAGTGACTCAGAAGCTGAACACTCAAGGAGTCATCAAAAAGTTTAACATTGCTCTGCTCCGACCTGGATAAATTAGCATTTTCAATGGGGCCGCTGGTGCTCCCCATCCAATGTCACAAACACAAAACACGAAACTCTTTGGCCCCGATACTTTTAAGGGTTTTACCAACAATAAAAACATTGCCCACTGTGAGGATTGAAGAACTGAACCTCGCACCAGTTAGTTGAGGTGAAAACCTTCTGTGGTGGTGGTGGAGCCCTCAGTTTTTCCAGGCCATGCAGACGGCCCCAGACCCTCTCCGGTGCGGGAGTGGAGACAACAACCCTCTATGTCCGCCACGCCAGTAGTGCTGAATTTAAAATGCCCAGCGTTGGAAGAGTCCTGGACAGCCTACAGCCTCGTCTTCCGTCAGTGGAGTTTGGACTGCCAGCAGCTGTCAAACCTGATGACCTCCTTGCAGAGCGCCTAGAGATCTCGCTCCGACAGAAACACAAATGACGGTCAGTGAGAGAGTACTGTACAGTAACACAGGGAGCAGAGAGCACAAGGATCACAACAACTGGCTCAGATAAAGAAGACAAAGCCAATATTAAAGACTATAAAGTAGAGATGATCGCTCAACGGATCGTATCGAATGACCGAGATTTAAAAGCAGAACCACATCGAAACAAAAAAAATATATATATATATATAAATATAAAAAATGTGGAGGATAGAATCACTGCGTTTGAAGGTCACTGCTTTTAGCCATTCAACATGATCACAGGTAGTTTACTGAACTTTCATTCTAAATCCAGTGAAACTAATATTAAATCAATACAAACATCATTTTGTTTAGACAGACAGATGCAGATCCATATGGGCTTATATTCTCTCTTCTCTCCTGTACATAAGGCACTCCTGAACTGATTCTTTTTTTTTTTTTTTAAAGACAAAGTTTTAAAGTTCCTTTAGTGAGTACTTGTGAGAACCAGACAATATTAATATCTGATCATCAGACTGCTGCAAAACAATTACATAATTTAGTGATTAAGATATGTCAGGTGTCATGTCTAAAATATCCACATCCACACCATCATACACATCGTCACTGCAACAACAATGGCCTCCTTTTCCAAAAGGGACTTTTTAACTAGAGATGCACCCTTTCAACCTTTGACAGAGCTCCATGTGATGAATCAGGTTCCCTGCTCTGTCAGATCCCAAGAATATTCTACTGGGCCTATTTTAAGTGGAAATATCCCTACACTAGGACCAGCAGCAGAAAAACCTGAATCTGTACATTGTAGGTTTAGACTGAAAGCTCCCCATAAGATCACACCCTAGTAAATTCACAGGGAAATGTGTGGAGACTGTAAACCAGTGTTTTACTGTTCCATTACCCAATTTCACCTTCACAGGACTGCACAGATGTTCTGTGAGTGCTAAGTCTGAAACATTCACTGTTAGAATTGTGTCCGTACTGACGGATATGGGTACTGACCCCTCCATAAGTACTGAAACTGCTGCACCAGAGTCAATCAAAACAGAATTAATTTCCCAGCAAATCCTTACATTTAGACTGGGTTCCTCGCTGGGTTTCTAAATCCTCTTTACAGACTGTCTACATTTTCTCCCACCTTATCCTATTCAGCATAGTCTGGTTCTGGTTCTGTAACTGAACTCAGGTTATTGCTGCTCTGACCTACTTGATCCAGAGTACAGCTTCTGCTGTGTTGCCACTTTCCTGATCTAAACGCTCTACAAAACAGTCTGATCTCCCACAATTAAAACAAGCACAGTCTCTCCTACCTTCAATCTCCCCTGCTCCAGAGTCCCCTGCCTCAGTCCGGCAGTACATTAACTGTGCTTGTAACAATGTCGCCTTATGTATTAATTTCATGTGTACAGTCCGAACTCGGCTCCCTTGTCTTAGAATCTTCGAAATCTCCAATTTGAAAAACCTTAAAAAATAACATTGATTTCCAAAATCAAAAAATTAGCTAAATAAATTTGAAAGATTCTCTGGTTTAAACAACCGTGAGAATCTAAATATTCCAAGACAATATCTTCTTATCTTCCAATTTAAAACAAATCTGGACACCAAGAAATTACCAGTTCAGACAACTGTGAGACCCAAATGATCTCAAGGCAATGCTTTGGACATCTTCATTCTTTGAGTCCAGATTGCTGCAAAAACTCAATGATCTAAAACAAAATTAAAATATCAAAAGGATCCGGGTTAAAGTAACCTGAAGGTCTAAGAATATGGTGTCCCGTCTCCTCCAGTTTATTCTAAATTCGTAAGGCAAGCGGTCTAATTAATTAGCTTACAGTCACCTCGGGTACAGAGTCTCGGAGTCAGTAGAGCGCCTGAATTGACTCAGAATCACTCATTGGGATGTCGGCGGGCGCCTCGGTCGGTTTCTGATCCTGTCTCTGAAAACTCTGGACCCAGAGGAATATTGGGATCTCTGTGAAACCTCCAAAACCGTTGTAGTCTGATGTAGACTGTTGTAGTGAAACACCCCCCCCCTGAACAGTGAGCACACGTGCCTGGAGCGATGGGCAGCCATTGCAGCGTCGCCCACAAAAGAAGGTGAAGGCATTGCTCAAGGAGTGGCAATTTGACGAGCCCGGGTATCGAACCCACAACGCTGTCATCAATAGCCTGGAGCTCTAACCGCTGAGCCACCACTGTCCCCCTACAGCCACCACTGCCCCCCTACAGCTGCTTATCGTTACCAGATTGTCTCTATTATTATTGAGCTTCGAACATCAGGGCTGTTCCTGCAGGTTACGTGCTGCTCTGTTTAAAACTACCCATACCAGAATCTTTGTCTAGCTGTTCACTAAACCAGACTGTGAAACAGACCCTGATAATCTGACTGCAGTCTGAAGAGTCTTTTCACTAAATAAATGATCTATATACAGCCTGATTATGAACAACAACGTTCACTCCACAACAGCAATATTCGGGGTGACTCCTCAAGAGCTTTATCTGAGGAAATCTTGTTTAAAAGGTGATGGCTAAGACTGCTTAGATTACTTAAAGGGAAACAGAAACCCTCCTACCTACAATTGGGTGCAGTGGTAAATTTAACTCTACTTGGCAACCTGTCTTGACTTAAATAGACAATATGGACTCTGAGGATTAATTGGCTGGTTAGCACCCAGTGTGAAATCTATTTCTCTATTTAAAATTCTGCAGTCATTTACATTTACTCTCTTACCCTTTGTGTTTATTTGGACACTTGTATGTGCTTTTATAAAATTACCTGTATTTTTAGAGGTTTAATTCTAGCACGAATGCAAAAAGACTCCAGGGGTCTCAGTGTGAACCAATTTTATGACCCCCACCAATGTAAAACAGACCTAAGCCCTTAATTTAGTTTCAGAGAGTGAACTAAGGTGGTTCACTTCAGACGGGCCTGGACATGTACTGGCTTAAGCAGGTTGGAGGTTTCCAGTCTGACAGTTTGAGGCTGTGGACAGGTGTCTTTTATACTGATAACGATGTCCAACAGGTGCCATTAATACAGGTAGCGAGTGGAGGACAGAGGAGCTTCTTAAAGAAGTTACAGGTCTGTGAGAGCCAGAAATCTTGCTTGTTTGTGGGTGACCAAATACTTATTTTCCACCATAATTTACAAATAAATTCTTAAAAAATCCTACAATGTGATTTCCTGGATTCTTCTCCTAGTTTTGTCTCTCATAGTTGATGTACATATGATGAAAATTACAGACCTAGTAGGAGAACTTGCACAATCAGTGGCTGACTAGATACTTTTTTGCCCCACTCAATGCGAAGCTGCTTGTACTCAGAAAGATGGAAGAATTTATATAAATTATTTATATAAATAAAGATTTTTCAATGTCACAATTACAAACCAATGACTGTCAGTGAGACAGTACTGTACAGTAACACAGGGAGCAGAGAGCACAAGGATCACAACAACTGGCTCAGATAAAGGGGACAAAGCCACAAAAACAGTACCAAGTTCACCATTAAAGAGTACAATAGGCTTTATTACCTGAATGTGGTCAATGATCACAGTGGTGATGGTTGCAGTGTGTTACAATATTCAAACAGCATGAAATCCTTGTTCAATGTAATTATGAAGTTTCACATTATGCAGTAGAGAGCATGAAGATCAAGGGTAAAATTGATCAACTGAACTGTGAAGTCTGCAGAAAAGAGAAATCTGCTCAGAGTAGAAACAGAACCTGAAGCACGAGCAAAAGCAGTACTTGAACTAGTACATACTGACCTAGCTGGTCCCACAAGGAGACCGGGATGACAATGAGGCTAAAGCATGGAGCACTGGGCATTAGAAATATGACCGCGTTCTGGGTGAATGATGAATAAGTGAGGAAGAATTGAGGACAGGCTGATGAATAAAGACTCTGAAATAAACAGAATACATGCACAATATTAAATAAAAGTTCAGAAAGGCTCCAGGTCTATATCATAGTGCTACTAAATGAGTTCATTTAAAGAGAGATGTGTATACGCTCAACAGACAGGAGAAACAATGCTAATAATTACCACTCAAAGCTTATATCAAGACACCAGCTTTAATCTGCCTCTGACCGTTTTCACTGGTTAAACTATGGGGTTTTAGCGCCCCCACAAGGACGAAAAGAGGAATAGCAATAGCCTCTGAGCAGTACTTTAAGACAAGATAAGATAATCCTTTATTAGTCCCAGAGTGGGGAAATTCTCTGTCACAGCAGAAAGGGATAGCAAGACACAATGTAGATAAATAATTTACACTATATACACAACATAAATAAGAATTAAAAAAGCAATAACAGTATTATTTACAGCAAATGACTCTTAATTGCACATGGGGGGGGGTATTGCATAGAATTCACATAATAGTTTTGCATTGAGGGACCTCTGTTCCCTGAACATGTGTGTGTAGTTAAGTGTGTGTGTGTGTGTGTGTGTGTGTGTGTGTGTGTGTGGTCCGCTGGGAGCAGTGCTGGTTGTGCAGTCTGACAGCAGCAGGACGTTGACTAAGAACACAAATTTAGCACATATCCACAGAATTACACCATCCATACTAACCTAAAACAGCTCAGTAGTGTGAAACATGAAGAAATAACAGAAACCATGAATATTCATTAATACATAGGTAAATACTGAAGCTACACTGCTAAGGAGATAGCTAGCATAGCAACAGAACTAAGCCATTCCCAAACTAAATAAACAGCAGCTTACTTTGTGTCTCAGACTCAAAATTAAAGGCACCCACAGTCACACAGCTTGAGCAGTTTATAAAGTTCAGTCTTCCAGAGGAGCGACAGAGCTCGGTCACACCGGCTCGTTTGCCCTGCGCACTGCTACAAGACCACGCTGCTGCTTTACAGCGGAGGCTCCAGATTGGCTGAGACTCAGCATTATATACTGACCAATGCGGCTGAAGCTTCATGAATATTAAATGAGGTCAATAATTTAAGGAGCTTTTGGACAGATCCAGGGTTGGAGATCCACTCAGACATTTACTGAGGATTACTCAGATGCAGTCTGTGAACTTCCTGAAATCTAAGGGTGAAACAGTTAAAGCTACTGAGAGAGGTTCGGCCGATTCATCTCCAAATGAAACTGTAAATCTGTTGCTGTGAACTCTGAAGCATTATGTGAACAAATACATTTTACAGTCACTGCTCTGTAAGCAGGGGATAAGGTGTGAGACCTCAGCAGCTATATATATGTATTTAATGGTTCTACGTTGACAGAGAGAAAGCATGACCCTTCAAAGAGGAGAGTATTTGGATCAGGAGGCTACACTTACAAACATGACAGATAGAAGCTAGAACTTTCTTTTAGTGTGTTCCAGAACACCAAACCCAGACTGACCAGTCAGCGGCATATGATTACTTCCATGGTGAGGGGTGTCTGGAGGAACCTGAAAATGTTACCTGATTATCTAGATGAAAATGGCTTTACACAGAACCCAGCTGACCATTCTGTTTACAAACACACTGAAATCAGGAGGAAAATACTTATTCAAATAGGTTTAAAACTCCTGCTGTGAATAAACTAGAAAAATCCCCTTTGCCCCTTAAAGTTCAATTACTAAGCCCAATGTCCCCAAACTGAGGGGGTAGATCTGGATTCAAGGTGAGTGGTGACCATAAAGAGATACAATTAGAGACTTTAATATATTTTCTAGCGTCTCTCCAAGAAAGCAATGTATTGTACACTACAAAGTTATCAGAGAGAAACAGGATTTTGTCAATTATACATAAATGGTAGGGAAGTACATCTCATACACAGTAGAGACTTATGACTGATATGTTACCTACCTGGTGATCCTGGGGGAATGAGGGCGCTGGTGAGTGGGTAAGTGGGTGAGCTAATAAATGACTGGGTTTATTTCCAAACTCATAGTATTTCTGTTTAGAAAAAAGTAACAACTTAGAAATATGAGGAGTTTATTCAAGCATAAGTTTTAATTTAGCATTTACTAGCAGAGACCAGTTTGTATCAGACTGTACTTGTGTTCTAGTTGCAGTATCTCAGCTTATAAAATTAGTTTTTTTTTCTGGAGAGACGCATAAGAGATCAAATGACCTCGCTAAGTGTCTTTGAGGGCGTCCCATTTTATTGCACTGGTAACTGGAGAGTTGCAGTTGTCAATAATCTGTTATTCTCTTTAACATAGAAACAAAACACTTCTTTATTTAGTAAATGTGGGTTACATCTCCACTGAGGTGTTTTTAATGCTGTTAAATTTTTAGACATCCAAATTCACTGGACTGTGGTCAGATAAAATTATTTTGACAGACCTTTAACATATGTAAGAGTTAGTAGAAATAACAAAGTAATCCAGTCTTGAATAGGACCCATGGGGATGAGAGTACTTGCCATGCTGAGCCAACAGGTCAGTGTAGAAGTGCAAGGTTGACCCATTATGAGAGAAGGAACTCTGCTAGGGGAGATTGGAAAAGCTGCATATGGAATCATCTTAACGGTGTCAGATAGAATCTATGCAGAAATTTCCAGTGGATTATTGGGTGATCAGGATTCCTCAAAGATAAAATGATCATCTCTCATGCATGAAATCAAAACATAAAAAAATTTACTTAAGATCATTGGACCACACACAGTCCAACCCATCTACAAGAGGCTCAAAGTAAAAAAAAATTGTAAATACTGAAAGCCGAGCAAGACTGGAGTAAAGCCCTTTAAGCATTAGGTGGGGCTGTAATTGGAGTTCAGGGAGTCTCAGAGAACTGATATAAGGTGCAGATACCTAAAGAAAGAGGTGCTCGGCACATTACATTGCTCTTTAATAGCCTGGAAAGATATTAACCCATTTTCAGTGCAGGATATCATCTAGAGGTCGAGCTCCTTTGCTCTCCCATTGGGGGCAATGAAACAACATTCCCCATCAGTAAATTATGATTATGAAAGAGTGCTCATGCCATATTAGAGTTTGTTTGCTTAAACAAGAGCTCTAGCCAGCTGGAACCGAGCCCATGAATGGGTTCATGTGACTCCCCCTAAAGCAGTTTTCTGACGCTCCATTTACAAACCATGCGGGGAACAGACATGGTCCAGATACTGCAGGGTCTGTCTGAGATACTATGAGGGACACTGATATATTACTTTTTAAATCAAGCAGAGTAATTACAGAATAAAGGATAATTAACTTACATGATTTACTGGATTTGATAACCTGTCCACTATCCAGTTGCCTACCCTGGGGTCCTGTCTTTTTCCGAGTGGTGTCCAGAAGTGTGTGGCAGAGCTCTTTCAGGGCCTCACTGCATCGGGCAGAGAAAAGTGGAGAATGATGGTACCGAAGCCACCTGGTGACGTCCAGCATTCCTGAAAAAAAGACTGAGTCGTTACTCTTTGGTCCCGACACTTTTAAGGGTTTTACAGTAGAACCTCCAACAACGAAAATACAGTCCTGAGGAGTTGTCCTCTGTGAGGGAGCAGGTGAAGTCAAAGAGCTGAACCTCGCGCCAGTAAGTTGAGGTGAAAACTGGCTGTGGTGATGGAGGAGCCCTCTGCTTGTCCAGGCCACGCCAACAACCCCAGGTCCTTTCCAGTGCAGGAGTGGACAACAACCCTCTGTGTCCGCCGTGCCAGTAGTGCTGGATTTAGGATGGCCAGGATTGGAGGAGTCCCGGGCAACGGCATCGTCTTCCGTTGATGGAGTTTAGACTGCCTCTACAACAGCAGCAGTCAAGCTTGATCACCTTGTTGCAGAGTACCTGTAGATCTCGCTCCTCCTCAGTCTTCAACTTTCTCAAGTATAAAGACAGACAAACGCAAACGATGATCACTAAGAGAGTACTGCACAGTAACACAGGGAGCTGAGAACACAAGGATCACAACTGGCTCAGATAAAGACGACAAAGCTAATATCAAAGACTATAAAGAAGGGACTCAACTGTTCGTATTGAATCAGTTTTAAAAGCAGAATCGCATTGAAATAAAAAATATATAGAAAACGTGTAGGATAGGATTACTGCGTATATATGTCAATGCTTTTAGCCATTCAACATTGCCACAGGTAGACATGGGACATTGAGCATAGTAAGGCCTATCAGCTGTTTTGCTTGCACCACTTTAATCAGAGATGCTCCCTTTATTGACCAAATATCATTCATTCTGAGACCAGAAATGTTTTGGAAATTAGTCAACAAAAGTCATTAGTCTCAGTTTCGTCATTCTCACTTGGCAGCTCAGATCTTGACTGTGTAACAGAAGTATCATCAATTATTTATACCCTCAATATATTTATACTGGTTATACTGATCTCCAACAATTAAAACAAGCACATTCTCTCCTACCTTCAATCTCGCCTGCTCCAGAGTCTCCTGCCTCAGTCCGGCAGTACATTAACTAAGCTTGTAACAATGTCTCCTTCAGCTCCCTTGTTTTAGAACCATGGAAATATCATCATCATCATTTCCAAAACGTTGCTTCAAAATTTTTGAATTTTCAAAAAACAAAAATACATTTAGATCCCTTTACAAATTTCTCTAGGTTGAACAGTATTGAGAATTAAATATCCTAAAATCTGAATATTTAGATTCTCAGGTTGTTTACACCAGAGAATTTTTTTTAGGGATCAAAACGTATCGCAATTTAAAGTTTCCAAGACAACTGTGAGACTGAAATGATCTTAAGGCAATGCTTTGGACATCTTCATCCTTTGAGTCCGGGTCGCAGCAAAAAGTCAATGATCTAAAACTAATTTAAAAATGAAAATATCAAAGAGATCCAGGATAAAGTAACCTGAAGGTCTAAGAATATGGCGTCCCGTCTCCTCCCGTTTATTCTAAATTCATAAGGCAAGCGGTCTAATTAATTTACTTAGTCACCTCGGGTACAGAGTCTCAGAGTCAGTAGAGCGCCTGAATTGACTCAGAATCACTCATTAGGATGACGGCGGCCGCCTCTGTCGGTTTCTGATCCTGTCTCTGAAAACTCTGGACCCAGAGGAATATTGGGATCTCAGTGGAACCAATTCGATCAGTCAGTCTTAGGAATGTAGAGAAACACTTTAACCCTGCAGTAAACGTAACGCTGGTGGAAGGCACGCTGGTTTTCATCCTCTTTGATGTCCTATGCTGATCAAGCTGATGATTTCTGAGCCCCCTGTGATGAGGGTGGTGTAAAGTTGATAGACTCACAAAAGCCACCATCTGTCTGTTTCTGAAAACAACGTATACATAGAATATTGAAACGCCTGAAAAGATTCCCCCACAATATTGCAGCGCCGACGTACAAGACAAGAAAACCAGATTCACCATTTGACATTTTTTGTTACACTGATGGGATTTTGTTTCCTCCGCAACCCAGCCCACAAAAGAAGGTGAGGGGTCTTGCTCAAGAGTGGCAGTTTGCAGAGCCCGGGTATTGAACCCACAACACTGTCATCAATAGCCTAGAGCTCTAACTGCTGAGCCACCACTGCCCCCTACAGCGGCTTATCGTTACCAGATTGTCTCTATTATTATTGGGCTTCGAACATCAGGGCTGTTCCTGCACGTTACGTGCTGCTCTGTTCAAAACTACCCATACCAGAATCTTTGTCTAGCTGTTCACTAAACCAGACTGTGAAACAATCCCTGATAATCTGACTGCAGTCTGAAGAGTCTTTTCACTAAATAAATGATCTATATACAGCCCGATTATGAACAACAACATTCACTCCACAACAGCAATATTCGGGGTGACTCCTCAAGAGCTTTATCTGGGAAAATCTTGTTCAAAAGGTGCTGGCTAAGAGCGCTTAGATTACTTAAAGGGAACAGAAACCCTCCTACCTAAAATTGGGTGCAGTGGTAAATTTAACTCTACTTGGCAACCTGTCTTCACTTAAATAGACAATATGGACTCGGAGAATTAATTGGCTGGTTAGCACACAGTTTGAAATCTATTTCTCTATTTAAAATTCTGCAGTTATTTACATTTACTCTCTTACCCTTTGTGTTTATTTGGACACTTGTATGTGCTTTTATAACGTTTATAAAATTACCTGTATTTTTAGAGTTAGAGTTTTAAATTTAGAATAAATACAAAAAGACTCCAGGGGTCTCTGTGTGAACCGATTTTATGACCCCCACCAATGTAAAACAGACCTATGCCCTAAATTTAGTTTCACAGAGAGTGAACTAAGGTGGTTCACTTCAGACGGGCCTGGACATGTACTGGCTTAAGCAGGTTGGAGGTTTCCAGTCAGACTGTTTAAGGCTGTGGACAGGTGTCTTTTATACTGATAACGATGTCCAACAGGTGCCATTAATACAAGCAACGAGTGAAGGAAAGAAGAACTTCTTAAAAGCTACAGGTCTGCGAGAGCCAGAAATCCTGCTTGTTTGTGGGTGAGCAAATACTTATTTTCCACCATAATTTACAAATAAATTCTTTAAAAATCCTACAATGTGACTTCCTGGATTTTTTTCTCATTTTGTCTCTCATAGTTGAAGTGTACCTATGATGAAAATTGCAGACCTAGTAGGAGAACTTGCACAACTAGTAGCTGAGTAAATACTTTTTTGCCCAACTCCTGCTTGTACTCGGAAAGGAAGAATAGATATAAATTCTAATAAGATTTTTAAAGCAGATTGTCAGACGTTACAATTACAAACCATGACAGTCTCAATACTGCAGGATCTGTCTGAAATACTATGAATGAGACTGATATTACTTTTTAATACAAGCAGAAAAGTGACAGAATAAATGGGTGGAATCAAGTAAATCATGTAAATCACTTACCTGTAAACTATGTGACAAATCTGTCCCACAGCCAGCAGTGGAGCTCAAAGAGCTTGGTAAACTGTTCGCTCACTCATCAGTAGGTGGGCAGGGGGCTGAAGACTATGTCCAGAAGCGTGCAGCAGTGTTTCTTCAGGACTTTGCTGCATTGGGTGGACAATAGTAGAGGTTAAAAGGTACAGAAGGAGTCACACTGCCAACTCAATTCAAAGTTTATTTATATAGAGCCTTTCACAACAAATGTCAAAGCGCTTTACAGAGATCCTTGTCCACGTCTCTTATGAGCAAGCACCACAACGGAGGTGGTAGCGACAGTGGCAAAGAAAACTCCCTCATACTAAGAGGAAGAAACCTTGAGAGAAACCAAGACTCAGTCTGAGGAACCCATCTGCCTTAGGTCGACCTGCACAGCACAAACATTACACTAAGAACTAGACAGAGAGATAATGAAGAGCTATAGCTAATGTAGGAACAGGTTATGAAGTATGTGTGTGAGTAGGTGCTGGACATATGCTCAGTGTTAATGTTGAAGTCCATGCTGAGTAGAGCGACAGGCCTGATTCCAGAACATGGATGAATTAACACCTCCAGACTGGACGGCAGGGCATCTCAGTACATGTAAAAAAAAAAAGAGAGGGGGAGCGAGAGAGAGAGGGGTTAGGGTGGTTGTGTTGTGCTGAGTAGTGGGACAGGCCTGATACCAAGACGCAGGAACTGAACCAAAAAAGGGCAACTCCAGGCAGGCAGCTCAGGACATGAGGGGAGAGAGACAAAAAGATGAAGATTAGAACAAGGTTTACGTTTAGTGAGAGACCTGTAGCAGAAATAGTTAGAGAGACCACCACAATAGTAGTAATAAAAAGCCTGTAATCAGAGCAGGACAGAACTGTGGTGTTATGTAATTAAAACAGGACAAAACACAGAACTGGTGAGTTATCTGAAAGCTGGTGTAAAGAGAAATGTTTTTAATTCAGATTTAAAGACTGAGAGTGTGTCTGATTCCCGGATATTAACAGGGAGGTTGTTCTAAATTTGGGGGCTTTATAAAAGAATGCTCTTCCTCCTGCATTTTTTTTTTCTAATGAAGAGTGGCAACATGAGAGCCTCAACACAACTCAAAAATGACCTGAAAAAGATTGTTCAACATCATGGTTTAAGGGAAGAATACAAAAAGCTCTCAGATTTCAGCTGTCAGTTTCCACTGTGAGGAAGATAGTGAGGAAATGGAAGACCACAGGCACAGTTCTAGTTACGGCCCGAAGTGGCAGGCCAAGAAAAATCTCAGATAGGCAGAATTGAAGGATGGTGAGAACAGTCAGTCAACCCACAGACCAGCTCCAAAGACCTACATCATCTTGCAGCAGATGGAGTCACTGTGCATCGTTCAACTATTCAGCACACTTTGCACAAGGAGAGGCTGTATGGGAGAGTAATGCAGAAGAAGCCTTTTCTGCGCACAAGCCACAAACAGAGCCGCTGTGGGTACGCTAAAGCACATTTGGACAACCCAGCTTCATTTTGGAATAAGGTGCTGTGGGCCGATGAAACTAAAATTGAGTTATTTGGACATACAGTGAGTCCAAGAAGTATTTGATCCCTTGCTGATTTTCTTCGTTGGCCCACTAATAAAGACATGATCATTCTATACTTTTAATGGTAGATGTATTCTTACATGGAGAGACAGAATATTAAAAAGAAAATCCAGAAAATAAATCTAAGGAATATATATTAATTGATTTATATTTCATGGAGTGAAATAAGTATTTGATCCCTTAGTATTCATTAGCAGTTCTGGCTTTTACAGACCAGTTAGACACTCCCAATCAACTTGTTACCTGACCTGAAGCCACCTGTTCTCACTAATCACTTGTGTGAAAAACACCTGTCCACAGAATCAGACAGATCACACAGATTTCAAGTCTCCAACATGGGTAAAACCAAAGAGCTGTCACAGGACCTCAGAGTCAGAATTGTTGACCTTCACAAAGCTGGAATGGGCTACAAAAAGATTAGTAAGGTGTTGGATGTGAAAGTAACAACTATTGGTGCAATTATCAGAAAGTTTAAAGAGTATAACATGACAATCAACAGACCTCGGCCCGGTGCTCCAAAGAAGATTTCGCCTCGTGGGGTGGCAATGATGCTGAGAACAGTCAGAAATCGTCCTGCAACCACTCGGCAGGAGTTAGCAAATGACCTGAAGGCAGCTGGGACCACAGTTTGCAAGGAAACAATTGGCAACACTTTGCGCAACAATGGATTCACATCCTGCAGTGCCCGAAAGGTACCCCTGCTGAAGAGAGCACATGTGGAGGCGCGCCTCAAGTATGCCAATGATCATTTGAAAGATGAACCAAGTTATTGGGAGAAGGTTTTGTGGTCAGACGAGACCAAAATTGAACTTTTTGGCCTCAACTCCACCCGCCATGTGTGGAGGAAGAAAAATGCTGCCTATGACCCCAAGAACACTGTGCCCACCGTCAAGCATGGAGGTGGAAGCATAATGTTTTGGGGGTGTTTCTCTGCCAAGGGTACAGGGCTACTTCACCGCATCACTGGGAAGATGGATGGAGCCATGTACCGCACAATCCTGAGGGACAACCTCCTCCCCTCTGCCAGGGATCTGAAAATGGGCCGTGGTTGGGTCTTCCAACATGATAACGACCCTAAACATACAGCAAAGGCAACAAAGGATTGGCTCAAGAAAAATCACATTAAGGTCATGGAGTGGCCCAGCCAGTCGCCAGACCTCAATCCGATCGAAAATCTATGGAGGGAGCTGAAGGTCAGAGTTGCCAAGCGACAGCCCACCAACCTTCATGATTTAGAGAGGATCTGCAAAGAAGAGTGGGCCAAAATTCCCCCTGGTGTGTGTGCTAAACTTGTGGTTAACAACAACAAACGTCTCACCGCTGTGCTTGCAAACAAAGGCTTTGCCACTAAGTATTGAGTGTGTTTGGCAAGAGGGATATACTTATTTTCCTCATTGAAATACAAATTAATTAAAATATATTCTTTAAAATTATATTCTGGATTTTTGTCTTGATATTCTGTCTCTCCATGTTAGAATATATCTACCATTAAAAGTGCAGAAGGATAGTGTCTTTATTAGTGGGCAAACAAAGAAAATCAGCAAGGGATCAAATACTTCTTGGACTCACTGTAAGGGGGCTGTATGCATGGTGGAAAGAGAACAGCATTCCAAGACAAACACTTGCTACCCACAGTAAAATCTGGTGGAGGTTCCATCATGCTGTGGGGCTGTGTGGCCAGTGCAGGTACTGGGAATCTTGTTAAAGTTGAGGGTCACATGGATTCCAGTCAATATCAGCAGATTCTTGAGAACAATGTTCAACAATCAGTGAGAAAGTTGAAGTTGCGCCGGGGCTGGATACTGCAACAAGACAATGACCCTAAACACTGCTCAAAATCTACTAAGGCATTCATGCAGAGGAACAACTACAACGTTCTAGAATGGCCATCTCAGTCCCCAGACCTGAATATTACTGAAAATCTGTGGTGTGATTTAAAGCGGACTGTCCATGCTCAGAAATCATCAAACCTGACTGAACTGGAGATGTTTTGTAAAGAAGAATGGTCCAAAATAGCGTTTAGAGGCTGTTATTTCTGCAAAAGGGGGATCTACTAAATATTGATGTAATTGTTCTTTGAACAGTAAATATCCTAAAATCTTGTCTTAGAAACTTCGAATTTTAATCAATTTGGATCACTGGAAAATTCTCAGGTTTAAACAACCCTGAGAACCAAAATATTCCAAAACAATTCCTTAGAATATTCCAATTTAAAACAAATCTGGACCCCGAAAAGTTCCCAGTTCAGACCAACTGTGAGACTGAAATCATCTTAAGGCAATGCTCTGAACATCTTTGTCCTTTGATCACTGCAAAAAGTCAATGGTCTAAAACAAATGTGAAAATTAAAATATCAAAGGGATCCGGGTTAAAGTAACCTGAAGGTCTAAGAATATGGTGTCTCGTAATTAGTAAGGCAAGCGGCCTAATTAATTAGCTTACAGTCACCTCGGGTACAGAGTCTCGAAGTCAGTAGAGCGCCTGAATTGACTCAGAATCACTCATTGGGATGTCGGCGGCCGCCTCTGTCTGTTTCTGATCCTGTCTCTGAAAACTCTGGACCCAGAGGAATATTGGGATCTCAGTGGAACCTCCAAAACTGTGGTAGTGGGATTTGCTTCTCCGCGCTTAAACAATCAACTCGATCAGTCAGTCTTAGGAATGTAGAGAAACACTTTAATCCTGCAGTAAACAACCTGTGATGAGGCTGGTGTGAAGTTGATAGACTCCATTGTTTCAAAGTAACAAAAGCCACCATCTGTCTGTTTCTGAGAACAACGTATACATAGAATATTAAAACGCCTGAAAAGATTCTCCCACAATATTGCAGCGTTGACGTACAAGACAAGAAAACCAGATTCACCATTTGATATTTTTTGTTACACATATGGAATTTGTCTTCCCCCTGTAACCCAGCTGTGCAGAGAACACACGCATACCTGGAGCAGTGGGCAGCCATTGCTGTGGGCCCCAACAAAAGACGGTGAAGGCCTTGCTCAGTGGCAGTTTGTAGAGAATTTTTTTTGTGGGTTAGATACCTGGGCTTGGCAATGTGATTTCCTGGATTTCCTCATTTTGTCTCTCATTAGTTGAAGTGTCCCCATGATAAAAATTACGGACCTCTCTAATCTTTCTAAGTAGGAGAACTTGCACAACGAGTGGCAGACTAAATACTTGTTTGAGTTTGGGCTGTTAAATATAAATATACAGCAATGTGAAACTGCTTGTACTCGGAAAGATAGTAAAATTTATATAAATTCTAATACGTTACAATTACAAACCATAACAGTCAATACTGCAGGATTTGACTGAAATACTATAAGTGACACTGATGTATTACTTTTTAATACAAGCAGAAAAGTGACAATAAATGGGTGGAATCAAGTTAATCCTGTAAATCACTCACCTGCAAACTATGCAGTTCACTAACCAGACAGTGTGACTGGGAAGGGAAAGTCCTGGCCTGGCACCTTCTTGGTGTTCCCGGAAAGAACGATGGACCCCAGGCGGCTCAGGTGAAGCTCATCTCTGGGTTAGAGGACCGGACGCCACGCTGCATCAGGAAGAGAATAGTGGAGAACGATGGTGCCAAATTCACCTGGGGAAGTACAGGACACGAGCACGAGACTGTGGCATTACAGGAGACTGTGGCATTTACGGTCAATTCTAAAGTGTTTTACAGAAGAATCTCCAACAGTGAAAACACGGCCCTGAGGACTCGCCCCTCTGTGCCGGAGCAGGTGAAGAGCTGACGTCCTTGAACCAGTTAGCAGAGGTGAAAAATGGCTGTGGTGATGGAAAAGTCCTCTGCTTTTGCCACACTGGACACTTCCAGGTTCTCTCAAGTACAGGAGTGGAGACGACTACCCTGTGTCCGCTGCACCGGTAGGGCTGAAAATAAGACCACGGCGTCACAGGCAGCATTCCAGGAGTCACGGGCAGCCTCTAGCCTCGTTTTCCGTCAGTGGAGTTTGGACAGCCTCTACAACAGCTGGATCTGCCGTAATAGCTTGACGACCTCCTGAGAGCTTGTTCCTCCATGGTCACCTCGGAGTAAAAACAGAGACAACGGTCAGTAAGAGAGTACTGTACAGTAACACAGGGAGCAGAGAGCACAAGGATCACAACAAAGCTAATAAAAAAGAAGACATATCCACAAAAGTACCAAGTTCACCATTAAAGAGTACAACAGGCTTTATTACCTGAATGTGGTCAATGATCACAGTGGTGATGGTTGCAGTGTGTTACAATATTCAAACGCAGCATGAAATCCTTGTTCACTGTAATTATGTTTCACATTATGCAGTAGAGAGCATGAAGATCAAGGGTAAGATTGATCAACTGAACTGTGAAGTCTGCAGAAAAGAGTGCTCCTCTTGTCCTATAGAGTCCATAAAGGGGGGGGGGGGGAGCTGAAGCATGGAGCACTGGGCATTAGAAATATGACAGCGTTATGAGTGAATGATTAATAACTGAGGAAGAATTGAGGACAGGCTGATGAATAAAGACTCTAAAATAAACAGAATACATGCACACTATTAAATAAAAGTTCAGAAAGAATCCAGGTCTATATCATAGTGCTACTAAATGAGTTCATTCAAAGAGAGATGTGTATACGCTCAACAGGCAGGAGAAACAAAGCTAATAATTACCACTCAAAGCTTATATCAAGACACCAGCTTTAATCTGCCTCTGACCATTTTCACTGGTTAAACTATGGGGTTTTAGCGCCCCCACAAGGACGAAAAGAGGAATAGCAATAGCCTCTGAGCAGTAGTTCAATAAACACAAGGACGTTGACTAAGAACACAAATTTAGCACATATCCACAGAATTACACCATCCATACTAACCTGAAACAGCTCAGTAGCGTGAAACATGAAGAAATAACAGAAACCATGAATATTTAGTAATACATAGGTAAACACTGAAGCTACACTGCTAAGGAGATAGCTAGCATAGCAACAGAACTAAACCATTCCCAAACTAAATGAACAGCAGCTTACTTTGTGTCTCAGACTCTAAATTAAAGGCACCCACAGCCACACAGCTTGAGCAGTTTATAAAGTTCAGTCTTCCAGAGGAGCTACAGAGCTCGGTCACACCGGCTCGTTTACCCTGCGCACTGCTGCAAGACCACGCTGCTGCTTTACAGCGGAGGCTCCTGATTGGCTGAAACTCCACATTATATACTGACCAATGCAGCTGAAGCTTCATGAATATTAAATGAGGTCACCAATTTAAGGAGCTTTTGATAGATCCAGGGTTGGAGATCCACTCAGACATTTACTGAGGATTACTCAGATGCAGCCTGTGAACTTTTTAAAAACTAAGGGTGAAACAGTTAAAAGTTTGTCTGTAAACTGAATAAATCATTGTGTGCTCTCAAACAGTCTGGAGAAACCTGAACATGCTGCATGATTATCTAGATGTAATTGGCTTTACACAGAACCCAGCTGACCACTGAGTCTACAAACACACTGAAATCAGGAGGAAAATACTGATATTCTGGGTTAATAATAATTTACCTAAATGACAGTTTTCCTACACTTAGGATGGCAGCAGCAACACAAGCCCAGAATAGTGTTGTTGAGGTGAAAGAATTTGTGTAAATTCTAATAAGGTTGTTAAAGACAAAGTCTTGATACTGCAGGGTTTGTCTGAGATACTATGAGGGACACTGATTAATTTGGAGAATAGCAGAGAATGATTATGCCAAAGGCGTCATGCTGCCGCAGTGCCAAGGACACGGCATCTGGAAAACAAGAGACAGTGGTGTTACTCTTTGGGCTTAATACTTTTTAGTGGTTTTCAGTAGAATCTCCATTAATGAGAACACTGCCCTGAGGGGTTGTCCTTGACGGATAAAGCAGGTGAAGGCAAAGTAGCGGAGGACCTCAAACCGGCTGTGGTGGTAGAAGAGCCCTCAGTATTTTCAGGCCACGCTGACGCCCCCAGCCTCCAGTTTCAGTGTGGACAAAGCTTATGGACACACAAGTGACTCAGAAGCTGAACACTCAAGGAGTCATCAAAAAGTTTAACATTGCTCTGCTCCGACCTGGATAAATTAGCATTTTCAATGGGGCCGCTGGTGCTCCCCATCCAATGTCACAAACACAAAACACGAAACTCTTTGGCCCCAATACTTTTAAGAGTTTTATCAACAATAAAAACATTGCCCACTGTGAGGATTGAAGAACTGAACCTCGCACCAGTTAGTTGAGGTGAAAACCTTCTGTGGTGGTGGTGGAGCCCTCGGTTTTTCCAGGCCATGCAGACGGCCCCAGACCCTCTCCGGTGCGGGAGCATAGACAACAACCCTCTATGTCCGCCACGCCGGTAGTGCTGAATTTAAAATGCCCAGCGTTGGAAGAGTCCTGGGCAGCCTACAGCCTCGTCTTCCATCGGTGGAGTTTGGACTGCCAGCAGCTGTCAAACCTGATGACCTCCTTGCAAAGCGCCTGGAGATCTCGCTCCGACAGAAACACAAATGACGGTCAGTGAGAGAGTACTGTACAGTAACACAGGGAGCAGACAGCACAAGGATCACAACAACTGGCTCAGATAAAGAAGACAAAGCTAATATTAAGTATACTCTACTATAAAGTAGAGATGATCGCTCAATGGATCGTATCGAATGACCTCAAGATTTAAAAGCAGAACCACATCGAAACAAACAAAAAAAAATCTAAATATAAAAAATGTGGAGGATAGAATCACTGCGTTTAAAGGTCACTGCTTTTAGCCATTCAACATGATCACAGGTAGATCACTGAACTTTCATTCTAAATCCAGTGAAACTAATATTAAATCAATACAAACATCATTTTTGTTTAGACAGACAGATGCAGATCCATATGGGCTTATATTCTCTATTCTCTCCTGTACATAAGGCACTCCTGAACTGATTCTTTTTTTTTTTTTTTTTAAAGACAAAGTTTTAAAGTTCCTTTAGTGAGTACTTGTGAGAACCAGACAATATTAATATCTGATCATCAGACTGCTGCAAAACAATTACATCATTTAGTGATTAAGATATGTCAGGTGTCATGTCTAAAATATGCACATCCACACTATCATACACATAGTCACTGCAACAACAATGGCCTCCTTTTCCAAAAGGGACTTTTTAACTAGAGATGCACCCTTTCAACCTTTGACAGAGCTCCATGTGACCCATCAGGTTCTCTGCTCTGTCAGATCCCAAGAATATGCTACTGGGCCTATTTTAAGTGGAAATATCCCTACACTAGGACCAGCAGCAGAAAACCCTGAATCTGTACATTGTAGGTTTAGACTGAAAGCTCCCAATAAGTCACGTCCTAGTAAATTCACAGGGCAATGTGTGGAGACCGTAAACCAGTGTTTTACTGTTCTATAACACACAAAGTCTGAGAAATCTGGTAGAAATCTGATTCCCAAAAAGTTCAGTGAGTCTCAGAGAACAGAGGACTGATTTAAGGTGCAGATACCTAAAGAAAGAGGTATTGGACACATTACATTGCTCTTTAATAGCCTGGAAAGATCTTAACCCATTTTCAATGCAGATATCACCTGGAGGTCGAGCTCCTGTGCTCCCCCATTGGGGGCAATGAAACCGCATTCCCCATCAGTAAATTATGATTATGAAAGAGTGCTCATGCTATATAAGAGTTTGTTTGCCTAAACAAGAGCTCTAGCCAGCTGCAACCGAGCCAATGAATGGGGTCATGTGACTCCCCCTAAAGTAGTTTTCTGACGATACAATTACGAACCTTGCGGAGAACAGAGACAGTCTCCATACTGCAGGATTTGTCTGAGATACTATGAGGGACACTGTAGATCATGGAAATTATTACCTGCCAACTATCCAGCGGCCTACCCTGGGGTCCTGAGTGGTGTCAAGAAAATGTGTGGCAGAGCTCCTTCCGGACCTCACTGCATCGAGCAGAGAAAAGTGGAGAATGATGGTACTGAAGCCACCTGGTGATGTCCAGGAATCCTGAAAAAAAGACTGAGTCGTTACTCTTTGGTCCTGATACTCTTAAGGGTTTTACAGTAGAACCTCCAACAACAAAAATACAGCCCTGTTGTCCTCGGTAAGGGAGCAGGTGAAGTCGAAGAACTGAACCTTGCGCCAGTTGGTTGAGGTAAAAACCGTGGTGATTGAGGAGCCCTCGGCTTTTCCAGACCATGCCAACGGCCCTAGGTCCTTTCCAGTGCGGGAGTGGAGACAACAACCCTGTGTCCGCCGTGCCGGTAGTGCTGGATTTAAGATGGCCAGCGTTGGAGGAGTCACGGGCAGCCTCGACTTCCGTCTGTAAAGTTTGTACAGCCTCCGTCAAGCTTGATGACCTCCTTGCAGAGCATCAGGAGATGTCGCTCCTCAGCAGTCGCCAAGTTTCTCGAGTATAAACACAGACAGAAACGCAAACGACGGTCAGTGAGACAGAGTACTGTAAAGTAACACAGGAAGCAGAGAACACAAGGATCACAGTAACTGACTCCGATGAAGACGACAAAGCTAATATTAAAGACTATAAAGTAGGGACTCAACTGTTCGTGTTGAATCAGTTTTAAAAGCAGAATCGCATCGAAATAAAAAAAATATTGAAAAAGTGTAGGATAGGATTACTGCGTATATATGTCAATGCTTTTAGCCATTCAACATTGCCACAGGTAGACATGGGACACTGAGCATAGCAAGGACTATCAGCTGTTTTGCTTGCCCAACTTTAACCAGAGATGCTCCCTTTATTGACCCAATATCATTCATTCTGAGACCAGAAATGTTTTGGAAATTCGTCAACAAAATGTATTAGTCTCAGTTTCGCCATTCTCACTTGGCAGCTCAGATCTTGACCGTGTAACAGAAGTATCATCAATTATTTATACCCTCAATATATTTATACTGGTTATATTGATTTCCCACAATTAAAACAAGTACATCCTCTCCTACCTTCAGTCGCGCCCGCTCCAGAGTCTCCTGCCTCAGTCTGGCAGTACATTAACTGAGCTTGTAACAATGTCTCCTGTATTAATTTCACGTGTAGGCCGAACTCTTTGGGTATTAAACTTTGCTCTGTAGTTTTAGAACCATGGAAATAATCAAAATTATTATTATTATTATTATTATTATTTCATCATCATCAGTTCCAAAACCTTGCTTCAGAATCTTTGAATTTTCTACAAAAAATAAATTTGGATCCCTTTACAAAATTATCCTAAAACATTGTCTAAATATCTAGATTCTCAGGGTTGTTAAAACCAGAGAATTTTTCAGGGATCGAAATGTATCGCAATTCAAAGTTTCCAAGACAACTGTGAGACTGAAATTATCTTAAGGCAATGCTTTGGACATCTTCATCCTTTGAGTCCGGGTCGCAGCAAAAACTCAATGACCTAAAACTAATTTGAAAATTAAAATATCAAAAGAGATCTGGGATAAAGTAACCTGAAGGTCTCAGAATATGGTGTCACGTCTCCTCCTGTTTATTCTAAATTCGTAAGGCAAGCGGTCTAATTAATTAGCTTACAGTCACCTCGGGTACAGAGTCTCGGAGTCAGTAGAGCGCCTGAATTGACTCAGAATCACTCATTGGGATGTGGGCGGCCGCCTCTGTCTGTTTCTGATCCTGTCTCTGAAAACTCTGGACCCAGAGGAATATTGGGATCTCAGTGGAACCTCCAAAACTGTGGTAGTCTAATTTTACTGTGGTAATCTATTTTTAGAGTTAGAGTTTTAAATTTAGAATAAATGCAAAAAGAACCGATTTTATGACCCCCACCAACGTAACACACAGACCTATGCCCTAAATTTAGTTTCACAGAGAGTAAACTAAGGTGGTTCACTTCAGACGGGCCTGGACACGTACTGGCTTAAGCAGGTTTGGAGGTTTGGAGTCTGACTGTTTGAGGCTGTGGACAGGTGTCTTTTATACTGATAACGATGTCCAACAGGTGCCATTAATACAAGCAACGAGTGAAGGACAGAAGAACTTCTTAAAAGCTACAGGTCTGTGAGAGCCAGAAATCTTGCTTGTTTGTGGGTGATCAAATACTTATTTTCCATCATAATTTACAAATAAATTCTTTAAAAATCCTACAATGTGATTTCCTGGATTTTTTTCTCATTTTGTCTCTCATAGTTGACGAGTACCTATGATGAAAATTACAGACCTAGTAGGAGAACTTGCACAATTAGTGGCTGACTAAACACTTTTTTGCCCAACTCCTGCTTGTACTCGGAAAGGAAGAATAGATATAAATTCTAATTAGATTTTTAAAGCAGATTGTCAGACGTTACAATTACAAACCATGACAGTCTCAATACTGCAGGATCTGTCTGAAATACTACGAATGAGACTGATATTACTTTTTAATACAAGCAGCAAAAGTGACAGAATAAATGGGTGGAATCAAGTAAATCATGCAAATCACCTACCTGTAAACTATGTGACAAATCTGTCCCACAGCCAGCAGTGGAGCTCAAAGAGCTGGGTAAACTGTTCGCTCACTCATCGGTAGGTGGGCAAGGGGCTGAAGACTATGTCCAGACGCGTGCAGCAGTGTTTCTTCAGGACCTTGCTGCATTGGGTGGACAATAGTAGAGGTTAAAGATACAGGAGTCACACTGCCAATTAAATTCAAAGTTTATTTATATAGAGCTTTTCACAACAAATGTCACAAAGCGCTTTACAGAGATCCTTGTCCACGTCTCTTATGAGCAAGCACCACAACGGAGGTGGTAGCGACAGTGGCAAGGAAAACTCCCTCATATTAAGAGGAAGAAACCTTGAGAGAAACCAAGTCTGAAGAACCCATCTGCCTTAGGTCGACCTGCACAGCACAACCATTACACTAAGAACTAGACAGAGAGATAATGAAGAGCTATAGCTAATGTAGGAACAGGTTATGAAGTATGTGTGTGAGTAGGTGCTGGACATATGCTCAGTGTTAATGTTGAAGTCCATGCTGAGTAGAGCGACAGGCCTGATTCCAGAACATGGATGAATGAACACCTCCAGACTGGACGGCAGGGCATCTCAGTACATGTAAAAAAGAGAGGGAGGGAGCGAGAGAGAGAGGGATTAGGATGGTTGTGTTGTGCTGAGTAGTGGGACAGGCCTGATACCAAGACGCAGGAACCGAACCGAAAAAGGGCAACTCCAGGCAGGCAGCTCAGGACATGAGGGGAGAGAGACAAAAAGATAAAGATTAGAACAAGGTTTACGTTTAGTGAGAGACCTGTAGCAGAAATAGTTAGAGAGACCACCACAATAGTAGTAATAAAAAGCCTGTAATCAGAGCAGGACAGAACAGTGGTGTTATGTAATTAAAACAGGACAAAACACAGAACTGGTGAGTTATCTGAAAGCTGGTGTAAAGAGAAACGTTTTTAATTCAGATTTAAAGACTGAGAGCGTGTCTGATTCCCGGATATTAACAGGGAGGTTGTTCCAAAGTTGGGGGGCTTTATAAAAGAACGCTCTTCCTCATGCACTGTTTTTTCTAATACATGGGACTGATAATAGGCCAGCATCTTGCGAGCGTAGTGTACGTGGAGGGCTGTAAGGTGTAAGAAGTTCCTCCAGATAATGTGGGGTCAAACCATTGAGAAATTATGTTAGAAGTATTTTATAATCTATGAATTTTGACAGGTAACCAGTGTAAGGATGAAAGAATTGGACTAATATGATTAAATTCCCTAGCTCTAGTTAGTACCCTTGAGCTGGAGTTTATGAAGAAATTTACATGAAGTTTATAGTATTTACAGAAAGTGTGCAACAATTATTTAAACAAAATTGGGCACATTGTACTAATTATTGGAACACAATTAGTTTTGTAAGCTCATTGACCCTTGACCTACATATACAGGGGAAACCAATTATGAGAAGGAGGTTAAGGTTTTTCTCCTCTTTGCATCTTCTCTGAAGAGTGGCAACATGGGAGCCTTAACACAACTCACAAATGACCTGAAAAAGATTGTTCAACATCATGGTTTAAGGGAAGAATACAAAAAGCTCAGATTTCAGCTGTCAGTTTCCACTGTGAGGAACATAGTGAGGAAATGGAAGACCACAAGCACAGTTCTAGTTACGGCCCGAAGTGGCAGGCCAAGAAAAATCTCAGATAGGCAGAATTGAAGGATGGTGAGAACAGTCAGTCAACCCACAGACCAGCTCCAAAGACCTACATCATCTTGCAGCAGATGGAGTCACTGTGCATCGTTCAACTATTCAGCACACTTTGCACAAGGAGAGGCTGTATGGGAGAGTAATGCAGAAGAAGCCTTTTCTGCGCACAAGCCACAAACAGAGCCGCCGTAGGTCTGCTAAAGTACATTTGGACAACCCAGCTTCATTTTAGAATAAGGTGCTGTGGGCCAATGAAACTAAAATTTAGTTATTTGGACATAAGGGGGCTGTATGCATGGTGGAAAGAGAACAGCATTCCAAGACAAACACTTGCTACCCACAGTAAAATCTGGTGGAGGTTCCATCATGCTGTGGGGCTGTGTGGCCAGTGCAGGTACTGGGAATCTTGTTAAAGTTGAGGGTCACATGGATTCCAGTCAATATCAGCAGATTCTTGAGAACAATGTTCAACAATCAGTGAGAAAGTTGAAGTTGCGCCGGGGCTGGATACTGCAACAAGACAATGACCCTAAACACTGCTCAAAATCTACTAAGGCATTCATGCAGAGGAACAAGTACAACATTCTAGAATGGCCATCTCAGTCCCCAGACCTGAATATTACTGAAAATCTGTGGTGTGATTTAAAGCGGACTGTCCATGCTCAGAAATCATCAAACCTGACTGAACTGGAGATGTTCTGTAAAGAAGAATAGTCCAAAATACCTTTAACCAGAATTCAGACTCTCATTGAAAGCAATAGCAAGCGTTTAGAGGCTGTTATTTCTGCAAAAAGGGGATCTACTAAATATTGATGTAATTGTTCTTTGAAAAGTACTAAAAAATTAACTAAAATCTTGTCTTAGAAACTTCGAATTTTAATCAATTTGGATCACTGAAAAATTCTCGGGTTTAAACAACCCTGAGAACCAAAATATTCCAAAACAATCCCTTAGAATATTCCAATTTAAAACAAATCTGGACCCCGAAAAGTTCCCAGTTCAGACCAACTGTGAGACTGAAATCATCATAAGGCAATGCTTTGAACATCTTTGTCCTTTGATCGCTGTAAAAAGTCAATGGTCTAAAACAAATTTGAAAATTAAAATATCAAAGGGATCCGGGTTAAAGTAACCTGAAGGTCTAAGAATATGGTGTCTCGTAATTAGTAAGGCAAGCGGCCTAATTAATTAGCTTACAGTCACCTCGGGTACAGAGTCTCGAAGTCAGTAGAGCGCCTGAATTGACTCAGAATCACTCATTGGGATGTGGGCGGCCGCCTCTGTCTGTTTCTGATCCTGTCTCTGAAAACTCTGGACCCAGAGGAATATTGGGATCTCTGTGGAACCTCCAAAACTGTGATAGTGGGATTTGCTTCTCCGCGCTTAAAGAATCAACTCGATCAGTCAGTCGTAGGAATGTAGAGAAACACTTTAATCCTGCAGTAAACAACCTGTGATGAGGCTGGTGTGAAGTTGATAGACTCCATTGTTTCAAAGTAACAAAAGCCACCATCTGTCTGTTTCTGAAAACAACGTATACATAGAATATTAAAACGCCTGAAAAGATTCTCCCACAATATTGCAGCGTTGACGTACAAGACAAGAAAAACCAGATTCACCATTTGATATTTTTTGTTACACATATGGAATTTGTCTTCCCCCTGTAACCCAGCTGTGCAGAGAACACACGCACACCTGGAGCAGTGGGCAGCCATTGCTGTGGGCCCCAACAAAAGACGGTGTAGGCCTTGCTCAGTGGCAGTTTGCCGAGCCCAGGTATCTAACCCACAAAAAAAGTTCTCTACAGTGTGATTTCCTGGATTTACTCATTTTGTCTCTCATTAGTTGAAGTGTACTCATTATGAAAATTACAGACCTCTCTAATCTTTCTCAGCAGGAGAACTTGCACAACGAGTGGCTGACTAAATACTTGTTTGCTGTATATTTAACAGCCCAAACTCAATGTGAAACTGCTTGTACTTGGAAAGATAGTAAAATTTATATAAATTCTAATATGTTACAATTACAAACCATAACAGTCAATACTGCAGGATTTGACTGAAATACTATGAGTGACACTGATGTATTACTTTTTAACACAAGCAAAAAAGTGACAGAATAAATGGGTGGAATCAAGTTAATCCTGTAAATCACTTACCTGCAAACTATGCAGTTCACTAACCAGACAGTGTGACTGGGAAGGGCCTGTCAGTCCTGGCCTGGTACCTTCTTGGTGTTCCCGGAAAGAACGATAGACCCTAGGCGGCTCAGGTGAAGCTCATCTCTGGGTTAGAGGACCGGACGCCACGCTGCATCAGGAGGAGAATAGTGGAGAACGATGGTGCAAAAGTCACCTGGCGACGTCCAGGACGGGGGCACCTGAAAAAAAACAGGAGACTGTGGCATTACTGTTTAGGGTCAATTCTAAAGTGTTTTACAGAAGAATCTCCAAGAGTGAGAACACCGCCCTGAGGACTCGCCCCTCTGTGTCGGAGCAGGTGAAGAGCTGACGTCCTTGAACCAGTTAGCAGAGGCGAAAAATGGCTGTGGTGATGGAAAAGTCCTCTGCTTTTCCCAGCCACACTGGACACTTCCAGGTTCTCTCAAGTACAAGAGTGGAGACGACTACCCTGTGTCCGCTGCACCGGTAGGGCTGAAAATAAGACCACAGCGTCACAGGCAGCATTCCAGGAGTCACAGACAGCCTCTAGCCTCGTCTTCCGTCGGTGGACAGCCTCTACAACAACAGCTGGATCTGCCGTAACAGCTTGACGACCTCCTGAGAGCTTGTTCCTCCATGGTCACCTCGGAGTAAAAACACAGACAACAGTCAGTGAGAGAGTACTTTACAGTAACACAGGGAGCAGAGCACAAGGATCACAACAAAGCTAATAAAAAAGAAGACATATCCACAAAAGTACCAAGTTCCCCATTAAAGAGTACAACAGGCTTTATTACCTGAATGTGGTCAATGTTCACAGTGGTGATGGTTGCAGTGTGTTACAATATTCAAACGCAGCATGAAATCCTTGTTCACTGTAATTATGATGTTTCACATTATGCAGTAGAGAGCATGAAAATCAAGGGTAAGATTGATCAACTAAACTGTGAAGTCTGCAGACAAGAGTGCTCCTCTTGTCCTATAGAGTCCATAAAGGGGGGGGGGGGGGGGTGCTGAAGCATGGAGCACTGGGCATTAGAAATATGACAGCGTTATGAGTGAATGATTAATAAGTGAGGAAGAATTGAGGACAGGCTGATGAATAAAGACTCTGAAATAAACAGAATACATGCACAATATTAAATAAAAGTTCAGAAAGGCTCCAGGTCTATATCATAGTGCTACTAAATGAGTTCATTCAAAGAGAGATGTGTATACGTTCAACAGGCAGGAGAAACAAAGCTAATAATTACAACTCAAAGCTTAGATCAAGACAACAGCTTTAACCTGCCTCTGACCATTTTCACTGGTTAAACTACGGGGTTTTAGCGCCCCCACAAGGACGAAAAGAGGAATAGCAATAGCCTCTGAGCAGTAGTTCAATAAAACACCAGGACGTTGACTAAGAACGCAAATTTAGCACATATCCACAGAATTACACCATCCATACTAACCTAAAACAGCACAGTAGCATGAAACATGAAGAAATAACAGCAAACCATGAATATTCAGTAATACATAGGTAAACACTGAAGCTACACTGCTAAGGAGATAGCTAGCATAGCAACAGAACTAAGCCATTCCCAAACTAAATGAACAGGAGCTTACTTTGTGTCTCTGACTCAAAATGAAAGGCACCCACAGCCACACAGCTTGAGCAGTTTCTAAAGTTCAGACTTCCAGAGGAGCTACAAAGCTCGGTCACACCGGCTCATTTGCCCTGCGCACTGCTGCAAGACCACGCTGCTGCTTTACAGCTGAGGCTCCTGATTGGCTGAAACTCCACATTATATACTGACCAATGCAGCTGAAGCTTCATGAATATTAAATGAGATCACCAATTTAAGAAGCTTTTGATAGATCCAGGGTTGTCTGTCCCCCAGTCTGGAGGAACCTGAACATGCTGCATGATTATTTAGATGAAAATGGCTTTACAGAGAACCCAGCTGACCATTGAGTAAACAACAAACACACTGAAATCAGGAGGATAATACTGATTATCTGGGTTACTGATACACTTAGGATGGCAGCAGCAAAATCTCTGAATAGTGTTGTTCAGGTGGAAGAATCTGCAGCAATTCTAATAAGGTTGTTAAAGACAAAGTCTCAATGCTGCAGGGTTTGTCTGAGATACTATGAATGACACTGATAAAAAAAAAAATTAATACAAGCAAAAAAATGACATCACAAATGTTTAATAAATGAAAGCATTGAAAGCGAAGCATTGTGCTAAAGGAATCACGCTACCGCAGTGCCAAGGGAAGCCGCCTGGCAAAGGCAGAAGACCGTGGTGTTACTCTTTGGGCTCGATACTTTTTAGTGGTTTTCAGTAGAATCTCCATCAATGCGAACACTGTCCTGAAGGGTTGTCCTTGAGGGATGAAGCAGGTGAAGGCAAAGTAGCGGAGGACCTCAAACCGGCTGTGGTGGTGGAAGAGCCCTCAGTATTTTCAGGCCACGCTGACGCCCCCAGCCTCCGGTTTCAGTGTGGACAAAGCTTATGGACACACAAGTGACTCAGAAGCTGAACACTCAAGGAGTCATCAAAAAGTTTAACATTGCTCTGCTCCGACCTGGATAAATTAGCATTTTCAATGGGGCCGCTGGTGCTCCCCATCCAATGTCACAAACACAAAACACGAAACTCTTTGGCCCCGATACCTTTAAGGGTTTTACCAACAATAAAAACATTGCCCACTGTGAGGATTGAAGACCTGAACCTCGCACCAGTTAGTTGAGGTGAAAACCTTCTGTGGTGGTGGTGGAGCCCTCGGTTTTTCCAGGCCATGCAGACGGCCCCAGACCCTCTCCGGTGCGGGAGTGGAGACAACAACCCTCTGCCTCGTCTTCCGTTGGTGGAGTTTGGACTGCCAGCAGCTGTCAAGCCTGACGACCTTCTTGCAGAGCGCCTGGAGATCTCGCTCCGACAGAAACACAAATGACGGTCAGTGAGACAGAGTACTGTACAGTAAAACAGACTGCTGCAAAACAATTACATCATTTAGTGATTAAGATATGTTCGGTGTCATGTCTAAAATATCCACATCATACACATCAGCACTGCAACAACAATGGCCTCCTTTTCCAAAAGGGAATTTTTAACTAGAGATGCACCCTTTATTGACCCAATATCATTCATTCGGAGACCAGAAATGTTTTAGAATTTCATCAACCAAAACTGGCAAGTCATCAGTCTCAGTCTCGTCATTCTCACTTGGCAGCTCAGATCTTGACCGTGTAACAGAAGTATCATCGATTATTTGTATCCTCAATGTATTTATACTGGGTCCAAAAATACTATTGCTTTTCCAATATTTAGCATCAAGACTATATCCTTCCCCCTGCCCCCCTTTCTTGCCCAGGAGAAATATGCAATTCACCTGCATCTCTAAACAACTGACTATGTCCTTCATCCAAAACTACATGGGCCAGAGACAACCAAAACAGAATTAATTTCCCAGCAAATCCTTACATTTAGACTGGGTTCCTCATTGCATTTCAAAATCCTCTTTACAGACTGTCTACATTTTCTCCCACCTTATCCTATTCAGCATAGTCTGGTTCTGGTTCTGTAACTGAACTCAGGTTTTTGCTGCTCTGACCTTCTTGATCTATTTTGCTGATCCAGAGTACGGCTTCTCAAGTGTTGCCACTTTCCTGATCTAAACGCTCTACAAAACAGTCTGATCGCCCACAATTAAAACAAGCACATTCTCTCTTACCTTCAATCTCACCTGCTCCAGAGTCCCCTGCCTCAGTCCGGCAGTACATTAACTGAGCTTGTAACAATGTCGCCTTATGTATTAATTTCATGTGTACAGTCCGAACTCGGCAGCCTTGTCTTAGAACCTTCGAAATCTCCAATTTGAAAATCCCTAAAAAATATCATTGAGTTCCAAAATCTTGCTTCTACTTCTTTGAATTTTCTAAAAAATACATTTGGATCCCTTTACATAATTCTCTAGGTTGAACAGTACTGAGAAATATCCTACAATTAAATTAGCTAAATAAATTTGAAAGATTTTCTGGTTTAAACAACCGTGAGAATCTAAATATTCCAAGACAATATCTTAATCTTCCAATTTAAAACAAATCTGGACACCAAGAAATTCCCAGTTCAGACAACTGTGAGACCCAAATGATCTTAAGGCAATGTTTTGGACATCTTCATTCTTTGAGTCCAGATTGCTGCAAAAACTCAATGATCTAAAACAAACTTTAAAATTAAAATATCAAAAGGGATCCGGGTTACGAATATGGCATCCCGTCTCCTCCAGTTTATTCTAAATTCGTAAGGCAAGCGGTCTAATTAATTTTCTTACAGTCACCTCGGGTACAGAGTCTCGGAGTCAGTAGAGCGCCTGAATTGACTCAGAATCACTCATTGGGATGTCGGCGGCCGCCTCTTTCTGTTTCTGATCCTGTCTCTGAAAACTCTGGACCCAGAGGAATATTGGGATCTCAGTGGAACCTCCAAAACTGTTGTAGTCGGATTTGCTTCTCCACGCTTAAAGAATCAACTCGATCAATTTGGCTTCCCCCTGTAACCCAGCTGGGCAGTGAGACACCACCACCCCCCACCGCCCCCCCCATGAACAGTGAGCACACGTGCCTGGAGCAATGGGCAGCCATTGCAGTGGCGCCCGCAAAAGAAGGTGAAGGTCTTGCTCAAGGAGTGGCAGTTTGACGAGCCCGGGTATCGAACCCACAACGCTGTCATCAATAACCTGAAGCTCTAACCGCTGAGCCACCACTGCCCCCTACAGCTGCTTATCGTTACCAGATTGTCGCTATTATTGGGCTTCGAACATCAGGGCTGTTCCTGCATGTTACATGTTGCTCTGTTCAAAACTACCCATACAAGAATCTTTGTCTAGCTGTTTACTAAACCAGACTGTGAAATTCCCTGAAAATCTGGCTGCAGTTTGAACAGTCTTTTCACTAAATGAATTATCTATACACAGCCCGATGATGAACAACAACCTTCACTCTCTCTACCATTGATGAGGCCTTTTCATCTTGGAGAGAAAAAAAAAAAGTTTGTGCCCACAAACTTCCTAGTCATTAGACACGGTTCTGAATGTCAACCCATAGATAAAACATGTAATTGGCACCATATCTGTTACTGAACTCATTTCATATGAAACCCTTACAAGTATTAAAGCAGCAGTAGGTGGAGGATCCATCTGTCCATCTATATATATTTACTGAATGGTGGTAAAATATTGTAGATAACTCCACATCTACATGTTTAACCCATTATAATTCAGTTTATAATGTGTTTAAAAAAGTGCATTCCTTACACTGGACTAAAGCATAGCTGGATAAATTTGTTTAAAACAAGAATCTAATGTGTAATAGATGTCAAACAGAACCAACACAGGCACACGTTTTGGTTTTGTCCAAAAATGACTTTTGGAATTATGTTGGACTTCTTTTCAGGAGTCTTCAAACAGACGATCCAGCCTTTCCCTACAACAGCAATATTCGGGGTGACCGCTCAAGAGCTTTATCTGGGGAAATCCTGTTCAAAGGGTGCTGGCTAAGACTGCTTAGATTACTTAAAGGGAAAAAGAAAACCCCTCTTACCTAAAATTGGGTGCAGTGGTAAATTCAATACTACTTGGCAACCTGTCTTGACAATATGGAGTCAGGTGAAGCTCATCTCTGCGGTAGAGGACCGGACGCAGCCGAAAACTATCCCAGTTTTCTACATAGTCAGCGCAGACGGACTTGTCCCGCAGCCAGCAGTGGAGCGATAAGAGCTGGGGAAACGGCTCCCTCACTCGTCAGTAAGTGGGCAGGGGGCCGAAGACGATAATGCTGGGGTCGGCATTTTTCACCCAAACAGTGTACAAAAGCGTACGGCAGTGCTTCTTCAGGGCCACGCTGCATCAAGAGCTTTATCTGGATAAATCTTGGTCTAAAAGTGCTGGCTAAGACTGCTTAGATTACTTAAAGGGAAACAGGAAAAACTCTCCTACCTAAAACTGGGTGCAGTGAACTTTCATAACTTCACTGACAATGACTGCTTTAGGGGCTAGAGATTGTATATTTAACAGCCCAAATTCAACAGCAGAACTGCTTGGAAAGATGGAAGAATTGATATAAATTCTAATAAGAATTTTAGAGCAGATTACAAACCACAGTCTCAATACTGCAGGATTTGTCTGAAATAGTATGAGTGACGATGCACAAAAAGCAGAAAAGTGACAGAATCATGTAAATCACTTACCTGCCAACTACGCAGTTGACTAACCTGACAGTGTGACTGGGAAGAGCCAGTCAGTCCTGGCCTGGCACATTCTTGATGTATCCGGAGAAAAAGATGGACCCCAAGTGGCTCAGGTGAAGCTCATCTCTGTGTTCGAGGACCAGACACAGCCGCAAGCTCTCCCAGTTGTCTACAAAGTCAGCACAGACAGACCTGTCCCGCAGCCAGCAGTGGAGCGTGAAGAGGTGGGGAAACGACTCGCTCACTCTTCGGTAAGCAGGCAGGGGGCCGAAGACAATGATCCCGATGATCCTTTTCCGAACAGCATCCAGAAGCGTATGGCAGTGCTTCTTCAAGGCTACGTTGCATCACGCAGAGAATAGTTGAGAATGATGGTGCCAAAGCCACCTAGAAAACTGGAGACTGTGGTGTTACTCTTTAGGGTCGATACTTAAGAGTTTTACAGAAGAATCTCCAACAGTGAGAACACTGCCCTGAGGAGCTGTCCTCTGTGCCGGAGCAGGTGAGGAGCGGAGGACCTTAAACCGCTTAGCGGAGATAAAAAAAATAAATAAATAAAAAAAACGACCGTGGTGGTGGACTCCTCCTCTGCTTTTCCCAGCCACGCTGACACTTCCGTGCCCTCTCCGGTGCGGGAGAGGAGATGACGACCTTCTAAGTCTGCCACGTCGGTACTGCTGGAATTACAGCCTCGTCTTCCATCTGTGGAGTTTGGACTGCTTCTACAACTGCAGCTGGATCTGCCGTACAAGCTTGACAACCTCATGGAGAGCTTGTTCCTCCGTGGTCAAGCAGAGAGCACTAGCATTACAACAATTGGCTCAGATAAAGAAGATAAAGCTAATAAAAAGGGACCCAGTTCCCCATTAAAGAGTACAATACGCGTTATTACCTGAATGTGGTCAATGATCACAGTGGTAATGGGTGCAGTGTTACAATATTCAAACAGCATGAAATCCTTGTTCACTGTAATTATGATGTTTCACATCATGCAGGAGAGAGCATGAAAATCAAGGGCAAGATTGATAAACTGAACTGTGAAGTCTGCAGACAAGAGAAATCTGCTCAGAGTAGAAACAGAACCTGATGCACAAGCAAAAGCTGAAATCTAAACTTGCCACTTTTCTGACAGGACAAGTTTCTGATTTGAAAAAATAAAATAACGCTCAGTATGTAGGGAGTATCAGCATTATCACCAAAAGTATCAGCCATAGGCATGTCAAAAGTTGGACTTCATTAAAGAGACTAAACCAGGTGGAGTGTGAATAAAGACAGATGTAAAAACAGTAAAAATTTAAGCAGCCATGTCCGATCCCCTCACGTGCCACACCTCCCAATAAGATTTTTAAACCAGGTTCTTTTCTTGTAAACAAATGTTTGGTTTGTGTGTGGTAGTGTGGTAGGCATAAAATAAATACTTTATTTTAAATATATATTCACAGACCAGCAGCTTTTTTGCAGCAGTTAGAGCACAAAGTAAATCAGAGAAATCTGGTAGAAATCTGATCCCCAAAAATACCCCCCCCACCAAGAAAAAAAAATAACACCAAGATGATTCCTTATGCAGCTTTTCCAATCTCCAGCTTTTGTGCTTCTGTGTACATTATGGATTAATGGTGTCAGACAGAATCTATGTAGAAATTTCCAGTGGATTATTGGGTGATCAGGATTCCTCAAAGATAAAACAATCATTTCTCATGCATTTTTCTCAAAACATACAAAAAATTACTTAAGATCCTTGGACCACACAGACCAACCCGTCTACAAGAGGCTCAAAGTAAAAAATTGTAAATACTGGAAGCCGAGCAAGACTGGAGTAAAGCACTTTAAGCATTAGTTGAGGCTGTAATTTGGAGTTCAGTGAGTCTCAGAGAACAGAGGACTGATTTAAGGTGCAGATACCTAAAGAAAGAGGTATTGGACACATTACATTGCTCTTTAATAGCCTGGAAAGATCTTAACCCATTTTCAATGCAGATATCACCTGGAGGTCGAGCTCCTGTGCTCTCCCATTGGGGGCAATGAAACAGCATTATGATTATGAAAGAGTGGAGAGTGCTCATGCTATATAAGAGTTTGTTTGCCTAAACAAGAGCTCTAGCCAGCTGCAACCGAGCCGATGAATGGGGTCATGTGACTCCCCCTAAAGTAGTTTTCTGACGATACTGGGACACTGATACTACTTTTTAAATCAAGCAGAGAAATGACAGAATAAATGATTATAAAATCCAGTAGATCATGTAAATTATTACCTGCCCACTATCCAGCTGCCCACCCTGGGGTCCTGTCTTTTTCCGAGTGGTGTCCAGAAAGTGTGTGGCAGAGCCCCTTCCGGGCCTCACTGCATCGGGCAGAGAAAAGTGAAGAATGATGGTACTGAAGCCACCTGGTGATGTCCAGCACTCCTGAAAAAAAAGACTGAGTCGTTACTCTTTTGTCCCGATACTCTTAAGGGTTTTACAGTAGAACCTCCAACAACGAAAATACAGCCCTGAGGAGGTGTCCTCGGTGAGGGAGCAGGTGAAGTCGAAGAACTGAACCTTGCGCCAGTTGGTTGAGGTAAAAACCGTGGTGATTGAGGAGCCCTCTGCGTTTCCAGGCCATGCCAACGGCCCTAGGTCCTTTCCAGCGCGGGAGTGGAGACAACAACCCTCTGTGTCCGCCTTGCCGGTAGTGCTGGATTTATGATGGCCAGCGTCGGAGGAGTCACGGGCAGCCTCGACTTCCGTCGGTGGAGTTTGTACAGCCTTCAACAGCAACAGCAGTCAAGCTTGATGACCTCCTTGCAGAGCACCAGGAGATGTCGCTCCTCAGCAGTCGCAAAGTTTCTCGAGCATAAACACAGACAAACGCAAACGATGATCAGTGAGACAGAGTACTGCACAGTAACACAGGGAGCAGAGAGCACAAGGATCACATCAGTCGACTCAGATGAAGACGACAAAGCTAATATTAAAGACTATAAAGTAGGGACTCAACTGTTCGTGTCGAATCAGTTTTAAAAGCAGAATCGCATCGAAAAAAAATATGGAAAAAGTGTAGGATAGGATTACTGCGTTTATATGTCAATGCTTTTAGCCATTCAACATTGCAACAGGTAGACATGGGACATTGAGCATAGTAAGGCCTATCGGCTGTTTTGCTTGCACTACTTTAACCAGAGATGCTCCCTTTATTGACCCAATATCATTCATTCTGAGACCAGAAATGTTTTGGAAATTCGTCAACAAAAGTCATTAGTCTGTTTCGCCATTCTCACTTGGCAGCTCAGATCTTGACCGTGTAACAGAAGTATCATCAATTATTTATACTCTCAATATATTTATACTGGTTATACTGATTTCCCACAATTAAAACAAGTAAATTCTTTTCTACCTTCAATCTCGCCTGCTCCAGAGTCTCCTGCCTCAGTCCGACAGTACATTAACTGAGCTTGTAACAATGTCTCCTGTATTAATTTCACGTGTAGTCCGAACTCTTTGGGTATTAAACTCTGCTCTGTTTTAGAACCATGGAAATATTATCAAAATTATTATTATTATCATTACTACTACTATCATCATCATCATCTCATCATCATCATTTCCAAAACCTTGCTTCAGAATCTTTGAATTTTCAAAAAAATTAATTTGGATCCCTTTACAAAATTATCCTAAAACATTGTCTGAATATTTAGATTCTCAGGGTTTGTTTAAACCAGAGAATGTTTCAGGGATCGAAATGTATCGCAATTCAAAGTTTCCAAGACAACTGTGAGACTGAAATGATCTTAAGGCAATGCTTTGGACATCTTCATCCTTTGAGTCCGGGTCGCTGCAAAAACTCAATAACCTAAAACTAATTTGAAAATCATCAATGAAAATGAAAATATCAAAGGGATCTGGGATAAAGTAACCTGAAGGTCTAAGAATATGGTGTCTCGTAATTAGTAAGGCAAGCGGTCTAATTAATTAGCTTACAGTCACCTCGGGTACAGAGTCTCGGAGTCAGTAGAGCGCCTGAATTGACTCAGAATCGCTCATTGGGATGTGGGCGGCCGCCTCTGTCTGTTTCTGATCCTGTCTCTGAAAACTCTGGACCCAGAGGAATATTGGGATCTCTGTGGAACCTCCAAAACTGTGGTAGTGGGATTTGCTTCTCCGCACTTAAAGAATCAACTCGAGCAGTCAGTCGTAGGAATGTAGAGAAACACTTTAATCCTGCAGTAAACAACCTGTGATGAGGCTGGTGTGAAGTTGATAGACTCCATTGTTTCAAAGTAACAAAAGCCACCATCTGTCTGTTTCTGAAAACAACGTATACATAGAATATTAAAACGCCTGAAAAGATTCTCCCACAATATTGCAGCGTTGACGTACAAGACAAGAAAACCAGATTCACCATTTGATATTTTTTGTTACACATATGGAATTTGTCTTCCCCCTGTAACCCAGCTGTGCAAGAGAACACACGCACACCTGGAGCAGTGGGCAGCCATTGCTGTGGGCCCCAACAAAAGACGGTGAAGGCCTTGCTCAGTGGCAGTTTGCCAAGCCCAGGTATCTAACCCACAAAAAAAATTCTCTACCATGTGATTTCCTGGATTTCTCATTTTGTCTCTCATTAGTTGAAGTGTCCCTATGATGAAAATTACAGACCTCTCCAAGTAGGAAAACTTGCACAACCAGTGGCTGACTAAATACATGTTTGCTGTATATTTATGTTTAACAGCCCAAACTCAACGTGAAACTGCTTGTACTCGGAAAGATGGTAAAAATGTATATAAATTCTAATAAGATTTTTAAAGTAGATTTCCCGACGTTACAATTACAAACCATAACAGTCTCAATACTGCAGGATTTGACTGAAATACTATGAGTGACACTGATGTATTACTTTTTAATACAAGCAGAAAAGTGACAGAATAAATGAGTGGAATCAAGTAAATCATGTAAATCACTCACCTGCAAACTATGTAGTTCACTAACCAGACAGTGTGACTGGGAAGGGCCTGTCAGTCCTGGCCTGGTACCTTCTTGATGTTCCCGGAAAGATGGACCCCAGGCAGCTCAGGTGAAGCTCATCTCTGTGTTAGAGGACCAGACGCCACACTGCATCAGGAGGAGAATAGTGGAGAACGATGGTGCCAAAGTCACCTGGCGACGTCCAAGACACGGGCACCTGGAAAACAGGAGACCGTGGCATTACTGTTTAGGGTCAATTCTTTTAAGTGTTTTACAGAAGAATCTCCAACAGTGAGAACACCGCCCTGAGGAGTCGTCCTCTGTGCCGGAGCAGGTGAAGAGCCGAGGTCCTTGAACCAGTTAGCATAGGCAAAAATAGCTGTTTTGCCAGCCACGCTTGACGCTTCCAGGCCCTCTCAGGTACAGGACTGAAAATAAGACCACGGCATCACAGGCAGCATTCCAGGAGTCACTGGCAGCCTCTAGCCTCGTCTTCCGTCTGTGGAGTTTGGACAGCCTCTACAACAACAGCGTGATCTGCCGTAATAGCTTGACGACCTACTGAGAGCTTGTTCCTTCACGGTCATCTCAGAGTAAAAACACAGACAACGGTCAGTGAGACAGTACTGTACAGCAACACAGGGAGCAGAGAGCACAAGGATCACAACAAGAAGACAAAGCTCATAATCAACATATCCACAAAAGTGGCACCAAGTTCACTATTAAAGAGTACAATAGACTTTATTACCTGAACGTGGTCAATGATCACAGTGGTGATGGTTGCAGTGTTACAATATTCAAACAGCATGAAATCCTTGTTCACTGTAATTATGATGATTCACATTATGCAGTAGAGAGCATGGAGATCAAGGAGAAGATTGATAAACTGAACCTAAACTGTAACTGGATAGCGGTCATAACTAAATGGACAATGACCGCTTTAGAGGCTAGAGATTGTTTATTTAACAGCCCAAATTAAACAGGAGAACTGCCTGTACTCAGAAATATGGAAGATTTTGTATCAATTTTAATAAGATCTTTAAAGCAGATTTTCTGAAGCTCCAATTTCAAACCATGTGGAGGACAGAGACAGTGTCCACACTGCAGGGTCTGTCTGAGACACTATGAGGGACACTGATAAATGACTTCTTAAATCAAGCAGAGAAATCACAGAATAAATGATGATTAAATCCAGTAAATCATGTAAATCACTCACCTGCCCACTATCCAGCTCACTGACCTGAAGGACGGAGCCAGACCGGACCGGGTGGAGCTCATCTCTGCGGTGGAGGACCGGACACAGCCGAAAGCTCTCCCAGTTCTCTCCACAGTCCGCGTGGACGGACCTGTCCCGCAGCAGCAGTGGAGCGAGAGGAGCTGGGGGAGCGGCTCGCTCACTCGTCGGTAGGAGGGCAGGGGGAAGACGATGATCCTCTCGTCTGGGTTTTTCTGAAGCGGCAGGGCTCCTTCTGAACCTCCGCGTCGGGCGGAGAACAGCACCAAGGGAATCCGCCCAGCGACGTCCAGCACACGGGCAGCTGGAGAACAGGAGAGCGTGGTTCCTCTTTGGGCTCCGAGGACCTCGAACCGGTCAGCAGAGGTGAAAACCGGCGGTGGTGGTGGAGGAGGAGTCCCCGACTTTTCCAGGCCAGACTGACGCCCCCAGGCCCTCTCCGGTGCGGGAGAGGAGACGACGACCCTCCGTGAGACAGAGAGCTGTACAGCAGCACAGGGAGCAGAGAGCTCCAGGATCACAGCAGCTGTCTCAGAGGAAGGAGGCAGAGCTGAGAGTAAAGGCTGTAAAGGAGGGCCGGTCGCTCGACGCTCTGTGAAGAATCACGACTCGAGCTTCTGAAGAAGAACCGAATCCAAACACGCGCTCAAACATACCGGAAATCACGTGTCGCCGGAAGTGACGCTTCCTTACGCAATCACGTTTCAAGGTGCGTCAGTTCCCCGGTCCCGCTGCAGACCCGAGCGCAACGAGCTAGCAGTGTGAAGCTAGCAACACTTGTCCAGAGTAGCGAACGAAATTCTGTCAAAATAAAAGTCCCTCCTAAACCTGAATAAACTGACTCTCTAAACTGAAAATGATAAACTAGTTTAAGAAAACAGAGTGTTTACAACTATTTAATACCTTATTAAAAGTAACTCAAATTAATAACTCTAAATAATAACAGATATAAAGGAGAAATTTAAAAAAATATTTTTCCTTTAGGTACTTTATTAATGTAATTTTAATCAGGAAACATAAATCTTTAATAAAAGGAAAATCTACAGCTTTACACACTGGCACCATGTTTATCCCATAATGACAACAGAGTTTTAGAAATTTCTGCAAATTTAAAAAAAAAAAAATGAAAAACTAAAATGTTGCATTGACAGAAGTATTCAGACCCTTTAATTATTTAAAGCACCTCTGACAGTGATTACAGCCTCCAGTCTTCTTGGGTACGATGCCACAAGGTTTGCTCAGCTGGATTTGGGGATTTTCAGCCTTTCTTCTCTGCAGATCCTCTCCGTAAGGTTGGGTGGGGACGTCAGTGGACAGCCATTCTCAGGGCTCTCCAGAGATTTTTATTAGGGTGTAAAGCAGGGCTCTGGTTGGCCACTCAGGAGCATTCACAGAGTCGTCTCTAAGCCATTCCTGTGTTGTCTTGAGTCACTGTCTTGTTGGAAGGTGAACCTTTGCCCTGTCTGAGGTCCTGAGTGCTCTGGATCAGGTTTTCATTAAGAATATATCTGTACTCCATTCAGCTTCCCCTCAACCCTGACCCAGTCTCCCTGTCCCAGACACTGAAAAATACCCCCACAGCATGAAGCTTCACTGAAAGAATGGTGTTGGGCAGGAGATGAGCAGGACCTGGTTTCCACCAGACATGACTCTTAGAACTGAGGCCAAAAAGTTCAATCTTGGTTGCATCAGACCAGAGAACCTTGTTTCTTATAGTCTGAGAGTGCTTTAGGGGCTCTCCTGTATCTGGCCACTGTGCCATAAAGCCCAGATTGGTGGAGCACTGCAGTGATGGTTGAGCTTCTGGACGTTTCTGTAAACAGGATCTTTTTGAACCAGAGTGACCCTTTTGGTTCTTGGTCACCTCTCTTACCAAGGCCCTTCTCCCCTGATTATTTAGTCTGGTGGGGAGGTCAGCTCTAGGAAGAGTGCTGGTTATTCCAAACCTCTTCATTTAAGAGGTGTGTGATAATTATTCAAGGTTATTAAACTTTAAATATATAATCTACTGAGAATCATTTTACAGTATTGGACCCAAAAGAGGAAAAGACAGACACAGATCAGAATTCATTTGAAGGATTAACTAAAATATTTTTCTGTACACAAATAAAATATTCACCAAATAACTCATTACTTTTTTTCAGTCTTTCTTTAAACAAGGACAGAAATGTTCATGTTGAGCCTCCTCTCGTTGAGCTCTGGCAGCTTCCTCCCTCAGAAACTCCAGCACCTCTGCAGAGTCAGTACACCTCCTCCTTTTGGCTGCTGGAGTTCCTGAGGGGAGGACAGGAGGCACTCCTGCTGGTGGAGGGGACTGACTGGCTCACAGGGTCAGACTTGGCACAGGAGGGTGTGTCATCTTCCCCTTTGTAGTCATTATCATTATGTGGAACATGACATGCACCTTATATATTTTTTTAAGTTGTCAAGCTCAAGAGAACCCTTATTCTCCAGGCCTAAGTCTCTGTGAATTGTCCTGTAAACCAGGCACCCTGAGTCCGACATGAATAAAGATGCGGTTTATTTGTAGATTCCACGTCACTCACAATAAGTCAGCTGTACAAGACTGTATAGATGTAATTCACCCATAGAGGAAGGTTTCATGTGTAAATATGAAAATATTTAAGTAGTAAAATGTAATTTCATTTAATGTAATAAAACAAATATTTCACCACATAAATATCATATTCATATAATCTGCCACGACATCATCACTACAACAGAGCTCTGATACAGGTCTGAGACACAAGTGAGAAACCGAGACTGTATTAGTCTGAAAAGCATCAATGAGACACGATCACTTACAGATGAATATTTATAGCTGAAGTAATGATGTGATATAAAGACTAATGAAGCTGAACTCTATACTGGAACTGAGCTTAAATGATCTTTATTCAGTTAACAGAACCGCAAGTACTGTCTGTTCAGTTCAACTTTCTTAATGACCCTACTACTAACAAGTTGTTATTATTAAATAAACAAATAATATAATATATATCATTTTTATTAATATATATCATATATATATATATAATTCACAATTAACGCTGTTAAATAGACTGAATTGTCGTATACGTGCTGCTCTGTGCAGCAGCTGTGATTGGCTGGGCAGTACTAGGGGTGTGCTGAAAGCGAGTGTTGTGATTGGCTCAGTTCATCAGTAGTCAACATCATATCTAAAAGAGACCAGCTGTCCCATTTCCCCAATTACTGCTCCTGCTCTCCAGTCCTCCTGCTCCTCTCCTCCTCTCAGTTCCTCCACCTTCCTCCGGGGTAGAAGAGGTGCAGTAGGAAGGGAGGAGGAGTAGCAAAAGTTTCTGGACGCAGACTATGTCACAACACAGGTTTTTGGACAAGCGGCATGATGGTGCCTCAAAGTTTCCGGGTCTCGGAGGAGAGGAGGAGGTTTTGGGGGTTTCTGGACGGAGCTCAGTAGCAGCAGTGAGGAGACCAGGCTTAAGCAGCGTGGCTGAAGTTTCCTCATAATGCCGCTATAATCATTTTCCATAGTGAATGACTTCTGCTCCACTTCATAAAAATAAACTGAAATGAAATAGAAATCTAGAAAATGTGTGAATCTGCTGGACTTTCATTTAAAAAGACAAAACATGAAGCAGTTTCTCTCTGAAGGTCAGGTGTTGTTTCCAAACCGACTAAAGAGAATAAAAGTGCTTGATAAACCTCCTCCGTATTGGAGGAGTATGTTCTGTTTATTTCTGTGTTCAGCAGATGTTCAGTCTACATGCACATTAAACAGGGAGATTTTTACATGATCAAATATTAATAAACGTGACTATTTTATTTACGAGGAGAACAAAGCAGTTACACACTCAGATCAAATACATGCAGTTAAATGTAGATAAAATTACATTCAATGAACAGAAGAAACACAGGCAGACATCACTGTATGGAGCTCCTGTTTCAGTCTGGACGAAGCTTATGAACACAAGTGAATCAGGCGATGGAGGTGTAGTGTTTTATTAGAACAGCAGGTGGCGCAGTAGAGCTGAGAAGCTGAGAAGCACTTTGGCTTCAACTGTGTTAAAAAGGCTGAAAGGGAGTTTTTACACTGTTTTTACACTGTAACCAGACACACACACACACACACACACACACACACACTCACACACACACACACACACACGCTCCATATAAAATGCTAAAACTAACATTTTTAAGAAACGACTAAACATGGGATCAACATACAAACACCAAATGTTGAAATCATGTTAATTTATCTTCAGATCTAGAAAAGATACACTTATACAGATGATGATGATGATGATGAAGATGATGATGATGATGGTGATGATGGTGATGATAGTGATCGTGATGATGATGATGGTGATGATAGTGATAATGATGATGGTGATGATGATGATGATGGTGATGATGATGATGGTGATGGTGGTGGTGATGATGATGATGATGATGATGATGATGATGATGATGATGATGGTGATGATAGTGATTGTGATGATGATGATAGTGATAATGATGATGGTGAGGATGATGATGATGATGATGATGGCGGTGATAATGATGGTGATGATGGCGATGATGATGGTGGTGATGATGGTGATGATGATGATGATGATGATAGTGATAATGATGATGTGATGATGATGATGGTGATGATGATGATGATGGTGATGATGATGGTGGTGATGATGATGATGATGATGATGATGATGGTGATGATAGTGATCGTGATGATGATGATGATAGTGATAATGATGATGGTGATGATGATGGTGATGATGATGGTAATGATGGTGATGATGATGGTGGTGATGATGGTGATGATGATGGTGATGATGATGGTGGTGATATTGATGATGATGGTGATGATGGTGATGATGATGGTGGTGATGGTGATGATGGTAATGATAGTGATAATAATGATGGTGATAATGATGATGATGATGATGGTGATGATGATGGTGGTGATGGTGATGATGATGGTGATGATAGTGATCGTGATGATGATGATGGTGATGATAGTGATAATGATGATGGTGGTGGTGATGATGATGATGGTGATGATAGTGATTGTGATGATGATGATAGTGATAATGATGATGGTGATGATGATGGTGATGATGATGATGATGGTGATGATGGTGATGATGATGATGATGATGGCGGCGATAATGATGGTGATGATGGTGATGATGATGGTGGTGATGATGGTGATGATGATGATGATAGTGATAATGATGATGTGATGATGATGATGGTGATGATGATGATGGTGGTGATGATGATGATGATGATGATGATGATGGTGATGATAGTGATCGTGATGATGATGATGGTGATGATAGTGATAATGATGATGGTGATGATGATGGTGATGATGATGATGGTGATGATGATGGTGGTGATGATGGTGATGATGATGGTGGCGATAATGATGGTGATGATGGTGATGATGATGGTGGTGATGGTGATGATGATGGTGACGATGGTGATGATGATGGTGGTGATGGTGATGATGGTAATGATAGTGATAATAATGATGGTGATAATGATGATGATGGTGATGATGGTGATGATGATGATGGTGATGATGATGATGGTGATGATGGTGATGATGATGGTGGTGATGATGATGATGGCGATAATGATGGTGATGATGGTGATGATGATGGTGGTGATGATGGTGATGATGGTGATGATAGTGATAATGACTCCTCTTTCAGCCTGAGTCAGGCGCTCTGCCTCTGTTCGGACTGCTTCCAGATGAAGAGTCTCCTCCTTGTACGGACTCACAAAGTCTCTGAGCTTTCATTAGTGTCTGAAAGTGTAACAGAGAGACAGGACATCATGTCTTCTGTCCCTCCACAGTCCACAGTGTCTCCGTCCACAGCTGTGTCTAAAATGGAGAAGAGTTGGACCTACGAGTCTAAAGTAACCCTGTGAAGAAGAAAGGTGAACTGCAGGAAAGTCAAAGTCTGGACAGCTGTGTAGAAGACGCTGGTAGATCTGCTGCCCCAGACTTTCCAGCCCCCCTCAAAGCCTTCAGCAGGAGAGCTGATGAGAGCCCCTCACCTTTACCTGAATCCCCCAACAGCTGGGAGTCATTTCTCCTCCACGATGAGACGCTGGATCTTTCTGAACCGCTCAGAGTTAAAGACGAACCCAGTGAACGAAGAACACATTAGAGCTTAAAAACAGGCCTGAGAACAGTCCGTCAGTCCAAACCCCCTTTCTGTCTGTCAGTGTTTTCTTCACTAACATCTGCAAGCTTTATTTAACCAAATAAAAAGATATAAAATATTAAAATATGAATGATGTACTGATTTGGTTTCACTGTTGCATTAAATGTGGATTGCTCATAAAATAAATAATTTGTTGAAACTACATAGAATAAACTACGACATATTCTGGACTTATTTTCTTAATTAAATTAAATATGCTAATTAAGTAGTGGATGTTCAATTTCATACGGGTTTATTTAGCATGTTTGTGTGTTTTATGGGATATAGAAAAGCATGTGTGTGTGATATGTTAATGTTAATAATGAACTCTGGACAGTTTAGTAGTGAATAATCCCTCATCGTCGCTCCAGCTTCACCCAAAAGGAGCTGCAGTGAGTCCCCGGTAGCGCCGCTTCCAGCCTGTCCGGCTCCTGCAGGGAGGCTCCCAGCACAGACGCTCCCGATACAAGCAGGTGAGTTCATGTTAGCCAGCTGCTCTTCACTGATATTTCAACATATATGAGAGCATGAACCTACAGCGAATATTTTCAATATGAGGATTATCGTTAGGTGTGTGTCTGTGCTGCAGCTGGACGACTGTAGAAGCTAACCTGCTAGCGCTAGCTCCGTTAAGACCTGCTGGCCACAGGGAACAGGGGGGTGAGGATGTCTGTGGGTGGTCGGGTGGTCGGGTGGTGAAGTACGGAGTTCACTTAGAAACTTCTCTAAAACACTTTTAGTAACGTTTCTAAAAGAAAGACTAACTTTTATTTATGGCTTCATCCGACAACACAGGCTTTCTGAGCTGAGCTGTTTGAGCTGCTGCTGCTGTGTGAAGATCAGCTGGAGTTAATAGCTGGTGCTGAGCTGCATTAGCCCTGTTTAACTCCACTTCACCTCCAGATTTCATTACTTCTTATTAAAGTGGGAATAAACTCCATTTAAAACTTCCAGGGTCTCATTTTTAGCTTAAAACCGAAGTAAGGAGAGTTTTACAGTGTCTGAAAGTAGCTCTCCTCCTAAACTAAGTGGGTATCTAGTGAGAATGAAGCAGCTTCAGGAGCGGCTGTTTGTCTAGTTATTGATCAGGACAACATTTGCTCTCCTGCTCAGACCTGGATCTTTAGCTTTGGCAGCACAAGGGAAACATGAGTTTGTGGGTTTTATTAGGCACTGAAATGTATTAGCAGAGATGCTGAATTAACTGTAGCTAACTATATCATTTTATTTAGAAATATGTGTTTCAGACGCTGACTGGACTTGGGACAGACTGCTGTGCCACAACATGCCGGCAGAGCTGAAACAGTGAACAGTAAGTATTACTGCAGCCTCAGCTTCATGTAATGTTCAGATGTTTGTGCAGTTTTCCACCTTATAATGTTTCCTTAATCATTTGTGACTGCAAACCTTTTTAGGAAGAAAAAAAATGACACAATTGTCAATATTGTCAATAATGACACAATATGTAGTTTATCAGCCAAGATGTTTGTCCACATTCTGCGTCTATAATTTAGTCTAATGATTCTAACAAATGTGACGTTAGACTTGTAGCTCCAGTGCTAAACTATGTCTTAAGTCTGGGGTAAGTGAATTTGTGTAGAATTAAGTATTTTTATTTTATTTTATTTTTAAATGCACCTTTTGTAAAGGGTCAGTGTCTGCTGCCACCTACCAGCAGAGGGCGACAGCGGCGAGGCACGGTTACCCAAGGGAACTCCAACTCCCAGAGATCCTAGAGGTAATCAGTGCCAACCAGACACACCTGGTCATCACAGCATTTAAGGCTGTGACAAACAGCCCTTCTCAGTCACACCTTTGTAGACGGGTGACCGGTACGGTACACGGAAGTGAAAGAAAGGAGTTTGAAAGGAGAAACAAGAAAAGTTGCAGAAATAGATAACAGGGTTGCAAAATGAAGTAGCTGAAGAGAGCTCAGCTCATAAGTAAAAGCGTTTGAGTAAAGCATTGAAGTTCCCTCTCCAGAAAGAGTGAGAGAGAGGGAGAGAGGGGTACATTTGTTTTTCTTCAGTTGTTTTAGTGCCAACTGTCCTAAGTCTGAACTACGCCATCTTGGCGTCTCCTTAGTTTGGTTTTCTGTTGCCAGGGATGCTGGTTCAAACCCAGCTGGGAGCAATTGTTCTCCCACAAGTACACAAAAGCACCTACAGTCACATCAACCACACATACATTAACCTTATATCACACATTAAGGCCTGTCCTTACAGGCTTTCCTCTCTGCGTTTGGGTCCGCTCCCTGACCGCCCGTCCTGTTTTAATTGGTGGTTTGGATCAATATTTCTTAACAACAGAACCACAAATGGCATCCAGCACACAGTATCTGAAAAGATAGAGAAGCTGAATGGCTGAAGTGAACACTTTAGCAACTTTTGATCCGGCACCCTATATTCTAAATGAAGTTAATGAGGCTGTAACTGTGTAAACTAATGCCAGTATGAATCTAGATTTTCTGGACATAACCTTGAATTCTGATTCTAGTGTGCATCCAGAGTCTACAGACTATGGTTATTCTAAAAATGTGTAGTAGTCAGAGAAAATGTGTAGTAGACACAGATGCAGAACTTTTAAGCACAGATGGACCTGACCTTGCCTTAGACCTTGCAGAAAGGGCCACAAAGAATATGACAACTCAAAGCAGCGTTAATGAACTTTTAGGAATTCTTAGAGATCGTGGACACAATCTACCCACACACTCTGCTTTTAACCCTCTCAGATGTTTAGGTCAAATTAAAATGTGGAGGACAATGTGTTTATGGCCTAGAATCCTACATTTGCCTCAGACCAGGTCAGAGTTAATGCCTGACACATTCAGATAGCACAGTTGATTAAGTAGTGAATGTTGATAGGCTTATCATTTTTAAGTCTAGCAGCACAGTTTTGACCTATTTGAGTAAAATTCCACAACGTGGAACCATTTGTAGGTGCACTGTTCTGTGGACAGTCAAAGCCTCATCCACTAGTGGACTACCTCGATGACTTCCTAGAAGAGCTGGAGAAACTACAGAAAGACGGGTTTATCTTTCAGGGAAACGCCTACAATGGGCACGTCTAAGCATTTCCATGTGATGCTTCTGCTAGAGCTTTTTAAAAACTAAAACTTTTAAATGTACCAGACTTTGAATCAAAGAACAGATAAAGAGGTCGGTCAGTTTACATACAATGAGAACCACCAGTTTGACAAAAGCCCCCTTATTACAGCTGGAATACCTTGTCAGTGGTGTTGCATTAGGCTACATGCATTTAGTGTGTTTAGGTGTTGTGAAATGTGTGCTTCTGTTTTCAGAGAACCCAATACCTGGCGTTAGACAGAAAAATGAAATTTCTGACAAACTTGTGAGGTTTAATGGATCTATGCCAACTGAATTTGCCAGATAGCCTCATTCATTACCGGAAGTTAATCGGTGGAAAGCCACTGAATTCAGGCAGTGCGTTCTGTACACTGGACTCATGTAGTTAATTTGCTTTCTCTTTCTTTCTGCCTATGCTGTAGGAAGTGTCCCACATAAGACTTCAAAACCGGAGCCATTTCCAGTGTCTACAGCAAGTATGTTGATTATCTCTCTTTATACCAACCGGCCACTTAATGAATTACCTCTTGTCTCTACGTGCATTGTCCAGTTTATGATTGTGTATCATGTTCATATACCTAAAGCTGACAGTAGCCTAAATGGATCCAAATCTGAATCCCACTTGTGACAGATGTAAACAGACACTTACAACTATAATTGATATGTTTTGGAGATTCCCAAGTTTCAAAAAGAATCAAATCTCCCCTTTTCATGCCAGGTGATTGGAAGATGTTATGATTCAACCGAAATAATGTTTACAATGAGGAAGAAAAGTATGCAGAGTCGCTGATTGCCTGCTCTCCATTTATTTCTTATTGTTCCTCAATCAGTGGGTTAATAAACTGGAATGATTCGTTGGTTTGGGCCCCTGCCCTTTAAAGACTCCAAGATAAGGAGCACCTTGGCTGCAGCCGAGGTAAGGACCATAGTTAATGCACTGTATCCAGTTCCAGGTTTATATATGCAGGACATTGAACTGATTTTATCTCCAGATAAGAATCAGTTCTGTATCACAGTATTGAAACTGTCCCATATATCTGAATTAGAGCACGTTTCTAAAGAATAGGGGCTCTTACATGTCTTAGCAGTGTTTTTAGGATTAAGATCAAAACGTAGTCAAGATAAAATGAACCATTAATTCCAGCAAGACTACACAGGAGAAAGTGGTCCTTTAATCTCAGTCTTCCATTTACAGGGCTTCACGGTTAAGCTGACCACATCCAAACATCTCTGACCAAGTGGCTCTAAAGATTTTGGAAATGATGACAGAGTCCGATGAGGATTCTGATTTCCTGCTCCGGGAACTTGACATTCTAAGAGCAGTGAACCACCGTCACATTGTTCACATCCAGGAAATTTCAGTGTGTTGTGGACAGGTGTTCATTGTGATGGAGGCTGCTGCAACAGATCAGGGAGCTCCACTATATCCTCATCAACCGGGCTAAAACATGGTTCTTCCAGCTCCTTTGTGCCACGGTCTATCTGCACTAGCAGGACATTGTCCATTGAGACCTCACATGTGAATATGCGCTGCTGATGACCAGGTCAAACTGTCTGACTTTGGTTTTGGCGCTATACTCACGCTGCTCAAATTCTCGTGTTACTTTAATATCAGTGCAGCAATATTTTCATTTCTGCTCCAATACTTCTGCAGCATCCTGTTCAAAAAGTTGTTAATAAACTGTACAGTTAGCCGTTGTTTTGTAGAAAAGTGTTTGTGTGCAGTGTGTAGAATACAGCCTAAATAAACCCTCATAGTTGGAAGGAGATGACGGGAGTAGGAAGAGAAGGGGCTGAGATTCAAACTGGAGAAAATTGTTTCCTCTTCTTCATCACAACTCGTCCACAGAAAAGCACACAACTAATGAATGAATCAGGTTCTCGGTAATACACACATTACTGCTGAGCGGTGCTCTTCATTTCTACACTTACTTTAGACTTTAGAAAACACCTCCTTAATGTTTCATCTTTTCCAAACAACTGTGAAGTTTCTATTATTCATATCATATTCAGGAAAAGAGCCTGAATGACCAGCTGACCTGCATTACTGATGTGTTCTGGACCTTTCTGTGTTTTTAACTTCTCTCTGTATCTTGATGTGAAACACTGAGTCTGAGCTCTGAGGAGAAAACTGATTAGTGCAGGTTTAAGTTTAGACCTGCTGCTCTCAGAACTGACCCACAGGCTGCGTCCAGAAACTATATATATATAAAAATACTATTTGAAATATATAGGGTGATTAATAAAGCTGAACTGAACAGACAGTACTTGCGGTTGTTAACTGAATAAAGATCATTTAAGCTCAGTTCCAGTAAATAAGCCAGGTGTAAAGAAGCAGGGGAGCGTGTCAGTTTATCTGAACTCTACATTTCTATGACTGCTTTACTGCTCATTGTATCAGATCAGTAATATTAGTTAATCTGTGCGTTTAGGACTTGTGTGGTGTTTCTCTATTTCCCGTGGTCTCTGGGAGTGCACTCAGTGATCTCTCTCCTAAATCTTTAACACTCTTCCTGGGTGGGATCCTCTCAGGTCTCCTCCGCTGGAAGCCACTTCTTTCGTCTCCTCCGGTTTTTGGACAAGCGGCATGATGGAGCCACAAAACCAGTTTCCGGGTCACAGAGGAGAGGAGGAGGTTTGGGGTTTCTGGACGCAGCCCGAGGCTTTTTAACACATTTGAGGTCAAAGTGCTTCTCAGCTTCTCAGCTCTACTGCGCCACCTGCTGTTCTAATAAAACACTACACCTCCATCGCCTGATTCACTTGTGTTCATAAGCTTCGTCCAGACTGAAACAGGAGCTCCATACAGTGATGTCTGCCTGTGTTTCTTCTGTTCACTGAATGTAATTTTATCTACATTTAACTGCATGTATTTTATCTGAGTGTGTAACTGCTTTGTTCTCCTCGTAAATAAAATAGTCACGTTTATTAATATTTGATCATGTAAAAATCCCCCTGTTTAATGTGCATGTAGACTGAACATCTGCTGAACACAGAAATAAACAGAAACACTTCAGTGTTTTATTAGAGCTCATTTCACATCGTCTCCAGTTAAAAACCCTCCAATACGGAGGAGCTTTATCAAGCACTTTTATTCTCTTTAGTCGGTTTGGAAACAACACCTGACCTTCAGAGAGAAACTGCTTCATGTTTTGTCTTTTTAAATGAAAGTCCAGCAGATTCACACATTTTCTAGATTTCTATTTCATTTCGGTTCATATTTCAGTTGATATTCAGCTCGTTGCGCTCGGCTCTGCAGCGGGAAACTGACGCGCCTTGAAACGTGACTGCGTTCAGTGACGTAACGAAGCCGCGATTCGGGCGATCACGTGATCTCCGGTATTTTGAGCGAGACTCTGAACCGCTGTTTGGATTCGGTTCTTCTTTAGAAGCTCGAGTCGTGATTCGACACAGAGCGTCGAGCGACCGGCCCTCCTTTACAGTCTTTACTCTCAGCTCTGTCTCCTTCCTCTGAGACAGCTGCTGTGATCCTGGAGCTCTCTGCTCCCTGTGCTGCTGTACAGCTCTCTGTCTCACGGAGGGTCGTTTGCGTTTCTGGAGTTTTCGGGGGCGTAGAGGTGGGCTTCACCCGAGCCGCCTGGGGTCTGTCGTTCTCTCCGGGAACATCACGAAGGTGGTACGATACGACTGACTGGCTCTACCCAGTCATACCACTCGGGTAGGTGGAGTAGAGACTGGGCAGGTGAGAGTTTTTACTCCATTTAAACCATAATTCTGTTCTTTATTGCTTGGTGTGGAAATAGTAAAGTACCAGTATCACCATCATATAGCTGATCAGATAAACCCTGCAGTGTTGAGACTGTGTCTGTCCCTCGTGTAGTCCGCCATCGTAGTGTCCGATCTCTAGACCCTAAAGCAGTCAGTCAATGAAATCATTACTGAAAACCTCCTCAGTTCACTGTGTCTTTGTGAAACGGGGGTTAAACCTAATGAATCATTGCTTTGAATGAATCGACTCCCCCAGGCTTGAACTACTGCAGTTCTCCTCGCAGGTCTGCTCATAGCAGCAGCGTAGCCTCAGTCTCTGATCCAGTTCTGGACATAAACCCAAATCTCAGGCTATGAAGCAAAATCGTCTGAAGTGTTTAGTCTGAAAGTGGCAGACTCTTCCCCAGCTTCTAAAAAGCAGCTCTATTTACTGCTTATTCCAGTCCATCGTCCTCCTGGAGCTTCTACAGATTTTCTGAGTGAATTTACTGACTTCTTATCAGAGGTAGCTTTCTCTACTGATGAGGCTTTAAATGTTGGAGATTTCAATATTCACTTGGAGAAGAATCAGGACCCATTAGAACTGGGTTTAATCAATCTTAGATGTCTTGGGATTCATTCATATATTCAAATGTTTTAGGTCCAACTCATAGATGCAACCATACACACCTAGTTCTGACCCTGGGTATAGAAACCTCAGCATTTCTCAGCCTGACTCCATCTCTGACCACTACCTAATCATGTAGTCTTAAACCAGGATATCCCCCTGCAGCCTCGCTTTATGAGCAAGCGTACCATAACAACCTCTACAGCTAGTGTATTTATTAATAACCCTCCAGATTTAACCATCTCCTGCCCATCTCCTCCTCTAGACCCTGAGCATGAAACAGATGATCTGCTGTCTGTACTCCGCTCTAATCTTGACCATGTTGCTCCAATTAAGAAAAGGTTAGTGTCTTGGTATGATGACCATACGCTTACTCTAGAACAGATAACTCGTATTTACTCTTTATAGGCTGCCGCTGGGCTAAATAATCTGTAAACATGGCATTGACTTGACCTTGCTATGCTGATGATGCCCAGATATACTTATCTGCCTTAATAAAATAACAGACTGTCTGAAAGACATAGAGAGGTCTTACTTATTGATCCAAAAATGCAAATATTGCTGTAGATTTAGATGGATTCTCAGTCAAACCCAGCAGCTCTGTAAAAAACCTAGGAGCTGTTTCTGACTCTGTCCTCTTGTTTGATGCACACATTTGTTACATAGTTAAAACTGCCTTCTTCCACCTACGTAATATTGCTAAACTGCATAATGTAGTCTCCTTACATGACGCAGAGAAGCAGGTGCCTGCATTCATAACTTCTAGATTGGATGACTGTAATGCTCTTCTGGTTGGAAGTTCATGTAAATCATTAAAAAGCTCCAACTAGTTCAGAATGCAGCTGCTAGAGAGCTCACTAGGGCTCGGAAACTTCACCATATTAGTCCCATTCTCTCGTCCCTGCACTGGTTACCAGTTATATTCTGCACTGATTATAAAATACTCCTTCTGACTTAAGTCACTAAATGGTTCTTGGGGAACTTCTTAAACCTACAACCAGTCACGTTCACTTCGTTCGCAGGGCGCTGGCCTTCTGTCAGTTCCTCGCTTCAGGAGAATCAACGCTGGAGGAAGAGCTTTCTCTTATCAGGCTCCTCAACTCTGGAATAAACCTCCTGTTGCTGTTCGGGACTCAGACACACTCTCTGTGTTTAAATCCAGAGTAAAAACTTCCCTTTAAGCTCAAGCCTTTAGAGAATCCATCAGTGCACTGTACTGTTCTCCTTGCTGATGTAGCTTGTATGAACACTAACAGGTTTGGACTGTTCTGCTCTCTGTTCACAGGTTCCTGATCAGTTCTGCAGTCTCTCTAATCTACTTCCTTTACAGGCCGGACATCAGTCTGATCTGACCTCTCCTAAACGCATCATCATCATCTTCTCCTTTCTTTTCTCTCCTCTATGTGCTGAGCTGCCCCCTGCTGTCAGCTGCTGCTGATACAAGTCCATTTATTGGATCCTATCACACTATATTACCCCCCACCCCCCTCCTGTAACATTTTCCTGCTCTCCTCCTGACCCTCTTGTGTTTTTCCCTCCTTTCTGTTTTCTCTTTCACATGTACCGAGATGCCCGGCTCCAACTGTTCCATCCTGGTACCACCTGACCTGACCTGGCTCTCCACTACCTTCCTGCCCGCTGTCCTGCTCTGGGGCCTCGCATTGATTCATCCTCACCTCCCTGCATGACTCTGCTTCTGACTGTGTACCTGCATGAACTTTATCACTCTCACTCACATTCTCATTTTGTTTGGCTTCACTTTTTCTTAATCCAGTTTTGTTTTATTGTTTTTAATCCTGTTTTGATTTTTGTTATGATCTGGTGTCGACCTGAGGAGGATGGGTTCATCTTAAGATTTCTTGCTCAAAAGAGGCTCTGACCCATATCCTTTGTAAGAGGCTCTGGATAAGAGCGTCTGCTAAATGCCTTAAATGTAAATCTCTGTAAAGCTGTTTGTGACTATATTTGTTGTAAAAGCTCTATTTAAATAAAATTGAATTGAATTATCTGGCTGTGTGTATTTAGGGGACTCATATTGAGGCCATTGACGGGGAAGATTCCGGATTGACTACAAGAATCAAACCAAGGCGTCATCCTGCTTCCTCCACTGGATCCAGAGAGCATTGAGCTGCTTAGATTAGCTGTACGACTAACGTCCTCATTAGAGAGCTTTGGCCATGATATCTTTGGTGTGTTTCTGTTATGTACTACAGTGGGAAAGACGTGACCAGGATTGTGCTTTCCAGGTTAAATTGATGGACTTCTACAAAAGCAGACATTCTGACCTGTGGGAACGGCAGTGTAAATGGAGTTGGCCTAAAATTAAGACCCCAGTCCTGCTTCTGGACTCCCAGCACTGCACATTTCAACCTTACCAGCAAAGTGATGGACAGTGACTGCTGGCATGTTTCAGGGCTTGTGAATGATAATTGTCGGCCCTTCACAACCAGTTTCTGAACGTTTCACACACTTGTATCTTTTTCCTCCTGAACTCTTCTTTAAAAAAAAGGACCTACTGTGATGCTTCTACAATTTAAGACAGAATTGCACCAAAGGTAGCAGGGTAGGAGGCTGTGGAACATTGAGGCTGGTAAGAGATGCTCATTCAGGTTCATTAGAAAACTCATTCTACATTAAACAGCATTTATTACTGCTTTAGTTTATCGCCTCAACATATAACTTAAAGCCCACTGACAGCTGTAGATTAGCTATAATTGCTTTCTGAAACCTGGGCTGATTTATTTACAACATTAAAAGTGAACTACTGACCCCGTTCATCACACCGTTTATAATATAGTAAAGTTGAGGTCTAGAGCTTTGGGGGGATAAATAAACGAACCAGCACAACAGATCTGATGTTCAAGTGAAATCTTTTATTATTTTCAACATGACAAACAAACAACGGTCAACAACATAAAACTTCAGGGTGAGAAAAGACCAAAATAAACAAAACCTCACATCCCATCTTACTAAATAACCTAGAAAAAGAAACATAAAATACAGTGGTCTTACCTCCTCCCTCATTTAACACAGGAGAAAAGAAAAATAGTAATAAACAAATAAAGGGCCCTCACCCCTACACTGATGTGACCAGAGCTAGACTACTGACCACCACCATATTTACAGGAAAATAACACAACTACCAGCTAAAAGACTGACGCCATTGGCGTGGTGAACACCGCCAGTGCTGCTGCTGCTCCTCAGTAAGGAAAGCAGCTGTTGACTGTCCTAAAGGTCGCTAGACGTCGCTAAATGACGTCATCTCCTAATTTGTATGATTGTCCAAATTTGCATAATTGTGTACAAATGAACTCTGAATAAATTCACTTCTTAAGTTGATTCTTTTTTTTGTATTTGAAATAGGTAAAATAACCTAGATTACATAAATCATTTTTACATGAATGATATAAATCAATGTAGTTCTGTGTTGTTAAATGTTAGCTTATGTGTTGTTGAGGTGTGTTGTGTCATGGTGTGGTGTTGTGTTGTGGTGTTGTTGTGTTGTGTTGTTTTGTTGTTGTGGTGTTGTGTTGTTTTGTTGTGTTGTTGTGTGTTGTGCTGTGGTGCTGTGGTATTGTGTTTTTGTGTTGTGTTGTGTTGTTGTTGTGGTGTTGTGTTGTGTTTTTGAGTTGTGTTGTGTTTCTGTGTTGTTTTGTTGTGTGTTGTGTTGTGGTGCTGTGTTGTTGTGTTTTTGTGTTGTGTTGTGGTGTTGCGTTGTTGTGTTGTGGAGTTGTGTTGTGGTGTTGTGTTGTTGTGTTGTGGAGTTGTATTGTTGTGTCATGGTGTGGTGTTGTATTGTTGTGTTGTGGTGTTGTTGTGTTGTTTTGTTGTTGTGTTGTGTTGTTGTGCTGTGGTGTTATTTTGTATTGTTGTGTTGAGTTGTGATGTTGTGATGTTGTGTTGTGTTGTGGTGTTGTGGTGTGTTGTGGTTTTGTGTTGTTGTGTTGTGGTGTTGTGTTTTTGAGTTGTGTTGTTGTGTTTTTGTGTTATGTTGTTGTGTGTTGTGTTGTCATGTTGTGGTGTTGTGTGTTGTGTTGTGTTGTTATGTTGTGGTGTTGTGTAGTTGTGTTGTGGTGTTGTGTTGTTGTCTTGTTGTGTTGTGGTGTTGTGTTGTTGTGTTGTGGTATTATTTTATGTTGTGTGGTTGTGTTGTGTTGTGTTGTTGTTTTGGTGTGTTGTGTTGTTGTTTTGTGTTATGTTTTGGTGTGTTGTGTTATGGTGTTGTGTGTTGTTGTGTTGTGGTGTTGTGTTGTTGTCTTGTGTTGTGGTGTTGTGTTGTGTTGTGGTATTATTTTATGTTGTGTGGTTGTGTTGTGTTGTGTTGTTGTGTGTTGTGGTGTTGTGTTGTGGAGTTGTGTTGTTGTGTCATGGTGTGGAGTTGTGTTTTTGTGTCATGGTGTGGTGTTGTATTGTTGTGGTGTGGTGTTGTGTTGATTTGTTGTTGTGTTGTGTTGTTGTGCTGTGGTGTTATTTTGTATTGTGTTGAGTTGTGATGTTGTGATGTGTTGTGGTGTGTTGTGGTGTTGTGTTGTTCTGTTGTTCTGTTGTGGTGTTGTGTTGTTGTGTTGTCATGTTGTGGTGTTATGTTGTGGTGTTGTGTTGTTGTGTTGTGGTGTTGTGTTTTTGAGTTGTGTTGTTGTGTTTCTGTGTTGTGTTGTTGTGTGTTGTGTTGTCATGTTGTGGTGTTGTGTTGTTGTGTGTTGTGTTGTGTTATGTTGTGGTGTTGTGTAGTTGTGTTGTTGTCTTGTTGTGTTGTGGTGTTGTCTTGTTGTGTTGTGGTATTATTTTATGTTGTGTGGTTGTGTTGTGTTGTGTTGTTGTTTTGGTGTGTTGTGTGGTGTTGTGTTGTGTTGTGTTGTTGTTTTGTGTTGTGTTTTGGTGTGTTGTGTTATGGTGTTGTGTGTTGTTGTGTGGTGTTGTTGTGTTATGTTCTTGGTAATGGGCATGGGCGAGCTCTCTAGCTAGAACCTCCCTCCCTGTCCAGAAGTTTAGCAGCTTTTGAGCTCATCAGGTGAAGCTGGGAAAGGAAAAGCATGTAAAAGAGCTTAAGGTGTAAAATCCTGTAACCAGTTTAAAACCAGATCAAACTCTTAACAGAAGGAGATTTTTCTCCAGAGATGATCAGTCTCAACAAATCCTCAGTGATCCAGACATGCAGAAAGCGGTTGTGTTGTGTTGTGTTGTGTTGTTGTGTTGTGGTGTTGTGTTGTTGTGGTGTTGTGTTGTGTAGTTGTGTTGTGGTGTTGTGTTGTGGCATTGTGTTGTTGTGTCATGGTGTGTTGTTGTGTTGTGGTGTTGTTTTGTTGTGTTGTGGTGTTGTGTTGTTTTGTTGTGTTGTGGTATTGTGTTGTGTTTTCTTGTGGTGTGTTGTGTTGTGGTGTTGTTGTGCAGTTGTATTGTGGTGTTGTGTTGTGTCGTGGTGTGTTGTGTTGTGGTGTTGTTGTTGTGCAGTTGTATTGTGGTGTTGTGTTGTGTCGTGGTGTGTTGTTGTGTTGTTTTGTTGTGGTGTTGTGTTGTTGTGGTGTTGTGTGTTGTGTTTTTGTGTTGTGTTGTGTTTTTGTGTTGTTGTGTTGTGTTGTGTTTTTGTGTTGTGTTGTGTTGTGGTGTTGTTGTGTTGTGGTGTTGTGTTGTTGTGTTGTGTAGTTGTGTTGTGGTGTTGTGTTGTGGCGTTGTGTTGTGTCGTGGTGTGTTTTGTTTTGTTTTATTGTGTTGTTGTGTTGTGGTGTTGTGTTGTTGTGTAGTTGTGTTGTTTTGTGTGGTCTTGTGTTGTGGTGTTGTGTTGTTGTAGTGTTGTGTTGTTGTGTTGTGTTAAAGTTTGTTGTTGTGTTGTGGTGCTGTTGTGTTGTGTTTTGTGTTGTGTTTTGTGGTGTGTTGTGTTGTTGTGTTTTTGTGTTGTGTTGTGGTATTGTGTTTTCTTGTGGTGTTGTGTTGTGTTTTTGTGTTGTGTTGTTGTGTTTTTGTGTTGTGTTGTTGTGTTGTGTTAAAGTTTGTTGTTGTGTTGTGGTGCTGTTGTGTTGTGTTTTGTGGTGTGTTGTGTTGTTGTGTTTTTGTGTTGTGTTGTGGTATTGTGTTTTCTTGTGGTGTTGTGTTGTGTTTTTGTGTTGTGTTGTTGTGTTTTTGTGTTGTGTTGTGTGTTGTGTTGTGTTGTGGTTTTGTGTTGTGGTGTTGTGCAGTTGTATTGTGGTGTTGTTTTGTTGTGTTGTGTCGTGGTGTGTTGTTGTGTTGTGTTGTTTTGTTGTGGTGTTGTGGTGTTGTGTTGTTTTGTTGTGTTGTGGTGTGTTGTGTTGTGATGTTGCATTGTGTTGTGTTGTGTTGTTGTGTTGTGTTTTTGTGTTGTCTTGTGTGTTATGTTGTGTTGTGTTGTTGTGTTGTGGTGTTGTGTTGTTGTGGTGTTGTGTTGTTGTGTTGTGTAGTTGTGTTGTGTTCTTGGTAATGGGCATGGGCGAGCTCTCTAGCTATAACCTCCCTCCCTGTCCAGAAGTTTAGCAGCTTTTGAGCTCATCAGGTGAAGCTGGGAAAGGAAAAGCATGTAAAAGAGCTTAAGGTGTAAAATCCTGTAACCAGTTTAAAACCAGATCAAACTCTTAACAGAAGGAGATTTTTCTCCAGAGATGATCCGTCTCAACAAATCCTCAGTGATCCACACATGCAGAACGCGGTTGTGTTGTGGTGTTGTGTTGTGGTGTTGTGTTGTAGTGTTGTGATGTGTTGTTGTGTTGTGGTGTTGTGTTTTTGTGTTGTGTTGTGGTGTTGTGTTGTGTTTTTGAGTTGTTTTGTGTTGTGTTGTTGTGTTTCTGTGTTGCGTTGTTGTGTTGTGGTGTTGTGTTTTTGTTGTGTTGTGTTGTTTTGTTGTGTTGTTGTGGTATTGTGTTGTGTTTTCTTGTGGTGTGTTGTGTTGTTGTGTTTTTGTGTTGTGTTGTGTTGTGTTGTGGTATTGTGTTGTGTTTTCTTGTGGTGTGTTGTGTTGTGTTTTTGTGTTGTGTTGTGTTGTTGTGTGTTGTGTTGTGGTTTGTGTTGTGTTGTGTTGTGGTTTTATGTTGTGTTGTGGTGTTGTTGTGGTGTTGTGTTGTGGTGTTGTGTTTTGTTGTGTTGCTGTGTTGTGTTTTTGTGTTGTGTTGTGTTTTTGAGTTGTTTTGTGTTGTGTTGTGTTTCTGTGTTTTGTTGTTGTGTTGTGGTGTTGTGTTTTTGTGTTGTTGTGTTGTGTTGTTTTGTTGTGTTGTGTTGTTGTGGTATTGTGTTGTGTTTTCTTGTGGTGTGTTGTTGTGTTTTTGTGTTGTGTTGTGGTATTGTGTTGTGTTGTGTTTTCTTGTGGTGTGTTGTGTTGTGTTTTTGTGTTGTTGTGTTTTTGTGTTGTTGTGTTTTTGTGTTGTGTTGTGTCGTGGTGTGTTGTTGTGTTGTTTTGTTGTGGTGTTGTGTTGTTGTGGTGTTGTGTTGTGGTGTTGTGTGTTGTGTTGTGATGTTGCATTGTGTTGTGTTGTGTTGTTGTGTTGTGTTTTTGTGTTGTGTTGTGTTTTTGTGTTGTGTTGTGTGTTATGTTGTGTTGTGTTGTGTTGTGGTGTTGTTGTGTTGTGTTGTGTAGTTGTGTTGTTGTGTTGTGGCGTTGTGTTGTGTTGTGGTGTGTTTTGTTTTGTGTTGTTGTGTTGTGGTGTTGTGTTGTTGTGTAGTTGTGTTGTTTTTGTGTGGTCTTGTGTTGTGGTGTTGTGTTGTTGTAGTGTTGTGTTGTTGTGTTGTGTTAAAGTTTGTTGTTGTGTTGTGGTGCTGTTGTGTTTCGTGTTGTGTTTTGTGTTGTGTTGTAGTGTTGTGTTGTGCTTTTGTGTTGTGGTGTTGTGTTGTGGTGCTTTTGTGTGTTGTTTTGTGTTGTGTTGTGTTGTGTGTTGTGTTGTGTTGTGTTTTGTGTTGTGTTGTGTTGTGTTTTGTTGTGCTGTGGTGTTGTGTTTTTGTGTTGTTTTGTTGTGTTGTGTTGTTGTGGTATTGTGTTGTGTTTTGTTGTGGTGTGTTTTGTTGTGTTTTTGTGTTGTGTTGTTGTGTTGTTGTGTGTTGTGTTGTGGTTTTGTGTTGTGGTGTTGTGCAGTTGTGTTGTGGTTTTGTGTTGTTGTGTTGTGTCGTGGTGTGTTGTTCTGTTGTGTTGTTGTTTTGTTGTGGTGTTGTGTTGTTGTGTTGTGGTGTTGTGTGTTGTGTTGTGATGTTGCATTGTGTTGTGTTGTGTTGTTGTGTTGTGGTGTTGTGTTTTTGTGTTGTGTTTTTGTGTTGTGTTGTGTGTTGTGTTGTTGTTGTGTTGTGTTGTTGTGTTGTGTAGTTGTGTTGTGGTGTTGTGTTGTGTCGTGGTGTGTTGTTGTGTTGTGGTGTTGTTTTGTTGTGTTGTTGTCTTGTGTTGTGGTGTTGTGTTGTTTTTGTGTGGTCTTGTGTTTTTGTGTGGTCTTGTGTTGTTGTAGTGTTGTGTTGTTGTGTTGTGTTGTGCTTTTGTGTTGTAGTGTTGTGATGTATTGTTGTGTTGTGCTGTTGTGTTTTGTTGTGTTGCTGTGTAGTGTTGTGGTGTTGTGTTTTGTTGTGCTGTTGTTTTGTGGTGTTGTGTTTTTGTGTTGTGTTGTGTTTTTGTGTTGTGGTGTTGTGTTGTGTTGTGTTTTTGAGTTTTGTGTTGTGTTGTGTTTCTGTATTGTGTTGTTGTGTTGTGTTTTTGTGTTGTTGTGTTGTGTTGTGTTGTTTTGTTGTGTTGTGTTGTTGTGGTATTGTGTTGTGTTTTCTTGTGGTGTGTTGTGTTGTGTTTTTGTGTTGTGTTGTGGTATTGTGTTGTGTTTTCTTGTGGTGTGTTGTGTTTTTGTGTTGTGTTGTTGTGTTGTATTGTTGTTTTGTTGTGTTGTTGTGTTGTTGTGGTGTTGTGGTGTTGTGTTGTTTTGTTGTGTTGTGTGTTGTGATGTTGCATTGTATTGTGTTGTTGTGTTGTTTTGTGGTGTTGTTGTTGTGGTGTTGTGTTGTTTTTGTGTGGTCTTGTGTTGTTGTGTTGTTGTTGTGTTGTTGTAGTGTTGTGTTGTTGTGTTGTGTTAAAGTTTGATGTGTTGTGGTGTTGTGTTGTTGTGTTGTAGTGTTGTGTTGTGCTTTTGTGTTGTGGTGTTTTTGTGTGTTGTTGTGTTGTGTTGTGTTGTAGTGTTGTGTTGTGCTTTTGTGTTGTGGTGTTTTTGTGTTTTGTTTTGTGTTGTGTTGTGTTGTGTTTTGTGTTGTGTTGTGTTGTGTTGTGGTGTTGTGTTGTGTTGTGTTGTGTTGTGTTGTGTTTTGTGTTGTGTTGTGTTGTGTTGTGTTTTGTGTTGTGTTGTGTTGTTTTGTTGTGGTATTGTGTTGTGTTTTGTTGTGGTATTGTGTTGTTTTTTCTTGTGGTGTGTTGTGTTGTGTTTTTGTGTTGTGGTATTGTGTTGTGTTTTCTTGTGGTGTGTTGTGTTTTTGTGTTGTGTTGTTGTGTTGTTGTGTTGTGTTGTATTGTTGTTTTGTTGTGGTGTTGTGTTATTGTGTTGTTGTGTTGTTTTGTTGTGTGTTGTGTTGTGATGTTGCATTGTATTGTGTTGTTGTGTTGTGTTGTGGTGTTGTGTTGTATTGGTGTTGTGTTGTTTTTGTGTGGTCTTGTGTTGTGTTGTTGTTGTGTTGTTGTAGTGTTGTGTTGTTGTGTTGTGTTAAAGTTTGATGTTGTGTTGTGGTGTTGTGTTGTTGTGTTGTAGTGTTGTGTTGTGCTTTTGCGTTGTGGTGTTTTTGTGTGTTGTTGTGTTGTGGTGTTGTGTTGTAGTGTTGTGTTGTGCTTTTGTGTTGTGGTGTTTTTGTGTTTTGTGTTGTGTTGTGGTGTTTTTGTGTTTTGTTTTGTGTTGTGTGTTGTGTTGTGGTGTTGTGTTGTGTTGTGTTGTGTTGTGTTTTGTTGTGTTGTGGTGTGTTGTGTTGTGATGTTGCATTGTATTGTGTTGTGTTGTGGTGTTGTGTTGTTGTGGTGTTGTGTTGTTTTTGTGTGGTGTTGTGTTGTTGTGTTGTTGTTGTGTTGTTGTAGTGTTGTGTTGTGTTGTGTTAAAGTTTGATGTTGTGTTGTGGTGTTGTGTTGTTGTGTTGTGTTGTATTTTGCTTTTGTGTTGTGGTGTTTTTGTGTTTTGTGTTGTGTGTTGTGTGTTGTGTTGTGTTTTGTGTTGTGTTGTGTTTTGTTGTGTTGTTGTGTGGTGTTGTGTGGTGTTGTGTTGTGGTTTTGTGTTGTGGTGTTGTTGTGCAGTTGTGTTGTGGTTTTGTGTTGTTGTGTTGTGTCGTGGTGTGTTGTGTTGTGTTGTTGTTTTGTTGTGGTGTTGTGTTGTTGTGTTGTGGTGTGTGTTGTGTTGTGATGTTGCATTGTGTTGTGTTGTGTTGTGGTGTTGTGTTTGTGTTGTGTTTTTGTGTTGTGTTGTGTTTTTGTGTTGTGTTGTGTGTTATGTTGTGTTGTGTTGTTTTTGTGTTGTGTTGTGTTGTGGTGTTGTGTTGTTGTGTTGTGTAGTTGTGTTGTGGTGTTGTGTTGTGTCGTGGTGTGTTGTTGTGTTGTGGTGTTGTTTTGTTGTGTTGTTGTCTTGTGTTGTGGTGTTGTGTTGTTGTGGTGTTGTTTTGTTTTTGTGTGGTCTTGTGTTGTGGTGTTGTGTTGTTGTAGTGTTGTGTTGTTGTGTTGTGTTGTGCTTTTGTGTTGTAGTGTTGTGATGTGTTGTTGTGTTGTGCTGTTGTGTTTTGTTGTGTTGCTGTGTAGTGTTGTGGTGTTGTGTTTTGTTGTGCTGTTGTTTTGTGGTGTTGTGTTTTTGTGTTGTGTTTTTGTGTTGTGGTGTTGTGTTGTGTTGTGTTTTTGAGTTTTGTGTTGTGTTGTGTTTCTGTGTTGTGTTGTTGTGTTGTGTTTTTGTGTTGTTGTGTTGTGTTGTTTTGTTGTGTTGTGTTGTTGTGGTTTTGTGTTGTGTTTTCTTGTGGTGTGTTGTGTTGTGTTTTTGTGTTGTGGTATTGTGTTGTGTTGTGTTTTGTGTTGTGTTGTGTTGTTGTGTTGTGTTGTGTTGTGTTGTGTTTTGTGTTGTGTTGTGTTGTGTTGTGTTGTGTTGTTGTGGTATTGTGTTGTGTTTTCTTGTGGTGTGTTGTGTTGTGTTTTTGTGTTGTGTTGTGTTGTGGTATTGTGTTGTGTTTTCTTGTGGTGTGTTGTGTTGTGTTTTTGTGTTGTGTTGTGTTTTTGTGTTGTGTTGTTGTGTGTTGTGTTGTGGTTTTGTGTTGTGTTGTGGTGTGTTGTGTTGTATAGTGGTTTTGTTGTGGTGTTGTGTTGTTGTGTTGTTGTTTTGTGTGTTGTGATGTTGCATTGTATTGTGTTGTTGTGTTGTGTTGTTGTGGTGTGTTGTTTTTGTGTGGTCTTGTGTTGTTGTGTTGTTGTTGTGTTGTTGTAGTGTTGTGTTGTGTTGTGTTAAAGTTTGATGTTGTGTTGTGGTGTTGTGTTGTTGTGTTGTGTTGTAGTGTTGTGTTGTGCTTTTGTGTTGTGGTGTTTTTGTGTGTTGTTGTGTTGTGGTGTTGTTGTGTTGTGTTGTGCTTTTGTGTTGTGGTGTTTTTGTGTTTTGTGTTGTTGTGGTGTTTTTGTGTTTTGTTTTGTGTTGTGTGTTGTGTTGTGGTGTTGTGTTGTGTTGTGTTGTGTTTTGTTGTGTTGTTGTGTTGTGTTGTTGTATTGTGGTGTTGTGTGTTGTGATGTTGCATTGTATTGTGTTGTGTTGTTGTGGTGTTGTGTTGTTTTTGTGTGGTCTTGTGTTGTTGTTGTGTTGTTGTTGTGTTGTGTTAAAGTTTGATGTTGTGTTGTGGTGTTGTGTTGTGTTGTGTTTTGTGTTGTGCTTTTGTGTTGTAGTGTTTTTGTGTTTTGTGTTGTGTTGTGTTGTGTTGTGTTTTGTGTTGTGTTGTGTTTTGTTGTGTTGTTGTGTGGTGTTGTGTTGTGTTGTGTGTTGTGTTTTGTGTTGTGTTGTGTTGTGGTGTTGTGTTGTGTGTTGTGTTGTGTTGTGTTGTTGTGTGGTGTTGTTTTGTTGTGTTGTTGTGGTGTTGTGTTGTGTAGTTGTGTAGTTGTGTTGTGGTGTTGTGTTGTGGCGTTGTGTTGTGTCGTGGTGTGTTGCGTTGTTGTGTTGTGTTGTGGTGTGGTGTTTTGTTGTTGTGTTGTTTTTGTGTGGTCTTGTGTTGTTGTGTTGTTGTGTTGTGTTAAAGTTTGTTGTTGTGTTGTGTTTTGTGTTGTGTTTTGTGTTGTGTTTTGTGTTGTGTATTGTGTTGTGTTGTATTGTTGTGTTGTGCTTTTGTGTTGTGGTTTTGTGTTGTGGTGTTTTTGTGTGTTGTTGTGTTGTGTTGTGTTGTGTTGTGGTGTTGTGTTGTGTTGTGTTGTGTTGTTTTGTTGTGTTGTGTTGTGTTGTTTTGTGTGTTGTGTTGTGTTGTGTTGTGTGGTGTTGTGTTGTGTTTTGTGTTGTGTTGTGTTGTGTTGTGGTGCACTTTTTTAAAGATGAGGCTCTTACAATGCAGCCAATCAACACATGCAAATTGTACAAATCATCTTTCACAAATTTGGCTGCAATGAAGGAAAACCCACATTAAAACATTTGGGAAAATGATAAACCTGTAAGGGGTCACTGTGTCTGCTGCCACCTACCAGCAGAGGGCGACAGCGGTGAGGCACGGTTACCCAAGGGAACTCCAATCCCCAGAGATCCTAGAGGTCATCAGTGCAAACCAGACACACCTGGAGGTCACAGCATTTAAAGATGTGACATGGAGCTTCTCTGTTCCACCTTTGTTGAGGAGTGACTGGTACGGGACACAGAAGTGAAAGAAAGAGAGATGTTTGAAAAGATGAAAGAAAACAAGCTGAAAAGGAAATAGAAAAATAAAAGTCTTGAAAGAAGAAAAGTTGCAAAACAAGAGAACAGGGTTGAAAGAGAGAAGCTGAAGAGAGCACAGCTGAAGAGTTTACGTGAATCACTGATCCTCAGTTCCTTTGTTTTAAGAGCTGCTTCAGTTCCTTCCCTGCATTTGTTTTTCTTCAGTTGTTTTAGTGCTAAATATCCTAAGTCTGAACTACGCCGCCTTGTCCTCTGCTTAGTTTGGTCCCCCCCCCTTTTAAGGGGTGCAACTCCACCACTTGCCTGTGCTTGCTGGTGGTGCAGTGGTAAAGTGTTGGACCTCCATTGCCAGGGTTGCTGGTTCAAACCCAGCTGGGAGCAACTGTTCTCCCACAAGTACACAAAAGCACCTACAGTCACATCAACCACACATACATTAACCTTATATCACACATTAAGGCCTGTCCTTACAGGCTTTCCTCTCTGCACTTGGGTCCACTCCCTGACCGTCCCGTAACAAAACCAACTGAATATTACATTAAGATGAATTGTTTCAAGTAATTTTACAAAATAAGAAATAAAACTATTAGACCAAAGCTGGTTGATTCTCACTGATAATACATAATAACACGTTCTTAAAACTAAGACCAATATTACGGCTTAATGTAGTAATTGTGTTAGCAGCAAAACTTACTATATAAGACTCTTACTATAACAGATTATTTAGTTGTATTGTATTTTGATTTAATTTAAGAAATGTAGTAATTATTTTAGTAGTTTTGATTTTGGTACATTAGAGTTTTTTGTATGTTTTGTAGCATCAGTCCTGACCAAAGGTCCTGAAGTGGTTGTTGGCAAAGATCTCACCATTAAGCGCGGCAGGACATTATTGAAAATCTTGGAATGTGTAGTTTTCAGACCTTTACACTCTCTTGATTTTTTTATTTCATTTCTGCAGACAATATTAGCTTCCTAATTACAAGTCCATAATGTCCGCACTGTCAGGCCTGCGTTGTCTGGCGCTCCCCCAGGGCGATCCCCGGACTCCGCCCCCAAGCCCAAATAAGGAGGTGGGGATTCCGGAAGTCGGCTGCGCATGCGCTCTGCCCACTTTACCCGGTTTGTGTTCCTTACTTTCCAGTTTTGTCCACTAGGTTGCTGAACCTCTGATTTAGCTTTGCGTGTCTGTTTTGTTACCCTGTGTCCCGTTTTTCATTAAAGTCCTGCATCCCTGCAAGTGTTTCCCTGTGTTCACTGACCCTCCTGACCCAGCATGACACACATTCAACATTACTAAAATCAGTCCAGTCGTGTATTTTTATTTTTTTATTTCATTTCTGCAGACAATATTAGCTTCCTAATTACAAGTCCATAATGTCTGCACTGTCAGGCCTGCGTTGTCTGGCGCTCCCTCAGGGCGATCCCCGGACTCCGTCCCCAAGCCCAAATAAGGAGGCGGGGATTCCTGACCCAGCATGACACACATTCAACATTACTAAAATCAGTCCAGTCGTGTATTTTTACAAAAATAATTTGATACATAATCTAATATAATTCAGGTGAAATGTAAACATTCAAATATTTACATGAATCTTAAAGATTTCTTTAGTAAACAGAACAAGTCTTACTGACTCAACACATGGATGGCATGTAATACATTATTTTTATTAGAGACCAACAGTGCATTAAGTGTCAAAAATAAAAGTGCATGTTTATAGTTTTTCACTGAAAAAAAAAGTAAAAAAAAAGTTTGACAAAAATAAATGAAAATAAAACACACAGAGTCTGAAAAACTGAAAAAACAAAGAGCATTACGTTTAAAGAATGACTTTAGGAAAATGAATTAATTTTATACATCGCTAAATCTGAAAACACGTCTCTGACAAACTGTACTGTGCTCACTGTTTACAGTCATATTTACAAAGGTTTTGAAGACTGATCCTTGAATCCAGACTGGCCCAGTATGCAGTCTAAGAACAAGTGATTTTAGCACAGTGTTGTGTTGTGTTGTGTTGTGGTGTTGTGGTGTTGTGTTGTGTTGTGTTGTGGTGTTGTGTTGTTGTGTTGTGTTGTGTTGTGTTAAAGTTTGATGTGTTGTGTTTTGTGTTGTTGTGTTGTGTTGTGCTTTTGTGTTGTGGTGTTTTTGTGTTGTGTTTTGTGTTGTGGTGTTTTTGTTTTGTGTTGTTGTGTTGTGTTGTGGTGTTGTGTTGTGTTGTGTTGTGTTGTGTTGTGTTGTGTTGTGTGTTGTGTTGTGTTGTTGTGGTGTTGTGTTGTGTTGTGTTGTGTTGTGTTGTGTTTTGTGTTGTGTTGTGTTGTGTTGTGTTGTGTTGTGTGTTGTGTTGTGTTGTGGTGTTGTGTTGTGTTGTTGTGTTGTTGTGTTGTGTTGTGTTGTGGTGTTGTGGTGCACTTTTTTAAAGATGAGGCTCTTACAATGCAGCCAATCAACACATGCAAATTGTACAAATCATCTTTCACAAATTTGGCTGCAATGAAGGAAAACCCACATTAAAACATTTGGGAAAATGATAAACCTGTAAGGGGTCACTGTGTCTGCTGCCACCTACCAGCAGAGGGCGACAGCGGTGAGGCACGGTTACCCAAGGGAACTCCAATCCCCAGAGATCCTAGAGGTCATCAGTGCAAACCAGACACACCTGGTGGTCACAGCATTTAAAGATGTGACATGGAGCTTCTCTGTTCCACCTTTGTTGAGGAGTGACTGGTACGGGACACAGAAGTGAAAGAAAGAAAGAGAGATGTTTGAAAAGATGAAAGAAAACAAGCTGAAAAGGAAATAGAAAAAGAAAAGTCTTGAAAGAAGAAAAGTTGCAAAACAAGAGAACAGGGTTGAAAGAGAGAAGCTGAAGAGAGCACAGCTGAAGAGTTTACGTGAATCACTGAACCTCAGTTCCTTTGTTTTAAGAGCTGCTTCAGTTCCTTCCCTGCATTTGTTTTTCTTCAGTTGTTTTAGTGCTAAATATCCTAAGTCTGAACTACGCCGCCTTGTCCTCTGCTTAGTTTGGTCCCCCCCCTTTTTTTTCATTGTTTTAAGGGGTGCAACTCCACCACTTGCCTGTGCTTGCTGGTGGTGCAGTGGTAAGGTGTTGGACCTCCATTGCCAGGGTTGCTGGTTCAAACCCAGCTGGGAGCAACTGTTCTCCCACAAGTACACAAAAGCACCTACAGTCACATCAACCACACATACATTAACCTTATATCACACATTAAGGCCTGTCCTTACAGGCTTTCCTCTCTGCACTTGGGTCCACTCCCTGACCGTCCCGTAACAAAACCAACTGAATATTACATTAAGATGAATTGTTTCAAGTAATTTTACAAAATAAGAAATAAAACTATTAGACCAAAGCTGGTTGATTCTCACTGATAATACATAATAACACGTTCTTAAAACTAAGACCAATATTACGGCTTAATGTAGTAATTGTGTTAGCAGCAAAACTTACTATATAAGACTTTTACTATAACAGATTATTTAGTTGTATTGTATTTTGATTTAATTTAAGAAATGTAGTAATTATTTTAGTAGTTTTGATGTTGGTACATTAGAGTTTTTTGTATGTTTTGTAGCATCAGTCCTGAAGGTCCTGAAGTGATTGTTGGCAAAGATCTCACCATTAAGCGCGGCAGGACATTACTGAAAATCTTGGAATGTGTAGTTTTCAGACCTTTACACTCTCTTGATTTTTTTATTTCATTTCTGCAGACAATATTAGCTTCCTAATTACAAGTCCATAATGTCTGCACTGTCAGGCCTGCGTTGTCTGGCGCTCCCCCAGGGCGATCCCCGGACTCCGCCCCCAAGCCCAAATAAGGAGGCGGGGATTCCGGAAGTCGGCTACGCATGCGCTCTGCCCACTTTACCCGGTTTGTGTTTCTGTTCCTTACTTTCCAGTTTTGTCCACTAGATTGCTGAACCTCTGATTTAGCTTTGAGTGTCTGTTTTGTTACCCTGTGTCCCGTTTTTCATTAAAGTCCTGCATCCCTGCAAGTGTTTCCCTGTGTTCACTGACCCTCCTGACCCAGCATGACACACATTCAACATTACTAAAATCAGTCCAGTCGTGTATTTTTACAAAAATAATTTGATACATAATCTAATATAATTCAGGTGAAATGTAAACATTCAAATATTTACATGAATCTTAAAGATTTCTTTAGTAAACAGAACAAGTCTTACTGACTCAACACATGGATGGCATGTAATACATTATTTTTATTAGAGACCAACAGTGCATTAAGTGTCAAAAATAAAAGTGCATGTTTATAGTTTTTCACTGAAAAAAAAAGTAAAAAAAAAGTTTGACAAAAATAAATGAAAATAAAACACAGAGTCTGAAAAACTGAAAAAACAAAGAGCATTACGTTTAAAGAATGACTTTAGGAAAATGAATTAATTTTATACATCGCTAAATCTGAAAACACGTCTCTGACAAACTGTACTGTGCTCACTGTTTACAGTCATATTTACAAAGGTTTTGAAGACTGATCCTTGAATCCAGACTGGCCCAGTATGCAGAACAAGTGATTTTAGCACAGCAGAAGATAACGCTTTTTAATTTATAGTAAAATGTTCAAATAACAAAGTAAAAACTAATTTAGTAAATATGTGAACTTAAAGAACATTTTTTCTTATGGGCAGATTTCTAGCAAACATGAACTCAAGTATTCACCAGATTTCAGCAAAAGCCTCAGACACAATGAACAGCAGGACAGCAGCTCAGAAAAGCTGCTTTTTAGAGTGAATAAACTCTCCTCAGATCTAGAAGTTTAGGACACTCTGTCTGCACACCATTATCTTCAGGACAGGATTAACGTAGCTGTCGCTCAGGCCATCTTTATTCATGTCCTGCAAATTCATAAATAAAACAGCATATAAGATAATGTTATATCCATGCAGTGGTGGACAGTAACTCAGTAAATGTAATTCATTAAATAAACAATGACTTCAGTACAGTATCTTTACTCAAGTATTTCTATTTTGAGTGACATTTTACTTGAACTCCTACGTTTCCAAGACGTAAGGGTGGCCCATGTCTTGAAAGAACGGGGCATCACTGTATAAACATGGTCCTGACAGGCTAGGACCCCCATGTCCATGCTTCAGTCTGTAGCGTCTCAGCAGGTCTAGTCTTCTAGATTATTAAAGCTACAGATTTTACATGAGCAGCTCATTTAAGGTGACCTAGAAAACAGCACAAATCTGTAAGCAGTGAATTTAGTAGATTTAATTAGGGACAATTTGCCCTTTTAAAATGCTATAGACAACATTAACTGTAGGAACTAGAAAATTCATTCAAATGATTTACGTACCTTCACATGCAGTCGTAATTGCAAATCTTCAGGTTTTCTACCAATAGTCTGTTTAAAATAACATGAAAGTGTGAGTTAGACAGTGAAGAAATAGAAAAAATATATATTAGAAAAGCCCAGTTTAAACATTGCAAAGCATTAAAATCCAGTTGTACATTTCTCTTACAGAACTGAGGGTTTTGCCTCAATTTGAATCTGATAGAGGATCAATACTCTGATCAGCTGCTGTTCAATAAAGAAGGGTTGTGGCACTTCAAACTTTTTAGGATTTATTAAGCTGCCTTTTAGATAAAAAGGGTCAAAATGCCACACAGCACTGAGATGTTAGATGAAGTCAGTTGTTCTCAAAGTGTTCAGGGCTTTATTTCAGGCGGTCTGTAGAGCAGAGCTCCCTCACACACAGACCTGCTCTCAGTGCTTCATACAGCCTGTAGACCAGCACTGAAGGGTTGGGAACCAGCTCACCCATTCAAACTGCAGAACAATCATTTAGATGGATTAAAGCCTCATATCTCCAGTCTCTGATTGTAAATGTGAAAACTGCTCCAGCAGCTGAAATCCAGGCTAAAAGCTGATGTTGTTGGTCAGGCGGTTTGAGTCGAGGCTTTTCTACATAAAGAAAGAGGCCTTCATTCACCCGCCCGCTCACGGAGAGCAGCGGAGAGAGTGGAGCACCATAACCACACACAGAGAGAAGTGCTGTTAGTCAGAGGAGGTCAGATCGGGTTAAAACGCTTTATTAGTTTTATTACTTCTCATTTCTGCTCAGAAAACGTGGCTTTAATGGTGAAAGTGTGATATTATCAGTGCTGCCGCTTTGGCAGAGCTGAGGTGATTTAGAGAGTCGGGCTCTAGGTTTAGTCAGTCAGGTGCAGAGCTCTCCTCTCTGAATCATTAGAATGATTTATCTTCATCTAGATGGAAATAAACACGTGTGGAGAGTTTATCACATTCCCTTTAGTCTCGTTTGTTTAGTAGTTTGTAAAGTTTGCAGCAGTTTTACACAAATAAGTGAATAGTAGTGAACCAAGCTAAGCTAAGCTAAGCTAAGCTAATCTAATCTAATCTAGCTCTACCGGAGCTGTTGCAGTCTGCAGCTCTGGGGTTAAAACAAGCTGCTCAACAAAATATCTTCAGAGTAAAATTATATTTATGAAAGATTATATTTATGAAAGATTATATTTATGTGAGGAAGATTATATTTATGTGAGGAAGATTATATTTATGTGAGTAAGATTATATTTATGTAAGATTATATTTATGTGAGATTATATTTATGTTTATTTATTTAATATTGAAATCATTTAAAACTTGTTTTATTTCAAATCTGTCTAAAGTCTGTTAGAAATCACCTGAGTTTTGCTCATTGTTTTCAGCATTACACTGAAGTGACTGGCTGAAGTGAGTTAGCTGAGGCAGAAAGCATAGAGGAGATCATGTCAGTCTGGGCAATTTATAACTTTCTTTTTTATAGTATATTTTATCTGTGGAAATTTGTACTTATAACAGAGAAATAATATTATTTTGTTTTTATTTTATCAATAAAATATTTGTCAAATTTGCATAATTTTCAAAAATATTTCTAGTGCTACATTTATTTGAAAGAGACTAAAGTAGGCTATGCTACCATATAGGTGAACAACATGTCAGTCTGGGCAATTTATATATAAATATATATATATATATATATATATATATATATATATATATATATATATGGACATTTGCTTCTCTGACAAAACAAAAAGTATTTGTGATTGAATTCTACTAATATGTAATTATTTTTAAAATAACATCACTGTCACCACCTTTATTCATTTGAATCTCTCTTATTTTATTATTTTGAGATGGATGGAGACAAGGCTCAATATGCATGTCTTATGGAGTCTGAAGAGGAGACAGCGACTAGGCCCTGACGAGCTTAGGCTTATCGCTGAACATGACAGTGATGAAGATCATGAAGGCGGAGCTGCTGGATGAAGAGGAAGAAAAGGATGACGAAGAACAAGATGAGCAGAGGGATCAACCAACTACTGCTTATCGGTAAATACATGTATTCTAAGTGTTTGTACAAATATGCTGTAAGGGGTGGGAGCTTATACGGAATAGGCTGTCTTATGTGAACCATCATGGGGCATGGGAAGAAGTGACCCCAGGTGAATTTTACAGTTTGGGCTCCTCATTTACATATTGGGAAACCAGATCTCTTCACTGTTCATAGGCCAAGTTATTCATGTCCTGTGACTGTTTCAAGGAATTGATGGCAGCCCTTCATGGTGTAGATCCTGCCACGGAAAATAGCTGTGATCAGCTTAGGAAGTTGTGTTACTTGATGGACCACCTCAAAACCAAGTGTCAGCAGCTTTTCCAGGCTGATGGAAATCTGAGTACAGACGAGAGAATCATAAAATCAAATGGTCCCTCAGGATTCAAGCAATATATGAAGGGCAAACCTGGAGTTTTTAAATTGTGGGTCATTGCAACTTCAGATTCGGGATACCTTAGACTCTGATATATACACAGGCAGTATGATGGGTGCATAACTGATTTGGCTACAAAAGTAATCGAAGACCTTGTGCAGCTATTTAAAAGTTAATGTGTCACAGTTTGGTTTGACAACTTCTATACATTACCAACTCTTATGGTCCGACTTAAGGAGTGGGGAATCAACGCATGTGGGACATGAAGGATTAATCGCAAAAAATTCCCAGTGGGTTTCAAAGATGTAAAAAAATAGATAAGCAAGGGGCCATTTACTCTGAGAAGGTAAGGAGACAGAGTTAGTTCTGAATGGATTTATGGAGAGCTGAGAATGTTGAGCAGTATCAGTTTATAGAGAGCAGAGAATGTTTGGATGTTCGTAGTTTTGGAGTGTTTTCATGCGAGAATTTAAGAGATCTACGTACAACCCGTCCTGTGACATGCTGGTAAAATTCTGATGATGTTGGGCGGACAGAAAAGGCTATGGACACATGAGGGCCTAAACGTGAATTTCTTATATTGCTAATGGACTCCATAAGAACAAGAAGAGTCTTTAAAGGCAGAAGCCTTGCAAAATATCTAGCATTCACCAGTCAAGGTAAAATAGATTAATCTCAACATTTTTAATTATACTGCTGACAAAGATGTAATGATATGAATCACTGAACTATTTACAGATTTAGCTGCAGGTGAAGATGAATACTTCCATATAGGAAGAATGATCGCTGTGTCCGTAGTCCACGGTGGTCCAGGGCCTCTGTGTCTTTTCCCAAATTTCTTCCAGTACCTTGTAGGTAAAGTGAAGTCCACTGAGGCTCCTATCGAAGAGCCTATCGGAATTCTCTCCTTGAGGTAATGTAACATTTAATACGATGAGACATTTGTTGTCCAGTAAAATCAATTTGACTGTTGTTTAAGGTTTACTAAATCTAGACCCATATTAATAAAGCTTCAGAGTATATGTGATGATATAAGATCAGATTTCTGTCTCATTCGCAGTGATCTTAGTGACAATAACCGCTCCTACTTGGTCAGATCTAAAATCTTTAAGGTAATATTAATGATAATTGTAAGACCAATATTGCCTTATCAGTTTGATTAGGCAAATACGGAAATTGGGCAATATGTGTCTTTCAAATTAGGCACATAATCCTTATGATCTAGAAATTCAATGTAACATCTGTGAGTGAACTACAGAGATGCACAGCAGTGGCGGTTCAAGACTATTTTAACTGGGGGGCCAGTGGTTATGTTAGAGGGGTCGGTTATTAGCTCATGGTGCTTTGCAGGCATTAAGAAACTAATGTATACATTAAATATTATTCATTATTATTATTTTGTATTTCTACAGTTTTCAGTTACAATTTCACAATTTACAATTTTGCATAATCTGAATTCTTTAATTCTCATGTTTTATACAAACACCTTAACAAATCAGTCAGTCTTTTCTATGATTTAAAATGTTTTTCAGTTTCATTTTATATTTCTTTTACATCAGCTGTCTTCTATGGTTTCTATAGCTGGTGAAATAAAGTAAATAAAATAAATGAAATAAATCCACTGAAGCGCTGTCTACCCCACAAGGGAAACACGACCTGTTGCCTAAAAATGAGTTTTTACATTATTGTGCTGATTTGTCGCTAATTTACAGGGGCCTTTGTGTTGTGAGGGGGTCACTGGACCTTTTCCCTAGAACCACCACTGGATAGAAGTGTTCTGCATTACATGCAGTTCAGCATATGGCTAAGAACTCCCAGAAGAGGAGCTCAATGAACATCATTCCGGGTAAGAGAAGAGATATCAGTGAAATCCTGAATAGATCCTCTGGTCTGGGAGGACTGGATTCCTCCAATTTGCTGATTTTCCTGCACAAACACTCCTGATTCAGCTCTTCATTATTTACCAGGTTTAGCTGGTCTCCTAGAGCAGGGAAATCATCAAACTGTGCTGGACTCTGGACCTAGGTTTCCCATTCCTCTTTTAGATGGTGAGCTCAGCAAAAGTGGGGCAGATGTACCAGGTGGGTCTCATTAAAGTTATAAACTGATATCATGTGTGTATTTGTCAGGTAGTTACACTGAGATCTACATTTTTAGAAATATCCATCAGTTTCTCTAGTTCATAGTAAAGGAAGCAGATATAGGCTCTTTTAAAAGCAAACCTGATTGAGAGTGTTTGTGAGAGCTGTCTTTTCCACATGGTTTTAATGACTGTGAGAGTCTGATGCTGGTCTGATTACTGGGAGTTGGCTGGATGCAGCATCTAGTTACAATCAGTGATGTATCATAACTCCAACTATTCAAATATTGCTGTCTCATGACCATGTTTTATTCCTATATATATATATTTACCGACTCCTAACTGTGCATGACGATTTACTGAGCTTTCACCGCCTGCAGAACTTTCCTCAGGGTTCAGCTGCGGCCAGTGGTACTGCTGTTTCAGCTGTAACCGCTTATTTTCTCTGTTCTAGGTGGAGGCAGATCCTGGACCAGCAGCGGACGTCGGTTGATACTGCGACCTGGACCGGCGCTTGCGATGGTGCATTCAGTTAGCAACTGCTTTCAATTGCATAGAACAAACGTAGCTAACGCTTCATTTACTGAGTAGCGGCGCTCTGTACCTCTGTAAGCTGAACTTTTTCACAGACTTCGTTTCTCTGCTTTTGTAGCGGTAAAACATTTCACCTTGTTTTAATAACAAATAGGGGGAGGAGGAATTTTACTTAGTCTGATTTTCTCTCTGTTTGCTCAAAATAACCTGAGTTTTGTGTCTTTCTGTTTTTCCACACTGGAGATGTGTTCAATTCAGTGTTTCTAAGATTGGACATTTGTTTAATTTAAATTCCTCCACTCTTCAGCAGGCTGGTAATGTTAGCTGAGTTTAGCATTATGCTAAGCTAGCTCTTGGTTTGCTGTAGCAGCAGGTTACCACAGTAAGAAAATGTCTTCAGTGAATCTACACCACAGCCACTGTTTGTTGTAAAATCTTTAACATGAAATACTTCAACATGTTATTTGAACATTGTCTTTAGGAATGGATCATCTGGAGCAGGAGATCTTTCCATCCTTCTGTGTCCTCATCCCAGAAGTAATCTTTCTCACTTAGTTTGAAAAAATGACAGAAATATTTCAGAAGCGTATTTCTATGTAATGGTTTTACTGTTGGAGGCGTCTCTGAAGAATAGAAATCTTTCACTCTTTGTTTAAATGTAAACTTTTTCCTGTTTGGTTACTTGAACAGTCTAAAGATCTTCTTTTCTCTTTCACCATCCCTGTAGCAGTCCTGCAAAGAGGTGGACAGAGCAAACAGGATGTTTTTTTTATGTGTCTCTAATATAGTTCCTCTGCACACACACATTTTATTACCTAACTGCTGTTGAAGGAAATTTACTTCAAATCAATATTCACACTGATGAGATGTTTGTCCACATGATTTCTGCAGCTGGTAGAGGTAAAGCTTCAGCACAAGGCCAGCTACAACGGTCTGGAGTCGGAGCACTGGTGGGTGCTCATCAACGACTTCTATCATGTGTGCTCACTGGAGGTCAGTCAGTGGAGTAGACTCATGGTTTTATTGTAGATAGATGTTCTGTGACCTGATTACTTTCAACCTCATGCTTTTCGTGGTATTTACGGTTGCCTTCCCAGCAGAGTGGCCTGCATCAAGCTACAAACTCACCTGAATGATGAGGCTTTTGGAACCAGTTTGTCATTTCCTAATTTTATGTTCAGTACCATATCCACCCATGTCCATGTTCATTCAGTGCATCGAACCTTTCATCAGTGAGGTCAAGTTCTTCCTGCACGCCGAAACAACGGACTCATCAGTGCAGGATGTCTTCCTGGTAAATTCTTGTTGGTGCTTTTTTGTGATTAGAGTTTCTAGTAATGTGGGGCTTTTATAAATGTGTACAATGACAGTTCAGACACATTTTCAGACACACACAGACACCTTTTCTTCATTTCTTTATTGTGTTTTTCAGAAAACCATGGTGGCCATCATGTTTCAGGGGGTCTTCATCGATGTGGATGACCGCTGGCGTTGTAATGACTCCAATGACAGCCAGACCCTCTAGGCACCCTTTGTGATGTCTGGCAAACTAAGAGGACCACCCCCAGAATTTTGATGAGCTGCCGGACACTTCTTACATTGTTCTATTACATTTTATGTATTTTTTCATTTTATTATTAAAGTAATATTGTCTATCTATAATTTGTGTGATTGTCTTTGTTCGTGTGTGTCTTTTTTTTTTTTTTTTTCCAGATGGAGTCGCTGTTTTGTGTGAACCCCTGAATGCTGTAGCATGGAAGTGGAACATTGTGTCTGTTCATCAATAAAAAGGAAGTATTTTAATCTTTCTCATCCCTCTAACCCCCTTGATATCTTTCCATATTATCTTATTTTTATTTGGGAACACAGCTTCCAGAATGTACTTAACCATGTTGGGAATACCTTTGCAGGAGTGGAACATCATGTCCTTTCATCAACAAAAAGGAAGTCTTTCTATCTTTCTCATTTGTTCATCCCAACTCTCCTTTTCTGTTGTTAATGTTTTTATAATCAGATCAGTCAGATTTGGTCTAACCATGTAGGGAATAATTTTTTTTTAATCTTTGTCTCTCTTTCTGCCTGTAGTCTAAGCAGGTACCCAATGTGGAGTTTCTAATGGATCAGAAACTCCAAACAGCAGTGGGACCTGAGCTTCATGATGTCCCCCTGAACCACATCAAAGGAATCCGCTTCTAGATGTAGCTGTTCTAGGTTAACCTCGAAATGCTGACCTGGTGGAACATGAAAGTGGAGTATTCCTTCATCAACCAAAGATTTTACAGAATTTGTCTAACCATGTTGTAAATGTCTTTCTCCCTCTTTGTCTTCACAGCCTCACTGTCCTCTCTGCAGAGAAGCAGTGCAGTATTCTTTCATGATTAGAGACTCCAGAAAGCTGTGGGCCCCAAAGTTCACAAAGGCGACCTGGATCACTTTAGAGGATGTCTATTATCTTCTATTAAGGAAAACTAACAGGACCACTACAGCCTTTAAGATCCACATCATGGAGAAACACATGAAGAGGAGATTGCTTTATTATCATTATTAGCACTGTCGCCATCAGCACTGTGTTTCAGAGGAAGAGGAAGACCAGAGAAGACCAACATAGCTGATCTAGTCTTTATCATCGCAATCAAACACTGCTCTGTGTATGGTCATCATGACCTTTTTATTGTCATCAGGAGCAGCATCACCACTGACCCCATCTTCATCACAGCACTAATTATAATCATCATCTTTTGAGATGAGGACAGAACTATAGACTGAGCCAGTGGACTTTAAGTCATACAACAAAATGCCAACCAACCCAATCTGCTGGCAGGCAGGCAGGAAGGCAGGCCACTAGCCTGGACACTAGACTTTGGCTGTAGTTCAGTTTCTACTTTTTGACTCTAGCTAACTGCTAGGACATTAATACCATCATCATTCAGAGAGGATTTTACTTCTACAAGTAAGAGAAAGAAGATCAGAGCAGAAGCTTTATTTCACTGAAAGCAGATTGAACACAACCTGCAAACTGCAGAGAGCATGAAGCCACTATGGGCTTTCTTTCTCCTTTCAAACACACATGAAGGATGGAGGAATTCTTTTGGCATAGTAAGAATGTTACATCATTTCTATAAATTCACAAAACTGATGGAAACATTTTTTCACAAATGTAAAACATGAGGAAGAAAGTCCTACAAATGTAGTGAATGTCAATCTTAGACTAACATGTAATAGTCTTGGAGGCAGCCGTGGCCTGAAGGATAGAGAAATGTTGACTGTCTGACTCCTGGATTTGACAGGAGACGACTGAAAGGCCCTTAAGGAAGGTACCTAACCCCCACCACACTCTATTCACATTAACGTATGTCTGTGTATTTCACTGCATGAATGGGTTAAAGGTGGAGCAACACGATGGGAATTCTTCTTAAGAGTGTCCACAGAGCTCTACCAGATTCAAGAGTTTACAGTTACACTGTACAATGAAATTCTTACTTTGCAGTTCCTCCATTTACCGACCAATCTTATAAATATCAATATTAAAAGAGAGACAAAATAAGTAAATAATATATACACTAAAGTAAAGCTAAGTCATAGAAAAACACTAAGTAAAGAAAGTTAAAGAATGCAGTACAGAGGGCACCAGGGTCTCCAGAGAATAGTAGCGGCTGGAGGTTCCTCATTGCTGCTAATGTAGCAGGCTGGAGGGCTGAGCTGCAGAACACTTGTGCTTATCTCCATGGAAGGCTGCATGGTGAGCAAGTGGCTCAGCAGTCTTCTCCGGGGCAAGGTCTGCACTCCACACTCAGGCTGGAAGCTGGCGGCCTCCTGCACACAGCTGCTGTAGCCCTCACTGGAAATTAAGCAGCATCTTCGAATTAAGGGCCCCCTAATAGTAGCAATAACCACCCAGTTTATCAGCTCATTTTGCCATATAGGAGCAATTGGTAGTTCTGTAAATAAACTGCAGTCCATCTGTTTCTATGCATACTCTGTTAACCATACTCTGGTGAAAGGGGGTTAAGACTATGCACAAAAACAGATGGACTGCAGTCTAATTAAGGAACTACCAATCGCTCCCATATGGAGTTGATAAAATGGGTGCTTATTGCTACTACCAGGTAGGTGGTCCTAATATTCTGATAGGACTGTGTGTAACAGAGGTGTCCAAACATATCTGCGAAGGGCCAGTGTGGCTGCAGGCTTTTGTTGCAACAAAGACCGAGACTGATTAAGCAAGTGGAATCAGGTGTGCTCTTCTTATTTGGAAAGAAAACCTGCAGCCATACTGGCCCTTTGCAGATAATAGTTTCATATACCTGGTTGTATTTATTTTAAACACTTGTACAATAGTGATTTTATGTTGGTGAAAATTGCAATGCGACATTTTACAGTATTTTAATCCTCAATATCTAAAATTAAATTTGTATTTTAAAAAGTGAACAAAGTTACTGTTCGACTGTACATTAAAAAGCCCAGACAGACTTTTCGATGTGATGTAAGTTTCCACAGCCATGGTCCAGTTGACTGGTGGAGCCCACTGTGCCTCTGCAGGTCCTCAAAATGCCTTTGAAGGCTGTCATCTCCGCAAGGCTTACAACGCACTGGCACAAGGGTGCTGAATTAATTTAGGGCTAATGGAGACAGTGATTTCTGTTCCTTCCATTGAACCTAGTAGGAGACAGTAAACAATAGCATAATATGAATAATTTTACTGTTTAAATGTAAAGGTTATTCTTCAGTATGAACATGGTAATGCAACATTACCTCTGAGGCAAGTGGTAGATAGCTTCTGGTTTACCAGATGGGCAGTGGGACTGAGGAACAGGTCGAATAGTATGAGTGTTCCACAAGTTTTTCTTTTTTTTTTTTTGTTTTTTTTGCAGAATGTCCAAACAAAAAAGGAGTTCTAATGGTCTTCAAAACATTAATTAATTAATGAAGTATTCATTCTTCGTAGCTGAAACCTGTTAAGGCAAAAGATATATGTAGCTAGCCTATACTAGCCTTGGTAAACTAGTCTGAAATGAAATTGCTCATTAGGCTTCTCTGATTTACCAGATAGCGAGCGACTGTGAGATTACACCTTCATTTAATAGTTGCTTTAAATGTTTCAGTGCTATGACTATCAATAAAAATATGAAACTCGTCAAAACCTACCTGACTTTATGTTCAGAAATCATCTGAACATATGCTGTACATGTGATGGAGGAGTGAACAGTGAATGCAGGGGGGGGTGGTCTCAGTAGCCCGTCAGTGTGTAATGTGCCATGTGCCTGACGTTGAGGAGCAGCTTTGCTATTCAACTGTTTTGGTATCATATCTAATTATTTTATCCAAGATTATGCTTTAGGACATTATTTACCAAAATCGTAAATTTCCCAATTTCCCCACTGATCGTCTTGTTCAGGCAGAAGGCGTTGCAGGCAGGCAAGACAGCAGTGGCGCTTTGAGAGATGCTTGGGACTTACAATAGCCAAGTATGAGATTTAGTTTGCCATCAGCACAATATTAATCACGTTTGTGCAGACATTTCAGAGTATTGCAACACAAAAACCAAGCAAAAGTTGAAAATTCAAACAAAGGTGCCGAGTTAAATTGAGGCTAATATTTAGTTGATGCAGTAGATTAAAATGTTTGTGCATGTATCATTGTTGGGAAGGCCTAGCCTGCAGTGAAGTGTCATCACTGTCTTATTGAATGGTCCCTAACTTGGCTCTGACGTCTATGGATGCTTAAAAAATAAAAGCATCTTAAAACAGACGTTAGAAGTTCCTGTATCAGTATCAAGCTGAACCACTGCACTGACAAATTAAACTGGAGGGATAAATTATTTGATTTATAGAAATTGTGTTGGTAGAATAGACTTGTGCCTAATGAAGTTTTTTAATAATAATATTAATAAAATATTTATTTGAATTTGTCAAGGAAGACAATGTCAGACATGCAATTCCTGTATACTTGAGCTGGCCTGAGTTTTTCAAAACCTGCAATGTAAGCAATTTGATGTGAAAATATAAACTAATACAGTGAATGCCTGTTATAAAGCAATCAAACTTAAATGCGTCTGTCAGGCCCGCGTCGCCGCGCCTGCCCCGGGGGTGATCCCGAGCCGTGGCTCGCAGGCTCGCATGAGGACTCTTATGTTGACGTTCATGTCATGCTTCACGGACTCTTATGTTGATATTCATGTTCATGTCTAACTTCAAGGTTTGGTTATTGTCATGTGTGTTTAATCTATGTTCATTGTGTTGTTAATACGTTTCACCTGAGGCTGAGGTATTTAAGGGGCTAGCGCTAGCTGCCCATTACTGAGAATTGAACACAGTCAAGGTAGTGAATGTGTTCATGGTGCTGTTTGCATATACAAAGCCGAACGAACCAAGGGCATCAAAGTTCGAGTTCACAGTCCTATAATTCATGAGGTCGCCAGAGAGGCTTCCTCTCTATCCAGGTTCACTTTAGTAGTACCATTCATGGGCAAGCCTCGTTACCAGGTAGGTTTTGCCTTGCCTTTTGGGTTCTGCAGCTGATCTCTCAGCTCTCAAGTCACGTAAGTTCCCTAGCGCCTGACGAGCGCTGCCTTAGTTATCCTAGTTTCCCCAGGCACTGCCTGTAGGTCTTGGTTATTGTTTCTCTTCCCACTCATTCCCGGCACGCTAGCCTAGCTCCCGGATTCTCTCCAGCCTCAGGTGAGCATCTTTGCTTTGCCCGATTTTCTTTGTCATGGTTATATTTCGGTTTATCCTTTTTCCCTGTAACTTTGCTGCTTTTTCTTGTGTTTACCCGTTTTATTTGTTGAATAAAACACTCTTGCATCGAGCCATCCCCTGCGAGTGTTCACCCTCATTGTCTGACCTAGCCAGCCCAGCGTCCTCCAGGATTTTACATAATTGTATCTGATAATTGTGTTTAGAAAAGAAAAAAAAACATATGACTATTAGACTATTAGTTTCATTACCAAATAGTTTATTTACAGTTGTGAAATGTCTTACAGTGATTATATTTTGTTGTTTACGCATTGGGCATTTTCACACCTGAAAGTCACTGTATACACGTGTCTATCATGTGTTGCCAAAGTGTCCAGCAGATCAATTGTCTTTAGATTTCTTTAAGGCCTATGTTATTAAATATGCACGGTTATGTCAGTCTCTGTTGTCAGACAAGTGCCAGATATGTTTAATATGTTCTAGCTGAGAAAAAGAAATGTTTAAAGAATCATAATTAATGTACAGAGAACAAATGGTCATACATATTTGCAAGGGAGTAATGCAATCAAGACAGGCTTAAAATGTAAACCTATACAAGTGCAGGTGAACATATGAAACGTTTATGACTTGTAACCTTACTTTTGCAACTCTCCTCATAATTACAGTGTGTGTATTTTGCAGCAGGAGGAGGAGCCAGCATCACCGACACTCCTGTTGCTCTTCTCACTACTGCTGGAGTCTCCTTCAGCCCCAGCAGCATCTTTGTTATTGTTGTGAGTAAAACTATGCCTGCTGAGACTGAAAAATTGAGTTGAAATACTGAACCAAGCAACCAGTCTAAATGCACACGTGCGTAAATGTTCTATAAATGTACACAATGCAACCATTTAAAAATGCAGGTTTTATTACTTGATGTTTCTACAGCTTAACTGGACTCCACCTGTGGTAAATTCAATTGATTGCACATGATTGGGAATTGCCAACACCGGCCCTATATTGGGTCCCACGGTTGACCGAGCAAACTCCAAGCCATGTGGTCAAGCCTGGTGGTCAGACTGGTAGGTGGCAGCGGGTCTGACACAGGTAGAGGGGACCCCAGCGGTCAGTATTCCAGCAGGTTGAGCTGGATGACTGGGTGACCATTTAGTCTGAGAAGGTAAAGAGACAGAGTTAGTTCTGAATGGATTTATAGAGAGCAGAGAATGTTGAGCAGTATCACACTGAGTCTGACATCTCTGGCAGGTCTGACTAGAACAGCCTAATTAAAAGGAGAGAGCCAGAAGGTGACCCGGACACAGAAGCACCCTGAAACGCTAGCGTCCATCTGTTCCACCGTCCACAAACCTGAGTGATCATGTGCAAGCAGCGAGGTGACAGCTCCAGCATCTCGGTGTACTACAATTCCCTGTGGAAGGTTATTCCAGAGTTGTTTATAAGAAAAGGCTCTGCCCCCTGCTGAGGTTTTCTGAGTTTTGGGAAGTAATCTTGATGATTCATAATATGTAACAAGATCTTGCAGGTACTCAAGAGCGAGGCCATGTAGGGCTTTATATGTTAATAGAAGAATTTTGTAGTCGATACGGAATTTAACTGGGAGCCAATGCAGTGCTGATAGAACTGGACTGATATGGTCAAATGTTCTAGTTTTAGTAAGGACCCTGGCTGCAGCATTTTGAACTATTTGAAGTTTATTGAGGTTTATTGAGGTGTGTACTAGCTTTTCTGCATCCTGTAGAGATAAGGAATTTCTTAGTTTGGCGATGTTCCTAAGATGTAGAAAGGCTGTCAGCCAGCCATGACCTTGACCTTGTTTCTATACTTATTGTCTATATATAGGAGCACTTTGTAGTTCTATAATTCCAGACTGTAACCGTCTGTTTCTCTGCATACTTTATTAACCTTCTTTCACCCTGTTCTTCAATGCTTAGGACCCCACACAACTGATCACCACAGAGCACATAGTGTTTGGGCAGTGTTTCATTCTCAGCACTGCAGTGACACTGACTGACCTGGTGGTGGTGTGTGTGCAAATAATGTTCATGTTTTCATGTGTCTGTTATACTCTGAAATATTTCATTTTAAAAGATGTTTTAAGCTTCAGAATAACAGCCTGTTTTAATAAGTGATTTATAACTTTAAAAGCAATTTTTCATGACTGGGATTGACTAGGTGTTTGACACACTTAAATCTTTTAAGTAGATTTTACTAAAAGCAATAAATTGTGTACCATCATATATTTTGTGTAATGGTTCAGTTGGTAGAACTTAATTTAATTATAAAGTGCTTACTAAATGTAATGTAGTATGTAGAACCTAAACAAAATTAACTTGTAAATACTTTTTTTTTTTTACAAAAACGTAAATTTTCTTAGGTAATAGGTTACAACGAAAGTTTTAGGTTTTCGGAACTTATTTGTTTTTTGCTAGATAAATTCTTTTTTTTATTATTATTATTTTTTTTACAATTTATGGACATCAATGGTTTAATTTCTTCACATGTGTGGATTGAATGGGTTGTTATTGACATCTGCTGAGAATTTCATGTCAACAGTACCTTTAGAAATATATTTACTTCTGGTGACGTGTTCAAAACTTATTTCACCCACTGTATGACTGGAGTTTACCATTGATAGTCAAAAACATGCGTGAACGACCATTGTTGTGTCTGTTGTGGGAAGACATATACCACACTGGTCTAGATGTCCAGTCAGTCCCTCTTATACACACTCAGTGCAGCACACCTAGCACAGTGCACACACTATCTGTTCTACGATAAATTCTGGACTTTCTCGGCCACATTCCAGCATCATAAATCAACCGCTTCCCTAATGCAAGTTTCTAACAGCACTCTGTTATGACAACTATGGAATAATTTCTCATGTTTGCAGACTACAGTTTAAAAGCAGTGACTGCTTATAAAAAGGTACTCATTGTGCAGGACAGCGTACAGGACTTCGCTTTTCTCAGTTTAAAACTAATATTCTTACACAGACAAGTAAATGAGAATCTAATCATCTTAAACCAGACAAGACTCAATTCATCTAAAATATTTATGATTTATTATTATAATTAATGATGCTCTAAATCTAAGAGTCTACAGGATAATGGACTCTACCCCTAACTCATCAGGAGTCAAGGATCTTGGTCACTGATGAATCTAGCGACCTTAGAAAACCTGATGAAGTCCAGGGACAAGTGTGACTATGGGAGATGTGTAATGGGTAACAGGTGTAGCAGTCCGGAAAGCTTAGCCCTGGAATCTTTGTTGCGTGCACACGTCGCATGTGTGGACAAACTGCTGAACATCCAGACAAGGTTCACATGAGGTTTTTCCCAATTCTGAAATCACCTCGTTCTTTTGACCAAAGTCAAAAACATTCTGAATAAAGAATTCACAGGGTTAATTTAACTGGAGCAGCCGGCTCTGTTAACTCAAAACATGTGTAAAGAGGACGGGTGTGTGGGGGATCCCTCACGCATGCAACCAAGCAGACAAGGCCAAACTCTCCACCGACTGTTTTGTGTCCTAAACGTGTCCAAAATCAACAAATGACCTCTTTACTCACTAAATATCAGTATATTCCAGATTTGAACTCAAAATCAAATCAATGAAATCAAACTGCACGCTTGAAGGCTTGTGTCTGTAATGAAGGACAATCAAGAGCAACGAGGAGGGGTAATGACGTCACGTCCACAAAGCGAGAAGGGTGGGGCAGCTCGGGTGGGACTGTCTCCTATAAATACTTTGTAATTGTAACATGAATGCAGTGCCAAGGTCCTGCACAATTGTTTCTTATTTTACTGACAAATTAATAGCAATTCAATACATTATTTTCTGTGTTTGCCAGATGCCATATAGCCATATAGGTTGCCATATAGCCAGATGCTGTTTAGGAACAGAACCACCTTTCAAAATGTGCCTCAACTCTTTACCTGTTGGATAGGGCTTAAGATATCTTACTAAATGGAGAAAATTCCCCCCAGGAGTGCCTAAATGTTTACACATAGGATACATCTGATTTTGTTAGATGAACAGAGTCACTGGACTCATCCTTTGATGGTGAACATTTGTCACTGCTTTAGCTGAAACAGTGCTGGGAGATTTCCTCTAAAGGACTCCTAGATGCTCAGCAAAAGTGTAAGCACACCATTTTCATCTCCACCAGCAGACCTACAGAAGACTCTTAAATGCAGTTATGCTCTACAGTTTGTACAGGTGTACAGTTTCAAGAAAAGGTGCTTCAGTGTGTATCTAATATTACCGTAAATTATGTTAACTATTCCCTTGTTGTTTGTGTAATGGGTGGTCTGCATACTGAAGTGATTCCATTGTTTTTTTTAATAAGGCTGGTCTTCTCAGGAGTATAACCTTGTGATGTGGATTATTTGAGTATGCCATATAGTTTCCCATGTTAGGATGAAATATGATTTTAGCTGGTATAATAAAACCCTTTTGTTTTATTTTATTCTTTTGTTTGTTGTTAATGCCACATTTTAATGACATGGAATCTATTATAACCATTTAATCTCACCTCCATAAACCTTCTGTTAACATGGATTTCTGTTTCTGATGTTCTTTGAATGAATGCTAAAGTTAAATGTATGGACTTCTAAATAAACAGCATAGAAAGACATGTGTAGATATTTCTGGTACACTTTAGTCAATACAAGGTCCAGAATGGCATTGTCACTGGGGTGGTACAGTTGTGCTCAGAGGTTTACATAGCCTGGCAGAAGTTTTGCTTTCTTGGGCTTTTTTCAGAGAATATAAATGATAACACAAACTTTTTTCCCCCACTCACGTTTAGTGTTTGGGTGAAGCCATTTATTGTCAAACAACTGTTTTCTCTTTTTAAACCATAATCACAACCAAAAACATCCAAATGACCCTGATCAAAAGTTCACATACCCTGGTGATTTTGGCCTGATAACATGCAGAAGTTGACACAAATGGGTTTGAATGACCACTAAAGGTAACATCCTCACCTCTGACCGGTTTGCTTGTAATCAGTGTTTGTGCATAAAAGCTGAGTGAGTTTCTGGGCTCCAGACAGACTCTTGCATCTTTCGTCCGTCATGGGGAAAGCAAAAGAATTGTCAACGGCTCTACGGGCAAAGGTAGTTGAACTGTAGAAAACAGGAAAGAGATACAAAAAATATAAATTTACAGAAACTGGAGGAAGAATGGGCAGCTTCACCATCTGAGAAAATAAAGAGCCACAACTACCACAAAAGACTTCAAGCGGTCATTGATGTAAGAGGGGGCAATACACAGTATTAAGAACTGGGGTATGTAAACTTTTGATCAGGGTCATTTTGATGTTTTTGGTTGTCATTATGATTTAAAAAGAGAAAACAGTCGTTTGACAATAAATGGCTTCACCCAAACACTAAACATGAGTGGAAGAAAAGTTTGTGTTAACATTCATAGCAAAAATTCTGCCGGGGTATTGAAACTTTGGAGCACAACTGTATCTCTAAAAGCACATGTTTGTACCTTTTGGAATGGAGACACAGCTGTGCCATAGTTTAAAGCTACATTTTAGCCTCTTAGGATACGTTATAGTACCTTTACTGGTATAAGAAACATGGATACAAAGAAGGACTTGCGCTGAAAGGTATATCTCTATACTCTCTCTCTGCCATATATATATATATATGTCCACGTTTTTTTGTTTGTTTGTTTTTTATATATATATGTGCACTATATAAGGGAGAAGCCCTCAACCAACTACACAATAGAAACATCTATATTCATATGTTGTTCATTAACTTTAGTTCCACCAAAGTTCCACAAAATGGTCATCCCCACCAGATTGATCTCCAAGCTCAGCAACCTGGAAATCAACACCTCTATTTGTGATTGAACATCCTAATAAAAACATGGGCCCAGTCTGTGAGTTTGGGTAGTTCTGTGTCCTCCAGACTCTCTGTGTAACAGTGGAGTACAGCAGCTCCACTGTGGCAGACGGAGGCCGTACAATTGGTGGTGAGAAATGCCATGGGACTTCGACTTGCGAGTAGATGTGTTTGTGAGAGTCTCCCAGCATACTTAACCTACAATCCTTTGACTTTCATTCCTTTAATAGAAAATAATAACAAAGGGCTCTCATTTCACTTTTGTACCACCCGTGAAGCCACCCACTAAAACCAAAGCTGAGCAGGATACGAAAAAATCTACTCTAGGCTACTCTAAGTAGTCAGTATGACAGCTGCTGCTAAAAGCGAGGAAGAACCTTCCACGAGTATGCTGGCCGAGCTGCTAGAAAAACAGCAGGAACACCTAATGGAAGACATGTCTATCTTGACAACACTCGCCCCTATTAAGATTTCCATAGAGGCTTTCCATGAAAAGTTAGACACACTGGGAAATCGCTTTGACACCTTGGAAACTACAAAGAGCGAAAACATTTTGGTGCTGGCGCAGGCTGATGCAGCCATCTCAGCATTAACGTTAAATGTTGCCTTTTTGTTTTTAACTATTGTTTTTTTTTACTGAATATTCTGCATGGTATATGATCACACCATCTTTGTACTTTTCAGTTTAATTATGTATGGTGTGCCAAATGGCGGGGTGAGTGCGGTGAGATTCACTGTTAAGCTTGTGTCATGGAATGTAAGGGGGACTAAATGGTCCAGTAAAGTGAGCAAGAATTTGTAAACATCTTAAAGGGCTAAAAGCAGACATAGCATTTCTCCAGGAAACACATTTGTCCAACACTGACCTCAGATTAAAGAAACCATTAGTAGGTCAAAGTTTTCATTTGGGCTCTAATACCAAAGGTGTCATAAGGTGGGGGTCTCTTTACAGAGTGTGTGAGAAAGGTACATTAATTTCTGCCATTCATTTATCCATTTCTGTTAAATTCCTTCTACATTTCTCCTTCTCTAATCTCTTCTTATCCTTTGCAGCTTTTATTAGTTTCTGTCCCTCATTTTTAAACAACTGAAAAATGCCATGTTCTGTTCGTCTCTTTTCTTTATGTTTTTCTCCTTTCTTTTGATCTGCCTTATAAGTAGACAACACTCTCCTATAAGTACCTGCATTGTTTTATTTACATCTGGGTTAAGGGTCCCCTCTATTGGCTATAGTCGATCAATGTCAGGCCAGCATTTATGCCATTTCTCTGATATTTTTGCATTGCCTGTAACTAAAGGGTTATTCTTCTGAACTACATCGACAGGAGTACTTGTTTACTTTTCAACTTTTAGTTTCCTTTTTTGACATAACAATGACACTCTTTTATTCCCTCACAGTAAATTAAAACAAATTACTAAAACTAAAACTACAAAAAGCTATTTAGATTACTTCCCTGTTTTTTTCTTTCTTCAAGTCACTATTTTACCATAACCAGTAAAAATTAAATGAATTTGTCAACTTCAGAGGAATCAAAATACTTATTGAGGTGATAGCAATGCACAACACTTAATTTACCTATATTGACCAAATCCTTTTGACTTCAAATCCTCAAACAGTCTTAATAATGTATCACACAGCTCAAATCGGAATAGACCATTGGAACTTGCATATACAACTCTCAACAGAGTTTCCACCAGGTCATTACTTTCCAACACATTAACTGTTCAGTCTGTTGCCAAGCCTCTCTCTTAAATAACTACAGCATTTAGACTACACTAATGACTTCAGAAATATGCTTATAATATCCTTTAGATGAAAGCAAACTAAATGTATATCAACAATACTGACTATATATAGAATGCAGGTAGATGGTGAAACCATACTGGCCTGATCAAAAGTGAAGTCAGCAGCAGCCCCCGCTGCCGTCAGCCTCAATCTGTGTGATGCACTGGACAGCTGCCTTCTCTGCAGCCCCTCCTTTCTCCTCAACTCTCACACACCCAAGTTGGATGAGAAAGAAACAGACAAGTAATTTAATATCTTGACCCACTAGGCCCTTTTAACAGCACAGAAACATTAGCTATGAATACTCAGGTTATATCTCCTTTGAACAAGTTATACTTTCATACCAGGAATCTTCAACAAAAATGTTCAATTTTATTTCACTGAACAGACATCTTAAATTGTCCAACAATACATTTATCACTCACAAACTTTATTTCCAAAAGCTGCGGAGAGGTCGAGGAGAATCAGAACCGATGACAGTTTGGCAGCTTTATCTGCATGGAGCTTCTCTGTAACTGCAATGAGAGCAGTTTCAGTAGTGTGCTGCTCTGAAGCCAGACTGGTTAGGGTCCTGTAGATTGTTTAGGGTGAGAAAGAGAGAAAGTTGATTGTAGACGGAACGTCTGAGAATCTTTGAGAGAAAAGAGAGAAGAGAAATGGGTCTGTAGTTGCCGATGTCCAAGCTGTCCAGAGTTGGTTTCTTTAGGATAGGCACAACTCTGGCAGACTTGAAGACGGATGATACATGACCTGACAACAAAGAGCTGTTTATGATAAAGGAGATGAAAGGAATGAGGTTTGGAGCAATTGTTTGGAACAGAGTGGATGGAATAGGGTCTTGCAGACAGGTTGTAGTTGGTAAAGTTCAATTATGTCAAACCAGCTCTGTCTGACAAAAACAAGGATATCATAAAATCACAGAATGGAAAAAATGACCCACACAGAACTCTACAAGCACCTGGAGAGACTGTGTTCAGCAGCAACGATAGTGACTCAGAGGAGTCGAAGGATGACACGAGTGGACGACTACTCATCTCACAGCGGGGAAGAGGAAACGCATGAAAGCGCAACTGAGGAGGACTTTAGTACGGGCTTACTTTCTCCGACCACTAATCAAGGGAGTGAACAAAAAAAAGGTCAGAAGAAGATCTCCAAACAGGAAAACAAAGCAAATGTGACTGTTAAACACTTGCCTCAAGAAGCTAAAAGAAAACGTGTTTAATCCAAGGAGACCGAGGGGAAGTGTGGATCTGAACTACTGGGAAAAGTTTGAAAAAATAATAATAATAATAATAATTTTCCCTGTCTTCTTGAAACCTAGCAGTAGCTAGTTGTAATGTTTGTGGAATTCAATCTAGTAGGAATAGAAAAAAAAAATTAATGTTTTAATGCGAGAAAAATGAGATATTCTATGTTCACAAGAAACAAGATTAATTAATTATAATGATATATGCGATGTTATGGAGATATGGGGTAATAATAAATCTATTTTTTCATTAGGTGAAGATAGCGATATTATTTTTTACGAATGATATTCAAATTATAAAAGTAGGCTGATGTATGTAGATTTGATGTATATAGATTTTTTATGTATGGAAACAAAATTAGAGTAATCAATGTATATCTGTGGTGATTTTAATACTATCACAGATGATATAGATAGTTCTTCAACTAATCTAAAAACAATTTTAAGAGAAGGGCGTATTTTGAAACAAATTATGAAAGATAATTAAGTAAATGATATGTTTCGAAGTACAAAGTTCTTTTTCCTCAAAAAATTGGATTTACAAGATTTGATAGAGTTTTTAAATCCCATATTGATAGAATATATACTTCTGAGAAGTTTACGGTCTTATCCTACATGACTAAACTTTTAGTTGAATCAGATCACCTAACAGTATTGACTACTATTAAGTTTAATAAAGGAGAAAGAAATAGGAATTATTGGAAAATTAATAGAAATATATTAAACTATTCAAAAATAAACTCAGATTTAAAAGAAGAATTTAATAGAATTAAATCAATTAAATCTTAAATGCTATCTACCTGAACAAGAATATTGGGAATTTTTTTTACAGAATAAGACAATTTTTCAAAGTTTCAAAGCAGACTAATTAATAAAGAAAAAAAGAGAAAAGTATAGCTCCTTAATAAAGAAATATATTACTCTAAAACATAAGAAAGATAGATTTGAGTATGAAGAAAAACTATTATCTGATAGACAGGATAAGATAGATGAAATGAATTGTGAAAATCTAAAAAATCTTCAAGTTTTAGCAGGATTAAGTTCACTTTAAAATTTTAACCCAGATAAAATAATGTCTATATGGTCAAAGAAAAAGCAAATCACAAATACATTCTATTAAATTAGGAACTGAAATGATAAACTGATGAAATAAAGAAAACATTTATGTGAAGAAATGTATAAAGAACTATTGATGATTTGACAAAAAAAACTTTTTAGACATTCACACGCCAAACATTGAAACTTTTGATCCCTTGGAAGATGAAATTTAAGAGACTGAAGTTGCAACTGTGATAAAACAATTAAACCATAAAAAAGCACCAGGTCCAGATGGCGTTTTATTTGAACTTTATTAAAGAAATGTCTGAGAGATTCAGACGGGTGTATGCATGATTCCTTCTACGAAGGAGTATTAACACTTACACACAAAAAAGGTGATAAATCAAACATTGATAATTACAGGCATCTGACCTTAATGAATCCTTGCTAAGATTAATATAAATAGATTAGAAGATGTGCTAGATTTAATTATTGTAAAAGAACAAACATGTGCTGTAAAAGGTTGATATATGTGGGATCATTTGTGTTCACTAAGGGAGATACTATATAATTAGGAATAAAGAAATTTTTATATTGTTGCCCTAGATAAAAAAAAAAAGGCATTTGATTCAATTTCCAAAGATTATATTTTTGCAGTTCTTAAAACATACGGTTTTCCAGGGAGAGGAGTTAAACAAGGCTGCTCACTTAGTGCTGCCTTATATGTTTTAGCTATAAGCCCCTTAATTTAAAAAATCAAAAAGGGTGACACGCTAAATGGTGTTAAAGTTAATGGGAAAAAGTTCATTATCTCTGCGTATGCAGATGACATCACAGCCAATTTATTAATTATAATTTGAGTTATAAAGCAAAAATCTGAATTATTAAAATCTATATATTGTATAAAATTCTATTTTTGTCTTGTATATTTCCACCTACAGATGTTTGGAGTAAAAAATGTGATAGAATTTGTTGCAATTTAATTTGGGGTACCACACGGGAGGTGACGAAGAGAGAACTAGTTTTTAAAAGTAAAGAACAGGGTGGTTTAGGGGCAATAGACTTTGGTCTGAAACCCAAAATAGTAGTTTGTAAAATTATAGCAAATGGATTATATAGACAAGCGGAGTGGGTAGGAAATATTAGCAATTGGAAAGAGAAAAAAAGAGGAAGAGCTAGATCTAAAATACTGTATTTTAAAATAATATATTCAGACTTTACAAATAAATATGAATGACTTAATATTAACTGGGCTTTTGATTCTAATAAAGATATATATAAGAAGATATATATGCAATGTAGCAATATATAAATGAATATCAATTAGTTATCACACAAGTAAAATATTGCCTGAAAAGTTATGAGACACAGCATGGTTAATCTCAGTAAGGTGGATTCCAATAAGAACAGTGGTAAAATGGAGCTGCTATGTAAAGACAACACAGTGTTCAATGCCCAATTGTAATAATAAAACTTCAGAGCATTTTCTTCTTGAATGTTACAGATCTAAACAGGTTTGGGATAAAACTAAAAGAGATCAACCTTACATTTCAAATTATTTGTAAACTGTTGCCTTATTTTTAATAATACACTCTCAGAATCTCAGAAATTATATGGTTAATATTATGTATTGTGAAGCATAAACTGTAGAAAACAAGATTCAGTTCAGTTCAGGTTTGCATTCTCGTTTGATAGGAAACCATACACATTTACCAGATTGTGTCATGGATATGAGTCCCCTACAAACAAGGACAGTTTGAGACCTTTGCAGCTAACCCCAGGGTCGGCCTCCAGAGAGGAGTATGGGGTGGGTGGGCAGTTGGGTGAGCAGTGGTTAAGGATACTGAGACAGTGGCCAGCGGGTCGCTCCCGCCCTCGTATTTAGCACAAGCTGTCGAGCTGGTGGCGCTGATTAAGGCATGTGAAAAAGGGAAAGACAAAACAGTGGTCTTTTTGACCGATAGTAGATATTGGTGGGGGTTGCTCCATGAGTATGGGACCATATGGAAGCACAAGAATTTCCTAAAAAGCTCAGCAGCTCACTGTTGCAAGCAATACTTTTATCCAAAGCAGTTGCTGTTTGCAAATGCAATACACACAAAGTGAACAGTAGCAATGAAAGAGCATATGCGGCAGCAAAACTATCGGCAAGCAAGTCGCTACTGCAGGGCTCACTGCAAACTATGCATATATGAAACCTGACAATAAATGTCAAAGACATACAACCCTCAGCAACAGCCCAGAAGAAGAAAACCTGGGCAGCAGGTGGCTGCGTAAAACAAGACGATGTATGGCAGGATGTACTAAGACGACCCTGCCTCCCAAATGGAACACTGAAATCAGGACTAGCCAAAGCCAGCCAGCACACAGGATTAAGTTAGACAAAAGTCCTCCTGCTGGTATTGTGGCAAATGAGGACATGTGGAAGACCTAAGGTGGGTGGGAGTGCATTTGAGATTGTGTTTGGCAGACCTCCCCATGTAGGTACAAGCCCTGAGATGACAGCATTGGACGGAGCAACAATGGATCATAATATGATAAGATACTGTGTGGCATTACACAATTCTCTCTCCAGTCTGTCTAAACAGGTGAAGGTGGCACTTCCAGAACCAGTGACGGGACCACTGCTAAAGCGGTGAAGATAGAAGGGAGAGCAACGTGGGTACATCACTCACACTGTAAAAAAGCACCACCACTCCCTGACTCCTCCGAAAATCAGTAAGGGTCGGAACCGTGGGACGAGTGCTGAAAGGGTATATCCCGCACTCTGAGCACAGGCTGTGAAGAAGCCCACTGAGGGGAAGAGAAGCTATGGAGTGGTGTCTACTGCTCATAATCACCTCCCTAGGTGGGAGTATAGGGTTTTATACACCCAGCACTGGCACCACTATTGGCTGACAGCACCTAATGATGAGATACTGGTCAACCCTGTGACCAGACCAATCACTTCTTCACCTGCAGGGCAATAAAAGCACAAGCATCAGTGTACTGTTATGCAGGATATAACAAATATCTGTGCAGAGACCCGTGTAACGATTGCTCACATGTAATTGGATCCACGGATTTATATAATCAGGTTAGAGTAACTGAGACACCTCGTAATAGCCTCAATACCTTCAGGCATGGAGCTAGAGAAGGGGTGGAGGTCATATGTGCAGTCTGGAAAGTATTGGTGTTGTATTGACCGCACAGGGCGAGATTACTGTAGTGCTGTAACAATAGTAATACAGGTGCAGGTACAGGCACCTGCCGAGCCATCAATACTACAAAAGGTGAATGAAGCTTTAGTTGAAGAACTACAAAATGAATTAGAAGACATCACAGAGAATGCTACAGCTACAGAAATAGCTACGCTATTATAACTAGCTAAGTGCAATCATAACTTAGTGTGTGCGTCGGCAATAGTACACAGCAAACACATGAGCCCTAACCGAAGTTGTATAATATGTCAACACATTCCGTGGACAGTCCTGCCATTAACATTGGCAGATGTACAACATCTTAGCTTACCATGCACAATGACACAGTTACTTACGGGCAGCGAAACATGTCCTGACAATGCTACTGAACCCATAGAAGGCCTTGGACGTGCTGCCCGAGTCCAAGTATCCAGACACAGTGGTAGTCATTGCCTCTGTTCATACAGAAGATCAGGAAAGCCGAGAGGTTGGTCTAAATGCAGTAACTACACCACTCTTAGAAGCAATGGCACTAAATATAGCAATAGTGACTTCGAATTTAGCTGTAATGCATCATCTTTCTCTGGAGGGGCTGCAATGTGGGTGTGTGGAGACTAAATTAACCAATAAAGACAACTGGAAGGGATGTTGTTTCCTAGGCCTCCTAACGCCAATATCCAGTTTATACCACCCCCAGAACTTGCAGGCCAAATGCACGCTACACAACTGTTTAGAAAACACTGCAACACAGGTATCCTACGACATAATGATGGTTACACTCTTTGGGATCCATGGACCACCCCTGCATCCAACGTAGGGTGGTCTCTGTTTCTGGGAGGGGGTACCACAGTAGCGCTGAATAAAATTAACGGATTGGCTTATCAACTTTTGACTCTAATAAATGACAAATCAGGAGCATTACAAGCCTTGAATACAGAAATGCAGGCTATACTCAAATCAGTCATACAAAACCGAATGGCCCTGGACCTTATATTGACAAAGGAAGGTGGCGTATGTCGCGTGGTTAACACTTCATGTTGTTTTATGATCCCTGATATGAGGCTAATGTTACCAGTTATATTTCCCACATGAGACAGGCAATCCAGGTGGTTTGCTGGAATGGCTAATTGACTGGCTGGGGCCATGGGGATCCTGGCTCATATCTTGGCAGTGGCTCTTTTATTAGGCATGATTCTACCCTCTCTGCTCTCTGCTATAATGGTACGTTGTTTTAGTAGAATGTTTTCCCTTCCGATGGCACGGCTTCATCACACCGGGGACATGGAGCTCCTGGCAGATGATGGTGACAACAACGTGGATGCCTTTCCCTTTCCGAAGTGACTAAATGAAAAATAAATGTAATTCTGAATATGATTGAAGAAAAAACAAAAATAAATAATCAAAGGAGGGAAATGTGAGAGCATATATATATACAGTGGGGGAAAGTATTTAGTCAGTCACCAATTGTGCAAGTTCTCCCACTTAAAAAAATGAGAGAGGCCTGTAATTGACATCATAGGTAGACCTCAACTATGAGAGACAAAATGAGAGGAAAAAAAAATTCTGAAAATCACATTGTCTGATTTTTAAAGAATTTATTTGCAAATAATGGTGGAAAATAAGTATTTGGTCACCCACAAACAAGCAAGATTTCTGGCAGTCACAGACCTGTAACAACTTCTTTACGAGGCTTCTCTGTCCTCCACTCATTACCTGTATTAATGGCACCTGTTTGAACTCGTTAACAGTATAAAATACACCTGCCCACAACCTCAAACAGTCACTCTACAAACTCCACTATGGTGAAGACCAAAGAGCTGTCGAAGGACACCAGAAACAAAATTGTAGACCTGCACCAGGCTGGGAAGACTGAATCTGCAATAGGCAAGCAGCTTGATGTGAAGAAATCTACTGTGGGAGCAATAATCAGAAAATGGAAGACCTACAAGACCACTGCTAATCTCCCTCGATCAGGGGCTCCACGCAAGATCTCAGCCTGTGGGGTCAAAATGATCACAAGAACGGTGAGCAAAAATCCCAGAACCACACGGGGGGACCTAGTGAATGACCTGCGCAAAGCTGGGACCAACGTTACAAAGGCTACCGTCAGTAACACAATACGCCGCCAGGGACTCAGATCTTGCAGTGCCAGACGTGTTCCCCTGCTTAAGCCAGTACATATCCGGACGCATCTGAAGTTTGCTAGAAAGCATTTGGATGTTCCGGAAGAGTACTGGGAGAATGTCTTATGGTCAGATGAAACCAAAGTAGAACTGTTTGGTACAAACACAACTCATTGCGTTTGGAGGAGAGTGAATGCTGAGTTGCATCCAAAGAACACCATACCAACTGTGAAGCATGGGGGTGGCAACATCATGCTTTGGGACTGTTTCTCGGCATAGGGACTAGGACGACTGGTCCATGTACATAATAGAATGAATGGGGCCATGTATTGTGAGATTTTGAGTGAAAACCTCCTTCCATCAGCAAGGGCATTGAAGATGAAATGTGGCTGGGTCTTTCAGCATGACAATAATCCCAAGCACACTGCCAGGGCAACAAAGGAGTGGCTTCGTAAGAAGCATTTCAAGGTCCTGGAGTGGCCTAGCCAGTCTCCAGATCTCAACCCCATAGAAAACCTTTGGAGGGAGTTGAAAGTTCGTGTAGCCCGCCGACAGCCCCAAAACATCACTGCTCTAGAGGAGATCTGCATGGAGGAATGGGCCAACATACCAGCAACGGTGTGTGCCAACCTTGTGAAGACTTACAGAAAACGTTTGACCTCTGTCATTGCCAACAAAGGATATATAACAAAGTATTGAGAGGAACTTTTGTTATTGACCAAATACTTATTTTCTACCATTATTTGCAAATAAATTATTTAAAAATCAGACAATGTGATTTTCAGAATTTTTTTTCTCATTTTGACTCTCATAGTTGAGGTCTACCTATGATGTCAATTACAGGCCTCTCTCATCTTTTGTGGGAGAACTTGCACAATTGGTGACTGACTAAATACTTTTTCCCCCACTGTGTGTGTACAGTCATGCCCGAAAGTATTCATACCCCTGTCAAAGTTTGACTTAAATTTACTTTTATTTAACCAGAAATTATATTTTTGCCTGGAAATGACACAGGCATCTCCCAGGAGATAACACGATGATATACAAGAGGCATCATTGTGGGAAAAAATATTTCTCAGCTTTTATACACATTTGAACAAAAAGTGGCATGTCCAAAATTATTCATACCCTTCTCAATAATTAATAGAAAAGCCTTTATTGGCTATTACAGCAATCAAACGCTTCCTGTAATTGCTGACCAGCTTTTTGCATGTCTCCACTGGTATTTTTGCCCATTCATCTTTAGTGATGAGCTCCAACTCTTTGAGGTTCGAGGGTCTCCTTGCCATCACCCTGATCTTTAGCTCCCTCCACAGATTCTCAATTGGATTCAAGTCAGGACTCTGGCTGGGCCACTGCAAAACATTAATGTTTTTGTCTGCTAACCATTTCTTCACCACTTTGGCTGTGTGTTTTGGGTCGTTGTCGTGCTGAAATGTCCACCGGTTCCCAAGGCCAAGTTTCTCTGCAGACTGCCTGATGTTGTTGTTAAGAATCTTGATGTATTGCTCTTTTTTCATGGTGCCATTTACTGCGATCAAGTTCCCTGGTCCATTGGCTGAAAAACACCCCCAAAACATTAGGTTCCCACCACCATGTTTGACAGTGGGGATGGTGTTCTTAGGGTTGAAGGCTTCTCCTTTTTTACGCCAAATGGTGCACACATCATTGTGGCCAAACAATTAAATTTTTGTTTCATCTGACCATAAAACAGAACACCAGAAGTCTTCTTCTTTGTCCAGATGAGCATTTGCAAAGGTCAAGCGGGCTTTTGTGTGCCTTTTCTGGAGAAGTGGTGTCCTCCTTGGCCTGCGTCCGTGGAACCCAGCAGCGTGCAGTGTCCGTTGAACTGTCTGCCTTGAGATGTCGCCACCAGCAGAGTCCAGATTCACCAGGATGGCCTTGGTGGTGATCCTTGGATTTTTCTTCACCTCTCTCACTATTCTCCTGGCCAGCACAGGTGTCACTTTTGGCTTCCGACCACATCTTCTGAGATTTTCCACAGTGCGGAACTTCTTGTATTTTTTAATAATACTTTGCACTGTAGCCACTGGAACTTGAAAACATTTTGATATGGCTTTATAGCCCTTTCCTGACTTGTGAGCGGCCACAATGCACAGCCGCAGGTCCTTAGTGAGCTCCTTTGTCTTAGCCATGACTGTCCACAAACCAACTGCAGAGAGCTGCTGTTTTTCTCCTGTTGAGTTGATTAAAACAGCTGTTCCCAATGAATCAGGGTAATTAGGATGCTTTAAAACAGCTTGGACTATTTGGAATGGTATAGAACTTTGGATTTTCCCATATACTGTGACAGTTTTCAAAGGGTATGAATAATTTTGGACATGCCACTTTTTGTTCAAATGTGTATAAAAGCTGAGAAATACTTTTTCCCACAATGATGCCTCTTGTACATCATCGTGTTATCTCCTGGGAGATGCCTGTGTCGTTTCAAGGCAAAAATATAACTTCTGGTTAAATAAAAGTAAATTTAAGTCAAACTTTGCCAGGGGTATGAATACTTTCGGGCATGACTGTATATATATATATATATATTCTCTAATACTGTGATTGTATTTTTAAAACATTAGATGTAGTATGTAATGATCATAAAGCAGCAACTGCATGCATGGCCAGACCCAGCCATTCCTGAGAGAAAGAAAATTAGGAAAATGGCTGAGATGTAAAGATAACCATGTATGGAGTTGTTTTCTGACTCTGAGCCTTGTTTCATTTCACATAGGTAAAATAGTGAGTTCACCCAGTAATGACCTTAAGGTTCTAAGGGGCCCAAAGGAAACAATGAGTGTTTCTTCCCTTGAGAACGAGATGTGCTGGGCAGTTAACTCATGTTGGATATAAGAATTACAGTGTCAGAAGCAGGGGCCAGAGAGAACAGAGAAGCCTGTATATAAGCTTTGGGAAGAAGCTTAAATAAAAAAAAATCTCCTCATTGCATCGAGACCAAGACTGCAGTGCAACAGAATAAATAGAGAACATAAGAAGAAGAGTAAAGGACAGTTAAATAAAGTGTAGAATAGTCTAATTAGTAAAGGTGAGGTGAGCTAAATAACACCATGCGAGATTAATGAAGGTTGGGCATTTATCTTCTTAATGGTAAGACATGTGTATATTAGTGTGTGTGGTTGGTGTGGCGCAACAGATAACACCACTACCTGCCACTGAGCTACCACACCATGTGGGAGACTAGGGTTCGATTCCCGGTCTGGGTGACTATGCTGCGCTACACCAATAAGAGTCCTTGGGCAAGACTCCTAACACTACATTGGCCCACCTCTGTAATGCGAGTAACCTTGTAAGTCGCTCTGGATAAGAGCGTCAGCTAAATGCCATAAATGTAAATGTAAATGTAGTCACTGTGTGAAAGTTGGCTTAGAAAAGAGAAATAGTCAGATTAGGACAAAAGATATAAAAGAGTAAGGAATAAATAAACATAAATAACTAAGGGTTAAAGTGAAATAAGAATAGAAAAGAGGAATAAAGAAAACAAAGAAAGAAGAATAAGAGAAGGAAGCCACAGATTTGGACAAAAGCCCTCTGGTTTTAGACGGGCATTAAAATCCTGTAATATCACTAGGTGAATTTCAGGTCAGTTCTGAGGGGCTGGAGGGGTAGATTTAAGATTCATCTGTAAGTTCCCACTCCATCATTTGTTGACAAACAAATTTTGATGCAGCTTCTTTTCGAATTTTTGACACCTTAGAAAGGTAGCATAAATTTAGTAAGAGACAGAGAAGAGAGAAGACACGGCAGATGTGGATTGTGTCAACTGTGTGTGTGTGTGTACGTTTATGTTAAAAGTGTGTCAGTCAGTCTAAATTTGTATTTCCGCAGAGGTGTGTGTGTGTGTGCCATTTGTCGTAGCTGTAGGTAGAAGGTTGATTGTATGAGAAGGTTTCTGTGATTATGAGCTTTTATATGGAATAAAAATATTAATAAATAGGTTGGGGTTGAGAATAGGAGATTTAAATATTCATAAGAAAAAAAACTTTGTCATTTACTGTTAAAACCTATGAGCCTTTTTGGGAGATATTTTGGAAATTGTAACAACTTATGAGCTGAGAAAAGAGGACCTGAGAATTAATGGATAATGTGCACAAATCATATTGATGTGTTTCTGTGCTGTTAAAAGGGCCTGGTGGGTCCATAAGATATTAAATTGCTTGTCTGTTTCTTTCTCATCCAACTTGGGTGTGTGAGAGTTGAGGAGAAAGGAGGGGCTGCAGAGAAGGCAGCTGTCCAGTGCATCACACAGATTGAGGCTGACGGCAGCGGGGGCTGCTGCTGACTTCACTTTTGATCAGGCTAGTATGGTTTTATCCACAAACTCTACCTGCATTCTATATATAGTCAGTATTGTTGATACGCATTTAGTTTGCTTTCATTTAAAGGCTATTAAAGACATATTTTTGATTGAAGTTAAAAGTGTATACTAAATGCTGTAGTTATTTAAGAGAGAGGCTTGACAACGGACTGACCAGTTCTACTCTGGTCTATTCGGATTTGAGCTGTGAGATTCATTATTGAGACTGTTTGAGGATTTGAGGTGAGTGGGTGTGAGCATTGTGTGATAAATAGGTGATGGACTTGCTGTGAATAGGACTGGATCGGACTTTTGTTTAGTTGCAGGATATTTGAGGTAATTACACTGCTCAAAAAAATAAAGGGAACACTTAAACACCACAATATAACTCCAAGTAAATCAAACTTCTGTGAAATCAAACTGTCCACTTAGGAAGCAACACTGATTGACAATCAGTTTCACATGCTGTTGTACAAATGGAATAGACAACAGGTGGAATTTTTTGCCAATTAGCAAGACACACTCAATAAAGGAGTGGTTCTGCAGGTGGGGACCACAGACCACTTCTCAGTACCTATGCTTTCTGGCTGTTTTGATCACTTTTGAATGTTGGTGGTGCTTTCACACTCGTGGTAGCGTGAGACGGACTCTACATCCCACAGAAGTGACTCAGGTAGTGCAGCTCATCCAGGATGGCACATGAATGCGGAGGCTGGAGGCGCTGCCAGGAGACAGGCCAGTACACCAGGAGGCATGAAGGAGGCCGTAGGAGGGCAACAACCCAGCAACAGGACTGCTACCTCTGCCTTTATGCAAGGAGGAACAGGAGGAGCACTGTCAGAGTCATGCAAAATGACCTCCAGCAGGCCACAAATGTGCATGTGTCTGCACAAACGGTAAGAAACCGACTCCATGAGGATGGTATTAGGGCCCGACGTCCACAGATGGGGGTTGTGCTCACAGCCCAACACCGTGCAGGACGCTTGGCATTTGCCAGAGAACACCAGGATTGGCAAATTCGCCACTGGCGCCCTGTGCTCTACACAGATGAAAGCAGGTTCACACTGAGCACATGTGACAGACGTGACAGAGTCTGGAGACACCATGGAGAGCGATCTGCTGCCTGCAACATCCTTTAGCATGACCGGTTTGGCAGTGGGTCAGTAAAGGTGTGGGGTGGCATTTCTTTGGAGGGCCGCACAGCCCTCCATGTGCTCGCTAGAGGTAGCCTGACTGCCATTAGGTACTGAGATGAGGTCCTCAGACCCCTTGTGAGACCTTATGCTGGTGCGGTTGGCCCTGGGTTCCTCCTAATGCAGGACAATGCTAGACCTCATGTGGCTGGAGTGTGTCAGCAGTTCCTGCAAGATTAAGGCATTGAAGCTATGGACTGGCCCGCCCGTTTCCCAGACCTGAATCCGATTGAGCACATCTGGGACATCATGTCTTGCTCCATCCACCAACGTTGCACCACAGACTGTCCAGGAGTTGGAGGATGCTTTAGTCCAGGTCTGGGAGGAGATCCCTCAGGAGACCATCTGACACCTCATCAGAAGCATGCCCAGGCGTTGTAGGGAGGTCATACAGGCACGTGAAGGCCACACACAATACTGAGCCTCATTTTGACTTGTTTTAAGGACATTACATCAAAGTTGGATCAGCCTGTAGTGATCAGCCTGTAATGAAATTCACTCGAATTCGACTACAGCCAATAGAGGGGACTCTTAACCCAGATGTAAATAAAACAATGCAGGTACTTATGTCTGCTTATAAGGCAGATCAAAAGAAAGGTAAGAAGGGAGAAAAACATAAAAAAGAGGTGAATAGAGCTTGTCCTTATCTAGTTGTTTGAAACTGATAAAAGCTGCAAAAGATAAAAAGGACAAAAGTGTAGAAGGAGGTGAAGTTTAAGGAAATCTCTCCTCAGTTCCCTGTGATCAGTCAGGAGGGTAAATATCACCTCAGAGATGAGGACTACCAAAGAATAGAAGAGGACAAGCAGAAGGCTTTGGGAGAGATCAAAAGAAGTATAGATCATTGTCCTTCACGCTTGGGTGAATCTCTCAGATTGGAAATTACTGAAGAGCCAATTGAAGGAGCTGCAGATACAGAGGAAAGAGTTGTGGACAGAAGCTCCTTAAAGATCAGACAGGAAACATGCACTGCACCCACATAAAGGGAAGGCCTCAGAGAAAATTGGTCATTGGTGGTCAGAGTTTTGACTACAAGCCTTGGCAGAATACAGATATGTCAGATATTCTTGAGAAGTTACCTTTTCTTCTAGGTGGAGCACATCCTTGGATTGCAAAGATGGAAGAGATCATGGTAGGAACGCAGCCGGCTATAGGAGACATCAAGAGGCTTTTGGCTAACCTCTTAGGGGTTCTAGCTATGGAAGAGATTCTTCAGAAGCAGGACTTCATTGATATGTGGGAACTGCTGTGAATGATCCAGAGCTGAGGAAGTAGTGATAGGAGACAAACTGGTGAAGAAGTAACCATTTAGAATATCTGTTCTTATTATAGCTTTAACATTTATTTCATATATTTTCCATTTTTTGCAAAAGATACTGTGTTGTTCAATCCTTCACCATCCTGACTCACAGCAGGCAGCTACTGAAACTACACTCCCACCCTTTCATTTTTTCTTTTTTTCTTTTAAATCCTGGACCAATGCTTTAGCCACTTCACCCAACACCCCCCCCTTACTGGAGAAAATCACGTTCTTTCTTTTTCTTCTTTTTCTTGTCTTTGTCTTCTTTGTCTTTCATTTGTGTTCTTATTTTCCTTTGTAATCATTTTCTTTGTCTTTGTATTTTTTCTTCTTAGTCTTCTATTCCTTTGTATTCATTTATCTTTTTCTTCTTTTTCTTTGTCTTCGTATTCTTTATTTCCTTTGGATTGTATTTTTTTCTTGTTAGTCATTTTCTTCTTATTTTAGCTTTGTCTTGTTTTTCTTTGCCATATTTTATCTTTTTCTTTTTATTATCTTTTCCTTCATTGTCCTTTTGTTCCTTTTCTTTTCTTGTACTTCATCTCCTTGGTCTTTTCTTTTTCTTCTTTCTTTTTTTCTTATTTGTCTTTTTTCATCTTTTTCTTGTTTGTATTTTAGCTTTGTCTTGTTTTTCTTTGTCTTTTTCTTTTTTGTCTTAATTTTTTTCGTCTTTCTTTTGTATTTTTTTTTTAGTTTTTTTGGTCTTTGGTTCCCTTGTCTGTCTTCTTTTTTTTGTTTTTTCTTTATCTTTTTCTTCTTTGTAGTTTATCTTTGTCTTTTTCTTTTTTGTCTTTATTTCTTTGTCTTTATTTCTTTGTCTTTCTTTTGTCTTTCTTGATTTTTTTTTTGTCTTTTGTCTCCTTTGTCTGTCTTCATTTTGTTCTTTTTCTTCTTTGTCTTTTTTCCCCCTCTTTTTTATTTTCTTTTTTTGGTCTTCGTCTTCTTTGTATTTTGTGTGTCTTCTTTGTCTTTTCTTTGTCATCTTTATCTTCTTGTCTTTCTTCTTTGTCTTTGTTCTTTGTCTTTTCTTTTTCTTTTTTTCTCTGTCTTCTTTTTCTTTCTTCTTTGTCTTTTCTTTGTTTTCCTTTTCTTCTTAGTATTTTATCTGTCTTGTTTTTATTTGTCTTCCTTTATCGTTGTCTTCTTTGTATTTTTCTTCTTTATCTTTTTTATCTTTGTCTTTTTTTTAGTCTTCATCTTTTCCTGTGTTTTTCTTATTTTTCTTTTGTTGGTATTTGTCTTCCACGTCTCCTTTTTCTTTTTTGTATTTTATCTTTGTCTTTTTTGTCTTCTTCATGATCTTTTTCTTCTTTGTCGTTTTTCTCTGTCTTTCTTCTTTGTCTTTCTTCTTGGTCTTTTTTGTCTTTGTCTTGTTTTTATTTGTCTTTCTTATCTTTGTCTTCTTTGTCCTCTTCTTTTTAATCTTTGTCTTTTTCTTCTTTTTTTTCATCTTTGTCTTGTTTGTATTCGCCTTCTTTTATCTTTGTTTTTTTCGTCTTTTTCTTCTTTGTGTTTTTTTTAGTCTTCTTTTTTTCTTTGGTCTTTGTTTTTCTTGTTTTTTGTTGTCTGTCTTTGTCCTCTTTTTCTTATTTGTCTTCTTTTTGTTTTTCTTCTTCTATTTCTACTTCTATTTAATCTTTGTTTTCTTTATATTTGTCTTTGTTTATCTTTGTCTTGGTCTTTTTCTTCTTTGTCTTTATTTTTTTTCTTTTTTGTCTTCATTTTCTATGAATCTTTCGTCATCTTCTTTGTCTTTTTATTCTTTGTTTTCTTTAATCTATTTCTTCTTTTTCTTTTTCTTCTTTGTCTTCTTTTTCTTTTTTCCCGCTTATTTTTCTTTTTGTGGTCTTTCTCTTCATTTTCTTTTCATTGTCTTCTTTGTCTTAGTCTTTTTTTTCTTTCTACTTTTTTTCTTCTTTACTTTGTCTTCTATGTTTCCTTTTTATTCTTTTTTTTTCTTGGTCTTCATCTTTGTCTTTTCTTTGTCTTCTTCGTTTCCATTTTTTATTCTTTTTCTTTTCTTGGTCTTCATCTTTTTTGTCTTTTTGTTGTCTTCTTTGTCTTTTCTTTGTCTTTTTTGTCTTCTTTATCTTTTTTTCTTTGTATTTTATATTTGTCGTTTTTATCTGTCTTCTTTTATCTTTATCTTTTTCTTTGTCTTTTTCTTCTTTGTCTGTCATCTTTGTCTTCGTTGACTTTCTTCTGTGTCTTCATTTTCTTTGTATTTCTCTTCTTTGTCTTGTTTGTATTTTTCTTCTTTGTATTTTCTTTGTCGTCTTCTTTTCCTTTGTTTTTCTTCTTTTTCTTTTCTTGGTCTTTGTCTTCATTGTCTTTTCTTTGTCTTCTTCTTTCCTTTGTTTTTCTTTTCTTTGTCTTTGTTTTTTGTCTTTTTATTCTTGCTATTCTTCTTTGTCTTCGTCTTCTTTGTCTTTTTCTTTTTATCTGTCTTTATCTTTTTCTCCTTTGTCTTCGTCTTCTTTGTATTTTTCTTCTTTGTATTGTCTTTGTCCTATTCTTTTCCTTTGTTTTTCTTTTCTTGGTCTTTGTCTTCATTGTCTTTTCTTTGTGTTTTTCCTCTTTTCTTTGTCTGTCTTCTTTGTCTTTGCTTTGTCTTCTTCTTTTATTTGTTTTACTTTTATTTGTCTTGCTATTCTTCTTTGACTTTGTCTTCTTTGTCTTTTTCTTTTTGATCTTTGTCATAATATTTTTCTCCTTTGTCTTTTTCTTCTTTCTCCTTTATCTTTGTATTTTTTTTTGTCTTTTTCTTCCTTTTCTTTTGTTGTACTTAATCTTCTTGGTCTTTCCTTTGTCTTCTTTCTCTTTTTCTTATTTATCTTCTTTATCTTTTTCTTCTTTGTATTTTATCTTTGTCTTGTTCTTCTGTGTCTTTATGTCTTTGTCTTTCTTTGTTTTTTTTTCTTTGTTTTTTTTGTTCTTTTTATTCTTTGTACTTTATCTTTGTGTTGTTTATCTTGTTCTTTTTTGTCTTTATTTCTTTGTTTTTTATCTTTGTCTCCTTTGTCTTTCTTCATTTGGGTCTTTTTCTTCTTTGTTTTTTCCCTTTTCTTTTCTTGGTCTTCATCTTCTTTGTATTTTCGCTGTCTTCTTTGTCTTTTCTTTATCCTTTTGTCTTTCTTCTTTGTCTTAGTGTTCTTTGTCTTTTCTTTTTCTTTTTCATCTGTCTTCTTTTTCTTCTTTGTATTTGATCTTTGTCTTGTTTTTATTTGTCTTCTTTGATCTTTGTCTTTTTCTTCTTTATCTTTTTTATCTTTGTTTTGTCTTATTTTTCTTTTCTTGCTATTTTCTTTGTCTTTTTCTTTTTTGTCTTCAACTCCTTTTTGTTTTTTTATTTTATCTTTGTCTTTTTGTCTTATTCTTCATTATCTTTTCCTTCTTTGTCTTTCTTCTTGGTCTTTTTTGCCTTTTTTATCTTTGTCTTTTTTTGTCCTCTTCTTTTTAATCTTTGTCTTTTTCTTCTTTTCTTCTTTGTTTTTTATCTTTGTCTTGTTTTTATTTGTCTTTTTATCTTTCTTTTATCTTTGTCTTTTGTGTCTTTTTCTTCTTTGTGTTTTCTTAATCTTGTTTTTTTCCTTGGTCTTGTCTTCTTTGTTTTTTGTTGGCTGTCTTTGTCTTCTTTTTCTTATGTCTTTTTTATCTTTTTTTCTTTGTATTTTAACTTTGCCTTCTTTATATTTGTTTTCTTTTATCTTCTGTCTTCTTCTTCTTCTTTGTTTTATTTTTTTCTTTTTCTTTTTTGTCTTCATTTTCTTTGAATTTTTCGTCATCTTCTTTGTCTTCTTAATCTATTCTTTTTCTTCTTTGTTTTTGTCTTCTTTTCCTTTTTTTCCTGCTTTTTCTTTTCATTGTCTTCTTTATCTTTGTCTTCTTTTTCTTTCTTCTTTTTTTCGTTCTTTTCTTTGTCTTCTTCATTTCCTTTTTTTAATCCTTTTTCTTTTGTTGGTCTTCATCTTCTTTGTGTTTTCGTTGTTTTCGTTTTTTCTTTGTATTTTATATTTGTTGTTTTTATTAGTCTTCTTTTATCTTTTGTCTTCATTCTTTTCTTTGTCTTTTTCTTCTTTGTTGTATTTGTCTTCGTTGACTTTCTTCTTTGTATTCATTTTCTTTGTATTTTTCTTTTCTTGGTCTGTGTCTTCTTTTGTTTTTCTTTTCTTTGTCTTTTTATTCTTGCTATTCTTTTTTTTCTTCATCTTCTTTGTCTTTTTCTTCTTTGTCCTTTACCTTTGTCTTCTTTATTCTTTGTCTTCCTTCTTTTATTTCTTTATGCCCTGGGTCAATGTCTTCAGCCACGTCTACATTTACATTTACATTTACATTTACGGCATTTAGCAGACGCTCTTATCCAGAGCGACTTACAAAGTGCTTTGCTATTTACCCAAGAAAACCTTCGCTAGTTAGAATAGGCTAATAATTCAAAAGATACCTCTAAGCTTAGACATTACTAAACACAAGACAATAAGGCGACCATAGAACTATTCGTCCAAGTACTCTCGGAAGAGGTGGGTCTTCAGTCTGCGTTTGAAGACAGCGAGGGACTCGGCTGTTCGGACACCCAGGGGAAGCTCGTTCCACCACTTTGGTGCCAGGACAGAGAAAAGCCTGGACGCTTGTCTTCCACGGATTTTGAGGGATGGTGGGTCGAGCCGAGCCGTACTTGAAGCTCGAAGGGCTCTTGGTGCGGATCGGCTTTTGACCATTGCCATCAGATACGGAGGGGCTGGTCCGTTCTTGGCTTTGTAGGCCAGCGTCAGGGTTTTAAATCTGATGCGGGAAGCAGCTACAGGAAGCCAGTGGAGAGAACGCAGCAGTGGAGTGACATGGCTGAATTTAGGGACATTGAAGACGACCCGTGCCGCTGCATTCTGGATGAGTTGCAGGGGCCTGATGGTGCGCAGAGGGAGACCAGCCAGGAGAGTTGCAGTAGTCAAGTCTGGAAGTGACAAGAGACTGAACAAGCACCTGGGTGGCCTCTCTAGGGAGGAAGGGTCGAATTCTCCGAATGTTGTACAGAAGAAATCTGCAGGACCGAGTTACGTTTGCAACATGACTTGAGAACGATAACTGATCATCCATCACTACACCAAGGCTTCGGGCTTCAGTAGAAGGAGTGACCAGTGAGTTCTCAAAGGTGATGGCAAGATCGTTTCTTGGTCCAGCAGTTCCCAGGATGTACAGCAGCTCCGTCTTGCTGGGGTTGAGTTTGAGGTGGTGAGCCGCCATCCAAGAAGAGACGTCGGCGAGGCATGCTGAGATACGGGCAGAAACCTGTGTGTCAGACAGTGGGAAAGAGAGCACGAGTTGAGTGTCATCAGCGTAACAGTGGTAGGAGAATCCATGAGAGGATATCACTTTACCAAGAGTGTGAGTGTAGAGTGAGAAAAGAAGAGCACCAAGAACTGAGCCTTGTGGAACGCCAGTGGAGAGACTACAAGGAGCGGACGTGTCGCCCTGCCACGTTACTTGGTATGAGCGTCCCTGCAGGTATGATGCAAACCATTGCCATGCAGAGCCGGTAACTCCAAGGCCGGCAAGGATAGACAGGAGGATCTTGTGGTCCACTGTGTCAAAAGCTGCGGAGAGGTCAAGAAGGATCAGAACCGAGGACAGCCTGGCAGCTTTAGCTGCATGGAGCTTCTCTGTAACTGCAATGAGAGCAGTTTCAGTAGAGTGTGCAGCTTTGAAGCCAGACTGGTTAGGGTCCTGAAGATTGTTCAGAGTGAGAAAGAGAGACTGTTGGTTGTAGACAGAACGTTCGAGAATCTTTGAGAGAAAAGAGAGAAGAGAGATAGGTCTGTAGTTGCCGATGTCCAAGCTGTCTAGAGTTGGTTTCTTTAGGATGGGCACGACTCTGGCAGACTTGAAGGCCGATGGTACCTGACCTGACGACAAAGAGCTGTATATGATAGAGGAGATGAAGGGAAGGAGGTTTGGAGCGATTGTTTGGAACAGAGGGGATGGAACAGGGTCTAGTGGACAGGTGGTAGGATTATTAGAGGTGAGAAGATGTAGGAGGTCATCTGTGGAAAGAGGAGAGAAGCAGGTCAGAGAAGAGGGAGGAGGAGGGCAGCGCCTAGAGAGCGGGGTAGAGGCGGGGGGGAAAGATCGGCGGATCTTGTCAACCTTTTCTTCAAAGAAGGAGACAAAATCATCTGCAGACAGGGTAGTGGGAGGTGGGGGAGTAGGAGGGTTGAGGAGAGAGGAGAAGATGGTGAATAGTTTGCGTGGGTCAGATGCAGATGATTCCAATTTCCCCCTGTAGTAGGATGCTTTAGCGGCAGCAACTTCCGTTCTAAACCTGGAGAGAAGAGACTGATAAGAGTGGAGGTCGGAGTCGTGTTGTGACTTCCGCCACTTCCTTTCAGCCAGTCTTAGCTCTCTACGGTTGTTGCGGAGAACATCTGACAGCCACGGGGAAGGTGGAGAAGAATTTGCTAACCTAGGGGAGAAAGGGCAGAGAAGGTCGACAGAGGTGGAGATAGAAGAGAGGAGAGTGTCTGTAGCAGTTTCAAGTGGGAAAGAGGAGAAGAATTCAAGATGGGGAAGAGTGGTGAGGACAGTTGAGGCAAGAGCTGAGGGGGAAACAGAGCAAAGATTGCGGTGAAGAGTGGAAGAACTTGCAGAAGTGGTAGTTGAAGGAGCAGAGAGGGGGAGTGAGAAGGAGAGAAAGTGGTGATCAGAGAAGTCCAAAGGAGTCACAGCCACATCCAGAGCAGGGACAGGTCTGCTGAAGATCAGGTCCAGAGTGTTCCCTGCTCTGTGTGTTGGTGCAGACTGGTTGAACGCGAGATCAAAAGAGGATAGGATTGGGAGAAGGCATGAAGACTGGAGTTTCTCTGATGGAAGGTTGAAGTCGCCGAGTAGAATAAGTGGGGCGTCAACAGGGAGTCCACTCAAGAGAACATCCAGTTCATCAACGAAACTGCCCAAAGGACCAGGAGGACGATAGAGAACAATGATGTGAAGTCTAGTGGGAGAAGAGACAGTAACAGCATGGTATTCAAAAGAGGAAATGTCAAGATTAGAAAAAGAGAGCGGGGTGAAGCGCCACAGAGGAGAGAGAAGTAAACCGGTGCCGCCGCCCCTGCCAGTCCTTCGTGGAGAGTGGGAAAAGGCAAAGGCAGACGACAAGGCAGCTGGAGTTGCAGAGTTGTCCGGGGTGATCCACGACTCAGTCAGTGCCAGGAAGTTTAGAGACCGAGCAGAAGCAAAAGCTGAAATGAAATCTGCCTTCTGCACTGCAGACTGGCAATTCCACAGTCCCCCAGTTACCATCACATTGGTATTAGAACAAGGTGGGTAAATGAGGTTACCGGAATTGCGGCGTCTGCATCGGTATCTGCACCTCCGGCTGCTGTCAGAGGTGAGGACAGGATTTGTCTACAGCATTTTAGCCTCGCCCATGTAATTAGAATCAGCCAGAAGCAGTGTGTAAGTGTAAGGGATAAGGAAAGGTTGGTGTAGAAATGAATTCTGATTGTTCTGGTTTAGAAACACAGACTAAGTGGAGCTCAGAGGAAAGATCACATCATAAAAATGTAGTTTTTGTTTTTTTTAACAGGACCTCTCCTTTTTAAATGGGATCAACTAGATTAGGGTGAACTAATGTTAATGTCTGCTCTCTGTTCTGATGATCAATGACATTATTGGACTCTTTCAGTGACGGACAGGCCTGATTCTGAATCCTAACAGGGTACGTTATATTACCTAGTAAACATCTAGAAGAAGAAATGAGAGGAGAGGTGAGTGAGGGAGAGTTTAACTCCACTGGTAACAGGTTTGGACTCACAGAGTTGACGCCTCTGTTCGGTTTTGCTGCTCAGTTCTTCAGTGTTCTCCCACTCTAACGCACTTCATACTGGCTCCAACAGCCACTGGAAGTTCCTCTGAACTAGGAACTATTTAAGGTCCTGCAGGAGGTCAGCAGGAGGACACCTACTGACCCTGACCTGCTGGAGAGAATGGTGCACTGCACTGAGCCTCGCTGTGATGTCACGGATGATGTCATAAAGGAGGATTCTGACCCAGGTCCACTGATGCAGCTGCACTTGGATCATTGCCAGGAGCTCACTGCTGACCGGATTTTCCCTTACCAGCAGTACGGACCTCCCAGTAAGACCAGTGCAGGCTGGGGTCAGCTGGTTAAGTGGAGCAGAAGAGCTGAGAGAATTATTTATTCATTTGTCTATTCAGTCTTAAAGGAATCATAAAAGCTAAAATCTCACATTTAGAGTCTGTGTTCATTCTGCCCTTTGATGCTTTACTGTGTAGGTTTAATAGCGCCCCATACAGGAGCCAGAACTCTTCTCCTCTCTAAAAAATAAATAAATAAATAAATAAATAAAGCAGACTATGGCTATGCTGCACAAAAGTAAGGCCTCACCACCCTGCCGTATGGGGTGGACGCCATCCCTACCTAAAAAACCAGGCTTGTCCTCAAACTTTAACTAATTATCTATGAAGCCCACATGATTTTCCGAACACCACTTGGACATCCAGCGATTTAGCGATGTGAGTTGGCTGTAAGACTCCATAGTAACTTCTGACTGCCACAGACGAATATCATTTGCCCCTACATGAATAACTATCCTTGAATATCTCCTGTTTGCTAGCCGCTTAAGGTTGCCGCTAATGTCCGGTGCTCTGGCTCCCGGTAAACCACGGTTCCTGTTGGAGCCCCTAAAGGACGAGCTCTCTTCACATGTTGAACAGTAGAGTCTCCTCTGACCAGAGTTCTCTGAACAGACTCCTCAGTGGGGGTTTTACTGAGCAGACTGGGGGGGCTAGCATTAGCCTTAGCTTTCCGGCTATGCCACCGAGACATAACCTATTCTCCCCGCTGTGGGGGCTCTAATGCCGGAGTGTGTGTGTGTGTGTGGGGGGGGGGCTACTACCAGTGACTCCTGCTCTCTATCCTTTAGTAAAGCCATGATGCTCCACCTCTAACTGCTCCACTTTCTCCACCACAGAGCTACGAGCTCACATTCAGTACAAACACTCAGTACAATCATCATCACTAGTGGAGGAAAAAGGGTCTAGACTAAACATGCCACAATTCATACACTCAAAAACAGCCTTAATAAAGTAGAAACTTAATAAAGTAGAAACTTAATGAAGTAGAAACTTAATGAAGTAGAAACTTACCGCTTGCAGTTGATTTGGGAACTGAAATAAACGCTGTTGTAGGTAAAACTGCTGCTCCGCTTTTTGTTTAGTCTTTTGAGAAACCTGTGGACTGTAAACATATGACGCAGTTGATGACTAAACACATATAAACAAAATAAGTGATAGAAAGAGGAAAACAAGCTAAACACGGAGACAGTGATGCCTCCAAGGTCCAGGTCAGGAGTCAGGATTTCACACAAGGGTTAGCGGCAAGTGGCTCTAAGCACCAGATTAACCTAGTGTACCTAGTAACCTAGTGTTAACATAGTGTATCTAGAACAGATAGAGATGTTTGTGGGGTGATGGTAATCTTAGTAAGACACTAGTTTGAGTTTTGGGTTCTTTACTGTATCAGTAACATTTAAACTCTTTAAACTCATGACACTTTTTGTTTTAATTGGTTGGAAACTCTGTTATGGGGTAAATACACTGGGAGCTCAGGTGTTTTGTTTAGTTTTTGCTCAATGTTTAGGGAAAATTGGTGTTAGGTAGGGAAAGGCCCATTTTAAGATGATCGTCTAGCGGCTGTTGTTCAATCCTTCACCATCCTGACTCACAGCAGGCAGCTACTGAAACTACACTCCCACCTTTTCATTTTTTCTTTCTTCTTTTTTTTTTATTTTTTATTTTTTATAAATCCTGGGCCAATGCTTTAGCCACTTCACCCAACACCCCCCCCCTTACTGGAGAAAATCACGTTCTTTCTTTTTTGGTTTGCTTTTTCTTCTTTTTCTTTTTTTTTGTCTTCGTCTTCTTTGTCTTTCATTTGTGTTCTTATTTTCCTTTGTAATCATTTTCTTTGTCTTTGTATTTTTTCTTCTTAGTCTTCTTCTATTCCTTTGTATTAATTTATCTTTTTCTTCTTTTTCTTTGTCTTCGTATTCTTTATTTCCTTTGGATTTTTTTCTTCTTTGTCTTTTTTCATCTTTTTCTTGTTTGTATTTTAGCTTTGTCTTGTTTTTTGTCTTTTTCTTTTTTGTCTTTAATTTTTTGTCTTTCTTTTGTATTTTTTAGTTTGTTTCCCTTGTCTGTCTTCTTTTTTTTCTTCTTTATCTTTTTCTTCTTTGTAGTTTATCTTTGTCTTTTTCTTTTTTGTCTTTATTTCTTTGTTTTTCTTTTGTCTTTCTTGATTTTTTTTTTGTCCTTTGTCTCTTTTGTCTGTCTTCATTTTGGTCTTTTTCTTCTTTGTCTTTTTTCCCCCTCTTTTTTTCATTTCTTTTCTTGGTCTTCATCTTCTTTGTATTTTGGTTGTCTTCTTTGTCTTTTCTTTTTCATTTTTTTCTCTGTCTTCTTTTTCTTTCTTCTTTGTCTTTTCTTTGTCTTCTTTTTCTTTTTTGTATTTTATCTGTCTTGTTTTTATTTGTCTTCCTTTATCTTTGTATTCTTTGTCTTTTTCTTCTTTATCTTTGTCTTTTTCTTAGTCTTCATCTTTTCCTTTGTTTTTCTTATTTTTCTTTTTTGTATTTTATCTTTGTCTTTTTTGTCTTATTCTTCTTTGTCTTTCTTCTTGGTCTTTCTTCTTGGTCTTTTTTTGTCTTTGTCTTGTCTTCTTTGTCCTCTTCTTTTTAATCTTTGTCTTGTTTGTATTCGTCTTGTTTTATCTTTGTCTTTTTCTTCTTTGTGGTTTTTTTAGTCTTCTTTTTTTTCTTTGGTTTTATTTTGTTTTGTTTTTTTGTTGTCTGTCTTTGTCCTCTTTTTGTTTTTCTTCTTTTTATTTAATCTTTGTTTTCTTTATATTTGTCTTTGTTTATCTTTGTCTTCTTGGTCTTTTTCTTCTTTGTCTTTATTTTTTTCTTTTTCTTTTTGTCTTAATTTTCTATGAATCTTTTGTCATCTTTTTTTTTTGTCTTCTTTAATCTATTTCTTCTTTTTCTTTTTTTCCTTCTTTTTCTGGTGTTTGTCTTCATTTCCTTTTTATTCTTTTTCTTTTCTTGGTCTTCATCTTTGTCTTTTCTTTGTCTTCTTCATTTGCATTTTTTATTCTTTTTCTTTTCTTGGTCTTCTTTGTATTTTCTTAGTCTGTTTTGTCTTTTATATTTGTCATTTTTATTTGTCTTCTTTTATCTTTTGTCTTTATCTTTTTCTTTGTCTTTCTTCTATGTTTTTTTCTTCTTTGTCTGTCATCTTTGTCTTCGTTTTCTTTGTATTTTTCTTCTTTGTATTTTCTTGGTCTTTGTCTTCATTGTCTTTGCTTTTTCTTCTTTCCTTTGTTTTTCTTTTATTTGTCTTTGTTTTCTTTCTTTTTATTCTTGCTATTCTTCTCTGTCTTCGTCTTCTTTGTCTTTTTCTTTTTATCTGTCTTTATCTTTTTCTCCTTTGTCTTTGTCTTCATTTTCTTTGTCCTAATCTTTTCCTTTGTTTTTCTTCTTTTTCTTTTCTTTGTCTACATCTTCATTGTCTTTGCTTTGTCTTCTTCTTCCTTTGTTTTTCTTTACTTGGTTTTTCTTTTCTTTGTCTTTTTATTCTTGCTATTCTTCTTTGTCTTCGTCTTCTTTGTCTTTTTTTTTTATCTTTGTCATTATCTTTTCTCCTTTGTCTTTTTATTCTTGCTATTCTTTGTATTCTTTTATCTTTTTCATCTTTTTCTTTAGTTGGACTTAATCTTCTTGGTCTTTCCTTTGTCTTCTTTCTCTTTTTCTTCTTTGTATTTTATCTTTGTCTTGTTCTTCTGTGTCTTTAGGTTTTTGTTTTTCTTTTCTATTTCTTCGTTGTTTTTTTGTTCTTTTTATGCTTTGTACTTTATCTTTGTCTTGTTTTTCTTTTTCTTTTTTGTCTTTATTTCTTTGTTGTTTTTTTGTCTTTGTCTCCTTTGTCTTTCTTCATTTGGTTCCTTTTCATCTTTGTCTTTTTTATCTTTTTGTCTTTCTTCTTTGTCTTAGTGTTCTTTGTCTTTAATTTTTATTTTTCATCTGTCTTCTTTTTCTTCTTTGTATTTTATCTTTGTCTTGTTTTTATTTGTCTTCTTTGTCTTTTTCTTCTTTATCTTTTTTATCTTTGTTTTTTCTTTTTTGTCTTCAACTCCTTTGTCTTTTTTTATTTTATCTTTGTCTTTTCTTTGTCTTCTTTGTATTATAGCTTTTTCTTGTTTTTATTTGTCTTTTATTTCATTTTATTTTTATTTGTATTTTATTTTTTCGTTTCTTGTTGTCTTCTTTGTATTTTTCATCTTTATCTTTTTTTTTTAATCTTTTTCTTTGTTTTTCTTATTTTTCTTTTGTTGGTATTTGTCTTATTCGTCGTCTTTTTCTTTTTTTCTTTTATATTTGTCTTTTTGGGTTATTCTTCATGATCTTTTCCTTCTTTGTCTTTCTTCTCTGTCTTTCTTCTTGGTCTTTTTTGTCTTTGTCTTGTTTTTATTTGTCTTTCTTATCTTTGTCTTCTTTTTAATCTGTCTTTTTCTTCTTTTCTTCTTTGTTTTTCATCTGTCTTGTTTGTATTTGTCTTATTTCTTCTTTGTGTTTTTTTAGTCTTCTTTTTCTTTTCTTGGTCTTTGTCTTCATTGTCTTTCTTTGTGTTTTTCCTCTTTTCTTTGTCTTTGCTTTGTCTTCTTCTTTCCTTTGTTTTTCTTTTATTTGTCTTTGTTTTCTTTTTCTTTTTATTCTTGCTATTCTTCTTTGTCTTCGTCTTCTTTGTCATTCTCTTTTTCTCCTTTGTCTTTTTCTTCTTTCTCCTTTATCTTTGTATTCTTTTATCTTTATCTTCCTAGCTTTGTCTTGTTTTTCTTTGCCATTATTGTCTTTTTCTTTCTTTTCTTTTCCCTCATCTTCTTTATCTTTTTCTCCTTTTTTATTGGATCTTTGGCTTGTTTTTCTTTGTCTTTTTCTTTTTTGTCTTTCTTTTGTATTTCTTTTTTTGTTTTTAGTCTTTTTTCTTCTTTATCTTTTTATTCCTTGTACTTTGTCTTGTTTTTCTGTGTCTTTTATGTTTTTCTTTTTCTTTTTTGTACTTTATTTATTTTGTCTTTGTCTTTCTTCATTTGGGGCTTTTTCTTCTTTATCTTTTTTTTTCTTTTCTTGGTCTTAATCTTTGTATTTTCATTGTCTTCTTTGTCTTTTTTTTATCTGTTTGTCTTTCATCTTTGTCTTAGTGTTCTTTGTCTCTTCTTTTTTTCTCTGTCTTCTTTTTCTTCTTTGTATTTTATCTCTGTCCTGTTTTCATTTGTCTTCTTTTATCTTTGTCTTTTTTGTCTTTTTCTTCTTTATCTTTTTCTTCTTTATCTTTTTAATCTTTGTTTTCATCTTTCCTTTGTTTTTCTTATTTTTCTTTTCTTGGTATTTGTCATCTTTTTGTTTTTTCTTTTCCTTTGTCTCCTTTGTCTTTTTTGTCTTATTCTTTATTATCTTTTCCTTCTTTGTTTTTCTTCTCTGTCTTTCTCTTGGTCTTTTTTTGTCTTTGTACTGTTTGCCATTGTCTTGGTCCTTTTTTGTCTTTTTCTTCTTAGTTTTTTTTTTATCTTTGTCCTGTTTTTATTCATCTTCTTTTATCTTTGTCTTTTGTGTCTTTTTCTTCTTTACCTTCTTTGTATTTTCTTTGTATTTTTCTTTTCTTGGTCTTCATTGTCTTTTTTTGTCTGTCTTCTTCTTTCCTTTGTTTTTCTTTTCTTTGTCTTTTTATTATTGCCATTCTTCTTTGTCTTTTTTCTTTGTCTTTTTATTCTTGCTATTCTTCTTTGTCTTTGTCTTTTTTTGTCTTTTTTTCCTTGGTCTTGTCTTCTTTGGTTTTTGTTGGCTGTCTTTGTCTTCTTTTTCTTATTTGTCTTTTTACATTTTTTTGTGTTTTATATTTTATCTTTGTCTTGTTTATATTTGTCTTTTTATCTTTGTCTTCATTTTCTTAGAATTTTCATCGTCTTCTTTGTCTTCTTTAATCTATTTTTTCCTTTTCTTTGTCTTTGTCTTTTTCTTTTTTCTATCTTTTTCTTTTCGTTGTCTTCTTTGTCTTAGTCTTTTTTTTCTTTCTTTTTCCTTATTTTCATTGCCTTCTTCATTTCCTTTTTTATTATTTTTCTTTTCTTGATCTTCATGTTCTTTGTCTTTTCGTTGTCTTCTTTGTCTTTTTTGTCTTCTTTCTTTATTTTATTATTTTATATTCGTCATTTTTATTTGTCTTGTATTTTCTTTTCTCTTTATATTTTTCTGTCTTTGTCTTCGTTGACCTTCATTTTGTCTTTGTTTTCTTTGTCTTTTTTTTATCTTGATCTATGTCTTCATTGTCTCCTTCTTTCCTTTGTTTTTCTTTTTTTATCTTTGTCTTTATCTTTTTATCCTTTGTCTTTTTCTTATTTGTCCTTTATCTTTGTCTTCTTTATTTCTTTATGCCCTGGGTCAATGTCTTCAGCCACTCCACCTTTATGCCCTTACTGAGGACAATGTCTACAGCAGTTTAGCCCCTTCCTATTCTTTGTGCAATAGTGTGGCCCTATATATATACACACACACACACACACATCATACATCAACATAGGAAAATAGTATTATATTGAATAATAGGACAACATGTGAACAATTGTTAAATGTAATTGATTTTTAATGCTTTGTTTCCTTTTAAGTTTATTTATAAAGCACTTTTTACAACAAATGTCACAAAGCAGCTTTACAGAGATCTGGGCTCTTTTGAGCAAGTCAGTGGCAAAGAAAAACTCTCAAATCGAGAGGAAGAAAACTTGAGATGGGGACCCATCCTCCTCTGGTTGACAACAGATAGCACAATAATCGAATTAAGAGAATATGGAAATTTGCTGTCAAGTAATAAAAGATGAAGGTGAGTGAAATGTTAAAGTCCAGGCAGGTAATGCATGGTCATGCAATGGAGGGAGGGAGAGAGCGAGAGAGAGAGCGCGAGAGAGAGAGAGAGAGAGAGCAGGAACACAATAATTTAGGAGGATTTGTTGGTTGGGGGGGGGGGTAGGTGGGGAAAGGGGTAACAGTGGGACAAGATCCAATTGGTAGGATGGAAATCATTTCACGGTGAGCAGAACACAGTAAAGGTTTCAGGACCATTTAAAACACATCTTTGAGTATAAATGTGTGGTCAGTCGTTTTCTCTAAGAATTGGATACAATACAATGTCCTTCCCTAAACACAGGCCTGCTTTAGCATAGGACTGCACAAATGACAGGCAGAATTCAAGGTCATTACAGCAGACACAGAATTGTGGCCAAAATATACTTGCAAAGAAACAGACTTAACATAATAAGGCCTTGAATGCACAGAGGAATACAGCAGCCACTGAGCACAAGCATAGCAATTCATATGATGAGACTAGAGAAAATGACCATCAACCTTTTCCAGCTACCAAACATGGAATCCAACTATCCCGTAAAGACTGCCGTGCTCAACCCTAGTTTCAGTCCTGAAGCACTTTGGCTATATATGACACCCACATCCGACACGGACATTGGTAGAATTTACAAACACAATATTAGGTGGTGCATTGTCCTTGTGTGTGAAAATGATATGAACCACAATAATTGTAGCAATCAAATAAATTGTCTTCTCAGGCCACAGAGTCCTGGGTTCCTAAAAGGATGCCAAGGAAACACAATGTTCTGGGGCATACTACTCAGAAAGTGTTCATTTCTGGTCTGGTTTCATCCCCAACCTAAAAGTCCATTTCAGTTCCACCTGAAAAAGCATCCTGGATCAGATCTTGTAGGTGGTGGGAAGCAAGCAACACAATCAGTCCAATGCCGTTGTTCAAATGGTGCTGTGTAAAGACTTGTCCTGTCAGTCTTTGCCCTTTAGAGCAAAAAGTTTCAAAGTGTGGAGTGCCACCGTCATCACAGGCAGCCAAGGCGGCGCTAGGCTCACACCTTAGGCTGTTTTGTCAATGAAGGATGGAGTCAGGATGACTGTTTACCAGCCGTTGCCATTGACTCTTCAGATGGTCCTATCTTCTGATCACATACATCTTAAAAATCCAAACAACAACAACAACCACCACCACCACTCAGGTCATTTGAAGTAAGAGAACTATACAGAATACATTGATTATTGATCAAGTACATAAGGACTTACAGTCAAGGCGGAGTCTGTACACTCCTTTCACCTGCTCCACACTTTATGATGTTACAGACTTATTCTACAATACACTGAGTTCTACACAACTCTACACAATGACAAAGTGAAAGCAGTTTTTTTTTAAGACATTTGTGGTAATTTATCATAAAATAATAAAGTAAAATCTCAAAAGGGGAACCAGTCCTCCCCTGGTCGACACCAGATATTTTAAGAGCTGCTGCAAAAGTGACATCAAGTCAAAAATGAGGAAAATATGAGGGCAATGTGAAAGTGCATGCAGGTAAATAGTCATATGCACAGCTATGCAGTGATCCGAGAATGACTCAATATGAGAACCCAGAGTAGGACAGCATGTCAGTGGGCAGCAAGTGAGCGAGTGAGAGAGAGAGAGAGAGAGACAGAGAGAGCGAGCGAGCGAGAGGAAAGGAAAACAAACAATGGGAATAGGAGGAGAGCAGCAAAATAGGGGGATTTACAGTCAAGTCTGCCCCAGGCAGTAGGCACCAGCACCCAACCATGAATGGACTCCCATCAGCAGCGAGCGGCTCAGCACATGGGGAGAGAGAAGAAAATGACAAAATTAAGAAAGGGATTTAGGAGTAAGAGTAGACTGGTCTGTACACATGGACATGCAAACAGCCACACACACACAGTTATAGATGGACAGACAGCCAGCCAGCCAACCAGCCAGCCAGAGTTGCAGATGGACAGTGTAATGTAACTGACTCTTCACCAGCGCATACATAGTAGAGACAATTACTGAGCATGTTACTTACCTGGTGATCTTATGGGAATAAGGCACTGCTTCATGAATATAATCAATGAATATATAAAAGTATTTCATTTCTGCAGCTGCTTTTTTCCTACACCAAGAGGGTAAGTGAGGAGAAAGAAAGACCTCAAACTGGTTGGAAGAGAAGGTGGTGGAGGAGCCCTCTGTATTTCCAGGCAACACAGACAGGCTCTTGGTGCAGGAGTGGAGACGACGACCTTTTGTGTCTGCTGCGCTGGTAGTGCTGGAATTAAGGTGCCGGTGTTGGAGAAGTCACGGGCAGCCTCCAGCCTCATCTTCCGTCAGTGGAGTTTGGACTGCTTCTACAACAGCAGCTGGATCTACCGGTCAGGCTTGACGACCTCCCTGCAGAGTGTCGGGAGAGCTCGTCCCTTCATGGTAACACAGGGAGCAGAGAGGACAAGGATCACAACAACCGTCTCAGACAAAGAAGACAAAACTGATATATAAAGACTATAAAGTAGAGACGATCGCTTGATGCTGTGTCGAATTACGTTTTCGAGCTGCATCAAAACAGCAGTTTGGAGTCTCGCACAAAACACAGGCCATCATGTGATTGCTTAAAAAGAAGCGTGGTCGCGTCACTGACATGCAGTCACGTTTCAAGCACATCAATTCCCCGGTCCCACTGTAGACCCGAGCATAACAAACCAAATATAAACGGATATACGAACAAAAGATTACATAAAAAATTATGTTCAATGAAAAGAAACACAAGCAGACATCACTGTATGGTGCTCCGGTTTCAGTTTGGACAAAGCTTATGGACACACAAGTGACTCAGGCAATGGAGGTGAAGCTGAGAAGCCTCGACTCCTCTCCCAGAAGCTCCCATAAAAGATTGAAATTTAGCTTTGGCCAGCGGTAGTCACCGCCCATCCAGATCTACGCTGATAGTCAGTGTGAGTTGAGGAACTGTCAGTAAAACTAGTACATTCTTAAAAGAACATTCTCAATTAGTGCAGTTTCAGCAAAAGTTAACTTCAGAAGCACAGGGAAAATGCATAGCCATCCTAGATTTAATATATTAAAGGTCATCTTAAAATGCATGTGATCTATTAATGGACAAAGACTAAATGATTACGCTCTGACTGGACTTTTAGAAGCACAAATAACCTGTAGCCTATACACTTCAAGGAGAAGAAATTACATTTTGTGGACTATATATGTTGACAGAAAGCAATCTGAGAACCAGCTACGTGTTTTAAAGCTCCCACAGTACAGAGAAAAGCCTTCGGTATCTACACTGGACGATTAAGGAACGGTTAGCAATGTGACTGTGAAACTCTGACTGAGAACACAGGGCCATTGTTTAGCAGTGCTGACACAGAATAAGGGCATTTGACTGCGACTCTTTGTTCTAGCGTCTACGGCGAGAGACTGGATCTTAGGTGTTGAGTATATTGATGCATGCAAACACGTATGAGTACTTCATTGACAATTACTGCTTTAGGGACTAGAGATCATATATTTAACAGGGCAAATTCAAAGCGAGAACTGCTTTTACTCAGAAATCCGGAGGAATTTATGTTAATTTTTAGATTTTTGAAGCAAATTTTCTGAGGTCACAATTACAAACCATGCAGGGGACAGACAGTCTTGATATGGCAGGGTTTGTCGAGTAAATCATGTAAATCACTTACCTGCCCACTATCTATTTCACTAACCTGACTGGGAGGGGCCAGACAGTCCTGACGTAGCACCTTCTTGGTGTTCCTGGAGAGAACGATGGACCCCAGGTCGCTCAAGTCCAGACTCTCCCGAAAGCTCTCCCAATTCTCTATGAAATCAGCGCTGATGCACCTGTTCCGCAGCCAGCAGTGGAGCATAAGGAGCTGGGTAAACGGCTCGCTCACTCGTTGGTAAGTGGTGTCCAGAAACAGAATAGTGGAGAACGTTAGTGCCGAAACCGCCTGACAACATACAGGACATGAGCACCTGAAAAAAAGGAGATTGTGGTGTTATTCGTTGAGTACTTTTCACGGTTTTAAAGTAGAATCTCCAACAATGAGAACACCACCCTGAGGAGTTGTCCTCGGTAAAGGAACAGGTGAAGAAGGTGAAGAGCTGAGGACCTCGAACCGGTACACAGAGGTGAAAACCAACTATGATGGAGAAACCCTTGGCTTTTTTCCGGCCACGCTGACGCAACCGACGGTCAGTGAGAGAGTATTGTACTGTAACACAGGGAGAAGAGAGCACAAGCATCACAACAACTGGCTCAGATGAAAAAAAAACAAAGCTGATAAAGGCTATACAGTAGGAATGGTCGCTTGATCAAATTGATACCATTGGAGTTATAGAAATTCTAATTCTGTGTCTATTGACGTTCACAGCTACGAATAACCAGGATCATACTGCATGTGTGGTTGTGTGATCATAAAACCACTATGCTAGCTTTTCCCAGCCAATTTGTTTGATTCTGATTGGAGCAACACTGTTAAGGGAAGATTGGAGCACAATCTGCAGATCATCAATTACATGCTCTAGATCTTTAAGATGAAATGGGAAGGAGATGGAGAACTCTGGAAGGTCATTAATGAAAACACTAGCTGCAATAGCTAAACCCTGGGGAGTCGATGCATTAAGAATGAAACAGCGATGGCCTCTGAACTCTCACCAAGGACGTGACGAACAGCCAAAAATACGATACCAAGTTCCCCATTAAAGAGTACAGTAGGCTTTATTACCTGAATGTCACTGTAATTATGGTAATTTGATATCTGAGGAGACATAACCTTTTTTGCTGGTGACGAGTTTGGAGTAAAAGGCAGAGGTTTCCTGCTGAGAAACATTCTTAACTGCACCGATAACCAAAAAGAGTAAATAAATTAAAAAAAAAAAAAAAAAAAAGACCAAACTCTATTAGGAGCTCTAGCCAGCTACAACCGAGCCCATGAATGGAGTCATGTGACTTCCTTTAAAGCAGTTTTCTGACAATCCAATCACAAACCACGTAAGGACAGACAGTCTCCATACTGCAGGCCCTTTCCTGTGCGGGAGTGGAGGCAAAAACCCTCTGTGTCCAGAGCAGCCTCCAGCCTCATCTTCCGTCAGTGGAGTTTGGACTGCCTCCAACAGCAGCAGTCAAGCTCGATAACCTCCTTGCAGAACGCCTAGAGATCTCGCTCCTCAGCAGTCGCCAAGTTTCTCCAGAGTAAACAGACAGAAAAGCAAACAGTCAGTGAGAGAGTACTGTACAGTAACACAGGGAGCAGAGAACACAAGGATCACAACTGTCTCAGATAAAGAAGACAAAGCTGGTATTAAAGACTATAAAGTAGGGACGGTAGCTCGAAGGTCTGTGTCCAATCATGCCTTGAGCTTCTAAAGCAGCATTAACCGCATTAAAAACAAAAATGAAACAAACATAGAAAATGTGTAAGATAGAATAACTGCATGATCACAGGTAGATCACTAATATTGCAGTTCCACTGGATTTAGAATGAAAGGTCAATCAATAAAAACGTCCCTTTTGTTATGACAGACAGATGCAGATCCATATGGGCTTATATTCTCTCTTCTCTCCTGTACACAAGACACTCCTGAACTGATTCTTTTTTTTAGACAAAAAGCTTTTTCCTTTAGTGAGTACTTGTATCAGACAATATTAATATCTGATCATCAGACTGCTGCAAAACAATTCCATCATTTGATGATGAAGATATGTCAGGTGTCAAATCTGAAATATCCACATCGTACACATCCTCATTTTTCGTACACTTCTGTTGTGCTCTTGTGGAAACCATCTGAAGCACTTCTGCATTTCCTGACATAGCTGTTTCTGGCCACCTAATCTGTGAATGATTCCGAGCAGATATTGCACCCTAAGAGTTGCTGGATTAGGTACAATTGGACCAGCAGGATATACTGCTGCATGTACTGCTCTCAGAGGACTATTCACCAGTGAATATTCACATGCAACAATGGCTTCACTTTCCAAAAGGGAATTTTTAATTTTGGATAACCCTTCTTCTGCTTCCTTGGACATGGGACAATGAGCATGGTATGAGCATCAGCTGTTTTGCTTGCACCACTTTACCCAGAGATGCACCCTTTATTGACCCAATATCATTCATTTTGAGACCAGAAATTTTGTCAACAAAAACTGCTAAGTCATTAGTCTCAGTCTCATCATTTTCACTTGGCAGCTCAGATCTTGACCGTGTAACAGAAGAATAATCAATTATTTGTACCCTCAATGTATTTATACTGGGTACAAAACAACAATATTGTTTCAGCTGCTACCTTTTGTATCCACAATATGTTCATACATATAGTCAACACCATTTGGAGACAAATAAAACAAAGTTGACAGACCTCCATGTGACTCATCAGGTTCTCTGCTCTGTCAGATCCCAAGAATATTCTACTGGGTCTATTCTAAGTGGAAATATCCCTACACTAGGACCAGCAGCAGAAAAACCTGAATCTGTACATTGTAGGTTTAGACTGAAAGCTCCCAATAAGTCACGTCCTAGTAAATTCACGGGGCAACATGTGAAGACTATAAACCAGTGTTTTACTGTTCTATTACCCAATTTCACCTTCCCGTGTTTCTAACTGTGAGACTGAAATGATCATCTTAAGGCAATGCTTTGGACATCTTCGTCCTTTGAGTCCGGATTGCTGCAAAAAGTCAATGGCCTAAAACAAATTTAAAAATTAAAATATCAAAGGGATCCAGGTTAAAGTAACCTGAAGGTCTAAGAATGTGGCGTCCCGTGTCCTACCGTTTATTCGAAATCCGTAAGGCAAATGGTGTAATTAATTTACTTAGTCACCTCGGGTACAGAGACTCAGAGTCCGTAGAGCGCCTGAATTGACTCAATCACTCATTGGGATGTGGGCGGCCACCTCTGTCGGTTTCTGATCCCGTCTCTGAAAACTCTGGACCCAGAGGAATATTGGGATCTCTGTGGAACCTCCAAAACTGTGGTGGTGGGATTTATCGATTATCGATCAGCCAGTCTTAGGAATGTAGTGGAACACTTTAATCCTGCAGTAAACGTAATGCTGGTGGAAGGCTTAGAACCGAGTCTGACAATAAAAAAACAAAAACCCTGTATTAAAGCAGCAGTAGGTGGAGGATCCATGTGTCCATCAATATATTTACTGAATGGTGGTAAAATATTGTAGATAACACTCCTCATCTACATGTTTAAACACATTATTAATTCAATTTAAAATAGTGCATTCCTTAGACTGGACTAAGACAAGGCTGGAAAATTTTGTTTAAAACATGAATCTAATGTGTGATAGATGTCAAACAGAATCAACACAGGCACACGTTCTGGTTTTGTCTAAAAATGACTGACTTTTGGAATTATGTTTTCAACTTCTTTTCAGGAGTCTTCAAACAGCCGATCCAGCCTTTCCCTACAACAGCAATATTCGGGGACTCCTCAAGGGCTTTATTTGGGGAAAAATCTTGTTCATGGCCAAGTGATGGCTAAGACTGCTGAGATTACTTAAAGTGAAAGAGAAAAACCCTCCTACCTAAAATTGGGTGCAGTGGTAAATGTAATACTACTTGGCAACCTGTCTTGACTTAAATTGACAATATGGACTCTGATGATTAATTGGCTGGTTAGTACCCAGTTTGAAATCTATTTCTCTATTTAAAATTCTGCAGTTATTTACATTTACTCTCTTACCCTTTGTAAATTTGGAACTTGAATGTGCTTTTATAACTTAATATGCAAAAATTACCTGAACTGAGTTAGTGTTTTAAGTTAATCATGAATGCAAAAAGACTCAGCTTCCAGGGTACCCTGTGCGAACTGATTATATGACCCCCACCAATGTAATAAACAGACCTACGCCCTTGATTTAATTTCACAGAGATCTAGTGAACTAAGGTGGTTAGCAGTCATAACCTTATTGACAATGACAGCTTTAGGGGCTAGAGATTGCATATTTAACAGCCCAAACGCAATGCGAAACTGCTTGTACTCGGAAAAATAGAAGAATTTATATAAATTCTAATAAGATTTTTAAAGCAGATTTTCCAACAATACAATTACAAATCACGACAGTCTCAATACTCAGATCTCTGCGGTAGAAGACCGGACACAGTCAAAAGCTCTCTCAGTTCTCTACGAAGTCAGCGCAGACGGACCTGTCCCGCAGACAGCAGTGGAGCGCGAAGAACTGAGGAAAAGGCTCCCTCACTCATCTGTAAGAGGGCAGGGGGCTGAAGACGATGATCCTGATGTCTGGCTTTTTCCGAACAGTGTCCAGAAGCGTACGTAATCGTGGAGAACGATAGTGCCAAAGCCACCTGGTGACACCCAAGACACGGGCATCTAGAAAACAGGAGACTGTGGCATTACTCTTTAGGGTCGATACTTTTAAGGGTTTTACAGAAGAATCTCCAACGGTGAGAACACCGCCCTGAGGAGCGGTCCTCAGTGCTGGAGCAGGTGAAGAGCCGAGGTCCTCGAACCAGTTAGCAGAGGTGAAAAATGGCTGTGGTGGTGGAGGAGCCCTCTGCTTTTCCCAGGCCACTCTGATGCTTCAGGTCCTCTCAGGTGCTGGAGTGGAGACAACGACGACCCTCTGTGTCTGCCAGTAGTGCTGGAATTAAGACGGTCGCGTTGGAGGAGTCACGGGCAGCCTCTAGATCTTCTTCGTCTTCTGTCGGTGGAGTTTGGACTGCCTCTACAACAGCAGCTAGAGTAACACAGGGAGCAGAGAGCACGAGGATCACAACAGCGGTCTCAGATAAAGACGACAGAGCTGATATTAAAGATTATAAAGTAGGGACAGTCGCTAGACCAAACTGATACCAATCAAGTCAGAGAAATTCTAATTCTGTGTCTCTATTGACGTTCAAAGCTACAAATTAACGCTTTCATTCAGATTGGAGCAACATTTTCAAGGCTAGAACGGAGCACAGTCTGCAGATCATCTGTTACATGCTCTAGATTTTTAGGGTGAAATGGGAAGGAGATGGAGAAATCTGGAAGGTTAATAAAACACTAGCAGTCGAGCCTTTATGATAAAAGGTTTAGCAGCAAACCCGCCTGTGTGTCGGCCAAGATGCCAAAGACACGGAGACTGGTGATGTTCTAGATATTGTTGTATTTAAGGAGATTGGGGATGTCAATGAGGCTGAAGCATGGAGCACTGGGCATTAGAAATATGAGTGTTATGGGTGAATGATGAATAAGTAAGGAAGAATTTAGGACAGGCTGATGAATAAAGACTGAAATAAACAGAATACATGCACAATATTAAATAAAAGTTCAGAAAGGCTCCAGGTCTATATCATAGTGCTACTAAATTACTAAAATTACCACTCAAAGCTTATATCAAGACACCAGCTTTAACCTAACCTAAAACAGCTCAGTAGCGTGAAACATGAAGAAATAACAGAAACCATGAATATGAAGTAATACATAGGTAAATACTGAAGCTACACTGCTAAGGAGATAGCTAGCATAGCAACAGAACTAAGCCATTCCTAAACTAAATGAACAGCAGCTTACTTCGTGTCACAGACTCTAAATTAAAGGCACCCACAGTCACACAGCTTGAGCAGTTTCTAAAGTTCAGTCTTCCAGAGGAGCTACAGAGCTCGGTCACACCGGCTCGTTTGCCCTGCGCACTGCTACAAGACCACTCTGCTGCTTTACAGCGGAGGCTCCTGATTGGCTGAGACTCCGCATTATATACTGACCAATGCGGCTGAAGCTTCATGAATATTAAATGAGGTCACTAATTTAAGGAGCTTTTGGACAGATCCAGGGTTGGAGATCCACTCAGACATTTACTGAGGATTACTCAGATGCAGTCTGTGAACTTCCTGAAAACTAAAGGTGAAACAGTTAAAGCTACTGAGAGATGTTTGGCCGATTCGTCTCCAAATGAAACAGTAAAATGTATTTGTTCACATAATGCTTCAGAGTTCACAGCAACAGATTTACAGTCATTGCTCTGTAAGCAGGGGATAAGGTGTGAGACCTCAGCAGCTATATATATGTATTCAATGATTTACACAGAAAACAGCTGACCATTCTGTTTACAAACACATTGAAATCAGGAGGATAATACTTATTCAAATAAGTTTAAAACTCCTGCTGTGAATAAACTAGAAAATCCTCTATGCTCCTTAAAGTCTATTACTAAGCACAATGTCCCCAAGCTGAGGGGGTAGATCTGGATTCAAAGCAATCTAGGTAAAATGTTCATCTTGATTACACCAATTCTGCCAAACAAAGTGTGGTACAGGTCAGGGGTAATTGTTATCCCAAGGTATCTAAAACCAGTGTTTGTCAACTGGAATGTTAGATTTAGTTTAATATAATCCGGGACATTCAGCTGAATAGCTGTAGACCTGCCAAAATTGACTTTATAGCCAGATAGCACACTATAATTAGCGATTACGTTCCTGATTTCAGGAACAGACGTCACTGGATTCTTTAAATACAGAAGTAAATCGTCTGCAAATAATGAGATACGATGATCTGCTTCTCCCACTAAAACTCCTGAAATAATGAAACTAGATGTAAATGTATTCAGCAAGGAGTTCTATTACTAATGCAAAATGCAATGGTGAAAGAGAGTAGCCTTGTCTGCAGCGTCTTCTAAATGGACAAACATTAGATATAAGACCGTTGGCATTTATGGAGGCTGTGGGGTATATTTATAAAATTATTCTCCAATACGATTTTCTCCAGTAGTGCAAAAAGAAAATTTCACTCAACCCTGCTGAACGCTTTCTCAGCATCTAAGGAAACAAAATAGAGTCTTTTCTTTTGTCAAGAAGGTTTATAACAACATTACGAAGGCGGTGAACTTTATCGGATTCATATCTGGATTTAATGAATCCCGTCTGATCAGGTTTAATGATGTAGGGAAGAAATGTTTCCAGTCGGGGAGACAGTGCTTTAGTTAGAATTGTGTAATCTACATTAAGTAGACTAATGGGTCGATATTAAGCACATGCTGTTGGGTTTTTGTCCTTTTTTAACAGCAGACCATTTGAATTTTCCTCAAGATTATTATTAATCATGAGCATAAAAATGGGGCATAAATCTGGGAAAAACTTCTTGTAAAATTGGACTGGAGCTTTTCCTGAGGGCATGGCCCTGATAGCATCCCAGACCTCCTCTGGTGTAAAGGGGGCATTCAAAAAAGTCTGATCAACTTCTGAGACTAGGGAGAGAAATGTAATCTAAGTAATTTGATCTATCCAAATGTGAACTGCTACAGTCTGAAGTGTGAAGTGATTTTAAAAAGTTACAGAAAGTATCATTAATTATGCGAGGGTGGTAGAAAATATAACCAGAAGGAGTTTTAATAGCTTTTACAGATCGTTGAGTATGTTGTAATTAAGCTGGTGAGCTAATAAACGACTGGGTTTATTTCCAAACTGTTTAGAAAAAAATAACAACTTAGAAATATGAGGAGTTTATTCAAGCTTAAGTTTTAATTTAGCATTTACTAGCAGAGACCAGTTTGTATCAGACTGTGTTTGTGTTCTAGCTGCAGCATCTCAGCTTCCAAATCTTTCGTTTTTTTTTTTTCCTGGAGAGACGCATAAGAGATCAAATGACCTCTTTAAGGCCGTCCCATTTAATTGCACTGGTAACTGGAGAGTTGCAGTTGTCTTGCCAATAATCTGTAATTCTTTAACATAGAAACAAAACGCTTCTTTATTTAGTAAATGTGTTAAATCTCCACTGGGGTGATTTTAATGCTGTTAAATTTAGCATTACATTCAAATACACTGGACTGTGGTCAGATAAAACCAATTTGACAGGGGGGGGGTGACATTGCCCTCTGCATTTTCCGGCAAAACAAACATTTTTTGGACAGTTTTTTTGTGACTTGGGCTCCGTGGTTGTTTAGAGAGTCTTCAGTCGGCAAGTTTTCAACCTCATCCCATCGGTCTTCGGTGGCGGTAACTCGTGCCACTAAAGTGGATAACTAAACTGTTAATGCCAAATTAATATAAGGTGTGAAATCAGGGTCCAAAATATAGTATCTAGTGGGATCATCACAAAATATAAGATCTTGTAATTATATGGGGCTACCAGAGCCTCCACTGTTGAGGGGCATGAATTGTGAGCACAATTTTCAGACAAATGCTCAGGCATTTACCTTAAAACCTCAATCAACATGCCTGAATCCATTTCAAAATCTAAAAATGCAAGACCACCATCTGACTTACACCTCTGTAAAGTAGATAATTTAATATGAGGTCATTTCCCATCTCAAATACACATGGATAGTACCTTAGAGTGTATCCCAATATTTTTATAGGCAGGGTCAAAGGTATCATAACTATAGAAATTCAGTCTAGGTAGAATGTTCATTTTTACCACTACGATCCTGGAGTGCGGTGAGTTAGGCAAGTGTGTCCAATTCAGTATCTATTTTCATTTGTTGTAGTATACCACTGAAATTTTGGAGGACAGTCACTCACTGAGGGACACACGTCTGCACCCAAATACCTAAACTAGCACGTTTAAGAGGTTCATCTAGACCATTAAAATGTTCCAGCTCAAGACTCAAAATACCAGAAAGATTAAAAATGAATTCAACAACAAGACCCTTAATTTCCAGACTCCAGACAAGAGCCCAACACACCTTAAATACATAAAATAAGTGAACTGCCCAAATACACCCCAGTACTGACAGTTTGATCAAGAAGCAGCTCAATGTTTGGCTGTTAGGGTCGTCTTTCTCCGCGCCCTCCGGGAGAACGAGAATGCACAGGCTGTTCCATCAACCCCGGTCTTGCAGATCAAACACCAACCGTTCCAGAGTGTCCAAACGATCTGAGTGTCCTGATAGAAGTTTATTCTGCTCCCTTTGCTCGCCCATGAGATAGTCTAGCTTTGAACACATTCTGAAACGTAGACATGTGTGTAAAGAATTCTTCCCACATTGCTGAGAGCCCCGCCATGACTGTTTTTACCTTTTTTTTTTTTTTTTTTTTACTGGTGACGTGTTTAGAGTAAAAGGCAGAGATTTTCTGGTGAGAAACATCCTTAACTGCACCAGTAACAAAAAAAAGGAAATAAAATAAGGACCAAACTCGATCCGGAGCTTTAGCCAGCTGCAACCGAGCCCATGAATGTGACTCCCCCTAAAGCAGTTTCTGACGTTACAGTTACAAACCATGCGGGGGACAGACACGGGTCTCCATACTGCAGGGTCTGTCTGAGATACTATGAGGGACACTGATATATTACTTTTTAAATCAAGCAGAGAAATGACAGAATAAATGATTATAAAATCCAGTAAATCATGGAAATTAATTACCTGCCCACTATCCAGTTGCCCTGTGGTCCTGTCTTATTCCAAGTGGTGTCCAGAAGTGTGTGGCAGAGCTCCTTCAGGGTCTCGCTGCATTGGGCAGAGAAAAGTGAAGAATGATGGTACCGAAGCCACCTGGCAACATCCCGATACTTTTAAGGGTTTAACAGAAGAGCCTCCAACAATGAAAACACCGCCCTAAGGAGTTGTCCTCGGTGAGGGAGCAGGTAAGGTCAAAGAGCTGATGACCTCACACCAGTTATAGTTGAGGTGAAAACTGGCTGTGGTGATGGAGGAGCCCTGTGCTTTTCCATGTAACGCTGACGTCCCCAGGTCCTCTCCGGTGCGAGAGAGGAGACAACAACCCTCAGTTTCCACCACGACGGTAGTGCTGGATTTAAGATGGCCAGCGTTAGAGGAGTCACCGGCAGCCTCAGGCCTCGTCTTCAGTCAGTGGAGTTTGGACTGTTTCTACAACAGCAGTAGTCAAGCTTGATGACCTGCTTGCAGAACGCCAGGAGATCTCGCTCCTCAGCAGTCGCCAAGTTTCTCCAGAGTAAACAGACAAACACAAACGACAGTCAGTGAGAGTACTGTACAATAACACAGGGAGCAGAGAGCACAAGATTCACAAAAGCTGTCTCAGAGGAAGTAGACAAAGCAGATGTTAAAGACTATAAAGTAGACACTCTGTGTCAAATCACGTCTCGAGCTTCTAAAGCAGAATCAAATCAAAACTAAACTAAAATAGAAATACAGAAAATGTGTAGGATAGAATTACTGTGTTTAAATGTCAATGCTTTTAGCCATTCAACATGATCACGGGTAGATCACTGAACCTTCATTCTAAATAAACTAACTAATTTAACTAACTAATTTAAATCATTAAAAACATCTTTTGTTATGAGACAGATGCAGATCCATATGGGCCTATATTCTCTCTTCTCTCCTGTACATAAGACACTCCTGAACTGATTCTTTTTTTTAGACAAAAAACAAAACAAAACAAACAAAAAAAAAACACCTTTGCTTTTCCAATATTTAGAATCAAGTCTAGATTTTCCCCCTGCCCTCCTTTCTTGCCTAGAGAAATATGCAGTTCACCTTTAGTGACCCAATATCATTCATATCATTCAAAATTCTCGGGTTTAAACAACCCGGAGAGTCAACATATTTCAAGACAATATCTTAGAATTTTTAAAACAAATCTGGATCCAGAGAAGTTCCAAGTTCAAAAAGCCAATGGCCTAAAACAAACTTAAATTAAAATATCAAAAGGGATTCAGGTTAAAGTAACCTGAAGGTCTAAGAATATGGCGTCCCGCCACCTTTTTTTATTTTATTCCAAATTCGTAAGGCAAGCGGTCTAATTCATTTGCTTACAGTCACCTCAGGTACAGAGTCTCGGAGTCAGTAGAGCGCCTGAATTATACCTGATTTACTACTTTTTATACAAGCAGAAAAGTGACAGAATAAATGGGTGAAATCAAGTAAATCATGTAAATCACTCACCTGCCAACTATGCACTTCACTAACTGGACAGTGTGAATAGGAAGGGTCAGTCAGTCCTGGCACCTTCTTGATGTTCCCGGAGAGAACGATGGACCCCAGGCGGCTCAGGTGAAGCTCATCTCTGTGGTAGAGGACCGGACACAGCCAAAAGATTTCCCAGTTCTCTACATAGTCAGCGCAGACGGACCCGTCCCGCAGCCAGCAATGGAGCGCGAAGAGCTGAAGAAACGGCTCCCTCACTCGTCTGTAAGTGGGCAGGGGGGGCGTAGACGATTCTGGTGTCTGGCTTTTTCTGAACAGTGTACAGAAGCGTACAGCAGTGCTTCTTCAGGGCCACGCTGCATCAGGCAGAGAATAGTGGAAAACGATGGTGCCAAAACCACCTGGCAACGTCCAGGACAGTGGCACTTGAAAAAACGGAGACTGCGGCATTACTCTTTAGGGTCGATGGACCCTATAGAAAATGTGTGGAGGGAGTTAAAAATTGAAAAAAATGTGTTGCCCAGCGACAGCTCCAAAACATCACTGCTCTAGGAATGGAGGCATGGGCCAAAGTACCAGCTACAGTGTGTGCAAACCTGGTGAAGACTTACAGGAAATGTTTGACCTCTGTCATTGCCAACAAAGGTTATGTTACAAAGTATTGAATTGAACTTTTGTTTTTGACCAAATACTTATTTTCCACCATAATTTACAAATATTTTTTTTATCCAGCAAGGTGATTTCCTGAATCTTTCTAAGAAGGAGAACTTGCACAATCAGTGGCTGACTGTAAGTCTACCCCCAAATACCTAAAGTGGCCCACAACTGGAGGCATTCTTGACATGCGTCCCTTTCTAGGAGAAAGCAATACTGGGCAACAACTAATGCAAAAAGTTGGGTTGTATTAAGGTAATAATGAGATTAAAGCTGTATTAACATTCTTATTAAATTCACCTTTATCGAGGGAGCAATTCATCATTTCTAACAATAAAGTTCCCAATTCTGCCCAGAAGAACAAATAAAATTCATCAGGAATGCCGTCCAATCCAGGAGACTTGCCCTTTTCCATCTGACCGAGGGTCTCTTTCAAATCTAGAGGAGAAATATCCTGATCTAAATAAGATGACTCGTCAGTGGACAATTGTGGCAAATTTAAGTAATGGAAAAAGGGGCAATATTTAAGGTTTTCTTTGGGACATCTGATTTATAGAACTCTGAATAGAGCACCACTGATTTGTGCATGTTCTGTAAGCAGGTCTCCATCATGAGACCTTATTGCTGCAATATTTGAGAATTCCTCATTACTTCTGAAAGTCCACTAGATTTGTAATCAGAGCAAACTTGCACTTTTAAGAGGCTCATTTAGACCAATAAAATGTTTCAGCTCAAGACATTCAAAGCCATAAAGATTAAAAATAAATTTAAGTATATCAAGACCCTTAACTGGTACTGGTAGCCAAACATTGAGCTGCTTCTTCATTAAACTGTTAGGGTCGTCTTTCTCCGCACCCTCCGGGAGAACGAGAATACACAGGCTGTTCAGTCAACCCCGGTCCTGCAGATCAAACACCAACCGTTCCAGAGCGTCCAAACGATCGGAGTGTCCGGATAGAAGTTTATTCTGCACCCTTTGCTCGCCCATGAGATAGTCTAGCTTTGAACACATCCTGAAATGTAGACATGTGTGTAAAGAATTCTTCCCGCATTGCTGAGAGCCCCGCCATGATGGTTTTCTCCAGTGTAGCAGAGGATCCACCATGTTAGATTGAGGCAAGGAGGAGACGTATATTACCGTTTTGGCTGGTGACGAGTTTGGAGTAAAAGGCAGAGATTTCCTCCTGAGGAACATCCTTAACTGCACCGGTAACCAAAAAAAAGTCAGTTTTCTGATGCTCCAATTACAAACCATGCGGGGGACAGAAACAGTCTCCATGCTGTAGGGTCTGTCTGAGATACTATGAGGGACACTGATATATTACTTTTTAAATCATGATGAGAAATGACAGAATAAATGATTATAAAATCCAGTAAATCATGGAAATCACTTACCTGCCAACTATCTGACGCATCTGTCCAGCAGCCAGCAGTGGAGATCAAAGAGCTGGGCAAACGGCATGCTCGCTTATCGGTAGGTGGGCAGGAGGTCGAAGACTGTCCAGAAGCGTGCAGCAGTGTTCCTTCAGGACCTTGCTGCATCGGGCGGACAATAGTAGAGAATGATGGTACAGAAGGAGTCACACTGCCAATTCAATTCTAACTTTATTTATATAGAGCCTTTCACAACAAATGTCAGAAAGCGCTTTACAGAGATCCGGGTCCACACCTCTTATGGTTATGAAGTATGAATAGATGCTGGACATATTTTCAGTGTCTCATTTGTGTGTCTCATTTGTCAGTACATGTAAAAGAGAGGGAGAAAGGGGTTAGGATGGTTGTGTTGGAACTCTGCTGAGTAGTGGGGCAGGCCTGATACCAAGATGCAGGAACTGAACCAAAAAGGGCAACTCCAGACAGGCAGCTCAGGACATGAGGGGAGAGAGACAAAAAGATGAAGATTAGAACAAGGTTTACATTTAGTGAGAGACCTGTAGCAGAAATAGAGAGACTACCACAATAGTAGTAATAAATAAAAAGCCTGTAATCAGAGCAGGACAGAACTGTGGTGTTATGTAATTAAAACAGGACAAAACACAGAACTGGTGAGTTATCTGAAAGCTGGTGTAAAGAGAAATGTTTTTAATCCAGATTTAAAGACTGAGAGTGTGTCTGATTCCCGGATATTAACAGGGAGGTTGTTCCAAAGTTGGTGGGCTTTATAAAAGAACGCTCTTCCTCCTGCAATGTTTTTTTCTAATACGTGGGACTGATAATAGGCCAGCATCTTGCGAGCGTAGTGTACGTGGAGGGTTGTAAGGTATAAGAAGTTCCTCCAGATAATGTGGGGTCAGACCATTGAGAGATTAATATGTTAGAAGTAGTCTTTTATAATCTATATGAAATTTAACAGGTAACCAGTGTAAGGATGAAAGAACTGGACTAATATGATCAAATTTCCTAGCTCTAGTTCGTACCCTGGCAGCAGCATTCTGAACAAGCTGGAGCTTATAAAGCGATTTACCTGGACTTCCAGCCTAAAGCGCATTGCAGTAGTCCAGCCTTGAGGTTCTGAATGCATGCACCAGCTTCTTAGCATCCCCCTAGGATAGTATGCGGGAGTTAAGCAATGTTGCGTAAATAAAATAAAGCCGTTTTAAATATACTGCATACAGTGGTATGAAAACGTTTGGGCACCCCTGATAATTTTGATGATTTTCCTTTAATAAATCACTGGCTGTTCACATCAGCAACTTCAGTTAAATATATCATATAGCAGATGAACACAGTGATATTTGAGAAGAGAAATTAAGTTTATATGATTTACCTTGTTGTTTTATTGATTTGAATACATTTAGTACTAATTATTGGAACACAATTTGTTTTGTAAGCTCATTGACCCTTGATCTACATATACAGGGGAAACCAATTATGAGAAGGAGGTTAAGGTTTTTCTCCTCTTTGCATCTTCTCTGAAGAGTGGCAACATGGGAGCCTCAACACAACTCACAAATGATCTGAAAAAAGATTGTTCAACATCATGGTTTAGGGGAAGAATACAAAAAGCTCTCAGATTTCAGCTGTCAGTTTCCACTGTGAGGAAGATAGAGAGGAAATGGAAGACCACAGGCACAGTTCTAGTTATGGCCCGAAGTGGCAGGCCAAGAAAAATCTCAGATAGGCAGAATTGAAGGTTGGTGAGAACAGTCAGTCAACCCACAGACCAGCTCCAAAGACCTGCATCATCTTGCAGCAGATGGAGTCACTGTGCATCGTTCAACTATTCAGCACACTTTGCACAAGGAGAGGCTGTATGGGAGAGTAATGCAGAAGAAACCTTTTCTGCGCACAAGCCACAAACAGAGCCGCTGTAGGTCTGCTAAAGCACATTTGGACAAGCCAGCTTCATTTTGGAATAAGGTGCTGTGGGCCGATAAAAACTAAAATTGAGTTATTTGGACATAAGGGGGCTGTATGCATGGTGGAAAGAGAACAGCATTCCAAGACAAACACTTGCTACCCACAGTAAAATCTGGTGGAGGTTCCATCATGCTGTGGGGCTGTGTGGCCAGTGCAGGTACTGGGAATCTTGTTAAAGTTGAGGGTCACATGGATTTCAGTCAATATCAGCAGATTCTTAAGAACAATGTTCAAGAATCAGTGAGAAAGTTGAAGTTGCGACGGGGCTGGATACTGCAACAAGACAATGACCCTAAACACTGTTTAAAATCTACTAAGGCATTCATGCAGAGGAACAAGTACAACGTTCTGGAATGGCCACCTCAGTACCCAGACCTGAATATTACTAAAAATCTGTGGTGTGATTTAAAGCGGACTGTCCATGCTCAGAATCATCAAACCTGACTGAACTGGAGATGTTTTGTAAAGAAGAATGGTCCAAAATACCTTCAACCAGAATCCAGACTCTCATTGGTAGCTGAAGGAAGCGCGTAGAGGCTGTTATTTCTGCAAAAGGAGAATCTACTAAATATTGATGTCATTTTTCTTTTGGGGTGTTTAAATTTATGCACCTGCTTAATTTCGTTTAAATAATTATTGAACACTTTTTGGAAATCCTATAAACTTCTCAACTATCACTGTGTTCATCTGCTATAGGATATACTTAACTGAAAATGCTGATCCGAACAGCCAATGATTTACTTTCACTTTCCTGATCTGCATGCTCTACATCTCCCACAATTAAAATAAGCAGAGTTCCCTGCCTCAGTCCTGCACTACATTAACTGAGCTGTAATAATGTCTCCTGAAGCCGCTTCTCCCAATTCGCCAAGTTCTTCTCTGCATGTTTCACAGAGCCACCAAATCAGAGTAATCCTCGTCTTCCCGGCTGATGCAAGTTTGTTTTGTTTGAATGTCTGTTGAGTGGACAATGCAGCTAAAGACCATATTTATACCAGTTTGTTTTACGTCACTGTGTCCGTCTCTGCGGCCGGCTCCCCCAGCAAACTTCCAATGCCTTTACTTGAATCTGTCAGACAGCCTGATAGCCCTTGAGAGCCATCTATCTATCCATCTGTCTATACACACAAACACACACAAATTATAGTAGACACCTTTATACTTAATAAATCATAATTTTAACAAAGTATCAATCTCACGTGTATAGTCCGAACTCTTTATTCTTTATTATAAACTCTGCTCCCTCTAACTCTATTATAAACTCTGATCCCTTGTCTTAGCCCTTAAACCTAGCTTTACAATCTTTAGAAAAAAATTAAGAAAAAAAAGAAAATCAGTTGAACAGTACTATTAGAATTAAATATATCTAAAATCAAATATATCTAAAATCTATCCTAAAATTCTCGAGTTTAAACAACCCTGAGAACCACAATTTTCCAGGACAAAATCTTAGAATCTTCCAGTTTAAAACAAATCTGGATCCCGAAAAGTTCCCAGTGTAGACAACTGAGAGACAGAAATGATCTTAAGGCAATGCTTTGGACATCATCCTTTGAGTCCGGATCACTGCAAAAAGTCAATGATCTAAAACAAATCTGAAAATTAATATCAAAAAAGATCCGGGTTAAAGTAACCTGAAGGTCTAAGAATATGGCGTCCTGTCACCTGCCGTTTATTCTAAATTCGTAAGGCAAGCGGTCTAATTAATTTACTTACAGTCACCTCGGGTACAGAGTCTTGGAGTCAGTAGAGCGCCTGAATTGACTCAGAATCACTCATTGGGACGTCGGCGGCCGCCTCTGTCTCTGAAAACTCTGGACCCAGAGGAATATGGGGATCTCGGTGGAACCTCCAAAACTGTGATAGTCTAATTTACTTCTCCGCACTTAAAGAATCAACTTGATCAGTCAGTCGTAGGAATGTAGAGAAACACTTTAATCCTGCAGTAAACAACCTGTGATGAGGCTGGTGTGAAGTTGATAGACCCCCATTGTTCAAAGTAACAAAAGCCACCATCTGTCTGTTCCTGAAGACAACGTATACATAGAATATTAAAACGCCTGAAAAGATTCTCCCACAATATTGTAGCGTCGACGTACAAGACAAGAAAACCAGATTCACCGATTCGATTTTTTGCGACACAGATGGAATTTGGCTTCCCCCTGTAACCCAGCTGTGCAGTGAACATGAACGAACACACACACACGCCTGGAGTGGTGGGCAGCCATTGCTTTGGGCCCCCACAAAAGGTGAAGGCCTTGCTCAGTTGCAGTTTGCCCAGTCCAGGTATCTAACCCACAAAAAGAATCCTACAATCCTCCTATGTGATTTCCTGGATTTTTTCCTGGATCTCATTTTTGTCTCTCATAGTAAATTTTATATAAATACATTTTTAAATTAGATTTTCCGACATTACAATTACAAACCATAACAGTCTCAATACTGCAGGATTTGTCTGAAATACTATGAGTGACACTGATGTATTACTTTTTAATACAAGCAAAACAAAAATGACAGAATAAATGGGTGGAATCAAGTAAATCATGCAAATCACTTACCTGCCAACTATGCAGTTCAATAACCAGACAGTGTGACTGGGAAAGGCCAGTCAGGCCTGGCACCTTCTTGATGTTCCCGGAAAGAACGATGGACCCCAGGCGGCTCAGGTGAAGCTCATCTCTGCGTTAGAGGACCGGACGCCACGCTGCATCAGGAGGAGAATAGTGGAGAACGATGGAGCCAAATTCACCTGGGGAAGTCCAGGACACGAGCACCTGGAAAACAGAGACCGTGGCATTACTCTTTAGGGTCAATTCTTTTAAGTGTTTTACAGAAGAATCTCCAACAGTGAGAACACCGCCCTGAGGAGTCGTCCCTCTGTGCCGGAGCAGGTGAAGAGCCGAGGTCCTTGAACCAGTTAGCATAGGCACAAAATGGCTGTGGTGATGGAACGCAGGACGCTTCCAGGTCCTCTCAGGTACAGGAGTGGAGACGACGACCCTGTGTCCGCTGCACCGGTAGTGCTGGAAATCAGACCACGGCGACACAGGCAGCATTCCAGGAGTCACGAGCAGCCTCGTCTTCAGTCGTGGAGTTTCGACTGCCTCTACAACAGCGTGATCTGCCGTAATAGCTTGACAACCTCCTGGAGAGCTTGTTCCTCCATGGACATCTCTGAGTAAACACAGACAACGGTCAGTGAGAGAGTACTGTACAGCAACACAGGGAGCAGAGAGCACAAGGATAAGACAAAGCTAATAAAAAAGAACATATATCCACAAAAATGGTACCAAGTTCCCCATTAAAGAGTACAAAAGGCTTTATTACCTGAATGTGGTCAATGATCACAGTGGTGATGGTTGCAGTGTGTTACAATATTCAAACACAGCATGAAATCCTTGTTCACTGTAATTATGATGTTTCACATTATGCAGTAGAGAGCATGAAAATCAAGGGTAAGATTGATCAACTGAACTGTGAAGTCTGCAGACAAGAGAAATCTGCTCAGAGTAGAAACAGGACCTGATGCACAAGCAAAAGCAGTACTTGAACTAGTACATACTGACCTAGGATGGTCCTATAGAGTCAGAAAAGGGGGGGGGGAGGGGGCTGAAGCATGGATCACTGGCCATTAGAAATATGACAGCGTTCTGGGTGAATGATGAATAAGTGGGGAAGAACTGAGGACAAGCTGACGAATAAAGACTCTGAAATAAACAGAATACATACAAACATGACAGATAGAAGCTAGAACTTTCTTTCAGTGTGTTCCAGAACACCAAACCCAGACTGACCAGTCAGCGGCATATGATTATTTCCATGGTGAGAGGTGTCTGGAGGAACCTGAAAATGTTACCTGATTATCTAGATGAAAATGGCTTTACACAGAACCCAGCTGACCATTCTGTTTACAAACACACTGAAATCAGGAGGACAATACTTATTCAAATAAGTTTAAAACTCCTGCTGTGAATAAAATAGAAAAATCCTCTATGCCCCTTAAAGTCCAATTACTAAGCCCAATGTCCTCAAGCTGAGGGGGTAGATCTGGATTCAAGGTGAGTGGTGACCATAAAGAGATACAGTTAGGGACTTTAATATATTTTCTAGTGTCTCTCCAAGAAAGCAACGTATTGTACACTACAAAGTTATCAGAGAAAGACAGGATTTTGTCAAAATTATAAATAAATGGTAGGGAAGTTAGGGATCTAGGATGATGTGTGATGAAGTCAGTGGTAGCTGACTCCTCACCAGCCCATACACAGTAGAGACTTGTGACTCTGACATGTTACCTACCTGGTGATCCTGGGGGAATGAAGGCGCTGGTGAGTGGGTCTTCTAGGAGCCGGCAGGAACCACGGTTAACCTAGAAGGAGGAAAACACACAACCAATAACACTAGGATATACATATAATTCCAGCTAGCATTATTTACCGGTGTACATCAATATGGCCATAAACACGTAAATAATAATTGTATATAAGATGTGTAAATAACGTCCATGTTATCTGTTGTATCGTCATTGTTTGTGATGACCACCCCCTTAGTAGCCACTTGGTCTACTCCAGGCTGAGGAGGGAGGAGCAGAATAAGCTGAAGTAGACGTCTGTGAGGCTTTGCAGCCCTCAAATGAAGATCGCTGAGGCCTTGTTGTACAAAGTGTGTGTAACCTAGCTCTTTTGTGTTTTTGTGTTTTTGTTGTGTGTATTTTCTCTTGATCTTTGAATTCAACATTAAATATCACTGGAACTTACCTGGAAGTGTTTGGCTGTATCCTTCTGGTGAACTGTCCTTCATGTCCGCTTAAAGCCACGCCATCACCACAACATGAGCATTTCTATACTGAACCACAATGAGTCTAATCTATTTAGACTTAGAAGGATGAAGAATTTTAATCTGAGCTTTTTATTATCCCAAAAAACAAATCTGCTTATTGACTGATTTACCTTTTTAAAAATGATAGGGGTCAAACGACAAGGTAGGTTTTGAAATAAAAAGCAATCTAGGTAAAATGTTCATCTGGATTACACCAATTCTGCTTAATGTTACACAATTAATTATTCCAGTGTATGCCACTGGATTCAAAAAAGTCTGATCAACTTCTGAGACTCTAGGGAGAGAAATGTTATCAAAGTAATTTGATCTATCCAAATGTTAACTGCTACAGTCTGAAGTGTAAAGCGATTTTAAAAAGTTACAGAAAGTATCATTAATTATGCGAGGGTCGTAGGAAATATCAACAGAAGGAGTTTTAATAGCTTTTATAGATCGTTCAGTCTGTTGTAATTAAGCTGGTGAGCTAATAAACGACTGGGTTTATTTCTAAACTCATAGCATTTCTGTTTAGAAAAAAGTAATAACTTAGAAATATGAGGAGTTTATTCAAGCTTAAGTTTTAATTTAACATTTACTAGCAGAGACCAGTTTGTATCAGACTGTGTTTGTGTTCTAGTTGCAGCGTCTCCGCTTCCAAAATTTAGTTTTTTCTGGAGACACACCCAAGAGATCAAATGACCTTGCAAAGTGTTCCATTTAACTGCACTGGTAACTGAAGAGTTGCAGTTGTCTTGCCAATAATCTGTTATTCTCTAACATAGAAACAAAATGCTTCTTTATTTAGTAAATGTGTGGTAAATCTTCACTGAGGTGTTTTAAATGCTGTTAAATTTAGCGTTACATCCAAATAGACTGGACTGTGGTCAGATAAAAACTATTTTGACAGACCCTTGACATATGTATACAGTCAATAGGAATAAGAAAGTAATCCAGTCTTGAATAGGAACCATGGGGATGAGAGTACATGCCACGCTGAGCCAAGGCTTTCACGTGTATAACTTCAGCCAACAGGTCAGTGTAGAAGTGCAAGGTTGACCCATTATGAGAGACTGAACGTTTCTTCAGTGCAGCTCCTAAAATGACCTTAGTGCTGAAGCGTAGAAAGTGGACCAGGATGCTCCATGAAGTGCTTTTGGACAGGGATGTTTAAGCCGGTTAAATTTCAATAGGCAGAACACCCGTGGGAAGATCCATTCAGGAGGGAAATTGGTGTTGGAGGAACTCAGGCCACTCAAGCCAGGGGGGACATTGCTCTCTCCATTTTCCGGCAAAACAAACATTTTTTGGACATTTTTTTGTGATTTGGACTTCGTGGTTGTTTAGAGTCTTCAGCCAACAAGTTTCCAATCTGTTTTCTGTGGCGGTAACTCACTGCATCGGGCAGAGAAAAGTGGAGAATTATGGTACAGAAGCGACCTGGTGACGTCCAGCACTCCTGAAAAAAAGACTGAGTCGTTACTCTTTGGTCCCGATACTTTTAAGGGTTTTACAGTAGAACATCTAACAACGAAAATACAGTCCTGAGGAGTTGTCCTCAGTGAGGGAGCAGGTGAAGTCGAAGAACTGAACCTCGCGCCAGTAAGTCAAGGTGAAAACTGGCTGTGGTGGTGGAGGAGCCCTTGGCTTTTCCAGGCCACGCCAACGGCCCCAGGTCCTTTCCAGTGCGGGAGTGGAGACAACAACCCTCTGTGTCCGCCGTGCCGGTAGTGCTGGATTTAAGATGGCCAGTGTTGGAGGAGTCACGGGCAGCCTCAGGCCTTGTCTTCCGTTGATGAAGTTTGGACTGCCTCTACAACAGCAGCAGTCAAGCTTTATGACCTCCTTGCAGAGCACCTACAGATCTCGCTCCTCCTCGGTCTTCAAGTTTCTCGCGTATAAACACAGACAGAAACGCAAACGACGGTCAGTGAGACAGAGTACTGTACAGTATCACAGGGAGCAGAAAGCACAAGGATCACAACAACTGGAAATAAAAATATATAGAAAAATTGTAGAATGGGATTACTGCATTTATATGTCAATGCTTTTAGCCCTTCAAGATGATCACAGGTAGACATGGGACATTGAGCATGGTCAGGCCCATCAGCTGTTTTGCTTGCACCACTTTAACCAGAGATGCACCCTTTATTGACCCAATATAAGATAAGATAAGATAATCCTTTATTAGTCCCACAGTGGGGAAATTCTCAGTGTCACAGCAGAAAGGGATAGCAGACACTCAGTTACAAAATATAGATAAATAATTTATACTATATAAATAAGAATTAAAAAAGCAATAATATTATTTATAGCAAATGACTTAAATGCACATGGGGGGGTATTACACATAGTATTTTTGCACTGAAGGATCTCTGTTTCCTGAACATGTGTGTGTAGTTTAAGTGTGTGTGTATGTGGTCCGCTGGGAGCAGTGCTGGTTGTGGAGTCTGATGGCAGCAGGAAGGAAGGACCTGCGATACCACTCCTTCACACACTTGGGGTGAAGCAGCCGGTCACTAAAGGAGCTACCCAGTGCTGCCAGAGTCTCAAGCATGGGGTGGGAGCTGTTCTCCAGCATGGATGCCAGCTTGGCCGTCATCCTCCTGTCTCCCACCACCTGCACTGGGTCTAAGAAGCACCCCAGGACAGAGCCGGCCCTCTTTATGAGTTTGTTCAGTGTCTTCTTATCTGCCGTCGAGATGCTACTGCCCCAGCAGACCACTCCATAAAAGATGGCAGATGCCACCACTGTGTCGCTCCCTGCACCCCAAAGGACCTCAGTCTCCTCAGTAGGTAGAGTCTGCTCTGGCCTTTCCTGAAAAGTGCAGCAGTGTTGACTGACCAGTCCAGTTTGTTGTTCAGATGAACACCCAGGTATTTATAAGAGTCCACACACTCTATGTTCATACCCTGGATGTTCGATGATGGAGGGGGGTGCCTGCACCTGCGGAAATCCACCATCCACCACCAGTCCTGAATCAGTTCTCTGTACTCGCTGTCCTCCTCATTGGATATGAGGCAGACGATCGCAGAGTCATCAGAGAAGTCTGGAGGTGACAGGTCGGTGAGCTGTACATGAAGTCAGCAGTTTACAGGGTGAAGAGGAACGGTGCCAAGACCATTCCTTGAGGGGCTCCTGTGCTGCTGACCACCAAGTCAGAGACACAGTCCTGTGCCCTCACATACTGTGGTCGGTTGGTGAGGTAGTCCAGTATCCAGTTCGATATAGGTAGGTAGTCCATATTATTCATTCTGAGACCAGAAATGTTTTGGAAGTCAACCAAAGTCATTAGTCTCAGTCTCGTCATTCTCACTTGGCAGCTCAGATCTTGACCGTGTAACTGAAGTATCGTCAATTATTTGTATCCTCAATATATTTATACGCCTCAGTCCAATCAATTTGGATCCCTTTACAAATTTCTCTAGGTTGAACAGTACTGAGAATTAAATATCCCAAAATCTATCGTCTAAACATCTAGATTCTCAGGGTTGTTTAAACCAGAGAATCTTTCAAAGATCAAAATGTATCGCAATTCAAAGTTTCCAAGACAACTGAGAGACTGAAATTATCTTAAGGCAATGCTTTGGACATCTTCATCCTTTGAGTTCGGATCGCTGCAAAAAGTCAATGATCTAAAACTAATTTGAAAATGAAAATAATCAAAAGGATCCGGGTTAAAGTAAACTGAAGGTCTAAGAATATGGTGTCACGTCTCCTCCCGTTTATTCTAAATTCATAAGGCAAGCGGTCTAATTAATTTACTTAGTCACCTCGGGTACAGAGTCTCGGAGTCAGTAGAGCGCCTGAATTGACTCAGAATCACTCATTTGGATGTCGGCGGCCGCCTCTGTCTGTTTCTGATCCTGTCTCTGAAAACTCTGGACCCAGAGGAATATTGGGATCTCGGTGAAACCTCCAAAACTGTGGTAGTCTAATTTGCTTCTCTACGTTTAAAGAATCAACTCGATCAGTCAGCCTTAGGAACAAGGCTTCCCTTCATAACAGCTGTCCAGAGAACACACAGTGGACAGAGAGCACATGTGGCTGGAGCAATGGGCAGCCATTGCTGCGGCGCTCACAAAAGAAGGTGAAGGGTCTTGCTCAAGAGTGGCAGTTTGCAGAGCCCGGGTATCGAACCCACAACACTCATCAATAGCCTGGAGCTCTTACCGCTGAGCCACCACTGCCCCCTACAGCCACCACTGCCCCTACAGCTGCTTATCGTTACCAGATTGTCTCTATTATTGGGCTTCGAACATCAGGGCTGTTCCTGCGCATTACACGTGTTGCTCTGTTCAAAACTACCCATACCAGAATCTTTGTTTAGCTGTTCACTAAACCAGCCTGTGAAACAGACCCTGAAAATTTGGAAGAGCCTTTTCACTAAATAAATGATCTATATACAGCCCGATTATGAACAACAACGTTCACTCCACAACAGCAATATTCAGGGTGACTCCTTAAGGGAAAAAGAAAAACCCTCCAACCTAAAACTGGGTGCCATGGTAAATTTAATACTACTTGGCAACCTGTCTTGACTTAATTAATAATCAGAGTCCATATTGTCTATTTGTCTGGTTAGCACCCGGTTTGAAATCTATTTCTCTATTTAAAATTCAGTCATTTACATTTACTCTCTTACCCTTTGTGTTTATTTGGACACTTGTATGTGCTTTTACAACTTCATATTCAAAAATAACCTGTATTTTTAGATTTAGAGTTTTAAATGTATCATAAATGCAAAAAGACTCCAGGGGTCTCTGTGTGAACCGATTTTATGACCCCACCAATGTAAAACAGACCTAAGCCCTTGATTTAGTTTCACAGAGAGTGAACTAAGGTGGTTCACTTCAGACGGGCCTGGACATGTACTGGCTTAAGCAAGTTGGAGGTTTGGAGTCTGACTGTTTGAGGCTGTGGACAGGTGTCTTTTATACAGATAACGATGTCCAACAGGTGCCATTAATACAGGTAACGAGTGGAGGACAGAAGAGCTTCTTAAAGAAGTTACAGGTCTGTGAGAGCCAAAAATCTTGCTTGTTTGTGGGTGATCAAATACTTATTTTCATCATAATTTACAAATAAATTCTTTAAAATGTGATTTCCTGTATTTCTCATGTTGTCCCTCATAGTTGACGTGTACCTATGATGAAAATTACAGACCTAGAAGGAGAACTTGCACAATCAGTGGCTAACTAATTACTTTTTTGCCCAACTCCTGCTTGTACTCTGAAAGATAGAAGAATTTATATAAATTCTAATAAGATTTTTAAAGCAGGTTTTTTGAACCATGCGGGGTACAGACAGTCTCCATACTGCAGGATTTGTCTGAAATACTATGAGTGACACTGATGTATTACTTTTTAATACAAGCAGAAAAGTGACAGAATAAATGGGTGGAATCAAGTAAATCATGTAAATCACTCACCTGCCAACTATGCAGTTCACTAACCGGACAGTGTGAATAGAAAGGGTCAGTCAGTCCTGGCACCTTCTTGATGTTCCCGGAGAGAACGATGGACCCCAGGCGGCTCAGGTGAAGCTCCTCTCTGTGGTGGAAGACCAGACGCAGCCGAAAGCTCTCCCAGTTCTCTACGAATTCAGCACAGACGGACCTGTCCTGCAGCCAGCAGTGGAGAGATAAGAGCTGGGGAAACGGCTCGCTCACTCGTCAGTAAGCAGGCAGGGGGCCGAAGACGATCCTTGTGTCTGGCTTTTTCCAAACAGTGTCCAGAAGCGTATGGCAGTGCTTCTTCAGGGCCACGCTGCATCAGGAGGAGAATAGTGGAGAACTATGGTGCCAAAGCCACCTGGCGACGTCCAGTACACAGGCACCTGGAAAACAGGAGACTGTGACATTACTCTTTAGGGTCGATACTTTTAAGGGTTTTACAGAAGAATCTCCAACAGTGAGAACACCGCCCTGAGGAGCTGTCCTCTGTGCCGGAGCAGGTGAAAAGCTGAGGTCCTCGAACCAGTTAGCAGAGGTGAAAAATGGCTGTGGAGGAGCCCTCTGCTTTTCCCAACCATGCTAGCACTACAGGTCCTCTCAGGTCCTGTACTACAGGTCCTGCTGAAGAGATCGTTCCTCTGTGGTCATCTCTGAGTAAACACAGACAGAAACGCAAGCAATGGTCAGTGAGACTGTACTGTACAGTAACACAGGGAGCAGAGAGCACAAGGATCACAACAGCTGGCTCAGATAAAGAAGCAAAGCCACAAAAATGGTACCAAGTTCACCATTAAAGAGGACAATAGGCTTTATTACCTGAATGTGGTCAAAGATCACAGTGGTGATGGGTGCAGTGTTACAATATTCAAACAGCATGAAATCCTTGTTCACTGTAATTATGATGTTTCACATTATGCAGTAGAGAGCATGGAGATCAAGGGTAAGATTGATGAACTGAACTGTGAAGTCTACAGACAAGAGAAATCTGCTCAGAGTAGAAACAGAACCTGATGCACGAGCAAAAGCAGTACTAGTACATACTGCTCGAGCTGGTCGTATAGATCCAATGATATGGTTAAAAGGTTTAGCAGCAAACACTCCTGTGTGTCGATCAAGATGCCAGACACGGAGACTAGTGATGTTCAAGATATTGTTGTATTTAAGGAGATTGGGGTTGACAATGAGGCTGAAGCATGGAGCACTGGGCATTAGAAATATGACAGCGTTATGAGTGAATGATGAATAAGTGAGGAAGAATTGAGGACAGGCTGATGAATAAAAACTCTGAAATAAACAGAACACACGCACAATATTAAATAAAAGTTCAGAAAGGCTCCAGGTCTATATAATAGTGCTACTAAATGAGTTCATTCAAAGAGAGATGTGTATACGCTCAACAGTCAGGAGAAACAAAGCTAATAATTACCACTCAAAGCTTTTATCAAGACACCAGCTTTAACCTGCCTCTGACCGTTTTCACTGGTTAAACTATGGGGTTTTAGCGCCCCCACAAGGACGAAAAGAGGAATAGCAATAGCCTCGGAGCAGTAGTTTAATAAACACCAGGACGTTGACTAAGAACACAAATTTGGCACATATCCACAGAATTACACCATCCATACTAACCTAAAACAGCTCAGTAGCGTGAAACATGAGTAAATAACAGAAACCATGAATATGAAGTAATACATAGGTAAATACTGAAGCTACACTGCTAAAGAGATAGCTAGCATAGAAACAGAACTAAACCATTCCCAAACTAAATGAACAGCAGCTTACTTCGTGTCACAGACTCAAAATTAAAGGCACCCACAGCCACACAGCTGGAGCAGTTTCTAAAGTTCAGTCTTCCAGAGGAGCTACAGAGCTCGGTCACACCGGCTTGTTTAGCCTGCACACTGCTGCAAGACCACGCTGCTCCTGATTGGCTGAAACTCCACATTATATACTGACCAATGTGGCTGAAGCTTCATGAATATTAAATGAGGTCACTAATTTAAGGAGCTTTTGGACAGATCCAGGGTTGGAGATCCACTCAGACATTTACTGAGGATTACTCAGATGCAGTCTGTGAACTTCCTGAAAACTAAGGGTGAAACAGTTAAAGCTACTGAGAGATGTTTGGCCGATTCGTCTCCAAATGAAACAGTAAAATGTATTTGTTCACATAATGCTTCAGAGTTCACAGCAACAGATTTACAGTCATTGCTCTGTAAGCAGGGGATAAGGCGCGAGACCTCAGCAGCTATATATATGTATTCAATGACTCTACATTGACAGAGAGAAAACTTAACCTTTTAAAGAGGAGAGTATTTGGATCAGGAGGCTACACTTACAAACATGACAGATAGAAGCTAGAGTCAAAATATGAAAGGGAGTCTTTGTAGGTACGACAAGAACAGCCCATCATACCTAGTCTACTATCCAGACACAGGGAAAGTCCTTAAACACAGGCAGCGGATGATCCCAAGGCCAACAGTGTTGATCAGACTTCAGAAAAGGTTCAAGAGTCTTAAACTGACGCTCAAAATCCTCTTTACAGACTGTCTACATTTTTCCCCACTTTACCCTATTCAGCATAGTCTGGTTCTATAACTTAACTCAGGTTATTGCTGCTCTGATCTTCTAGATCTCTTTTGCTGATCCCGTGTACAGCTTCTGCTGTGCTGCCACATTCCTGATCTGCACCGAACTCTTTGGGTATTATAAACTCGGCTCCCTTGTCTTAGAACCTTGAAAATCTCTAATTTAAACAGCCCTGAAAAATCAAATTTATTTTAAAAACCTTTAAAATCTTTAGAAATAAGAATTTTCTAAAAATAAATTCTAATCCCTTTACAACCCCTCTAGGTTGAACAGTACTAAGAATTACATATCCTAAAATCTTGTCTTAGAAACTTAGAATTTTAATACATTTGGATCCCTGAAAAATTATCTGGTTTAAACAACCCTAAGAATAAAAATATAGGACAATATCTTAGAATCTTCCAATTTAAAACAAATTTGGATCTGAGAAATTCCGAGTTTAGACAACTGTGAGACTCAAATGATCTTAAGGCAATGCTTTGGACATCTTCGTCCTTTGAGGCCAGATCGCTGCAAAAACTCAATGACCTAAAACAAATTTGAAAATTAAAATATCAAAAAGATCCAGGTTAAAGTAAACTGAAGATCTAGGAATATGGCGTCCCGTCTTCTCAAGTCAAGTGGGTTTTATTGTCATTTCAACTACATACAGAGTACACAGTGAAACGAAACAACGTTCCTCCAGGACCATGGTGCAACATAGACAGTGCATAGAAAACACAAGTGCAACACAAACAAGTGCGGACAGACAACAAAACACAGTACAGAGAATAATAAATAATTGCCGGAAGTGTGCAAATTCTGCAGTGTGTATAAATATTGAGTCCAGTGAGGTAGTAAAGTTATTAGTGCAAATGCTTTGTGCAAAAACAAAATGCTTCCCATTTTATCTGGGTTAAATGGTTGGAGAGAGAGAGAGATAATAGCTTAATAGCTTGACGACCTCCTGGAGAGCTCGTTCCTCCGTGGTCGCCTCTGAGTAAAAAACACAGGCGAGACAGAGTACTGTACAGTAACACAGGGAGCAGAGACCACAAGGATCACAGGTTTTAGAGAAAGAAGACAAAGTTAATAAAAAGAAGACAAAGCCACAAAAGTGTCACCAAGTTCCCCATTAAAGAGTACAATAGGCTTTATTACCTGAACGTGGTCAATGATCACAGTGGTGATGGTTGCAGTGTGTTACAATATTCAAACAGCATGAAATCCTTGTTCACTAATTATGATGTTTCACATTATGCAGTAGAGAGCATGAAGATCAAGGGTAAGATTGATAAACTGATCTGTGAAGTCGGCAGACAAGAGAAATCTGCTCAGAGTAGAAACAGAACCTGATACACGAGCAAAAGCAGTACTTGAACTAGAACATATGGACCTACAGATCCAGTAAAAAAAAAAAAAAAAAGGGGGGGGGGGCTGAAGCATAGAGCACTGGGCATTAGAAATATTACAGCGTTCACAGCAAAGGATTTTCACTCATTGATCAGTGAGACCTCGGCACCTTGATCACAACATCTAAAAAACAGCAGAGAAAAATTGGAGAACACTATTTTTTAATAGGGAAAGGTTAATGCTAGTAGAGATCAAATTACCTAAAGAATTCTGGACATCTGCTGTAATGACCACTGCAGTCATTTGCAACAAGGACTTAAATAGCCACTAGGCTTGAAATGATAAACAATTTTTTGACGTTACAATTACAAACTACGTGGGGGACAGAGTCTCGATACTGCAGGGTTTGACTGATTTAAAGGACTGATTTATTCCTTTTTAATATAAGCAGAGAAATGAATAATAAAGGGTTATGAAATCGAGTAAATCATGTAAAATCACTCACCTGCCAACGATCCAGCTCACGGACATGAACGACGGACCCCAGGCGGCTCAGGTGAAGCTCATCTCTGGGACTACCTCTGGCATCTCAGTACAATGAAACTGGGGTAACAGATCTGCATGAACTGGAACTAGGCGTGTGGTCTTCACATCATTAACCAGTTCTCACAGTTTAGTGCAGACAGCATTCTGACCACAAAGAAGTCCTCTGAAATAGTGAAACACTGTTCATGACAGGATTAATGTGCATTAAGGAGAATTCAACAATGATGAAGTGACAGAAATGGCAGAAAACCTCAACATAGAATTAAAGACAACAGCTGCATACAGCCCATGGAGCACTGGACTTTTGGAACGGCACAACCAAACACTTACTGAGATCATCGTGAAAGTAAAGACAAGTAACAGCTGTGACTGGAATACTGCCCTGGACTGGGCCCCTATGGCAAAGAACACCAGGCAAAAGGTCCATGGCTACAGTCCACATCAGTTGGTGTTTGGACAGAATCCTAACCTGCCCTCTGTGTTAACTGACAAGCCTCCTGCTTTACTGAAGCAGAATGTCCAGAAAGAATACAGAGAGCACTGAGATAGCACCTTCCTTACACAGATGGAAAATGATAGTGTACTATAAGAGAGTGGACTGTCCAGGGTGGTGTTAGTCTGAGGAGACCTAGCCTGATACAGGTTCCTCCATGTCTGTGAGAAGAGTGAACACAGAGTGAGGATTCATGTAAAACAAAGGATAAAACAGATAATACAAAATAATTTATGTAGGATGGCATCTCAGCCTATAATACTCTAATCTTCACCCAAGTACTCTAGGAAGAGGTGGGTCTTCAGTCTGCGTTTGAAGACAGCGAGCGACTCTGCCGTTCGGACACCAAGGGGAAGTTCGTTCCACCACTTCAGTGGAAAACAAGGCAGTTACATACTGAAATACATGCAATTAAATGTAGATAAACATTAATGATCAGAAGAAACACAGGCAGACATCACTGTATGGTGCTCCTGTTTCAGTTTGGACAAAGCTTAAGGACACAAGTGAATCAGGCAATAGTGGTGTAGTATTTGTAAAACAGGTGGCGCGGTAGAGCTGTGAAGCTGTGAAGGGGAAGGTGGTTGCTAAGGGTTACAGTTGGTTAAGGGGAGTAGATTATAATAATTACTAACATCAGCAAGAATAACAGTTTATGACCACAGACGAGTTTGTTTACAGCACTGAAAATGAATCCAGGGCAGTTTTAGTGATTATATATTAGAAAGGAGAAATATGATGATCCAGCTTTAATAAAAAATTTTGTATTCTGCATGACACCATTCAAGTCGAAGAAATTCTAATTTTGCGTGTTCCTACTAGCCTTGGGATGATAAACAATATCAAATATCGCAATCATTTAAACAAGTGATAAGTGCAATATCGTCCCATGTGCGTTTTCTTTTTTGGCTTTATTTAACCGTTGACTTGTGCAAGCATTCTATACTATGGTAAACTAAACATTTATGCCCAAGTAATAAATAAGCATCCAAGTACAGATGATGCATCAAATATAGTCACCAACTACAGCTACAAATTAACTTTTTAAAAAAGGACTTAAAAAGATTAGAATGTAGAGATGCTGTCAAAGACTGCTGGGTACATGCAAATGAACAACTACGCCTCATGTGGCCTTGTCCTGGGTAGACAGTGAAAATGGATGAGCTTGTACAGAAGGGTGTCTCTGCACCAGTTTGGCAATATTTTGGTTTAGATGTTAACAGTGTTACATGCCGTCTATGTAGAAAACGCATCACCACAAAGGGTGGAAATACTGCTAATTTACAAGCACATCTGAGGATACATCTAGCTAAGTATGTTAAACTGGGTCCCACCCATAGAAAAGGCAGTTTGTCAAATTAATCAACAATCACAAATGTTTTTGCGAAATATACAAACGTACAGCGCAACACTCGAAATAAATAAATAAACAAACAAACAAATATCGTAAAGGGACTGCCTCCATTCAACACTGTCTAAAAAAAGTTATCATTCAGAGAAATACTACAAACTTTGAACTGGCAATACGAGCTACTGTGCCGGAGATGTAGAATAATGTTCAAGCTAAAGCTGAGTGTTTGATCAAGAGAGCAGAGTTTTACTCACTGACAACTGACATGTGGTCAAGTGCTAATATGACTCTGTACAGGTCACTGACGGTACACTTTATTTTGCTGCAGTGGAAACTCGAAAGCAAATGTTTGAAAGCTGTGTTTTTTTTTTCCAGAGATCCACACTGCAGCCAGTATAGCTAAGGCTCTTCACTCTGTACTCCAGGACTGGAATCTGAACGAGGAAAAATTTACATTACAACAGACAACGCCGCAAATATAAAGTCAGTCGTGAGGGAGGAACTTGGATGGAAATGGTTAAATTGCATCAGACATAACCTGCATCTGGGTGTGAAGAATTCAATTCCAGCGGCAAATGCAGGGCACGGAACGAGCTCTGGGTGTATGCCACTTGATCGTTGGTACTTCTTCCCCCCATAGCTGGCAGGAGAGGCGGGCGTTGCTGGAAGCTCAACAAGAACTCCAAAAATTAATAAATTATTATTAAATCATCTTTAACAACTTTTTCTAGAATTAAAGCCTTAGTAATATAATTCTCAGATCACGTTAAGGGCTGCAATAAAATGATCACGTGACCAAACAAAGGTTCACATGAGGAACCTCGTAACTTAACATACTGACCTAGCTGGTCCTATAGATCCAGTGTGCAAAAGAGGGTTGTAGATACACTCTGGCGTTTACTGAGGATTACTCGGGTACAGTCTGTGTACTTCCTAAAAAAACTAAGGATGAAACCATAAAAAGCTACTGAGAGATAGTACACACTATCCAAAGAGAGAGAGGAAAGCACCTCATTACTCAGCTGATTCTGATATTGGAGATCAGACACTGACCAACACTGACTACTGCTACAGGGTCTGTAATAAACCACAGAGCTTTAAAGAGATTCAACAAAAATCAACATTCTGGGTTGTTGCTATGAAAGAGGCGTGGACTTCGCTCATTGAAAATGACACATTTACTCTGAAGCTGAACTGTAGATGGACCAGAAACGTTATCTAGACGAAAATAGCTTTACACACTGAAATCAGGAGGATAATCCTGATAATCTGGGTTGATGATCATTTACCAGTTTTTCTATCCTTAGGATGGCGGCAGCAGCAACACAATCCCAGAATATCGTTAAGAGTAGTAGTATTGAATGGTTTTGTTGTACCAAAAGAATTTGTATAATGCAGTTTTGTGACCGTTTCGATACTGCAGGGTATTTCTGAGATACAACGAGGGACACTGATATTACTTCTTAAAACAGAGAAATGACAGAAAAAATGATTATAAAATCCAGTAAATCATGTACCTGCCCACTTAATCCAGATTTAACGACTGAGAGTGTGTCCGATTCCCATATATTAACAGGGAGGTTGTTCCAAAGTTGGGGTTTAGAAAAGAACACTCTTTCTCCTGCAATGTTTTTTCTAATACGTGGGACTGATAATAGGCCAGCATCTTGCGAGCGGAGTGTACGTGGAGGGCTGTAAGGTGTAAAAAGTTCCTCCAGATAATGTGGGGTCAGACCATTGAGAGATTATTAGGTATAACTAAATGACCATCTAGTTTTACCCCTGTATTATCATTTACCATTTTTATCTATATAAGGACCAAGTAGAATTACCTTTCTTTTATCAATCAAGTAAAAGAAATTTGAGTGTCAGCCAGTTTCTAATTTCTTTAATACAGTCCGTTATTTTGCTGAGACACAGGTCCTCGTGAGGTTTAGCTGATATGTAAATTTGGTAATCATCGGCATAACAGTGAAAGTTAATGCAGTGTTTACGGATTATTTTACACAGCGGTAAAATATAAAGAGTAAAGGGCCCAGTATTGATCCTTGTGGAACACCATATTTCACTCTAGTGTGATAGGAGCATTCGTTATTTACATAAACATACTGATGGCGATCATTCAGATATGATCTTAACCAGGTGAAGGCAGATCCTTTGAGATTTTCTAACCTATTGAGAAGAATTTCATGATCTATGGTGTCCAAGGCAGCACTAAGCGCTGCCCCCATCAAATGCAGAAAGTAAATAATCAGTTACTCTAAGTAAAGCTGTTTCAGTGCTATGGTTTTATCTAAATCCAGACTGAAAAACTGAATGCTGTTATGCAGATAGGTGCACAGCTGCTTAAACACAACACTTTTTCTAAAATTTTGGCGACGAAGGGTAGATTAGAAATTGGCTTTTTAATAATGGGCTTTATAATTGCCAATTTAAGAAATTTAGATATGAAGCCCATGCCAAGAGGCATTAACTGTCAAATAATGGTTTACCAACCTTTGGCAATGTCTGTTTAAACAATGGTGTTGGTACCGGATCTAATATACATGATGCAGATTTAGAGGAGTTCATTATATTGAGCAAGTCTTCTTCTGTAACTGGGCTAAAGTTTTTTTGACTAATATTCTCTATTTTATCATCAAAGAATTTCATGAAGTCGTTGCTACTAATTTCAGCAGGGATAACTGAGCTAGTTTGTTTTCTACTGTTGGTAAGTTAAGTCACAGTATAGAAAAGGAATTGTGGGTTGTCTGTTTTTCTCAATAAGGTTTATCTAATGTTTTTCTAATTTCAATAATTAAGGTGCCTGGGTTAACTCACTCAGTCACCCAAGACGTTTATGATCTTTGAAGTCTTCTGCTACAGTGTGTTACAGAACACCAAACCCAGACTGAACCCAGATCCAGATCCAATAGTAGATGATTATTTAGATGGGGAGAGACGTGCAAAATATCTTGATAAACTTGGGTAACTGAAGCATGTAAACTTACATCAGGTAAAAGCTTCTAAGCTCTGTATGAACCACCAACTAAACCTGCTGAGCTGAGTGGGAGGAAGGAAGACTACCACTGGCCGAAGTTTGAAAGCTGTCAGTCACCGCCTATCCAGATCTACGTTGATCATCAGTGTGGGTTGAGGAACAGTCTGTAAAACTAATACATTCTTAAATGAATATTCTTAAGTAGTGCAGTTTCAGCAACAGGGAACTTTTTCCTAACAAAATGAAAAATCACACAGTAAATGGCTCTCCACACACCCACACATACCCAGACATGTCAAAATACAAGGAGTTGATGACCCTGCGCTGAGGAGGGGTTCAGAAGCACGAGGAAAACTCATAGCCATCCTAGACTTAATATATTAAAGGTTATCTTAAAATGCATGTGACCTATAAATAGATATGAAAAGACTAAATGATTACGCTCTGACTGGCCTTTTAGATGCACAAATGACATGTGTCCACCTAGCGGAGAACCTCACCTGGTCCCTGAACACCAGCTCTACAGCCAAGAAAGCCCAGCAGCGTCTCTACTTCCTCCGGAAGCTGAGAAAGGCCCGTCTCCCTCCACCCATCCTCACCCTCTTCTATAGGGGAACCATAGAGTGCATCCTAAGCAGCTGCATCACTGCCTGTTTGGGACCTGCACAGCCTCTGACCGCAAGTCCCTCCAACGCATTGTGAGGACAGCTGAGAGGATCATCGGAGTCTCTCTCCCCTCCGTCATGGACATTTACACCACCCGCTGCATCCGCAAAGCAACCAGCATTGTGGATGACTCCACCCACCCTTCACACAGACTGTTCTCCCTCCTGCCATCAGGAAGAAGGTACCGCAGCATCCGGTCCAATACAACCAGACTCTGCAACAGCTTCTTCCCCCAAGCCATCAGACTCAACACAACTCAACTTCTGAACCGATATCTTTCTGGTACATATTTTCTCCCTCTCCCTTTCCCTTCCTCCCTCCCAGAAGCAGAATACTGGAGAATGATAGTGCCGAAGCCGCCGGACAACATACAGGACACAAGCACCTGAAAAAAGGAGATTGTGGTGTTACTCGTTGAGTACTTTTAGGAGTTTTAAAGAAGAACATCCAACACTGAGAACACCACCCTGAGGAGTTGTCCTGACGAAGCAGGTGAAGGTGAACGGGAAGAGCTGAGGACCTTGAATCGCTAAGCAGAGGTGAAACCAATGGTGGTGGAGATACCCTTGCCGTTTTTCTGGCCACAATGACACTCCAGGGTCCCTTTTCAATGCGGGAGTGGAGACAACTACCCTGTGTTCATCTTCCGTCAGTGGAGTTTGGACTGCCTCTACAACAGCAGCTGGATCTGCCGGTCAAGCTTGACGACCTCCACGGTCGCCATGTTAGTCCCAAAGTAGGGACGGTCGCTCGACGCTCTGTGTCGAATCACGTCTCGAGCTTCTAAAGCAGAACTGCATTGAAACAAAAAGAAAATATAAATATACAAAATGTGTAGGATAGAATTACTGCGTTTAAATGTCAATGCTTTTAGTCATTCAACATGATCACAGGTAGATCACTGAACTTTCATTCTAAATCCAATGGAACTGCAATATTAATCAATAAAAACATCCCTTTTGTTATGACAGACAGATGCAGATCCATATGGGCTTATATTCTCTTTTCTTTCCTGTACATAAGAGACACTCCTGAACTGATTCTTTTTTTAGACAAAAAGCTTTTTCCTTTAGTGAGTACTTGTGAGTATCAGACAATATTAATATCTGATCATCAGACTGCTGCAAAACAATTCCATCATTTGATGATGAAGATATGTCAGGTGTCAAGTCTGAAATATCCACATCGTACACATCCTCATTTTTCTTACACTTCTGTTGTGCTCTTGTGGAAACCATCTGAAGCACTACTGCATTTCCTGACATAGCTGTTTCTAGCCACCTGATCCGAGAATGAATTCCCAGCAGATATTGCACACCAATAGTGGCCGGATTAGGTACAATCGGACCAGCAGGATATACTGCTGCTAAACAACTCTCTCAGTCCTTCATCCAAGACTGCTGATCATCATAGAACACATAAAATACTGATATCGTTTCAGCTGGTATCTTTTATACCATGATATGTTCATCAGGTTCTCTGCTCTGTCAGATCCCAAGAATATTCTACTGGGTCTAAGGGAAAATATCCCTATACTAGGACCAGCAGCAGAAAAACCTGAATCTGTAAATTGTAGGTTTAGACTGAAAGCTCCCCATAAGATCACACCCTAGTATATTCACAGGGCAATGTGTGGAGACTGTAAACCAGTGTTTTACTGTTCTATTACCCAATTTCACCTTCACAGGACTGCACAAATGTTCTGTGAGTGGAAAGCCTGAAACATCCACTGTTAGAATTGTGTCCGTACTGACCCCTCCATAAGCACTGAAATTGCTGTATTAATTTCACGTGTATAGTCCGAACTCTCCCTTGTCTTAGAACTTTCGATATCTAATTCCAACAGCCCTGAAAAATACATTTCCAAAAGCAACCCGAAGGTATAGGAGTATGACGTCCGATCTCCTCCTGTTTATTCTAAATTCATAAGACAAGTGGTTTAATTCATTTACAGTCACCTCGGGTACAGAGTCTCGGAGTCAGTAGAGCGCCTGAATTGACTCAGAATCACTCATTGGGATGTGGGCGGCCGCCTCTGTCGGTTTCTGATCCTGTCTCTGAAAACTCTGGACCCAGAGGAATATTGGGATCTCTGTGGAACCTCCAAAACTGTGGTAGCTGGATTTGCTTCTCCGCACTTAAAGAATCAACTCGATCAGTCAGTCTTAGGAATGTAGAGAAACACTTTAATCCTGCAGTAACGCCGGTGGAAGGCACGCTGGTTTTTGATGTCCTATGCTGATCACGCTGATAATCTGAGCCCCCTGTGATGAGGCTGGTGTGATGTTGATAGACTCCATTGTTTCAAAGTAACAAAAGCCACCATCTGTCTGTTTCTGAAAGCAATGTATACATAGAATATTGAAACGCCTGAAAAGATTCCCCCACAATATTGCAGCGCCGACGTAAACCAGATTCACCATTTGACATTTTTTGTGACACAGATGGAACTTGGCTTCCCTCCGTAACCCAACTGTGCAGAGAACACACACAGTGAAATACACACCATGGACAGTGAGCACATGTGGCTGGAGAAGTGGGCAGCCACTGCTGCGGTCCCAACAAAAGAAGGTAAAGGCCTTGCACAAGAGTGGCAGTTTGACAAACCCTGGTATCGAACCCACAACGCTCATCAATAGCCTGGAGCTCTAACTTACCAGATTTACTCTAACTTTTCCAGTTACCAGATTTTCGCTTTTATTGGGCTTGGAACATCAGGGCTGTTCCTTCACGTTACACGTGTTGCTCTGTTCAAAACTACCCATACCAGAATCTTTGTTTAGCTGTTCACTAAACCGGACTGTGAACCAGTCCCTGAAAATCTGGCTGCAGTTTGAAGAGTCTTTTCACTAAGTGAATTATCTATATACAGCCCGATTATGAAAAACCACGTTCACGCCACAACAGCAATATTCAGGGTGACTCCTCAAGGGCTTTATTTGGGGAAATCTTGTTCAAAAGGTGCTGGCTAAGACTGCTTAGATTACAGAAACCCTCGTACCTAAAACTGGGTGCAGTGGTAAATTTAACACTACTTGGCAACCTGTCTTGACTTAAATAGACAATATGGACTCAGAGGATTAATTGGCTTAACTAAGAGTGAACTAGTGAGAGTGATTTAAGGTGGTTCAATTCAGACAGGCCTGGACATGTACTGGCTTAAGCAGGTTGGAGGTTTGGAGTCTGACTGTTTGAGGCTGTGGACAGGTGTCTTTTATACAGATAACGATGTCCAACAGGTGCCATTAATACAGGTAACGAGTGGAGGATAGAAGAGCTTCTTAAAGAAGCTACAGGTCTGTGAGAGCCAGAAATTATGCTTGTTTGTGGGTGACAAAATACTTATTTTCCCCCATAAATTACAAATAAATTCTTTAAAAATCCTACAATGTGATTTCCTGTATTTTTCTCATTTTGTCTCTCATAGTTGGCGTGTACCTATTATAAAAATTACAGATCTAGTAGGAGAACTCGCACAATCAGTGGCTGACTAAATACTTTTTGCCCCACTCAATGCGAAGCTGCTTGTACTCGGAAAGATGGAAGAATTTATATAAATTCTAATAAGATTTTTAAAGCAGATTTTTCGAACCATGCGGGGTACAGACAGTCTCCATACTGCAGGATTTGGAGACTGTGGCATTACTCTTTAGGGTCGATACTTTTAAGGGTTTTACAGAAGAATCTCCTACAGTGAGAACACCGCCCTGAAGAGTTGGCCACGGTGCCGGAGCAGGTGAAGAGCAGAGGGTCCTCGAACCAGTTAGCAGAGGTGAAAAATGGCTGTGGTGGTGGAGGAGCCCTCTTCTTTTCCCAGCCACGCTGACACTTCAGGTCCTCTCAGGTGCGGGAGTGGAGAACGACGACCCTCTGTGTCCGCCGCGACGATAGAGCTGGAATTAAGACGGTCGCGTTGGAGGAGTCACGGGCAGCCTCCAGCCTCGTCTTCCATCAGTGTAGTTCCCTCTACAACAGCAGCTGAAACTGCCGTAATAGCTTGACGATCTCCTGAAGAGCTCGTTCCTCAGTGGTAAACACAGACAGAAACGCAAGCGACGGTCAGTGAGAGTACTGTACAGTAACACAGGGACCAGAGAGCACAAGGATCACAACAACTGGCTCTGATAAAGACGACAAAGCCACAAAAATGGTACCAAGTTCCCCATTAAAGAGCACAATAGGCTTTATTACCTGAATGTGGTCAATGATCACAGTGGTGATGGTTGCAGTGTGTTACAATATTCAAACACAGCATGAAATCCTTGTTCAATGTAATTATGATGTTTCACATTATGCAGTAGAGAGCATGAAGATCAAGGGTAAGATTGATGAACTGAACTGTGAAGTCTGCAGACAAGAGAAATCTGCTCAGAGTAGAAACAGAACCTGATGCACGAGCAAAAGCAGTACTTGAACTAGTTAATACTGACCTAGCTGATCCTACAGGGAGACCAGGATGACATTGAGGCTGAAGCATGGATCACTGGGCATTAGAAATATGACAGCGTTCTGGGTGAATGATGATTAAGTGAGGATAAATTGAGGACAGGCTGATGAATAAAGACTCTGAAATAAACAGAATACATGCACAATATTAAATAAAAGTTCAGAAAGGCTCCAGGTCTATATCATAGTGCTACTAAATGAGTTCATTCAAAGAGAGATGTGTATACGCTCAACAGGCAGGAGAAACAAAGCTAATAATTACCACTCAAAGCTTATATCAAGACACCAGCTTTAATCTGCCTCTGACCGTTTTCACTGGTTAAACTGTGGTTTTAGCGCCCCCACAAGGACGAAAAGAGGAATAGCAATAGCCTCTGAGCAGTAATTCAAAAAACACCAGGACGTTGACTAAGAACACAAACTTAGCACATATCCACAGAATTACACCATCCATACTAACCTAAAACAGCTCAGTAGCGTGAAACATGAAGAAATAACAGAAACCATGAATATTAAGTAATACATAGGTAAATACTGAAGCTACACTGCTAAGGAGATAGCTAGCATAGCAACAGAACTAAGCCATTCCCAAACTAAATAAACAGGAGCTTACTTTGCGTCACAGACTCTAAATGAAAGGCACCCACAGTCACACAGCTTGAGCAGTTTATAAAGTTCAGTCTTCCAGAGGAGCTACAGAGCTCGGTCACACCGGCTCGTTTGCCCTGCGCACTGCTGCAAGACCACACTGCTGCTTTACAGCGGAGGCTCCTGATTGGCTGAGACGCTGCATTATATACTGACCAATGCGGCTGAAGCTTCGTGAATATTAAATTAGGTCACTAATTTAAGGAGCTTTTGGACAGATCCAGGGTTGGAGATCCACTCAGACATTTACTGAGGATTACTCAGACGCAGTCTGTGAACTTCCTGAAATCTAAGGGTGAAACAGTTAAAGCTACTGAGAGATGTTTGGCCGATTCGTCTCCAAATGAAACAGTAAAAAGTATTTGTTCACATAATGGTTCAGAGTTCACAGCAACAGATTTACAGTCATTGCTCTGTAAGCAGGGGATAAGGCGTGAGACATCAGCAGCTATATATATATATATATATATATATATATATATATATATATATATATATATATATATATATATATATATATACACACACACACACACACACATACACACGTATTCAATGACTATGTTGACAGAGAAAGCTTAACCTTTCAAAGAGGAGAGTATTTGGATCAGCATGCTACACTTACAAACATGACAGATAGAAGCTAGAACTTTCTTTCAGTGTGTTCCAGAACACCAAACCCAGACTGACCAGTCAGTGGCATATGAGGACTTCCATGGTGAGAGGTGTCTGGAGGAACCTGAACATGTTACCTGATTATCTAGATGAAAATGGCTTTACACAGAACCCAGCTGACCATTCTGTTTACTAACACACTGAAATAATGGAGGATAATACTTATTCAAATAAGTTTAAAACTCCTGCTGTGAATAAAATAGAAAAATCCTCTATGCCACTTAAAGTCCAATTACTAAGCCCAATGTCCCCAAGCTGAGGGGGTAGATCTCGATTCAAGGTGAGTGGTGACCATAAAGTAATACAATTAGAGACTAATATATTTTCTAGCGTCTCTCCAAGAAAGCAACGTATTGTACACTACCAAGTTATCAGAGAGAGACAGTATTTTGTCAAAATTATAAATACATGGTAGGGAAGTTAGGGATCTAGGATGACTTGTGATGAAGTCAGTGGTAGCTGACTCATCACCAGCCCATACACAGTAGAGACTTGTGACTCGTTACCTACCTGGTGATCCTGGGGGAATGAGGGAGCCGGCACGAACCACGGTTAACCTAGAAGGAGGAAAACACACAACCAATAACACTAGGATATACATATAATTCCAGCTAGCATTATTTACCGGTGTACATCTATATGGACATAAAAACTTAAATAATAATTGTATATAAGATGTGTAAATAATGTCCATGTTATCTGTTGTATTGTCATTGTTTGTGATGACCACCCCCTTAATGGACACTCTGTCCACTCCAGGCTGAGGAGAGAGGAGCGTATGGCTAAAAAGGGCTGTGTGGGAGGCAATAAGGGGGTTTAGCTTGTACAGAATAGAGTGAAGTAGACGTCTGTGAGACTTAGTCCTCAGATGAAGGTCGCTGAGGTCTTGTTGTACAAAGAGTGCGTAATCTAGCTCGTGTTTTTGTTGTGTGTACCTTCTTTTGATTTTTACACAAATTCAACATTAAATATCACTGGAACTTACCTGGAAGTGTTTGGCTGTATCCTTCTGGTGAACTGTCCTTCATGTCCGCTTAAAGCGACATCATCACCACAACATGAGCATTTCTATACTGACCCACAATGAGTCTAATCTATTTAAAAACCAACTACACATCTGTTCTGCCTGTGTTGCCCAGAAAGTAAAGTGCTTTAAGCATTAGGTGGGGCTGTAATTTGGAGTTCAGTGAGTCTCTGAGACTGGGGCTGATGCAAGTTGCAGATACCTAAAGAAATAGGTGCTGGGCACATTAAATTGCTCTTTGATAGCCTGGAAAGTTCTTAACCCATTTGCATTGCAGATATCGCCTGGAGGTTGAACTCCTTTGCTCTCCCATTGGGGGCAATGAAACAGAGCATTCCCCATCAGTAAATTATGATTATAAAAGCGTGGAGAGCTCATGCCATATTAGTGTGCGTTTGCCTAACAACTGTGAATGCCAAATTAATATAAGGTGTGAAAATATGGGTCCAAAATATATTTTACAGTATCTAGTGGAAACATCACAAAATATAAGAGCTTGTAATTTATATAGGGCTACCAGAACCTCCTCTATTGAGCAGCATGAATTATGAGCACTTCAGTTCAGGCATGTTGATCACGGTTTTAAGGTAAATGCCTAAGCATACATTTCAAAACCTAGAAATGCAAGATCACCATCTGACATGAACCTCTGTGAAGTAGATTATTTAATTCAATGTCATTTACCATTCCAAATACACATGGATAGTACCTTAGAGAGTATCCCAATATTTCATAGGCAGGGGCAAATGTATCATAACTATCAAATTCAGTCTAGGCAGAATATTCATTTTTACCACTATGATCCTGGAGTGCAGTGAGTTAGGCAAGTTTGTCCAATTGAGTATCTACTTTAATTTGTTCTAAATTTTAAAATTAAAATTTGAAGACAGTCTCTCACTGAGGGATATACTTTGGGCAAAAAAGTACTATCAGCCACAAACAAGAATAATTTCTGTCTCTCACAGACCTGTAACTTCTTTAAGAAGCTCTTCTGTCCTCCACTCGTTACCTGTATTAATGGCACCTGTTGGACATCGTTATCTGTATAAAAGACACCTGTCCACAGCCTCAAACAGTCAGACTCCAAACTTAACCATGGCCAAGACCAAAGAGCTGTCGAAGGACACCAGGAAGAAAATTGTAGACCTGCACCAGGCTGGGAAGAGTGAATCTACAATAGGCAAGCAGGTGGGTGTGAATAAATCAACTGTGGGAGCAATTGTAAGAAAATGGAAGACAGAAATGGAAGTGCAAACCTGGTGAAGACTTAGTCATTGCAAACAAAGGTTATGTTACAAAGTATTGAATTGAATCGTTTTTGATCAAATACTTATTTTCCACCATAAATTACGAAGAAAAATACAAGGTGATTTCCTGAATCTTTCTAAGTAGGAGAACTTGCAGTGGCTGACTAAATACTTTTTTTTGCCCCAAAAAAGTAAGTCTACCCCTAAATACCTACCTGGCCCACCACTGGAATATAAAAAAGAAAAAGGAGAAAAGAAGAAAAAAAAAGGCATTCTTGACATGCGTCCCTTTCTAGGAGAAAGCAATACTGGGCAACAACTAATGCAAAAAGTTAGGTTCGATTTAAGTAATGAGATTAAAGCTGTATTAAAATCCTTATAGAAATCTTTATTGTTAGAAATAATTAATTGCTCCCTAGATAAAGTTCCCAATTCTGCCCAGAAGAATAAAATTAGTCAGGGATGCCGTCCAATTCAGGCGACTTGACTTTTTTCATCTGACAGAGGGTCCCTCTCAAATCTAGAGGAGAAATATCCTGATCTAAATAAGAAGCCTCGTCAGGGGACAATTGTAGCAAATCTAAGAAAAAGTGGCAATATTTAAAGTTTTCTTTGGGAGACCTGATTTATAGAATTCTGAATAGAATCTGTAAAAAGCATCATTGATTTGTGCATGTTCTGTAAGTAGTTCTCCATTATGAGACCTTATTGCTGCAATATTTGAGAATTTCTCATTACTTCTGAGTTTTAGCACCAAAAGGTGACTGGGCCTGCTTCCATTACAACAGTAATTTATCTAACCCTTTTAATAAGGAATTTTGCTCTTTCTCTCAGAAGAATATTAAGCTCATTCTTAACTAAAACTATTTGTATTGCAATATCACCAGAAAGAGTGTTGCTTGCACTTGAATTTAAACTTGAAGCACAAGAAAGGTCCAGATACTTCAGTCTTTACTCTCGCCAAGAAGCAAATGCAATAGAATTATTCCTAAAGAAACCATTCACTGCTCCCAACAAACCTCTGATTGTGCACTGAACCCTGATTAAACATAAGAAATTTGTTTCATTTACTCCTAAATTGAGAGCTGAAGGTTTTTGTGCCTTTCAGATAAAGTTTATTGCTTAGTGCTCAGATTAAGTAAAGACAATGCAATAATACATAGCTTAAGCTCGGAGCTAGCGGCCAGCTGACTGAGAAATTTCACCCCTGATCTGTTTAATTAATAAATGATTAATGACTATTCATATCTGCTCCCACCACTAACTGAAAGTCCACTAGATTTGTTAGATAATCTAACAGAAAAGAAAAACTGGGATCTTTTGGATTTGGCGCGTGAACTGAAATAAAGGCAGTTTTCTCATTTCTTACTTCTGTTGTAATGTGTGTTATTCTCCTTTCTTTATCCCTTCCTTGGTTTAACATCGCAATCTCCCAATTCCTCTGTACCAAGATAAGAACTCCTTTAGTTTGCAGTTGTATGAGCAGCAACTGTACAGAGTTTATTACATTTGGAAAAATTAAAATCTCTCAAATGGAATCCTTAATCAGACCAAACTAGCACGTTTAAGAGGCTCATTTAGACCATTAAAATGTTCCAGCTCAAGAAATTCAAAGCCATAAAAATTAAAAAATAAATTAAAGTATAACAAGACCCTTAACTGCCCCCTCCGGGAGAACAAGAATGAACAGGCTGTTCCGTCAACCCCGGTCCTGCAGATCAAACACCAACCGTTCCAGAGTGTCCAAACTATCTGAGGGTCCGGATAGAAGTTTATTCTGCTCCCTTTGCTCGTCCATGAGATAGTCTAGCTTTGAACACATCCTGAAATGTAGACATGTGTAAAGAATTCTTCCCACATTGCTGAGAGCCCCGCCATGATGGTTTTCTCCAGCGCAGCAGAGGATCCGCCATGTTGGATTGAGGCAAGGAGGAGACAGATATTACCTTTTTTACTGGTGACGAGTTTGGAGTAAAAGGCAGAGATTTCCTGCTGAGAAACATCCTTAACTACACCGGTAAGCAAAAAGAGTCAATAAATAAGGACTAAACTCGATCGGGAGCTCTAGCCAGCTGCAACCGAGCCCATGATTGGAGTCATGTGACTCCCCCAAACCAGTTTTCTGACGTTACAGTTACAAACCATGCGGGGGACAGACACTGTCTCCATACTGCAGGGTTTGTCTGAGATACTATGAGGGACACTGATATATTACTTTTTAAATCAAGCAGAGAAATGACAGAATAAATGATTATAAAATCGGGCAGAGAAAAGTGGAGGTGATGGTACCGAAGCCATCTAGCAACGACCAGGACTCCTGGACAAAAAAACAAAAACAAAAAAAAACCCACCACAGATCGAGGCATTACTCTTTGGTCCCGATACTTTTAAGGGTTTTAACAACAATGAAAACATCGCCCTGAGGCCCACTGTGAGGTCAAAGGACTGAACCTCGCACCAGTTAGTTCAGACCTCTCCGTTGCAGGAGTGGAGACAACAACCCTCCTGTCCGCTATGCCAGTAGTGCTTGGAGTCATGGGCAGCCTCAGGCCTCGTCTTCAGTCAGTGGAGTTTGGACTGAGTCTACAACAGCGGCTGTCAAGCTTGATGACGTCCTTGCAGAACGCCTGGAGATCTCGCTCCGGCAGAAACGACAGTCAGTCAGACAGAGTACTGTACAGTAACACAGGGAGCATAGAAACAAAAGGATCACAACAACTGGCTCAGTTAAAAAAAAAAACAAAGCTAATATTAAAGACTATAAAGTAGGGATGGTCGCTCAATGGTCCGTGTTGAAACACATCTCGAGCTTCTAAAGCAGAACTGCATCGAAACAAAAATAAAATAAATATAGAAAATGTGTAGGATAGAATTACTGCATTTAAAAGTCAATGCTTTTAGTCATTCAACATGATCACAGGTAGATCACTGAACTTTCATTCTAAATCCAGTGAAACTAATATTAATCAATAAAAACGTCCCTTTTGTTATGACAGACAGATGCAGATCCATATGGGCTTATATTCTCTCTTCTCTCCTGTACATAAGACACTCCTGAACTGATTCTTTTTTTTTTTTTTTTTTTTTAGACAAAAAGCTTTTTCCTTTAGTGAGTACTTGTGAGAATCAGACAATATTAATATCTGATCATCAGACTGCTGCAAAACAATTCCATCATTTGATGATGAAGATATGTCAGGTGTCAAGTCTGAAATATCCACATCGTACACATCCTCATTTTTCTTACACTTCTGTTGTGCTCTTGTGGAAACCATCTGAAGCACTACTGCATTTCCTGACATAGCTGTTTCTAGCCACCTGACCTGTGAATGAATTCCCAGCAGATACTGCAGCCCAATAGTTGCTGGATTAGGTACAATTGGACCAGCAGGATATACTGCTGCATGTGCTGCTCTCAGAGGACTATTCACCAGTGAAGATTCACATGCAACAATGGCTTCACTTTCCAAAACGGAATTCATCATTTTGGATAACCCTTCTTCTGCTTCCTTGGACATGGGACATTGAGCATGGTAAGGCCCATCAGCCACTTTACCCAGGGATGAACCCTTTAGTGACCCAATATCATTAACAATTCTCGGGTTTGAACAACCCTGAGAGTGAAAAATATTTCAAAACAAAACCTTAGAATATTCCAATTTAAAACAAATCTGGATCCTGAGAAATTCCCAGTTCAGACAACTGTAAGACTCAAATGATCTTAAGGCAATGCTTTGGACATCATCCTTTGAGTCCAGATCGCTGCAAAAAGTAAATGGTCTACAACAGTCACCTCGGGTACAGAGTCTCTGAGTCAGTAGAGCGCCTGAATTGACTCAGAATCACTCATGATGTCGGGATGTTGGCGGCCGCCTCTCTCGGTTTCTGATCCTGTCTCTGAAAACTCTGGACCCAAAGGAATATTGGGATCTCAGTGGAACCTCCAAAACTGTGGTAGACGGATTTGCTTCTCCACGCTTAAAGAATCAACTCGATCAATTTGGCTTCCCCCCTGTAACCCAGCTGTGTAGTGAAAAACACACTGTGAAAAACACACCGTGGACAGTGAGCACACAGGGAGCGATGGGCAGCCATTGCTGCAGCGCCCACAAAAGAAGGTGAAGGGCCTTGACCTGGCAGCAGGCAGCAGTTTGGAAGAGCCTTTTCACTAAATAAATGATCTATATACAGCCCGATGATGAACAACAACGTTCACGCCACAACAGCAATATTCAGGGAGACTCCTCAAGGGCTTTATCTGGGGAAATCTTGTTCAAAAGGTGCTGGCTAAGACTGCTTAGATTACTTAAAGGGAAAGAGAAAGTGCAGTGGTAAATTTAATACTACTTGGCAACCTGTCTTGACTTAAATAGAGATTATGTACTCTGATTAATTGGCTGGTTAGCACTCACGGTGAAATCTATTTTTCTAAATGTAAATGACTGCAGAATTTTAAATACCCTCTTACCCTTTGTGTTTATTTGGACACTTGTATGTGCTTTTATAACTTATAAAATTACCTGTATTTTAGTTAGAGTCTTTAATATTAGAGTTTTAAATTGACCATAAAGGCAAAAAGACTCCAGGGGTCTCTGTGTGAACCGATTTTATAACCCCCACCAATGTTAAAAAAAAAAAAAAAAAAAAAAAAAAAAAAGACCTATGCCCTTAATTTTGTTTCACAGAGTGTGAACTAAGGTGGTTCACTTCAGACGGGCCTGGACATGTACTGACTTAAGCAGGTTGGAGGTTTGGAGTCTGACTGTTTGTTAACTGTATAAAAGACACCTGTCCACAGCCTCAATGTCCAACAGGTGCCATTAATACAGGTAACGAGTGGAAGACAGAAAAGCTTCTTAAAGAAGTTACAGGTCTGTGAGTGCCAGAAATCCTGCTTGCTTGTGGGTGACCAAATACTTATTTTCCACCATAATTTACAAATAAATTCTTTAAAAATCCTACAATGTGATTTCCTGGATTTTTCTCATTTTGTCTCTCATAGTTGACGTGTACCTATGATTAAAATTACAGACCTAGTAGAACTTGCACAATCAGTGGCTGACTAGATACTTTTTGCCCCACTCAATGCTGCTTGTACTCAGAAAGATGGAAGAATTAATAAATTTTAAGATTTTTAAAGCGTTACAATTTTTCAACGTTACAATTACAAACCATGCGGGAGTGACACTGATGTATTACTTTTTAATACAAGCAGAAAAGTGACAATAAATGGGTGGAATCAAGTAAATCATGTAAATCACTTACCTGCCAACTATGCAGTTCACTAACCTGAGAGAGCTTAGCAGTTGGCAGAGGCAAAAATGGCTGTGGTGGTGGAGTAGCCCTCTGCTTTTCCCAGCCACGCTGACACTTCCAGACCCTCTGGAGAGGATGAAAATCAAGGGTAAGATTGATAAACTGAACTGTGAAGTCTGCACACAAGAGAAATCTGCTCAGAGTAGAAACAGAACCTGATACATGAGCAAAAGCAGTACTTGAACTAGAACAACAGTTCACAGCAAAGGATTTTCAGTCACTGATCAGTAAGAAGGCGTGAGACCTCAGCACCTTGATCACAACATCCAAAAACAGCAGAGAAAAACTGGAGAACCCTATTTGATATGGAAAGGTGAATGCTAGTAGAGATCGTATTACCTAAAGAATTCTGGACATCTGCTGTAATGACCACTGTAGTCATTTGCAACAAGGACTTAAATAGCCACTAGGCTTAAAATTATAAACTCCATATAACAAGGATGTTAAAGCCAATTTTCTAATTTTTACAATTATAAATTATGCGGAAAACAGACAGACAGTCTCGATACTGCAGGGTTTAAGATACTATGAGAGACTCTGATTTATTACTTTTTAATACAAGCAGAGAAATGAATAATAAATGGTTATAAAGTTGAGTAAATCATGTAAATCACTTACCTGCCAACTATCCAGTTCACGGACATGACCGACCGACCGACCTCAGACGGCTCGGGTGAATCTCATCTCTGTTAGAGGACCAGACGCAGCCAAAAGAGTTAAGTCTATTATATAGACATGTACGAGCGAGGGAGACGGTTATGGAAATGGCAGTAGAGGACACTGGCATGAGCACTTCCAAAACTACCATTCGTTTCTGCAAAAGGAAAAAGACCAAACATAAAAGACATCCTCAAGTTTTGATCGGATTATGAGAGACAGTAGTGCATCTATGACTGTATAATCCATTTTAAACAGCGGTACTCACAGATGCATAAATACAACATGGAACTTCCCGACGCAGTATTAGTATTAGTACTAGATCCAGCATGCTTGATGTGAACAAACGACAGTTGGATTTGACTGCATGTACAGAGTTGACTTTTGCATCAATGAAATTAACCAGCCTGGAAAAAAATGAACTGAGCAGAAAAACACAATCTTAGAAGGCCAGCAGTGGGACTACCTCTGGCATCTCAGTACAATGAAACTGGGGCAACAGATCTACATCAACTGGAACTAGGCGTGTGGTATCTTCATCATTTACAGTTCTCACGGTTTAGTGCAGACAGCATTCTGACCACAAAGAAGTCTCTGAAATAGTGAAACGCTGTTCATGATCAGATAAAATGTTCATGGTCCATTTCAGAAACTGTTCAGTGACAATAGAGGAGAATTCAACAATGATGAAGTGACAGAAATAGAAGTAAAGACAACAGCTGCATACAGCCCATGGAGCACTGGACTTTTGGAACGGCACAACCAAACACTTACTGAGATCATTGCGAAAGTAAAGACTAGTTCTAGTGGTGACTGGGATACTGCACTGGACTGGGCCCTTATGGCAAAGAACACCAGGCAAAAGGTCCATGGCTACAGTCCACATCAGTTGGTGTTTGGACAGAATCCTAACCTGCCCTCTGTGCTAACTGACAAGCTTCCTGCTTTAGAGGGCACCACTTTTACTGAAGCAGAATGTCCAGAAAGAATACAGAGAGCACTGAGATAGCACCTTCGTCACACAGATGGAAAAAATGAAATGGGTGATAAAGTGTACTACAAGAGAGTGGACAGTCCAGAGTGGTGTTCGACATGGAGGAACCTGTATCAGGCTACGTCTCCTCAGACTGAGAGAAAAGTGAACACAGAGAGGATCCATGTGAAATGAAGGATAATACAGATAATACAAAATAATTAATGTGTGATGGCATCTCAGCCCATAATACTCTATTCTTTGCCCAAGTATTCTCGGAAGAGGTGGGTCTTCAGTCTGCGTTTAAAGACAGCGAGCGACTCTGCCATTCGGACACCAAGGGGAAGTTCGCTCCACCACTTCGGCGCCAGGAAATGGCTTGCTCTTGTTGGTAGGTGGGAAGGGGGCTGAAGACGACGTCTATTTCTGAAGCGTGAGGCAGGGCTCCTTCAGGACCTCGCTGCGTCGGGCGGAGAATAGTGCCATGGGAAGCTGCCTGGTGATGTCCAGGACACTGGCACCTCGAAAACCCAAGACCGTGGTGTTACTCTTTGGGCTCCGATACCAAGTGCTTTACAGAATCTCCAACAGTGAGAACACCACCCGGAGGAGTTGTCCTTAAACCGGTAAGCAGAGGTGAAAAGCCCTCTGCTTTTCCTGGCCACACAGACACACCCAGGCCCTCTTTGGGAGTGAAGTAGAATTGAGACGACCGTGTTAGAGGGGTCACGGGCAGACTGCCTCTACAAAAGGAGCTGGATCTGCTGATCCAGCTTGACAAACTCCTTGCAGAGCTTGCTCCTCCGCGGTCGCCACATTCCTTGAGGGTAAACACATTCAGAAACACAAACAACGGTCAGTGAGAGAGTACTGTACAGTAACACAGGGAGCAGAGAGCACAAGGATCACAGCAACTAGCTCAGATAAAGAAGACAAAGCTGATATTAAAGACTAAAGTAGGGATGGTTTAGCTTCTAAAGCAGGATAGCATTGAAACCAAAAAACTATAAATATAGGAAATGTGTAGGAAAGACACGGAACACAGAACAGACATGGCCCAGATACTGCAGGGTCTGTCTGAGATACTATGAGGGACACTGATATATTACTTTTTAAATCAAGCAGAGTAATTACAAAATAAAGGATAATTAATTTACATGATTTACTGGATTTTATAACCTGCCCACTATCCAGTTGCCTACCCTGGGTTCCTGTCTTTTTCTAAGTGGTGTCCAGAAGTGTGTGGCAGAGCTCTTTCAGGGCCTCACTGCATCGGGCAGAGAAAAGAGGAGAATGATGGTACCGAAGCCACCTGGTGACGTCCAGCACTCCTAAAAAAAAAAAAAGAAGTTGTTACTCTTTGGTCCCGATACTTTTAAGGGTTTTACAGTAGAACCTCCAACAACGAAAATACAGTCCTGAGGAGTTGTCCTCGGTGAGGGAGCAGGTGAAGACGAAGAACTGAACCTCGCGCCAGTTAGTTGAGGTGAAAACAGTCTGTGGAGGTGGAGGAGCCCTCTGCTTTTTTAGGCCACACCAACAGCCCCAGGTCCTTTCCAGTGCAGGAGTGGAAACAACAACCCTCTGTGTCCGCTGTGCCAGTAGTGCTGGATTTAAGATGGCCAGCGTTGGAGGAGTCACGGGCAGCCTCCGGCCTAGTCTTCCATCGATGGAGTACCTCCTTGCAGAGTACCTGTAGATCTCGCTCCTCCATGGTCTTCAAGTTTCTCGAGTATAAAAACAGACAGAAACGCAAACAATGGTCAGTGAGACTGCACAGTAACACAGGAGCAGAGAGCACAAGGATCTCAACAACTGGCTCAGATAAAGAAGACAAGCTAATATTAAAGACTATAAAATAGGGACTCTGTTCGTGTCTCTTTGGGTATTAAACTCTGCTCCCTTGTTTTAGAACCATAATAATAATAATAATAATAATAATAATAATCATCAATTCCAAAATGTTGCTTTAAAATCTTTGAATTTAAAGCATAATAAAATAAACTAGGATCCCTTTACAAATTTCTCTTGAAATGTCTGAAGTGTACCTATGATGAAAATTACAGACCTCTCATCTTTCTAATTAGGAGAAGTTGCACAATCAGTGGCTGAGTAAATACTTGTTTGCCCCACTGTATATTTAACAGCCCAAACTCAATGCAAAACTGCTTGTACTCAGAAAGATGGTAAAATGTATATGAATAAGATTTTTTAAAGTAGATTTTCCGACGTTACAATTACAAACCATAAGAGTCTCAATACTGCAGGAATTGTCTGATATACTAGGAGTTACACTGATGCATTACTTTTAAATACAAGCAGAAAAGTGACAGAATAAATGGGTGGAAACATGTAAATCACTTACCTGCAAACTATGCAGTTCACTAACCTGACAGTGTGACTGGGAAGGGTCAGTCAGTCCTGGCACCTTCTTGATGTTCCCGGAAAGAACGATGGACCGCAGGCGGCTCAGGTGAAGCTCATCTCCTCCTGATGCAGCGTGGCGTCCGGTCCTCTAACGCAGAGAATAGTGGAGAACGATGGTGCCAAAGTCACCTGCCGACGTCCAGGACACAGGCACCTGGAAAACAGGAGACCGTGGCATTACTGTTTAGAGTCAATTCTGTAAAGGGTTTTACAGAAGAATCTCCAATAGTGAGAACGCCCTGAGGAGAGAGCACAAGGATCACAACAAGACAACAAAGCTCATAAAAAAAATAAAAAAAAAGTGGCACCAAGTTCCCAAAAAAAGAGTAAAGAGTACAATAGGCTTTATTACCTGAATGTGGTTAATGATCACAGTGGTGATGGTTGCAGTGTGTTACAATATTCAAACAGCATGAAATCCTTGTTTACTGTAATTATGATGTGTCACATTATGCAGTAGAGAACATGAAGATCAAGGGTAAGATTGATAAACTGAACTGTGAAGTCTGCAGACAAGAGAAATCTGCTCAGAGTAGAAACAGAACCTGATGCACGAGCAAAAGCAGTACTTGAACTAGAACATACTGACCAAGCTGATCCTATAGATCCAGTAAAGGGGGGGGGGGGATAGCAATAGCCTCTGAGCAGTAATTCAGTCAACGTCCTGGTGTTTATTAATAACACAAATTTAGCACATATCCACAGAATTACACCATCCATACTAACCTAAAACAGCTCAGTAGAGTGAAACATAAAGAAATAACAGAAACCATGAATATTCAGTAATACATAGGTAAACACTGAAGCTACACTGCTAAGGAGATAGCTAGCATAGCAACAGAACTAAACCATTCCCAAACTAAATGAACAGCAGCTTACACACAGGGAGCAGAGAGCACAAGGATCACAACAACTGGCTCAGATAAAGAAGACAAAGCTAATCTTAAAGACTATAAAGTAGGGATGATCGCTTGCCGTTCTGTGTTGAATCATGCGTCAAGCTTTTAAAGCAGCACTGCATCGAAACAGTCGCTCAAAACGAAGCATTGTTGCTTTACTGAAACAACCACAGGTCAAGGCGCATCAGTTCCCCGGCCGTCCTGTATAATGTACTTAAATAAAATTTATAAATAAAGAAAATGTGTGAATTTGGTCGACTTTCATTTAAAAAGATTTATTTTTTGCATTGAAGGTCAGGTGTTGTTTCCAAACCGACAAAAGAGAATAAAACTTGACATAATCCTCCTCCGTATTCAAGGGTTTTTAACTGGAGACGATGTGAAATTACCTCTAATAAAACATTGAAGTATTTCGGTGTTCAACAGATGTTCAGTCTACATGCATATGCAATATTGTTTACGACGAGAACAAAGCAGTTACATACATGAAATACATGCAATTAAATGTAGATGAACATTAATGAACAGAAGAAACACAGGCAGACATCACTGTATGGAGCTCCTGTTTCAGTTTGGACAAAGCTTATGAACACAAGCGAATCAGGCAATGGAGGTGTAGTGTTTGTAAAACAGGTGGCGCAGTAGAGCCGAGATGCTGTGAAGGGGGGGGGTTGCTAGGGGGATTATAATTATTACTCCTAATGTCAGCAAATAATAATAAGCAAAATAACATACTTGCACAAGTACTTTGCTCGATTCCCACTGAATTTATTTTCCTGCGGTCGTGAGTGTGTAAATGCTCTGCAGTAACGGCTGAAAAGTTGGAGAGCGGATGGCTATTACTGCTTGGGGTAATATACATGAATCAGAAACAGTTTCATCATCATCATCATCATCATCTTTAACAACTTTTAGAAAGAATTAAATCCTTAGTAATATAATTCTTCTTTGCTGTTGCCACAGATGCAACAGATTATGTTATGGGCTGCAATAAAATGATCATGTGACCAAACAAAGGTTCACATGGGGGACCTTTTAACTTTACCCTCTTCTGGACACTGGATCTATAGGACCAGCTAGGACGGTATGTAGATACACTCTGGCGTTTACTGAGGATTACTCGGGTGTAGTCTGTGTACTTCCTAAAAACTAAGGATGAAACCATAAAAAGCTACTGAGAGATAGTACACACTATCCAAAGAGAGATAGGAAAGCACCTCAGTACTCAGCTGATTCAGATACTGGAGATCAGACACTGACCAACACTGACTACTGCTACAGGGTCTGTAATAAACCACAGAGCTTTAAAGAGATTCAACAAAATCAACACTCTGGGTTGAGGCTATGAAAGAGGAGAGGACTTCTCTCATTGAAAATGACACATTTACTCTGACCCCTCTCCCAGAAGCTGAACATGCAGTGAGGGGAAGGTGGGCCTATGATTAAAAACTGTAGAGGGACCAGAAACGTAATCTAGATAAAAATGGCTTTACACACCGAAATCAGGCGGCAGCAGAAACACAATCCCAGCATATCGTTAAGAGTAGTAGTATTGAATGATGGTGTTGTAGCAAGAGAATTTCTATCAATTCTGAGAAGATTACAAACCATGCGAGGGAATGAGACTCTCGATACTGCAGGGTTTGTCTGAGATACTATGAGGGACACTGATATATTACTTCTTAAAACAAGCAGAGAAATGACAGAATAAATGATTATAAAATCATGTAAATCCAGTAAATCATGTAAATCACTTGCCTGCCAACTATCCGACGCATCTGTCCAGCAGCCAGCAGTGGAGCTCTGAAGTGGAAAGTGATGTTTATTTATATAGCCCCTTTCACAACAAATGTCACAAAGTAGTGAGTAGAATGTGAGTAGTGAGTAGGTGCTGGACATATGCTCACTGTTAATGTTAAAGTCCATGCTGATGAAGTATGTGTATGTATAACAATGGAGTGTGGTATGAGTGGATCACTGCAGAACTCCGAGCAGAACCGTAACACAGGAGGGCAGTGGCGAGCCAGGCGGAGCGAACATCAGGGCACAGCAGGAGGAACAGGGCACCTCAGCACATGTAAAAGACAGAGAGAACAAAAAGGAAGGAAAGAAAAGAAAGAAAGAGGGTTAGGCGACATGTGTGAAAAGGCCTGATTCCAAAACATGGATGAATGGACACCTCCAGACTGGACGGCAGGGCATCTTAGTACATGTAAAAGAGAGAGGGAGAGAGAGAGAGAACGGGGTTAAGATGGTTGTGTTGGAACTCTTTCACTAACCTGACTGAGAAGGGCCCGTCAGTCCTGGCCTGGCACCTTCTTGATGTTCCTGGAGAAAAGGACAGACCCCAGGTGGCTGGGGTGAAGCTCATTTCCCTGCTCCCGAAAGTTTGAGACACGATTCAGCATGAAACGTTACCACCATCTGTCCGTTTCTGAAAAATGTATACATAGAATATTGAAACACCTGAAAAGATTCCCCCACAATATTGCAGCGTCGACGTACAAGACAAGAAAACCAGATTCACCATCGGACCATTTCTGACTGATGGAATTTGGTTTCCCCCTGTACCCCAGCTGTGTAGTGAACACACACACACACACACACACACACACACACACACACACACACACACACACACACACACACACACACAGTTGGAGCAGCTCAAAAGCTCAAGCTTGTGGCAGTCTGCCGAGCCCTGGTATCAAACCCACAACGCTGTCATCAATAGCCTGGACCTCTAACTGCTGAGCCACCACTGCCCCTATGGCCACCACTGCCCCCTACAGCTGCTTATCGTTACCAGATTTTCACTATTATTGGGCTTCGAACATCAGGGCTGTTCCTGCCATTCTGTTCCTTACGTGTTGCTCTGTTCAAAACTACCCATACCAGAATCTTTGTCTAGCTGTTCACTAAACCAGACTGTGAAACAGACCCTGAAAATCTGGCTGCAGTTTGAAGAGTCTTTTCACTAAATGAATTATCTATATACAGCCTGATGATGAAAACCTTCTTTGGACACTTGTATGTGTTTTTATAACTTTTATAAAATTACCTGAATTTTTAGATCATTTCAGAAATTTAAGATCATAAATGCAAAAAATTCAGCTTCCAGGGGTCTCTGTGTGAACAGATTTTATGACCCCCACCAATGTAATAAACAGACCTAAGCCCTTAATTTAGTTTCACAGAGAGTGAACTAAAGTTGGTCACTTTAGACAGGCCTGGACATGTACTGGCTTAAGCAGGTTGGAGGTTTGGAGTCTGACTGTTTGAGGCTGTGGACGGGTGTCTTTTATACAGATAATGATGTCCAACAGCTGCCATTAATACAGGTAAATAGTGGAGGACAGAGGAGCTTCTTAAGGCTACAGGTCTGTGAGAGCCAGAAATCTTGCTTGTTTGTGGGTGACCAAATACTTATTTTCCACCATAATTTACAAATAAATTCTTTAAAAATTCTACAATGTGATTTCCTGGATTTTTTTTCCCTCATTTCGTCACTCAGTGGAAGTGTACCTATGATTAAAATTACAGACCTACAGATCTCATCTTTCTAAGTAGAACTTGCACAACCAGTGGCTGGATGACTACTTTTTTTGCCCCCCTGTATATATTACATATATGATCCCCGTTGTGTGTGTGTGTGTGTGTGTGTGTGTGTGTGTGTGTGACATATAAATATATAAGCCCAAATTCAATACGAAAGTGCTTGTACTCGGAAAGTACTATATATGGAATAGAAGTTTGGAATTTATATTTAAAACAAATTGAATTCATATAAATTCTAATAAGATTTTTAAAGCAGATTTTTTACGACGTTACAATTACAAACCAGGACAGTCTCAGCATCTAAGACGAACCCAGCAGTATTATGAGTGACACTGATATATTACTTTTTAATACAAGCAGAAAAGTGACAAAACAAATGGGTGGAATCAAGTAAAATCATGTAAATCACTTACCTGCAAACCACGCAGTTCACTAACCTGACAGTGTGACTGGAAAGGGTCAGTCAGTCAGTCCTGGCACCTTCTTGATTTTCCTGGAGAGAACGATGGACCCCAGGCGGCTCATCTCTGCGGTAGAAGACCGGATACAGCCAAAAGCTCTCCCAGTTCTCTACATGTGTGAAATCTATTTCTCTATTTAAAATTCTGCAGTCATTTACATTTACTCTCTTACCCTTTGTGTTTCTTTGGACACTTGTATGTGGTTTAATAACTTTTATAAAATTACCTGTATTTTTTAAAATTTAAGTTAATCATAAAGGCAAAGAAACTCCGCTTCCAGGGGTCTCTATGTGAACAGATTTTATGACCCCCAACAACGTAATAAACAGACCTACGGCTATTACTTTTTAATACAAGCAGAAAAGTGACAGAATAAATAGGTGGACTCAAGTAAATCATGTAAATCACTTACCTGCAAACCACGCAGATCACTAACCTGACAGTGTGACTGGGAAGGGTCAGTCAGTCAGTCCTGGCACCTTCTTGATGTTCCTGGAGAGAATGATGGACCCCAGGCGGCTCAGGTGAAGCTCATCTCTGTGGTAGAGGAGCGGACACAGCCAAAAGCTCTCCCAGTTCTCTACATAGTCAGCGCAGACGGACCAGTCCCGCAGCCAGAAGTGGAGCACGAAGAGCTGGGGAAACGGCTCCCTCACTCGTCTGTAAGTGGGCAGGGGGGGCGTAGACGATGATTCTGGTGTCTGGCTCTTTCTGAAGTGTCCAGAAGTGTACGGCAGGGCTTCTTCAGGGCATTGTGACATTGTGGTCAGAAGTTTATCATAAATACAAAAAGGTCTTTGCTTCCAGGGGCCCCTGTGAACCAATTTTTCTCTGAAAGCTGGAAGAATTTATAACAATTTTATATCAAATACATTTTTAATCTTGTTATAAGGTTTTACATTATTTACAAAATACAAAAAGTCTGGGGAAACAATGCAAGCTGTGCACATAGAGAATATAGAAATGTTTGCGTCTCTCAGTGTAATAAGTATAAGAACACCTCTTCCTCAGTGTCAAATACAAATACAAGGCAAATGGGATGAACAACAGGATGTCCATGTGTAAAAATGAATATCTGTAAGGAATTTCAGTTCAGGCCTTTTCTAAGTACAACTGTTTTCAACTCATAGGTTAGCGTTTCCATATGTAACCATTTGGCAATCTGCTTAAACCACATCCTTCTGGAAGGAATATCTGATTTTGTGTGAATGAATCAACTGTGTGGAGCAATTATAAGAAAATGGAAGACATACAAGACCATTGATAATCTCCCTCAATCTGGGGCCCCATGCAAGATCTCATCCCGTGGGGTCAAAATGATCATGAAAACGATGAACAAAAATCCCAGAACTACACAAAGGGACCTGATAAATGACCTGCAGAGAGCTGGGACCAAAGTAATAAAGACTACCATTAGTAACTCAGTGCCAGGCGTGTCCCCCTGCTTAAGCCAGTACATGTCCAGGACCGTCTGAAGATTGCCAGAGAGCATATGGATGATCCAGAAGAGGACTGGGAGAATATCATGTGATCAGATGAAACCAAAATAGAACTTTTTGGTAAAAACTCAACTCGTCTTGTTCGGAGGAAGAAGAATGCTGAGTTGCATCCCAAGAACAACATACCTACTGTGAAGCATGGGGGTGGAAACATCATGCTTTGGGGCTGTTTTTCTTCAAAGGGAACATTAACATTAACATTCAGAAGAATGAACGGGGCCATGTATCGTGAGATTTTAAGCCAAAACCTCCTTCCATCAGTGAGAGCATTGAAGATGCACTCAAGATGGATGCAAGAGGCTCATTTAGATCATTAAAATGTTCCAGCTAAAGACATTCAAAGCCATAAAGATTAAAAATAAATTTAAGTATAACAAGACCCTTAACTGGTAGCCAAACATTAAGCTTGATAAAACTGTTAGGGTCGTCTTTCTCCGCGCCCTCTGGGAGAACGAGAATGCACAGGCTGTTCCGTCAACCCGGGTCCTGCAGATCAAACACCAACCGTTCCAGAGCGTCCAAACAATCTGAGTGTCCTGATAGAAGTTTATTCTGCTCCCTTTGCTCGCCCAGGAGATAGTCTAGCTTTGAACACATGTAGACAGGTGTGTAAAGAATTCTTCCCACATTGCTGAGAGCCACGCCATGATGGTTTTCTCCAGCGCAGCAGAGGATCCACCATGTTAGATTGAGGCAAGGAGGAGACGGATATTACCTTTTTTACTGGTGAGGAGTTTGGAGTAAAAGGCAGAGATTTCCTGCAGAGAAACATCCTTAACTGCACTGGTAACCAAAAAGAGTGAATAGAATAAGGATCAAACTCAATTGGGAGCTCAAGCCAGCTGAAACGGAGCCCATGAATGGAGTCATGTGACTCCCCCTAAACCAGTTTTCTGACGTTACAGTTACAAACCATGCAAGGGACAGACACGGTCTCCATACTGCAGGGTCTGTCTGAGATACTATGAGGGACACTGATATATAACTTTTTAAATCAAGCAGAGAAATGACAGAATAAGTGATTATAAAATCCAGTAAATCATGGAAATTAATTACCTGCCTACTATCCAGTTGCCTACCCTGGGGTCCTGTCTTTTTCCGAGTGGTTTCCAGCAGTGTGTGGCAGTGCTCCTTCAGGGCCTCACTGCATTGGGCAGAGAAAAGTGGAGAATGATGGTACCGAAGCCACCTGGCAACGTCCAGCACTCCTCGAGAGGGAAAATAAATAAATAAATAAATAAATAAAATGGAGTCTCTTACTCTTTGGTCCTGATACTTTAAGGGTTTTAAAGTAGAACCTCCAACAATGGAAACACCACCCTGAGAAGCTGTCCTCGGTGAGGGAGCAGGTAAAGAGCTGAGGACCTCGCACCAGTTAGCAGAGGTGAAAACCGGTTGTGGTGGTGGAGGAGCCCTCGGCTTTTCCAGGCCGCACTGGCAGCTCCAGGCCCTCTCCGGTGCGGGAGTGAAGACAACAACCCTCTGGGTCAGGAGCAGCCTCCAGCCTCATCTTCCGTCAGTGGGGTTTGGACTGCCTCTACAACAGCAGCAGTCAAGCTCGATAACCTCCTTGCAGAACGCCTGGAGATCTCGCTCCTCAGCAGTCGCCAAGTTTCTCCAGAGTAAACAGACAGAAACGAAAACGACGGTCAGTGAGAGAGTACTGTACAGTAACACAGGGAGCAGAGAACACAAGGATCACAAAAGCTGTCTCAGAGACAGAGCTGATAAAGACTATAAAGTAGGGAAGGGCGCTCGACTCTGTGTCGAATCATGTCTCGAGCTTCTAAAGCAGAACCGCATCAAAAATAAACTAAAATAAAAAATATAGAAAATGTGTAGGATAGAATTACTGCGTTTAAATGTCAATGCTTTTAGTCATTCAACATGATCACAGGTAGATCACTGAACTTTCATTCTAAATCCAGCGAAACTGCAATATTAATCAATAAAAACGTCCCTTTTGTTATGACAGACAGATGCAGATCCATATGGGCTTTATTCTCTCTTCTCTCCTGTACATAAGACACTCTCCTGAACTGATTCTTTTTTTAGACAAAAAGCTTTTTTCTTTAGTGAGTACTTGTGAGAATCAGACAATATTAATATCTGATCAGACTGCTGCAAAACAATTCCATCATTTGATGATGAAGATATGTCAGGTGTCAAGTCTGAAATATCCACATCGTACACATCCTCATTTTTCTTACACTTCTGTTGTGCTCTTGTGGAAACCATCTGAAGCACTACTGCATTTCCTGACATAGCTGTTTCTAGTCACCTGATCTGAGAATGAATTCCCAGCAGATATTGCACCCCAATAGTTGCCGGATTAGGTACAATTGGACCAGCAGGATATACTGCTGCATTTACCGCTCTCAGAGGACTATTCACCAGTGAAGATTCACATGCAACAATGGCTTCACTTTCCAAAAGGGAATTTATCATTTTAGGTGGAAATATTCCTACACTAGAACCAGCAGCAGAAAAACCTGAATCTGTACATTGTAGGTTTAGACTGAAAGCTCCCAATAAGTCATGTCCTAGTAAACTGACTGGGCAATGTGTGGAGACTGTAAACCAGTGTTTTACTGTTCTTGACACCCGAGTCAACCAAAAGAAAATTTATTCCCCAGCAAATCCTTACATTTAGACTGGGTTCCTCGCTGCATTTCAAAATCCTCTTTACAGACTGTCTACATTTTCTCCCACCTTATCCTATTCAGCATAGTCTGGTTCTGGTTCTGGAACTGAACTCAGGTTATTGCTGCTCTGACCTTATAGATCTACAGTGCATCCGGAAAGTATTCACAGCGCTTCACTTTTTCCACATTTTGTTAGGTTACAGCCTTATTCCAAATTGTATTAAATTAATCTCTTTCCTCAAAATTCTACACAAAATACCCCATTATGACCATGTGAAAAAAAGTTTTCTTGAGAGTTCTGAAAATTTATTAAAATTAAAAAACTAAGAAATCACATTTACGTAAGTATTCACAGCCTTCGCCATGAAGCTCAAAATTGAGCTCAGGTGCATCCTGTTTCCACTGATCATCCTTGAGATGTTTCTACAGCTTAAATGGAGTCCCCCTGTGGTAAATCCAGTTGATTGGACATGATTTGGAAAGGCACACACCTGTCTATATAAGGTCCCACAGTTGACTGCATGTCAGAGCGCAAACACCAAGCATGAAGTCAAAGGAATTGTCTGTAGACCTCCGAGACAAAATAGTCTCGAGGCACAAATCTGGGGAAGGATACAGAAAAATTTCTGCTGCTTTGAAGGTCCCAATGAGCACAGTGGCCTCCATCATCCGTAAATGGAAGAAGTTTGGAACCACCAGGACTCTTCCTAGAGCTGGCCGGCCATCTAAATTGAGCGATCGGGGGAGAAGGGCCTTGGTCAGGGAGGTGACCAAGAACCCGATGGTCACTCTGTCAGAGCTCCAGCGTTCCTCCGTGGAGAGAGGAGAACCTTGCAGAAGGACAACCATCTCTGCAGCAATCCACCAATCAGGCCTGTATGGCAGAGTGGCCAGGCGAAAGCCACTCCTTAGTAAAAGGCACAAGGCAGCCCGTCTGGAATTTGCCAAAAGGCACCTGAAGGACTCTCAGACCATGAGAAACAAAATTCTCTGGTCTGATGAGACAAAGATTGAACTCTTTGGTGTGAATGCCAGGCGTCATGTTTGGAGGAAACCAGGCACTGCTCATCACGAGGCCAATACCATCCCTACAGTCAAGCATGGTGGTGGCAGCATCATGCTATGGGGATGTTTTTCAGCAGCAGGAACTGCCAGACTAGTCAGGATAGAGCGAAAGATGAATGCAGCAATGTACAGAGACATCCTGGATGAAAACCTACTCCATAGCTCTCTTGACCTCAGACTGGGGCGACGGTTCATTTTTCAGCAGGACAACGATCCGAAGCACACAGCCAAGATCTCAAAGTGATCTTCACTCTGTGAATGTCCTGGAGTGGCCCAGCCAGAGCCCAGACTTGAATCCGATTGAACCTCTCTGGAGAGATCTGAAAATGGCTGTGCACAGACGTCTCCCATCCAACCTGATGGAGCTTCAGAGGTACTGCAAAGAAGAATGGGCAAAACTGCCTAAAGAGAGGTGTGCCAAGCTTGTGGCATCATATTCAAAAAGACTTGAGGCTGTAGTTGCTGCCAAGGGTGGTTCTACAAAGTATTAAGCAAAGGCTGTGAATACTTATGTAAATATGATTTCTTTGTTTTTTAAATTTTAATAAATTTTCAGAACTCTCAAGAAAACTTTTTTCACATGGTCATAATGGGGTATTTTGTGTAGAATTTTGAGGAAAGAGATTAATTTAATACAATTTGGAATAAGGCTGTAACCTAACAAAATGTGGAAAAAGTGAAGCACTGTGAATACTTTCCGGATGCACTGTATTTTGCTAATACAGAGTACGGCTTCTGCAGTGTTGCCACTTTCCTGATCTGCACGCTCTACAAAACACAATTAAAACAAGCACATTCTCTCCTACCTTCAATCTCGCCTGCTCCAGAGTCCCCTGCCTCAGTCCAGCACTACTTTAACTGAGCTTGTAACAATGTCTCCTTATGTATTACTTTCACGTGTAGTCTGAACTCTGCTCCCTTGTCTTAGAACCTCCGAAATCTCCAATTTGAAAAACCCTGAAAAATAACATTGATTTCCAAAACCTTGCTTCTACCTCTTTGAATTTTCAAAAAAAATACATTTGGATCCCTTTACAAAATTCACAAGGTTGAACAGTACTGAGAATTAAATATCCTACAATTAAATTAGCTAAATACATTTAAAAGATTCTCTGGTTTAAACAACCCTGAGAATCTAAATATTCCAAGACACTGTCTTAGAATCTTCCAAATTAAAATAAATGTGGACACCAAGAAGTTCCTAGTTCAGACAACTGTGAGACTGAAATGATCTTAAGGCAATGCTTTGGACGTCTTCATCCTTTGAGTCCGGATCGCTGCAAAAAGTCAATGGTCTAAAATAAATTTAAAAAAGAAAAAATCAAAAGGATCCGGGTTAAAGTAACCTGAAGGTCTAAGAATATGGCGTCCCATCTCCTCCAGTTTATTCTAAATTCGTAAGGCAAGTGGTCTAATTAATTTACTTACAGTCACCTCGGGTACAGAGTCTCTGAGTCAGTAGAGCGCCTGAATTGACTCAGAATCACTCATTGGGATGTCGGCGGCCGCCTCTGTCTGTTTCTGATCCTGTCTCTGAAAACTCTGGACCCAGAGGTCCAGCTGTGCAGTGAAACACACCCCCCATGAACAGCGAGCACACGTGCCTGGAGCGATGGGCAGCCATTGCAGTGGCGCCCACAAAAGAAGGTGAAGGGTCTTGCTCAAGAGTGGCAGTTTGCCGAGCCCTGGTATCGAACCCACAACACTCAATAGCCTGGAGCTCTAACCGCTGAGCCACCACTGCCCCCTACAGCTGCTTATCGTTACCAGATTGTCTCTATTATTATTGGGCTTCGAACATCAGGGCTGTTCCTGCATGTTACGTGTTGCTCTGTTCAAAACTACCCATACCAGAATCTTTGTCTAGCTGTTCACTAAACCAGACTGTGAAACAGACCCTGAAACAGACCCTGAAAATCTGGCTGCAGTTTGAAGAGTCTTTTCACTAAGTGAATTATCTTTATACAGCCTGATGAATAACAACATTCACTCCCTCTACCATTAAGGAGGCCTTTTCATCTTGGAGAGATAAAGGAGTAAATGTCTTAAATCTGTTTATTGATAAAAGTTTTGAATCTTTTGAACTTAGAACTGAATTTAATCTTCAAGCTCATTTTTTTCAGGTATTTGCAGCTATGTAGTTTTGTGTCCACAAACTTCCTCATCATTATTACATACAGTTCTGAATGTCAACCCACAGATAAAATTTTAATTGGCACCATCTCTGTTACTGAACTCATTTCATATGAAACCCTTACAAGTATTAAAGCAGCAGTACGTGGAGGATCCATCAGTCCATTAATATATTTACTGAATGGTGGTAAAATATTGTAGATAACTCCTCATCTACATGTTTAACACATTATAATTCAGTTTAAAATAGTGCATTCCTTACACTAGACTAAGGCAAGGCTGGCAGAATTTGTTTAAAACATGAATCTAATGTGCAAAAGATATCAAACAGAACCAACACAGGAACATTTTGGTTTTGTCCAAAAATGTCTGACTTTTGGAATTATGTTTTAGGAGTCTTCAAACCGCCGATCTAGCCTTTCCCTACAACAGCAATATTTGGGGACTCCTCAAGGGCTTTATCTGGGGAAATCTTGTTCTAAAAGTGCTGGCCAAAACTGCTTAGATTACTTAAAAGGAAACAGAAAAACAAATCTGAATGCTGAGAAATTCCCAGTTCAGACAACTGAGAGACTCAAATGATCTTAAGGCAATGCTTTGGACATCTTCATCCTTTGAGTCCAGATCGCTGCAAAAAGTAAATGGTCTAAAACTAATTTGAAAATATCAAAAGAGATCCAGGTTAAAGTAACCTGAAGGTCTAGGAATATGGCGTCCCCCCACCTTTTTTAAAAAAAAATTTATTCCAAATCCGCAAGGCAAGCGGTCCAATTAATTTACTTAATCACCTCGGGTACAGAGTCTCTGAGTCAGTAGAGCGCCTGAATTGACTCAGAATCACTCATGATGTCGGGATGTCGGCGGCCACCTCTCTCGGTTTCTGATCCTGTCTCTGAAAACTCTGGACCCAGAGGAATATTGGGATCTCTGTGGATCCTCCAAAACTGTGGTAGTCGGATTTGCTTCTCCACGCTTAAAGAATCAACTCGATCAATTTGGATTCCCCCCTGTAACCCAGCTGTGTAGTGAAAAACACTGTGAAACACACACAGTGGACAGTGAGCACACGGGGAGCGATGGGCAGCCATTGCTGCGGCGCCCACAAAAGGAGGTGAAGGGTTTTGCTCAAGAGTGGCAGTTTGCCGAGCCCAGGTATCGAACTCACAACGCTGTCATCAATAGCCCAAAGCTCTAACCGCTGAGCCACCACTGCCCCTACAGCTGTTTATCGTTACCAGATTTTCACTATTATTGGGTTTTGAACATCAGGGCTGTTCCTGCATGTTACGTGTTGCTCTGTTCAAAACTACCCATACCAGAATCTTTGTCTAGCTGTTCACTAAACCAGACTGTGAAACAGTCCCTGAAAATCTGGCTGCAGATAATAAATGATCTATATACAGACTGATGATGAACAACAACAACGTTCACTCCACAACAGCAATATTCAAGGGCTTTATCTGGGGAAATCTTGTTCAAAAGGTGCTGGCTAAGACTGCTTAGATTACTTAAAGGGAAAGAGAAAAACCCTCCTACCTACAATTGCATGCAGTGGTAAATTTAATACTACTTGGCAACCTGTCTTGACTTAAATAGAGAATATGTACTCTGATTAATTGGCTGGTTAGCACTCACTGTGAAATCTATTTCTCTAAATGTAAATGACTGCAGAATTTTAAATACCCTCTTAGCCTTTGTGTTTATTTGGACACTTGTATGTGCTTTTATAACTTTTATAAAATTACCTGTATTTTTAGAGTTAGAGTTTTAAATTTAGCATAAATGCAAAAAGACTCCAGGGGTCTCTGTGTGAACAGATTTTATGACCCCCACCAATGTAATAAACAGACCGACGCCCTTGATTTTAGTTTCACAGAGAGTGAACTAAGGTGGTTCACTTCAGACGGGCCTGGACATGTACTGGCTTAAGCAGGTTGGAGGTTTGGAGTCTGACTGTTTGAGGCTGTGGACAGGTGTCTTTTATACAGATAACGATGTCCAACAGGTGCCATTAATACAGGTAACGAGTGAAGGACAGAAAAGCTTCTTAAAGCTACAGGTCTGTGAGAGCCAGAAATCCTGCTTGTTTGTGGGTGACCAAATACTTATTTTCCACCATAAATTACAAATAAATTCTTTAAAAATCCTACAATGTGATTTCCTGTATTTTTCTCATTTTGTCTCTCATAGTTGAAATGTACCTATGATTAAAATTACAGACCTAGTAGAACACAATCAGTGGCTGACTAGATACTTTTTTGCCCCACTCAATGCGAAGCTGCTTGTACTCAGAAAGATGGAAGAATTTATATCAATTCTAATAAGGTTTTTTTAAAGCAGATTTTTCAATGGTGGCATAGTTTTTTTTTTTAATTTAAACAACAGGTGGCGCAGTAGAGCTGTGAAGCTGAGAAACCTCGACTCATCTCCCAGATCCTAAACACACAATAGTGGATAGGTGGGTCTATGTTTAGGAACAGCGTCGATGGATCTGAAACATAAAAAGTATATATATGTCTATCTATAAGATATGATGCCAAGCGTTACTCAAACAATGGGAGTGGATTTCAAGCAGACATTTGTAAGCTAGCTAGGGGCAAGAGATCATATTTAATAGCCCAAATTCAATGCGAAAACTGGCTGTTTTTTCTTTGAAAACCTGAAGAATTTGTCAAATCAATTTTTGCAATCATCTTTTAATTGGATTTGAAATTATTTACAAAATACAGAAATACAAAACAATGTAAGCTGTGCACATATACTTATTACACTGAGAGACACAAACTTTTCTCTATTGTCTATAAAAACACCTCTTCCTCAGTGTAAAATCCAAATACTTGGGATGTAATAAATATGGGATGCAATACAACAGGATGTTCATGTGTAAAAATGAATATCTGTAAGGAATTTAGTTCAGGCCTTTTCCAACTACAACTGTACAGGGGACCAAATTCTGGTAAAGCATTCTGAGCTCTGATGAAAGGGTTGAGATTCTACTTTCTGAGCTGTTCGATGTGAGCTGTTCCTCCAATTCGTTAAGTTGAAATTGAAACCTGCCTAGCAGACTCGTCACCAGCCCACACACAGTAGAGACTTGAGACTCTGACATGTTTCCTACCTGGTGATCCTGGGGGAATGAGGGTGCTGGTGAATGGATCTTCTAGGAGCTGGCAGGATCCACTGTTAACCTAGAAGGAGGAAAACACACAACCAATAACACTAGGATATACATATGATTCCAGCTAGAATAATGTACCAGTACCAAAATGACCATAAAAACTTACATAATAATTGTATACAAGATGTGTAAATAACGTCCATGTTATCTGTTGTATTGTCATTGTTTGTGATGACCACCCCCTTAGTAGCCACTTGGTCCGCTCCAGGTTTAGGAGGGAGGAGCAGAATAGGCTGAAGCAGAAGTAGACGTCTGTGAGGCTTTGCAGCCCTCAGATGAAGGACCGCTGAGGCCTTGTTGTACAAAGTGTGTGTAATCTAGCTCTTTTGTGTTGTGTTTTTGTTTTGTGTATTTTCTTTTGATCTTTGAATTCAACATTAAATATCACTGGAACTTACCTGGAAGTGCTTGGCTGTCTCCTGGAGAACTGTCCTTCACGTCCGCTTAAAGCCACGCCATCACCACCACAACATGAGCATTTCTATACTGACCCACAATGAGTCTAATCTATTTAAAAACCAACTACACATCTGTTCTGCCTGTGTTGCCCAGAAATATAATTTAGATTTGGTATGGATTCACGCCCTAGATTTTTAGGGTTTAGAAGGGGGGAGAATTTTAATCTGAGCTTTTTATTATCCCCAAAAAATCTGCTTATTACTTGATGCACCTTTATAAAAAAAGATGGGGGTCAAATGACAAGGCAGGTTTTGAAATAAAAAAAGCAATCTAGGTAAAATGTTCATCTTGATTACACTAATTCTGCCCCCCCAAAAAAGTGTGGTTCAGGTCAGGGGTAATTGTTATCCCAAGGTATCTAAAGCCAGTATTTGTCAACTGGAATGGTAGATTTAGTTTAATATAATCCGGGACATTCAGCTGAATAGCTGTAGACCTGATGCCAAAACTAATTTTATAGCCAGATAGCACACTATAATTAGTGTAGTTTCTGATTTCAGGAACAGACGTCACTGGATACAAAAAAGTCTGCTGATCTGAGACTCTAGGGAGAGAAATGTTAATCCATAATGTATGCAGAAGCACAAATCAAAAGCTGGAGATTGGAAAAGCTGCATATGGAATTTCCAGTGGATAATTGGGTGATCAGGATTCCTCAAAGATAAAATGATCATTTCTCACGCATGGTCCTCAAAACATAAAAAAACAAAAACAAAAAAAACTTAACATCCTTGGACCACACACAGTCCAACCCATCTACAAGAGGCTCAAAGTAAAAAAATGTAAAAACTGGAAGCCGAGCAAGACTGGAGTAAAGCACTTTAAGCATTAGTTGAGGCTGTAATTGGAGTTCAGTGAGTCTCAGAGAACAGAGGACGGATTTAAGCTGCAGATACCTAAAGAAAGAGGTACTGGGCTCAGGCTGGGCCCAGGCTGCTCTTTGCAGCCTGGAAAGATCTTAACCCATTTTCATTGCAGACATCACCTGGAGGTCGAGCTTCTTTGCTCTCCCATTGGGGGACAATGAAACGGAGCATTCCCAATCAGTAAATTATGATTATGAAAGAGTGAAGAGCTCATGCCATATTAGAGTTTGTTTGCCTGAACCGTGCTGGATTTAAGATAGCCAGCGTTGGAGGAGTCACGGGCAGCCTAGACTTCCATCCATGGAGTATGGACTGCCTCTACAACAGCAGCAGTCAAGCTTGATTACCTCCTTGCAGAGTACCTGTAGATCAAGCTCCTCCGCGGTCTTCAAGTTTCTCGAGTATAAACACAGAAATCACAAACAGTCAGTGAGACAGAGTACTGTACAGTAACACAGGGAACAGAGAGCACAAGGATCACAACAACTGGCTCAGATAAAGATGACAAAGCTAATATTAAAGACTATAAAGTAGGGACTCAACTGTTCGTGTCGAATCAGAGTTTTAAAAGCAGAATTGCATCGAAACAAAAAAAAAAATATTAAGTGTAGGATAGGATTACTGCGTTTACATGTCAATGCTTTTAGCCATTCAACATTGCCACAGGTAGACATGGGACACTGAGCATGGTAAGGCCTATCAGATGTTTTGCTTGCACCACTTTAACCAGAGACGCACCCTTTATTGACCCAATATCATTCATTCTGAGACCAGAAATGTTTTGGAAATTAGTCAACAAAAGTCATTAGTCTCAGTCTCGTCATTCTCACTTGGCAGCTCAGATCTTGACCGTGTAACAGAAGAATCATCAATTATTTGTATCCTTAATATATTTTTACTGGTTATACTGATTTCCCACAATTAAAACAAGTACATTCTCTCCTACCTTCAATCTCTCCTGCTCCAGAGTCCCCTGCCTCAGTCCGGTAGTACATTAACTGAGCTTGTAACAATGTCGCCTGTATTAATTTCATGTTTATAGTCTGAACTCTTTGGGAATTATAAACTCTGTCCCCTTGTTTTAGAACCATGGAAATACCACAACCACCACCACCACCACCATCATCATCAGCATCAATTCCAAAATCTTGCTTCAAAATCTTTGAATATTCTAAAAAATACATTTGGATCCCTTTACAAATTTCTCTAGGTTGAGAATTAAATATCCTAAAATGTATCGTCTGAATATCTAGATTCTCAGGGTTGTTTAAACCAGAGATTTTTTTTTTAGGGATCGAAACGTATCGCAATTCAAAGTTTCAAACTGTGAGACTGAAATAATCTAAAGGCAATGCTTTGGACATCTTTGATCGTCCGGATCGCTGCAAAAACTCAATGATCTAAAACTAACTTGAAAATTAAAATATCAAAAGTGATCCAGGTTAAAGTAACCTGAAGGTCTAAGAATGTCTCCTCCTGTTCTAAATTCATAAGGCAAGCGATCTAATTAATTTACTTACATTCACCTCGGGTACAGAGTCTCGGAGTCAGTAGAGCGCCTGAATTGACTCCGAATCACTCATTGGGATGTGGGCGGCCGCCTCTGTGTTTCTGATCCTGTCTCTGAAAACTCTGGACCCAGAGGAATATTGGGATCTCTGTGGAACCTCCAAAACTGTGGTAGCTGGATTTGCTTCTCCACACTTAAAGAATCAACTCGATCAGTCAGTCTTAGGAATGTAGAGAAACACTTTAATCCTGCAGTAACGCCGTTGGAAGGCACGCTGGTTTTTGATGTCCTATGCTGATCAAGCTGATAATCTGAGCCCCCTGTGATGAGGCTGGTGTGATGTTGATAGACTCCATTGTTTCAAAGTAACAAAAGCCACCATCTGTCTGTTTCTGAAAGCAATGTATACATAGAATATTGAAACGCCTGAAAAGATTCCCCCACAATATTGCAGCGCCGACGTACAAGACAAGAAAACCAGATTCACCATTTGATATTTTTTGTGACACAAATGGAACTTGGCTTCCCTCCAGAACCCAACTGTGCAGAGAACACACACAGTGAAACACACACCGTGGACAGTGAGCACATGTGGCTGGAGAAGTGAGCAGCCACTGCTGCGGTCCCAACAAAAGAAGGTGAAGGCCTTGCTCAAGAGTGGCAGTTTGACAAACCCTGGTATCGAACCCACAACGCTCATCAACAGCCTGGAGCTCTAACTTACCAGATTTACTCTAACCTTTCCAGTTACCAGATTTTCTTGGAACATCAGGGCTGTTCCTTATTGTTAAACGTGTTGCTCTGTTCAAAACTACCCATACCAGAATCTTTGTTTAGCTGTTCACTAAACCGGACTGTGAACCAGTCCCTGAAAATCTGGCTGCAGTTTGAAGAGTCTTTTCACTAAGTGAATTATCTATATACAACCCAATGATGAAAAATCACGTTCACGCCACAACAGCAATATTCAGGGTGACTCCTCAAGGGCTTCATTTGGGGAAATCTTGTTCAAAAGGTGCTGGCTAAGACTGCTTAGATTACAGAAACCCTCCTACCTAAAACTGGGTGCAGTGGTAAATTTAACACTACTTGGCAACCTGTCTTGACTTAAATAGACAATATGGACTCAGAGGATTAATTGGCTTAACTAAGAGTGAACTAGTGAGTGAACTAAGGTGGTGCACTTCAGACAGGCCTGGACATGTACTGGCTTAAGCAGGTTGAAGGTTTGGAGTCTGACTGTTTGAGGCTGTGGACAGGTGTCTTGTATACAGATAACGATGTCTAACAGGTTCCATTAATACAGGTAACGAGTGAAGGACAGAAGAGCTTCTTAAAGAAGCTCCAGGTCTGTGAGGGACAGAAATCATGGGTGACAAAATACTTATTTTCCCCCATGGTGGACTCCTCTGCTTTTCCCAGCCACGCTGACACTTCAGGTCCTCTCAGGTGCGGGAGTGGAGACGACGACCCTCTGTGTCCGCCGCGACGATAGAGCTGGAATTAAGACGGTCGCGTTGGAGGAGTCACGGGCAGCCTCCAGCCTCGTCTTCCATCAGTGTAGTTCCCTCTACAACAGCAGCTGAAACTGCCATAATAGCTTGACGACCTCCTGGAGAGCTTGTTCCTCCGTGGTCGCCTCTGAGTAAAAAAACACAGGTGAGAGAGTACTGTACAGTAACACGGGGAGCAAAGAGCACAAGGATCACAACAACTGGCTCAGATAAAGACGACAAAGCCACAAAAATGGTCCAAGTTCACCATTAAAGAGTACAATAGGCTTTATTACCTGAACATGGTCAATGATCACAGTGGTGATGGTTGCAGTGTGTTACAATATTCAAACACAGCATGAAATCCTTGTTCAATGTAATTATGATGTTTCACATTATGCAGTAGAGAGCATGAAGATCAAGGGTAAGATTAATAAACTGAACTGTGAAGTCTGCAGACAATAGAAATCTGCTCAGAGTAGAAAAGAATCTGATGCACGAGCAAAAGCAGTACTAGTACATACTGACCTAACTGATCCTACAGGGAGACCAGGATGACATTGAGGCTGAAGCATGGAGCACTGGGCATTAGAAATATGACAGCGTTATAAGTAAATGATGAATAAGTGAGGAAGAATTGAGGACAGGCTGACAAATAAAGACTCTGAAATAAACAGAATACATGCACAATATTAAATAAAAGTTCAGAAAGGCTCCAGGTCTATATCATAGTGCTACTAAATGAGTTCATTCAAAGAGAGATATGTATACGCTCAACAGGCAGGAGAAACAAAGCTAATAATTACCACTCAAAGCTTATATCAAGACACCAGCTTTAACCTGCCTCTGACCGTTTTCACTGGTTAAACTATGGGGTTTTAAGAGGACAAAAGAGGAATAGCAACCGCCTCTGAGCAGTAGTTCAATAAACACCAGGATGTTGATTAAGAACACAAATTTAGCACATATCCACAGAATTACACCATCAATACTAACCTAAAACAGCTCAGTAGCGTGAAACATGAAGAAATAACAGCAAACCATGAATATTCAGTAATACATAGGTAAATACTGAAGCTACACTGCTAAGGAGACAGCTAGCATAGCAACAGAACTAAACCATTCCCAAACTAAATGAACACAAGCTTACTTTGGGTCTCAGACTCAAAATTAAAGGCACCCACAGCCACACAGTTTGAGCAGTTTCTAAAGTTCAGTCTTCCAGAGAAGCTACAGAGCTCGGTCACACCGGCTCGTTTACCCTGCGCACTGCTGCAAGACCACGCTGCTGCTTTACAGCGGAGGCTCCTGATTGGCTGAGACTCAGCATTATATACTGACCAATGCGGCTGAAGCTTCGTGAATATTAAATGAGGTCACTAATTTAAGGAGCTTTTGGACAGATCCAGGGTTGGAGATCCACTCAGACATTTACTGAGGATTACTCAGATGCAGTCTGTGAACTTCCTGAAATCAAAGGGTGAAACAGTTAAAGCTACTGAGAGATGTTTGGCCGATTCGTCTCCAAATGAAACTGAACCATAATGTGAACAAATACATTTTACTGAGTTCACAGCAACAGATTTACAGTCATTGCTCTGTAAGCAGGGGATAAGGCGTGAGTCATCAGCAGCTATATATATATGTATTTAATGACTCTACATTGACAGAGAGAAAGCTTAACCTTTCAAAGAGGAGAGTATTTGGATCAGGATGCTACACTTACAAACATGACAGATAGAAGCTAGAAATTTCTTTCAGTGTTCCAGAACACCAAACGCAGACTGACCAGTCAGTGTCATATGATTATTTCCATGGTGAGAGGTGTCTGGAGGAACCTGAAAATGTTACCTGATTATCTAGATGAAAATGGCTTTACACAGAACCCAGCTGACCATTCTGTTTACAAACACACTGAAATCAGGAGGATAATACTTATTCAAATAAGTTTAAAACTCCTGCTGTGAATAAAATAGAAAAATCCTCTTTGCCCCTTTAGTCCAATTACTAAGCCCAATGTCCCCAAGCTGAGGGGGTAGATCTGGATTAAAGGTGAGTGGTGACCATAAAGTAATACAATTAGAGACTTTAATATATTTTCTAGCGTCTCTCCAAGAAAGCAACGTATTGTACACTACAAAGTTATCAGAGAGAGACGGTATTTGCTCAAAATTATAAATAAATGGTAGGGAAGTTAGGGATCTAGGATGATGTGTGATAAAGTCAGTGGTAGCTGACTCCTCACCAGCCCATACACAGTAGAGACTTGTGACTCTGACATGTTACCTACCTGGTGATCCTGGGGGAATGAGGGCGCTGGTGAGTGGGTCTTCTAGGAGCCGGCAGGAACCACGGTTAACCTAGAAGGAGGAAAACACACAACCAATAACACTAGGATATACATATAATTCCAGCTAGCATAATTTACCGGTGTACATCAATATGGCCATAAACACATAAATAATAATTGTATACAAGATGTGTAAATAATGTCCATGTTATCTGTTGTATTGTCATTGTTTGCGATGACCACCCCCTTAATAGACACTCGGTCCACTCCAGGCTGAGGAGGGAGGAGCGTATGGCTTAAATGGGCTGTGTGGGAGGCAATAAGGGGGTTTAGCTTGTACAGAATAGAGTGAAGTAGACGTCTGTGAGACTTAGTCCTCAGATGAAGGCCGCTGAGGTCTTGTACAAAGTGTGTGTAATCTAGCTTGTGTTTTTGTTGTGTGTACCTCCTTTAGATTTTTGCACAAATTCAACATTAAATATCACTAGAACTTACCTGGAAGTGTTTGGCTGTATCCTTCTGGTGAACTGTCCTTCACGTCCGCTTAAAGCCACGCCATCACCACAACAGGAGCATTTCTATACTGACCCACAATGAGTCTAATCTATTTAAAAACCAACTACACATCTGTTTTGCCTGTGTTGCCCAGAAAGTAAAGCGCTTTAAGTATTAGGTGGGGCTGTAATTTGGAGTTCAGTGAGTCTCTGAGACTGGGGCTGATGTAAGTTGCAGATACCTAAAGAAAGAGGTGCTGGACAGATTACATTGCTCTTTGATAGTCTGGAAAGATCTTAACCCATTTTCATTGCAGATATCGCCTGGAGGTTGAACTCCTTTGCTCTCCCATTGGGGGCAATGAAACAGAGCATTCCCCATCAGTAAATTATGATTATAAAAGAGTGGAGAGCTCATGCCATATTAGAGTGTGTTTGCCTAACAACTGTGAATGCCAAATTAATATAAGGTGTGAAAATATGGATCCAAAATATAGTTTACAGTATCTAGTGGAAACATCACAAAATATAAGAGCTTGTAATTTATATGGGGCTACCAGAACCTCCTCTATTGAGCAGCATGAATTATGAGCACTTCAGTTCAGGCATGTTGATCACAGTTTTAATTCAAGGTCATTTACCATTCCAAATACACATGGATAGTACCTTAGAGAGTATCCCAATATTTTATAGGCAGGGGCAAATGTATCATAACTATCAAATTCAGTCTAGGCAGAATATTCATTTTTACCACCATGATCCTGGAGTGCAGTGAGTTAGGCAAGTTTGTCCAATTGAGTATTTACTTTAATTTGTTCTAAATTTTAAAATTAAAATTTGAAGACAGTCTCTCACTGAGGGATATACTCTGGGCAAAAAAGTACCATCAGCCACAAACAAGAATGATTTCTGGCTCTCACAGACCTGTAACTTCTTTAAGAAGCTCTTCTGTCCTCCACTCGTTACCTGTATTAATGGCACCTGTTGGACATCATTATCTGTATAAAAGACACCTGTCCACAGCCTCAAACAGTCAGACTCCAAACTTAACCATGGCCAAGACCAAAGAGCTGCCGAAGGACACCAGGAAGAAAATTGTAGACCTGCACCAGGCTGGGAAGAGTGAATCTACAATAGGCAAACAGGTGGGTGTGAATAAATCAACTGTAGTAGCAATTGTAAGAAAATGGAAGACAGAAATGAAAGCGCAAACCTGGTGAAGACTTAGTCATTGCCAACAAAGGTTATGTTACAAAGTATTGAATTGAATTGTTTTTGATCAAATACTTATTTTCCACCATAAATTACGAAGAATCCTACAAGGTGATTTCCTGAATCTTTCTAAGCAGGAGAACTTGCACAATCAGTGGCTGACTAAATACTTTTTTTTGCCCCAAAAAAGTAAGTCTACCCCTAAATACCTACCTGGCCCACCACTGGAATATAAAAAAGAAAAAGGAGAAAAGAAGAAAAACAAAAAAGGCATTCTTGACATGCGTCCCTTTCTAGGAGAAAGCAATACTGGGCAACAACTAATGCAAAAAGTTAGGTCCGATTTAAGTAATGAAATTAAAGCTGTATTAACATCCTTATAAAAATCTTTATTGTTAGAAATAATTAATTGCTCCCTAGATAAAGTTCCCAATTCTGCCCAGAAGAATAAAATTAGTCAGGGATGCCATCCAATTCAGGCGACTTGACTTTTTTCATCTGACAGAGGGTCTCTCAAATCTAGAGGAGAAATATCCTGATCTAAATAAGACGCCTCGTCAGGGGACAATTGTAGCAAATCTAAGGAATGGAAAAAGGGGCAATATTTAAAGTTTTCTTTGGGACATCTGATTTATAGAATTCTGAATAGAATCTGTAAAAAGCATCATTGATTTGTGCATGTTCTGTAAGTAGTTCTCCATTATGAGACCTTATTGTTGCAATATTTGAGAATTTCTCATTACTTCTGAGTTTTAGCACCAAAAGGTGACTGGGCCTGCTTCCATTTAAATAGTAATTTATCTAACCCTTTTAATAAGGAGTTCTGCTCTTGCAATAGAAGCAAATGCAATAGAATTATTCCTAAAGAAACCATTCACTGCTCAACAAACCTCTGATCGTGCACTGAACCCTGATTAAACATAAGAAATTTGTTTCATTTACTCCTAAATTGAGACCTGAAGGTTTTTGTGCCTTTCAGATAAAGTTTATTGCTTAGTGCTCAGATTAAGTAAAGACAATGCAGTAATACATAGCTTAAGCTCGGAGCTAGCGGCCAGCTGACTGAGAAATTTCACCCCTGATCTGTTTAATTAATAAATTATTAATGACTATTCATATCTGCTCCCGCCACTAACTGAAAGTCCACTAGATTTGTTAGATAATCTAACAGAAAAGAAAAACTGGGATCTTTTGGATTTGGAGCGTGAACCAAATAAAGGCAATTTTCTCATTTTTTTGCTTCTGTTGTAATGTGTGTTATTCTCCTTTCTTTATCCCTTCCTTGGTTTAACATCGTAATCTCCCAATTCCTCTGTACAAAGATAAGAACTCCTTTAGTTTGCAGTTGTATGAGCAGCAACTCTACAGAGTTTATTACATTTGGGAAAATTAAAATCTCTCAAATGGGATCCTTAATCAGACCAAACTAGCACGTTTAAGAGGCTCATTTAGATCGTTAAAATGTTCCAGCTCAAGACATTCAAAGCCATAAAAATTAAAAATAAATTAAAGTATGCACAAGAATGCACAGGCTGTTCCGTCAACCCCGGTCCTGCAGATCAAACACCAACCGTTCGAGTGTCCAAACGTCCGGATAGAAGTTTATTCTGCTCCCTTTGCTCGTCCATGAGATAGTCTAGCTTTGAACACATCCTGAAATGTAGACAGATGTATAAAGAATTCCCACATTGCTGAGAGCCCCGCCATGATGGTTTTCTCCAGCGCAGCAGAGGATCCGCCATGTTGGACTGAGGCGAGGAGGAGACAGATATTACCTTTTTTTTTTACTGGTGACTAGTTTGGAGTAAAAGGCAGAGATTTCCTGCTAAGAAACATCCTTAACTGCACCGGTAACCAAAAAGAGTCAATAAATAAGGACTAAACTCGATCGGGAGCTCTAGCCAGCTGCAACCGAGCCCATGATTGGAGTCATGTGACTCCCCCTAAACCAGTTTTCTGACGTTACAGTTACAAACCATGCGGGGGACAGACACAGTATCTTAGTAAAACCCTGCAGTATGGAGACAATGAGGGACACTGATATATTACTTTTTAAATCAAGCAGAGAAATTACAGAATAAATGATTATAAAATCGGGCAGAGAAAAGTGGAGGTGATTGTACCAAAGCCATCTAGCAACGACCAGGACTCCTGGACAAAAAAACAAAAAAAAAAAACCCACCACAGATCGAGGCATTACTCTTTGGTCCCGATACTTTTAAGGGTTTTAACAACAATGAAAACATCGCCCTGAGGCCCACTGTGAGGTCAAAGGACTGAACCTCGCACCAGTTAGTTCAGACCTCTCCGGTGCAGGAGTAGAGACAACAACCCTCCTGTCCGCTACGCGAGTAGTGCTTAGAGTCATGGGCAGCCTCAGGCCTCGTCTTCCGTCGGTGGAGTTTGGACTGAGTCTACAACAGCGGCTGTCAAGCTTAATGACGTCCTTGCAGAACGCCTGGAGATCTCGCTCCGGCAGAAACGACAGTCAGTGAGATGGAGTACTGTACAGTAACAAAGGAAGCATAGAAATAAAAGGATCACAACAACTGGCTCAGTTAAAAAAACAAAGCTAATATAAAGGACTATAAAGTAGGGACGGTCGCTCAATGGTCCGTGTTGAATCACATCTCAAGCTTCTAAAGCAGAACCACATCGAAAAAGAAATAAAATAAATATAGAAAATGTGTAGGATAGAATTACTGCGTTTAAATGTCAATGCTTTTAGTCATTCAACATGATCACAGGTAGATCAATGACCCTTCATTCTAAATCCAGTGAAACTAATATTAATCAATATAAACATCCCTTTTGTTATGACAGATGCAGATCCATATGGGCTTATATTCCCTCTTCTCTCCTGTACATAAGACACTCCTGAACTGATTCTTTTTTTTTTTTTTTTTTTTTTTTTTAGACAAAAAGCTTTTTCCTTTAGTGAGTACTTGTGAGAATCAGACAATATTAATATCTGATCATCAGACTGCTGCAAAACAATTCCATCATTTGATGATGAAGATATGTCAGGTGTCAAGTCTGAAATATCCACATCGTACACATCCTCATTTTTCTTACACTTCTGTTGTGCTCTTGTGGAAACCATCTGAAGCACTACTGCATTTCCTGACAGTTTCTAGCCACCTGATCTGTGAATGAATTCCCAGCAGATACTGCAGCCCAATAGTTGCTGGATTAGGTACGATTGGACCAGCAGGATATACTGCTGCCTTTACTGCTCTCAGAGGACTATTCACCAGTGAAGATTCACATGCAACAATGGCTTCAGTTTCCAGTTTTGGATAACCCTTCTTCTGCTTCCTTGGACATGGAACATTGAGCATGGTAAGGCCCATCAGCTGTTTTGCTTGCGCCACTTTACCCAGGGATGAACCCTTTAGTGACCCAATATCATTCATATCGTTCACAATTCTCGGGTTTGAACAACCCTGAGTGTCAAAATATTTCAATACAATACCTTAGAATATTCCAATTTAAAACAAATCTGGATCCTGAGAAATTCCCAGTTCAGACAACTGAGAGACTGAAATGATCTTAAGGCAATGCTTTGGACATCTTCATCCTTTGAGTCCAGATCGCTGCAAAAAGTAAATGGTCTAAAACTAATTTGAAAATATCAAAGAGATCCAGGTTAAAGTAACCTGAAGGTCTAGGAATATGGTGTCCCCCCACCTTTTTATTTTATTTTATTCCAAATCCGCAAGGCAAGCGGTCTAATTAATTAGCTTACAGTCACCTCGGGTACAGAGTCTCGGAGTCAGTAGAGCGCCTGAATTGACTCAGAATCACTCATTGAGATGTGGGCGGCCGCCTCTGTCTGTTTCTGATCCTGTCTCTGAAAACTCTGGACCCAGAGGAATATTGGGATCTCTGTGGAACCTCCAAAACTGTGGTAGTCGGATTTGCTTCTCCGTGCTTAAAGAATCAACTCGATCAATTTGGCTTCCCCCCGTAACCCAGCTGTGTAGTGAAAAACACACCGTGGACAGTGAGCACACGGGGAGCGATGGGCAGCCATTGCTGCGACGCCCACAAAAGAAGGAGAAGGGCCTTGCTCAAGAGTGGCAGTTTGCCGAGCCCAGGTATCGAACTCACAACGCTGTCATCAATAGCCCAAAGCTCTAACTGCTGAGCCAACACTGCCCCTACAGCTGCTTATCGTTACCAGATTTTCACTATTATTGGGTTTTGAACATCAGGGCAGTTCCTGCAGGTTTCGTGCTGCTCTGTTCAAAACTACCCATACCAGAATCTTTGTCTAGCTGTTCACTAAACCAGACTGTGAAACAGTCCCTGAAAATCTGACTGCAGTTTGAAGAGTCTTTTCACTAAATAAATTATTTATTTACAGCCCGATTATGAACAACGTTCACTCCACAACAGCAATATTCGGGGTGACTCCTCAAGAGCTTTATCTGGGGAAATCTTGTTCAAAAGGTGCTGGCTAAGACTGCTTAGATTACTCAAAGGGAAAGAGAAAAACCCTCCTACCTAAAACTGCATGCAGTGGTAAATTTAATACTACTTGGCAACCTGTCTTGACTTAAATAGAGAATATGTACTCTGATTAATTGGCTGGTTAGCACCCAGTGTGAAATCTATTTCTCTAAATGTAAATGACTGCAGAATTTTAAATACCCTCTTACCCTTTGTGTTTATTTGGACACTTGTATGTGCTTTTATACCTTTTATAAAATTCCCTGTATTTTTAGAGTTTTAAATTTAGCATAAATGCAAAAAGACTCCAGGGGTCTCTGTGTGAGCCAATTTTATGACCCCACCAATGTAATAAACAGACCTAAGCCCTTAATTTAGTTTCACAGAGAGTGAACTAAGGTGGTTCACTTCAGACGGGCCTGGACATGTACTGGCTTAAGCAGGTTGGAGGTTTGGAGTCTGACTGTTTGAGGCTGTGGACAGGTGTCTTTTATACAGATAACGATGTCCAACAGGTGCCGGACAGAAGAGTTTCTTAAAGAAGTTACAGGTCTGTGAGAGCCAGAAATCCTGCTCGTTTGTGGGTGACAAAATACTTATTTTCCACCATAATTCACAAATAAATTCTTTAAAAATCCTACAATGTGATTTCCTGGATTTTTCTCATTTTGTCTCTCATAGTTGACGTGTACCTATGATGAAAATTACAGATCTAGTAGAACTTGCACAATCAGTGGCTGACTGGATACTTTTTTGCCCCACTCAATGCGAAGCTGCTTGTACTCAGAAAGATGGAAGAATTTATATCAATTCTAATAAGATTTTTAAAGCAGATTTTTCAATGTTTCATTTACAAACCATGCGGGGTACAGACAGTCTCCATACTGCAGGAGTTGTCTGAAATACTATGAGTGACACTGATGTATTACTTTTTACTACAAGCAGAAAAGTGACAGAATAAATGGGTGGAATCAAGTAAATCATGTAAATCACTTACCTGCCAACTATGCAGTTCACTAACCTGACAGTGTGACTGGGAAGGGTCAGTCAGTCCCGGCCTGGTACCTTCTTGATGTTCCCGGAGAAAACGATGTACCCCAGGCGGCTCAGGTGAAGCTCATCTCTGCTGTCAGTGGGGTCAGTGGTCAGGGGGTAGGAGACGATGATCCTGGTGTCCGGCCAAAGCCACCTGGCGACATCCAGTTGAGTTTGGACTGCATCTACAACAGCAGCTGGATCTGCCGTACAAGCTTGACAACCTCCTGGAGAGCTTGTTCCTCCGCCTCTGAGTAAAAACACGGACGACTGTCAGTGAGACAGAATACTGTAAAGCAACACTGGGAGCAGAGAGCACAAGGATCACAACAAGAAGAGAAGGCCACAAAAACAGCACAATGTTCACCATTAAAGAGTATAATAGGCTTTATTACCTTAATGTGGTCAATGATCACAGTGGTGATGGTTGCAGTGTGTTACAATATTCAAACAGCATGAAATCCTTGTTCACTGTAATTATGATGTTTCACATTACGCAGTAGAGAGCATGAAGATCAAGGGTAAGATTGATCAACTGAACTGTGAAGTCTGCAGACAAGAGAAATCTGCTCAGAGTAGAAACAGAACCTGATGCACGAGCAAAAGCAGTACTTGAACTAGAACAACAGTTCACAGCAAAGGATTTTCAGTCACTGATCAGTAAGAAGGCGTGAGACCTCAGCACCTTGATCACAACATCCAAAAACAGCAGAGATACCCTATTTGATATGGAAAGGTGAATGCTAGTAGAGATCGAATTACCTAAAGAATTCTGCTGTAATGACCACTGTAGTCATTTGCAACAAGGACTTAAATAGCCACTAGGCTTAAAATGATGAACTCCATATAACAAGGATGTTAAAGCCAATTTTCTGACGTTACAATTATAAATTATGCGGAAAAAAGACAGACAGTCTCGATACTGCAGGGTTTAAGATACTATGAGAGACTCTGATTTATTACTTTTTAACACAAGCAGAGAAATGAATAATAAATGGTTATGAAATTGAGTAAATCATGTAAATCACTTACCTGCCAACTATCCAGTTCACTGACACGACCGACCAACCAACCTCAGACGGCTCGGGTGAATCTTATCTCTGTTAGAGGACCAGATGCAGCCAAAAGGGTCAAGTCTATTATATAGACATGGAAGAGCGAGGGAGATGGTTATGGAAATGGCGGTAGAGGACACTGGCATGAGCACTTTCAAAAATCCATTTTAAACAGCGGTACTCACAGATGCATAAATACAACATGGAACTTCCTGACGCAGTATTAGTATTAGTACTAGATCCAGCATGCTTGATGTGAACCAATGACAGTTGGATTTGACTGCATGTACAGAGTTGACTTTTGCATCAATGAAATTAACCAGCCTGGAAAAAAATGAACTGAGCAGAAAAACACAATCTTAGAAGACCAACAGTGGGATTACCTCTGGCATCTCAGTACAATGAAACTGGGGCAATAGATCTGCATCAACTGGAACTAGGCATGTGGTATCTTCATCATTTACAGTTCTCATGGTTTAGTGCAGACAGCATTCTGACCACAAAGAAGTCTCTGAAATAGTGAAACGCTGTTCATGATCAGATCAAATGTCCATGGTTCATTTCAGAAACTGTTCAGTGACAATAGAGGAGAATTCAACAATGATGAAGTGACAGAAATAGAAGTAAAGACAACAGCTGCATACAGCCCATGGAGCACTGGACTTTTGGAACGGCAAAACCAAACACTTACTGAGATCATAGTGAAAGTAAAGACAAGTAACAGCTGTGACTGGAATACTGCACTAGACTGGGCCCTTGTGGACCATGGACCTTTTGCCTGGTGTTCTTTGCCATATCAGTTGGTGTTTGTACAGAATCCTATCCTGCCCTTTGTGCTAACTGACAAGCCTCCTGCTTTAGAGGGCACCCCTTTTTACTGAAGCAGAATGTCCAGAAAGAATACGGAGAGCACTGCGGAAGCACCTTCGTCACACAGATGCAAAAAATGAAATAGGTGATCATGTGTACTATAAGAGAGTGGACAGTCCATAGTGGTGTTCGACATGGAGGAACCTGTATCAGGCTACGTCTCCTTAGACAAGTTCGCTCCAGCACTTCGGCGCCAGGAAATGGCTCGCTCTTGTTGGTAGGTGGGAAGGGGGCTGAAGACGACGTCTGTATTTCTGAAGCGTGAGGCAGGGCTCCTTCAGGACCTCGCTGCGTCGGGCGGAGAACAGTGCCATGGGAAGCTGCCTGGTGATGACCAGGACACTGGCACCTCGAAAACCCAAGACCGTGGTGTTACTCTTTGGGCTCCGATATTAAGTGCTTTACAGAATCTCCAACAGTGAGAACACCACCCGGAAGAGTTGTCCTTAAACCGGTAAGCAGAGGTGAAAAGCCCTCTGCTTTTCCCGGCCACACAGACACACCCAGGCCCTCTTCGGGAGTGAAGTAGAATTAAGACGACCGTGTTAGAGGGGTCACGGGCAGACTGCCTCTAAAAAAGCAGCTGGATCTGCTGATCCAGCTTGACAAACTCCTTGCAGAGCTTGCTCCTCCGCGGTCGGCACATTCCTTGAGGGTAAACATTCAGAAACACAAACAACGTGCTCTCTGCTCCCTGTGTTACTGTACAGTACTCTCTCACTGACCAAGGATCACAACAACTAGCTCAGATAAAGAAGACAAAGCTGATATTAAAGACTAAAGTAGGGATGGTTTAGCTTCTAAAGCAGGATCGCATTGAAACCAAAAAACTATAAATATAGGAAATGTGTAGGAAAGACACGGAACACGGAACACGGAACAGACACGGTCCAGATACTGCAGGGTCTGTCCGAGATACTATGAGGGACACTGATATATTACTTTTTAAATCAAGCAGAGTAATTACAGAATAAAGGATAATTAACTTACATGATTTACTAGATTTTATAACCTGCCCACTATCCAGTTGCCTACCCTGGGGTCCTGTCTTTTTCCGAGTGGTGTCCAGAAGTGTGTGGCAGAGCTCTTTCAGGGCCTCGCTGCATCCGGCAGAGAAAAGTGGAGAATGATGGTACCGAAGCCACCTGGTGACGTCCAGCACTCCTAAAAAAAAAAAAAAAGACTGAGTGGTTACTCTTTGGTCCCGATACTTTTAAGGGCTTTACAGTAGAACCTCCAACAACGAAAATACAGTCCTGAGGAGTTGTCCTCGGTGAGGGAGCAGGTGAATTCGAAGAACTGAACCTCGTGCCAGTTAGTTGAGGTGAAAACAGTCTGTGGAGATGGAGGAGCCCTCTGCTTTTTCAGGCCAAGCCAACAGCCCCAGGTCCTTTCCAGTGCAGGAGTGGAAACAACCACCCTCTGTGTCCGCTGTGCCAGTAGTGCTGGATTTAAGATGGCCAGCGTTGGAGGAGTCACGGGCAGCCTCCGGCCTAGTCTTCCGTCGATGGAGTACCTCCTTGCAGAGTACCTGTAGATCTCGCTCCTCCGTGGTCTTCAAGTTTCTCGAGTATAAAAACACAGACAGAAACGCAAACGACGGTCAGTGAGACAGAACTGCACAGTAACACAGGAGCAGAGAGCACAAGGATCTCAACAACTGGCTCAAATAAAGAAGACAAGCTAATATTAAAGACTATAAAGTAGGGACTCTGTTCGTGTTGAATCAGAGTTTTAAAAACAGAATCACAATGAAATAAAAAAATATATAGAAAAAGTGTAGGATAAGATTACTGCGTTTATATGTCAATGCTTTTAGCCATTCAATATGATCACAGGTAGACATGGGACATTGAGCATAGTAAGGCCTATCAGCTGTTTTGCTTGCTGATGATTTTAAGGCAATGCTTTGGACATGCTTTTGGACGACAAGCAAAATCGTCGACAAGACGACAAAGCTCAAAAAAAAAAAAAAAAAAAAAAAAAAAAAAAGCGGCACCAAGTTCCCAAAAAAAGAAAAAGAGTAAAGAGTACAATAGGCTTTATTACCTGAACGTGGTCAATGACCACAGTGGTGATGGTTGCAGTGTTACAATATTCAAACAGCATGAAATCCTTGTTCACTGTAATTATGATGTTTAACATTATGCAGTAGACAGCATGAAGATCAAGGGTAAGATTGATAAACTGAACTGTGAAGTCTGCAGACAAGAGAAATCTGCTCAGAGTAGAAACAGAACCTGATGCACAAGCAAAATCAGTACTTGAACTAGAACATACTGACCAAGCTGATCCTATAGATCCAGTAAAGGGGGGGGGGGGGGGGGGGGGGGGCTGAAGCATGGAGCACTGGGCATTAGAAATATGACAGCGTTCTGGGTGAATGATGAATAAGTGAGGAAGAATTGAGGACAGGCTGACAAATAAAGACTCTGAAATAAACAGAATACATGCACAATATTAAATAAAAGTTCAGAAAGGCTCCAGGTCTATATCATAGTGCTACTAAATGAGTTCATTCAAAGAGAGATGTGTATACTCTCAACAGGCAGGAGAAACAAAGCTAATAAGTACCACTCAAAGTTTATATCAAGACACCAGCTTTAACCTGCCTCTGACCGTTTACACTGGTTAAACTATGGGGTTTTAGCGCCCCCACAAGGACGAAAAGAGGAATAGCAATAGCCTCTGAGCAGTAGTTCAAAAAACACCAGGACGTTGACTAAGAACACAAATTTAGCACATATCCACAGAATTACACCATCCATACTAACCTGAAACAGCTCAGTAGCGTGAAACATGAAGAAATAACAGCAAACCATGAATATTCAGTAATACATAGGTAAATACTGAAGCTACACTGCTAAGGAGATAGCTAGCATAGAAACAGAACTAAACCATTCCCAAACTAAATGAACAGCAGCTTACACACAGGGAGCAGAGAGCACAAGGATCACAACAACTGGCTCAGATAAAGAAGACAAAGCTAATCTTAAAGACTATAAAGTAGGGATGATCGCTTGCCGTTCTGTGTTGAATCATGCGTCAAGCTTTTAAAGCAGGACTGCATCGAAACAGCATTGTTGCTTTACTAAAACCACCACAGGTCAAGGAGCATCAGTTCCCCGGCCGTCCTGTATAATGTACTTAAATAAAATTTATAAATAAAGAAAATGTGTGAATTTGGTGGACTTTCATTTAAAAAGATTTATTTTTTGCATTGAAGGTCAGGTGTTGTTTCCAAACCGACAAAAGAGAATAAAACTTGACATAATCCTCCTCCGTATTCAAGGGTTTTTAACTGGAGACGATGTGAAATTACCTCTAATAAAACACTGAAGTATTTCTGTGTTCAACAGATGTTCAGTCTACATGCATATGCAATATTGTTTAGAGAACAAAGCAGTTACATACATGAAATACATGCAATTAAATGTAGATAAACATTAATGAACAGAAGAAACACAGGCAGACATCACTGTATGGAGCTCCTGTTTCAGTTTGGACAAAGCTTATGAACACAAGCGAATCAGGCAATGGAGGTGTAGTATTTGTAAAACAGGTGGTGCAGTAGAGCTGAGATGCTGTGAAGGGGGGGGGGTTGCTAAGGGGATTATAATTATTACTTCTAATGTCAACAAATAATAATAATAAGCAAAATAACATACTTGCACAAGTACTTTGCTCAATTCCCACTGAATTTGTTTTCCTGCGGTCGTGAGTGTGTAAATGCTCTGCAGTAACGGCTGAAAAGTTGGAGAGCGGATGGCTATTACTGCTTGGGGTAATATACATGAATCAGAAACAGTTTCATCATCATCATCATCTTTAACAACTTTTAGAAAGAATTAAATCCTTAGTAATATAATTCTTCTTTGCTGCTGCCACAGATGCAACAGATCATGTTATGGGCTGCAATAAAATGATCATGTGACCAAAACAAAGGTTCACATGGGGAACCTCTTAACTTTACAACCCTCTTCTGGACACTGGATCTATAGGACCAGCTAGGACGGTATGTAGATACACTCTGGCGTTTACTGAGGATTACTCGGGTGTAGTCTGTGTACTTCCTAAAAACTAAGGATGAAACCATAAAAAGCTACTGAGAGATAGTACACACTATTCAAAGAGAGATAGGAAAGCACCTCAGTACTCAGCTGATTCAGATACTGGAGATCAAACACTGACCAACACTGACTACTGCTACAGGGTCTGTAATGAACCACAGAGCTTTAAAGAGATTCAACAAAATCAACACTCTGGGTTGAGGCTATGAAAGAGGAGAGGACTTCTCTCATTGAAAATGACACATTTACTCTGACCCCTCTCCCAAATGCTGAACATGCAGTGAGGGGAAGGTGGGCCTATGATTAAAAACTGTAGATGGACCAGAAAAGTAATCTAGATAAAAATGGCTTTACACACCGAAATCAGGCGGCAGCAGAAACACAATCCTAGCATATCGTTAAGAGTAGTAGTATTGAATGATGGTGTTGTAGCAAGAGAATTTCTATCAATTCTGAGAAGATTACAAACCATGCGAGGGACAGAGACTCTCAATACTGCAGAGTTTGTCTGAGATACTATGAGGGACACTGATATATTACTTCTTAAAACAAGCAGAGAAATGACAGAATAAATGATTATAAAATCATTTAAATCCAGTAAATCATGTAAATCACTTACCTGCCAACTATCCGACGCATCTGTCCAGCAGCCAGCAGTGGAGCTCTGAAGTGGAAAGTGATGTTTATTTATATAGCCCCTTTCACAACAAATGTCACAAAGTAGTGAGTAGAATGTGAGTAGTGAGTAGGTGCTGGACATATGCTCAGTGTTAATGTTAAAGTCCATGCTGATGAAGTATGTGCATGTATAACAATGGAGTGTGGTATGAGTGGATCACTGCAGAACTCCGAGCAGAACCGTAACACAGGAGGGCAGTGGCGAGCCAGGCTGAGTGAACATCAGGGCACAGCAGGAGGAACAGGGCACCTCAGCACATGTAAAAGACAGAGAGAACAAAAAGGAAGGAAAGAAAAGAAAGAAAGAAAGAGAGTTAGGCGACATGTGTGAAAAGGCCTGTTTCCAAAACATGGATGAATGGACACCTCCAGACTGGACGGCAGGGCATCTTAGTACATGTAAAAGGGAGAGAGAGAGAGAAAGGGGTTAGGATGGTTGTGTTGGAAATCTTTCACTAACCTGACTGAGAAGGGCCCGTCAGTCCTGGCCTGGCACCTTCTTGATGTTCCTGGAGAAAACAACAGACCCCAGGTGGCTGGGGTGAAGCTCATTTCCCCGCTCCTGAAAGCTCGAGACACGATTCAGCATGGAACGTTAACAAAAGCCACCATCTGTCTGTTTCTGAAAACAACGTATACATAGAATATTGAAACACCTGAAAAGATTCCCCCACAATATTGCAGCGTCGACGTACAAGACAAGAAAACCAGATTCACCATCTGACATTTTTTTTCTGACTGACGGAATTTGGCTTCCCCCTGTACCCCAGCTGTGCAGTGAACACACACACACACACACACACACACACGGTTGGAGCAGCTCAAAAGCTCAAGCTTGTGGCAGTTTGTCGAGCCCTGGTATCAAACCCACAACGCTGTCATCAATAGCCTGGACCTCTAACTGCTGAGCCACCACTGCCCCTATGGCCACCACTGCCCTTATAGCTGCTTATCGTTACCAGATTTTCACTATTATTGGGCTTCGAACATCAGGGAGGTTCCTGCCATTCTGTTCCTTACGTGTTGCTCTGTTCAAAACTACCCATACCAGAATCTTTGTCTAGCTGTTCACTAAACCAGACTGTGAAACAGACCCTGAAAATCTGGCTGCAGTTTGAAGAGTCTTTTCACTAAATGAATTATCTATATACAGCCTGATGATGAAAACCTTCTTTGGACACTTGTATGTGTTTTTATAACTTTTATAAAATTACCTGAATTTTTTTAAATTTAAGATCATAAATGCAAAAAATTCAGCTTCCAGGGGTCTCTGTGTGAACAGATTTCATGACCCCCACCAATGTAATAAACAGACCTAAGCCCTTAATTTAGATTCACAGAGAGTGAACTGAAGTTGGTCACTTTAGACGGGCCTGGACATGTACTGGCTTAAGCAGGTTGGAGGTTTGGAGTCTGACTGTTTGAGGCTGTGGACAGGTGTCTTCTATACAGATAACGATGTCCAACAGGTGCCATTAATACAGGTAACGAGTGGAGGACAGAAGAGCTTCTTAAAGAAGTTACAGGTCTGTAAGAGCCAGAAATCCTGCTTGTTTGTGGGTGACCAAATACTTATTTTCCATCATAATTTACAAATAAATTATTTAAAAATCCTACAATGTGATTTCCTGTATTTCTCATTTTGTCTCTCACAGTTGACATGTACCTATGATGAAAATTACAGACCTAGTAGAACTTGCACAATCAGTGGCTGACTAGATACTTTTTTGCCCCACTCAATGCGAAGCTGCTTGTACTCAGAAAGATGGAAGAATTTATATCAATTTTAATAAGATTTTTAAAGCAGATTTTTCAATGTTTCAATTACAAACCATGCGGGAGTGACACTGATGTATTACTTTTTAATACAAGCAGAAAAGTGACAATAAATGGGTGGAATCAAGTAAATCATGTAAATCACTTACCTGCCAACTATGCAGTTCACTAACCTGAGAGAGCTTAGCAGTTAGTAGAGGCAAAAATGGCTGTGGTGGTGGAGTAGCCCTCTGCTTTTCCCCAGCCATGCTGACACTTCCAGACCCTCTGGAGAGGATGAAAATCAAGGGTAAGATTGATAAACTGAACTGTGAGTAGAAACAGAACCTGATGCACGAGCAAAAGCAGTACTTGAACTAGAACAACAGTTCACAGCAAAGGATTTTCAGTCACTGATCAGTAAGAAGGCGTGAGACCTCATCACCTTGATCACAACATCCAAAAACAGCAGAGAAAAACTGGAAAACCCTATTTGATATGGAAAGGTGAATGCTAGTAGAGATCGTATTACCTAAAGAATTCTGGACATCTGCTGTAATGACCACTGTAGTCATTTGCAAGAAGGACTAAAATAGCCACTAGGCTTAAAATGATAAACCCTGCAGTATCGAGACTGTCTGTCTGTTTTCCGCATAATTTATAATTGTAACGTCAGAAAATTGGCTTTAACATCCTTGTTATATGGAGTTTAAGATACTATGAGACTCTGATTTATTACTTTTTAATACAAGCAGAGAAATGAATAATAAATGGTTATAAAGTTGAGTAAATCATGTAAATCACTTACCTGCCAACTATCCAGTTCACTGACATGACCGACCGACCGACCGACCTCAGACGGCTCGGGTGAATCTTATCTCTGTGTTAGAGGACCAGACGCAGCCAAAAGGTTTAAGTCTATTATATAGACATGGAAGAGCGAGGGAGACGGTTATGAAAATGGCGGTAGAGGACACTGGCATGAGCACTTTCAAAACTCTACCATTTGTTTCTGCAAAAGGAAAAAGACCAAACATAAAAGGCATCCTCAAGTTTTGATCGGATTATGAGAGACAGTAAAATGGATTATACAGTCATAGATGCACTAAACAGCGGTACTCACAGATGCATAAATACAACATGTAACTTCCTGACGCAGTATTAGTACTAGATCCAGCATGCTTGATGTGAACAAACGACAGTTGGATTTGACTGCATGTACAGAGTTGACTTTTGCATCAATGAAATTAACCAGCCTGGAAAAAAATGAACTGAGCAGAAAAACACAATCTTAGAAGGCCAGCAGTGGGACTACCTCTGGCATCTCGGTACACTGAAACTAGGGCAATAGATCTGCATCAACTGGAACTAGGCGTGTGGTATCTTCATCATTGACCAGTTCTCACGGTTTAGTGCAGACAGCATTCTGACCACAAAGAAGTCTCTGAAATAGTGAAACGCTGTTCATGATCGGATAAAATGTTCATGGTCCATTTCAGAAACTGTTCAGTGACAATAGAGGAGAATTCAACAATGATGAAATGACAGAAATAGAAGTAAAGACAACAGCTGCATACAGCCCATGGAGCACTGGACTTTTGGAACGGCACAACCAAACACTTACTGAGATCATTGTGAAAGTAAAGACAAGTAACAGTGGTGACTGGGATACTGCACTAGACTGGGCCCTTATGGCATAAAACACCAGGCAAAAGGTCCATGGCTACAGTCCACATCAGTTGGTGTTTGGACAGAATCCTAACCTGCCCTCTGTGTTAACTGACAAGCTTCCTGCTTTAGAGGGCACCACTTTTACTGAAGCAGAATGTCCAGAAAGAATACAGAGAGCACTGCGGAAGCACCTTCGTCACACAGATGGAAAAATGAAATGGGTGATAAAGTGTACTATAAGAGAGTGGACTGTCCAGTGGTGTTCGACATGGAGGAACCTGTATCAGGCTACATCTCCTCAGACTGAGAGAAAAGTGAACACAGAGAGGATCCATGTGAAATAAAGGATAATACAGATAATACAAAATAATTAATGTGTGATGGCATCTCAGCCCATAATACTCTATGCTTTGCCCAAGTATTCTCGGAAGAGGTGGGTCTTCAGTCTGCGTTTGAAGACAGCGAGCAACTCTGCCATTCGGACACCAAGGGGAAGTTCGCTCCACCACTTCGGCGCCAGGAAATAGCTTGCTCTTGTTGGTAGGTGGGAAGGGGGCTGAAGACGACGTCTATTTCTGAAGCGTGAGGCAGGGCTCCTTCAGGACCTCGCTGCGTCGGGCGGAGAATAGTGCCATGGGAAGCTGCCTGGTGATGTCCAGGACACTGGCACCTCGAAAACCCAAGACCGTGGTGTTACTCTTTGGGCTCCGATACTAAGTGCTTTACAGAATCTCCAACAGTGAGAACACCACCCGGAGGAGTTGTCCTTAAACCGGTAAGCAGAGGTGAAAAGCCCTCTGCTTTTCCCGGCCACACAGACACACCCAGGCCCTCTTCGGGAGTGAAGTAGAATTAAGACGACCGTGTTAGAGGGGTCACGGGCAGACTGCCTCTACAAAAGGAGCTGGATCTGCTGATCCAGCTTGACAAACTCCTTGCAGAGCTTGCTCCTCCGCGGTCGCCACGTTCCTTGAGGGTAAACACATTCAGAAACACAAACAACGGTCAGTGAGAGAGTACTGTACAGTAACACAGGGAGCAGAGAGCACAAGGATCACAGCAACTAGCTCAGATAAAGAAGACAAAGCTGATATTAAAGACTAAAGTAGGGATGGTTTAGCTTCTAAAGCAGGATCGCATTGAAACCAAAAAACTATAAATATAGGAAATGTGTAGGAAAGATACGGAACACAGAACAGACACGGTCCAGATACTGCAGGGTCTGTCTGAGATACTATGAGGGACACTGATGTATTACTTTTTAAATCAAGCAGAGTAATTACAAAATAAAGAATAATTAATTTACATGATTTACTGGATTTTATAACCTGCCCACTATCCAGTTGCCTACCCTGGGGTCCTGTCTTTTTCCGAGTGGTGTCCAGAAGTGTGTGGCAGAGCTCTTTCAGGGCCTCACTGCATCGGGCAGAGAAAAGTGGAGAATGATGGTACCGAAGCCATCTGGTGACGTCCAGCACTCCTGAAAAAAAAAGAAAAAAAAAAAAAAAAAGTTGTTACTCTTTGGTCCCGATACTTTTAAGGGTTTTACAGTAGAACCTCCAACAACGAAAATACAGTCCTGAGGAGTTGTCCTCGGTGAGGGAGCAGGTGAAGTCGAAGAACTGAACCTCGCGCCAGTTAGTTGAGGTGAAAACAGTCTGTGGAGGTGGAGGAGCCCTCTGCTTTTTTAGGCCACACCAACAGCCCCAGGTCCTTTCCAGTGCAGGAGTGGAAACCAACAACCCTCTGTGTCCGCTGTGCCAGTACAGTGAGTCCAAGAAGTATTTGATCCCTTGCTGATTTTCTTCGTTGGCCCACTAATAAAGACATGATCATTCTATACTTTTAATGGTAGATGTATTCTTACATGGAGAGACAGAATATTAAAAAGAAAATCCAGAAAATAAATCTAAGGAATATATATTAATTGATTTGTATTTCATGGAGTGAAATAAGTATTTGATCCCTTAGTATTCATTAGCAGTTCTGGCTTTTACAGACCAGTTAGACACTCCCAATCAACTTGTTACCTGACCTGAAGCCACCTGTTCTCACTAATCACTTGTGTGAAAAACACCTGTCCACAGAATCAGACAGATCACACAGATTTCAAGTCTCCAACATGGGTAAAACCAAAGAGCTGTCACAGGACCTCAGAGTCAGAATTGTTGACCTTCACAAAGCTGGAATGGGCTACAAAAAGATTAGTAAGGTGTTGGATGTGAAAGTAACAACTATTGGTGCAATTATCAGAAAGTTTAAAGAGTATAACATGACAATCAACAGACCTCGGCCCGGTGCTCCAAAGAAGATTTCGCCTCGTGGGGTGGCAATGATGCTGAGAACAGTCAGAAATCGTCCTGCAACCACTCGGCAGGAGTTAGCAAATGACCTGAAGGCAGCTGGGACCACAGTTTGCAAGGAAACAATTGGCAACACTTTGCGCAACAATGGATTCACATCCTGCAGTGCCCGAAAGGTACCCCTGCTGAAGAGAGCACATGTGGAGGCGCGCCTCAAGTATGCCAATGATCATTTGAAAGATGAACCAAGTTATTGGGAGAAGGTTTTGTGGTCAGACGAGACCAAAATTGAACTTTTTGGCCTCAACTCCACCCGCCATGTGTGGAGGAAGAAAAATGCTGCCTATGACCCCAAGAACACTGTGCCCACCGTCAAGCATGGAGGTGGAAGCATAATGTTTTGGGGGTGTTTCTCTGCCAAGGGTACAGGGCTACTTCACCGCATCACTGGGAAGATGGATGGAGCCATGTACCGCACAATCCTGAGGGACAACCTCCTCCCCTCTGCCAGGGATCTGAAAATGGGCCGTGGTTGGGTCTTCCAACATGATAACGACCCTAAACATACAGCAAAGGCAACAAAGGATTGGCTCAAGAAAAATCACATTAAGGTCATGGAGTGGCCCAGCCAGTCGCCAGACCTCAATCCGATCGAAAATCTATGGAGGGAGCTGAAGGTCAGAGTTGCCAAGCGACAGCCCACCAACCTTCATGATTTAGAGAGGATCTGCAAAGAAGAGTGGGCCAAAATTCCCCCTGGTGTGTGTGCTAAACTTGTGGTTAACAACAACAAACGTCTCACCGCTGTGCTTGCAAACAAAGGCTTTGCCACTAAGTATTGAGTGTGTTTGGCAAGAGGGATATACTTATTTTCCTCATTGAAATACAAATTAATTAAAATATATTCTTTAAAATTATATTCTGGATTTTTGTCTTGATATTCTGTCTCTCCATGTTAGAATATATCTACCATTAAAAGTGCAGAAGGATAGTTTCTTTATTAGTGGGCAAACAAAGAAAATCAGCAAGGGATCAAATACTTCTTGGACTCACTGTAGTGCTGGATTTAAGATGGCCAGCGTTGGAGGAGTCACGGGCAGCCTCCGGCCTAGTCTTCCATCGATGGAGTACCTCCTTGCAGAGTACCTGTAGATCTCGCTCCTCCATGGTCTTCAAGTTTCTCGAGTATAAAAACAGACAGAAACGCAAACGATGGTCAGTGAGAGAGAACTGCACAGTAACACAGCAGCAGAGAGCACAAGGATCTCAACAACTGGCTCAGATAAAGAAGACAAGCTAATATTAAAGACTATAAAGTAGGGACTCAACTGTTCGTGTTGAATCAGAGTTTTAAAAACAGAATCACATCGAAATAAAAAAATATATAGAAAAAGTGTAGGATAGGATTACTGCGTTTACAGGTCAATGCTTTTAGCCATTCAACATTGCCACAGGTAGACATGAGACATTGAGCATAGTAAGGACTATCAGCTGTTTTGCTTGCACCACTTTAACCAGAGATGCTCCCTTTATTGACCCAATATCATTCATTCTGAGACCAGAAATGTTTTGGAAATTTGTCAACAAAAATCATTAGTCTCAGTTTCGTCATTCTCACTTGGCAGCTCAGATCTTGACCGTGTAACAGAAGTATCACCAATTATTTGTAACCTCAATATATTTATACTGGTTATACTGATCTCCCACAATTAAAACAAGCACATTCTCTCCTGAGTTTGTAACACAGTCTCCTGTATTAATTTCACGTGTATAGTCTAAACTCTTTGGGTATTAAACTCTGCTCCCTTGTTTTAGAACCATAATAATAATAATAATAATAATAATAATAATCATCAATTCCAAAATGTTGCTTTAAAATCTTTGAATTTAAAGCATAATAAAATAAACTAGGATCCCTTTACAAATTTCTCTTGAAATGTCTGAAGTGTACCTATGATGAAAATTACAGACCTCTCATCTTTCTAATTAGGAGAAGTTGCACAATCAGTGGCTGAGTAAATACTTGTTTGCCCCACTGTATATTTAACAGCCCAAACTCAATGCGAAACTGCTTGTACTCGGAAAGATGGTAAAATTTATATGAATAAGATTTTTTAAAGTAGATTTTCCGACGTTACAATTACAAACCATAAGAGTCTCAATACTGCAGGAATTGTCTGATATACTAGGAGTCACACTGATGCATTACTTTTAAATACAAGCAGAAAAGTGACAGAATAAATGGGTGGAAACATGTAAATCACTTACCTGCAAACTATGCAGTTCACTAACCTGACAGTGTGACTGGGAAGGGTCAGTCAGTCCTGGCACCTTCTTGACGTTCCCGGAAAGAACGATGGACCGCAGGCGGCTCAGGTGAAACTCATCTCCTCCTGATGCAGCGTGGCGTCCGGTCCTCTAACGCAGAGAATAGTGGAGAACGATGGTGCCAAAGTCACCTGGCGATGTCCAGGACACAGACACCTGGAAAACAGGAGACCGTGGCATTACTGTTTAGAGTCAATTCTGTAAAGGGTTTTACAGAAGAGTCTCCAATAGTGAGAACACCCTGAGGAGAGAGCACAAGGATCACAACAAGACGACAAAGCTCATAAAAAAAAAAATAATAAAAAAAAAAAAGTGGCACCAAGTTCCCAAAAAAAGAAAAAGAGTAAAGAGTACAATAGGCTTTATTACCTGAATGTGGTTAATGATCACAGTGGTGATGGTTGCAGTGTGTTACAATATTCAAACAGCATGAAATCCTTGTTTACTGTAATTATGATGTGTCACATTATGCAGTAGACAGCATGAAGATCAAGGGTAAGATTGATAAAATGAACTGTGAAGTCTGCAGACAAGAGAAATCTGCTCAGAGTAGAAACAGAACCTGATGCACGAGCAAAAGCAGTACTTGAACTAGAACATATTGACCAAGCTGATCCTATAGATCCAGTAAAGGGGGGGGGGGGTAGCAATAGCCTCTGAGCAGTAATTCAATAAACACCAGGACGTTGACTAATAACACAATTTAGCACATATCCACAGAATTACACCATCCATACTAACCTAAAACAGCTCAGTAGCGTGAAACATGAAGAAATAACAGAAACCATGAATATTCAGTAATACATAGGTAAATACTGAAGCTACACTGCTAAGGAGATAGCTAGCATAGCAACAGAACTAAGCCATTCCCAAACTAAATGAACAGCAGCTTACACACAGGGAGCAGAGAGCACAAGGATCGCAACAACTGGCTCAGATAAAGAAGACAAAGCTAATCTTAAAGACTATAAAGTAGGGCTGATCGCTTGCCGTTCTGTGTTGAATCATGCGTCAAGCTTTTAAAGCAGGACTGCATCGAAACAGTCGCTCAAAACGAAGCATTGTTGCTTTACTGAAACAACCACAGGTCAAGGCGCATCAGTTCCCTGGCCGTCCTGTATAATGTACTTAAATAAAATTTATAAATAAAGAAAATGTGTGAATTTGGTCGACTTTCATTTAAAAAGATTTATTTTTTGCATTGAAGGTCAGGTGTTGTTTCCAAACCGACAAAAGAGAATAAAATTTGACAATCCTCCTCCGTATTCAAGGGTTTTTAACTGGAGACGATGTGAAATTACCTCTAATAAAACATTGAAGTATTTCTGTGTTCAACAGATGTTCAGTCTACATGCATATGCAATATTGTTTACGAAAAGAACAAAGCAGTTACATACATGAAATACATGCAATTAAATGTAGATAAACATTAATGAACAGAAGAAACACAGACAGACATCACTGTATGGAGCTCCTGTTTCAGTTTGGACAAAGCTTATGAACACAAGCGAATCAGGCAATGGAGGTGTAGTGTTTGTAAAACAGGTGGCGCAGTAGAGCTGAGATGCTGTGAAAGGGGGGGGTTGCTAGGGGGATTATAATTATTACTCCTAATGTCAGCAAATAATAATAATAAGCAAAATAACATACTTGCACAAATACTTTGCTCGATTCCCACTGAATTTATTTTCCTGCGGTCGTGAGTGTGTAAATGCTCTGCAGTAACGGCTGAAAAGTTGGAGAGCGGCTGGCTATTACTGCTTACTGGGTAATATACATGAATCAGAAACAGTTATCATCATCATCATCATCATCTTTAACAACTTTTAGAAATAATTAAATCCTTAGTAATATAATTCTTCTTTGCTGTTGCCACAGATGCAACAGATCATGTTATGGGCTGCAATAAAATGATCATGAGACCAAACAAAGGTTCACATGGGGGACCTCTTAACTTTACCCTCTTCTGGACACTGGATCTATAGGACCAGCAAGGACGGTATGTAGATACACTCTGGCGTTTACTGAGGATTACTCGGGTGTAGTCCGTGTACTTCCTAAAAACTAAGAATGAAACCATAAAAAGCTACTGAGAGATAGTACACACTATCCAAAGAGAGATAGGAAAGCGCCTCAGTACTCTGATTCAGCTGATTCAGCTGATTCAGATACTGGAGATCAGACACTGACCAACACTGACTACTGCTACAGGGTCTGTAATGAACCACAGAGCTTTAAAGAGATTCAACAAAATCAACACTCTGGGTTGACACTATGAAAGAGGAGAGGACTTTACTCTGACCCCTCTCCCAGAAGCTGAACATGCAGTGAGGGGAAGATGGGCCTATGATTAAAAACTGTAGATGGACCAGAAACGTAATCTAGATGAAAATGGCTTTATGCACCGAAATCAGGCAGCAGCAGAAACACAATCCCAGCATATCGTTAAGAGTAGTAGTATTGAATGATGGTGTTGTAGCAAGAGAATTTCTATCAATTCTGAGAAGATTACAAACCATGCGAGGGACAGAGACTCTCGATACTGCAGGGTTTGTCTGAGATACTATGAGGGACACTGATATATTACTTCTTAAAACAAGCAGAGAAATGACAGAATAAATGATTATAAAATCATGTAAATCACTTACCTGCCAACTATCCGACGCATCTGTCCAGCAGCCAGCAGTGGAGCTCTGAAGTGGAAAGTGATGTTTATTTATATAGCCCCTTTCACAACAAATGTCACAAAGTAGTGAGTAGAATGTGAGTAGTGAGTAGGTGCTGGACATATGCCCAGTGTTAATGTTAAAGTCCATGCTGATGAAGTATGTGTATGTATAACAATGGAGTGTGGTATGAGTGGATCACTGCAGAACTCCGAGCAGAACCGTAACACAGGAGGGCAGTGGCGAGCCAGGCTGAGCGAACATCAGGGCACAGCAGGAGGAACAGGGCACCTCAGCACATGTAAAAGACAGAGAGAACAAAAAGGACGGAAAGAAAAGAAAGAAAAAAAAGAGGGTTAGGCAACATGTGTGAAAAGGCCTGATTCCAAAACATGGATGAATGGACACCTCCAGACTGGACGGCAGGGCATCATAGTACATGTAAAAGGGAGAGAGAGAGGGGGAGAGAGAGAGAGAGAGAGAGAGAGAGAGAGAGAGAGTGAGTGAGAGAGAGAGTGAGTGAGAGAGTGAGAGAGTGAGTGAGAGAGTGAGTGAGAGAGTGAGAGAGAGAGAGAGAGAGAGAGAGAGAGAGAGAGAGAGAGAGAGAGAGAGTGAGAGAGAGAGAGAGAGAGAGAGAGAGAGAGAGAGAGAGAGAGAGAGAGAGAGAACGGGGTTAGGATGGTTGTGTTGGAACTCTTTCACTAACCTGACTGAGAAGGGCCCGTCAGTCCTGGCCTGGCACCTTCTTGATGTTCCTGGAGAAAACGACAGACCCCAGGTGGCTGGGGTGAAGCTCATTTCCCCGCTCCCGAAAGCTTGAGACACAATTCAGCATGAAACGTTACCACCATCTGTCTGTTTCTGAAAACAACGTATACATTGCAATATTGTGGGGGAATCTTTTCAGGTGTTTCAATATTCTGAGTCGACGTACAAGACAAGAAAACCAGATTCACCATCTGACATTTTTTCTGACTTATGGAATTTGGCTTCCCCCTGTACCCCTGAAAAAAAAACACACACACACACACACACACACACACACACACACACACACACACACACACACAGTTGGAGCAGCTCAAAAGCTTAAGCTTGTGGCAGTTTGCTGAGCCCTGGTATCAAACCCACAACGCGGTCATCAATAGCCTGGACCTCTAACTGCTAAGCCACCACTGCCCCTATGGCCACCACTGCCCCCTACAGCTGCTTATCGTTACGAGATTTTCACTATTATTGGGCTTCGAACATCAGGGAGGTTCCTGCCATTCTGTTCCTTACGTGTTGCTCTGTTCAAAACTACCCATACCAGAATCTTTGTCTAGCTGTTCACTAAACCAGACCCTGAAAATCTGGCTGCAGTTTGAAGAGTCTTTTCACTAAGTGAATTATCTATATACAGCCTGATGAACAACCTTCTTTGGACACTTGTATGTGTTTTTATAACTATAATTTTTAGAAATTTAAGATCATAAATGCAAAACATTCAGCTTCCAGGGGTCTCTGGGTGAACAGATTTTATGACCCCCACCAATGTAATAAACAGACCTAAGCCCTTAATTTAGTTTCACAGAGAGTGAACTAAAGTTGGTCACTTTAGACGGGCCTGGACATGTACTGGCTTTAGCAGGTTGGAGGTTTGGAGTCTGACTGTTTGAGGCTGTGGACGGGTGTCTTTTATACAGATAACGATGTCCAACAGGTGCCATTAATACAGGTAACGAGTGAAGGACAGAAGAGCTTCTTAAAGCTACAGGTCTGTGAGAGCCAGAAATCCTGCTTGTTTGTGGGTGACCAAATACTTATTTTCCACCATAATTTACAAATAAATTCTTTAAAAATTCTACAATGTGATTTCCTGTATTTTCTTTTCCTCATTTTGTCACTCATAGTGGAAGTGTACCTATGATTAAAATTACAGACCTACAGATCTCATCTTTCTAAGTAGAACTTGCACAACCAGTGGCTGGATGACTACTTTTTTTGACCCCCTGTATATATTACATATATGTGCCCCGTTGTGTGTGTGTGTGTGTGTGTGTGTGTGTGTGTGTGTACATATAAATATATAAGCCCAAATTCAATACGAAAGTGCTTGTACTCGGAAAGTACTATATATGGAATAGAAGTTTGGAATTTATATTTTTAAAAAATGGAATTTATATAAATTCTAATAAGATTTTTAAAGCAGATTTTTTTCGACGTTACAATTACAAACCAGGACACCACTAACCTGTGGTGTGCTTGTAACAACGTCGCCTTATGTATTACTTTCACCTGTAGTCTGAACTCAGCTCCCTTGTCTTAGAACCTTAGAAATCTCCAATTTGAAAAACCCTGAAAAATAACATTGATTTCCAAAACCTTGCTTTTACCTCTTTGAATTTTCTAAAAAATACATTTGGATCCCTTTACAAAATTCACAAGGTTGAACAGTACTGAGAATTAAATATCCTAAAATTAAATTAGCTAAATACATTTGAAAGATTCTCTGGTTTAAACAACCCTGAGAATCTAAATATTATAAGACACCATCTTAGAATCTTCCAATTTTAAACAAATCTGGACACCAAGAAATTCCCAGTTTAGACAACTGTGAGACTCAAATGATCTTAAGGCAATGCTTTGGACATCTTCATCCTTTGAGTCCGGATCGCTGCAAAAACTCAATGATCTAAAACAAATTTAAAAAAGAAAATATCAAAAGGGATATGGGTTAAAGTAACCTGAAGGTCTAAGAATAAGGCGTCCCATCTCCTCCTGTTTATTCTAAATTCGCAAGGCAAGCGGTCTAATTAATTTACTTACAGGTCACCTCGGGTACAGAGTCTCGGAGTCAGAGTGCCTGAATTGACTCAGAATCACTCATTGGAATGACGGCAACCGCCTCTGTCTGTTTCTGATCCTGTCTCTGAAAACTCTGGACCCAGAGGAATATTGGGATCTAAGTGGAACCTCCAAAACTGTGGTAGTGGGATTTGCTTCTCCACGCTTGAAGAATCAACTCGATCAATTTGGCTTCCCCCTGTAACCCAGCTGGGCAGTGAGACACCACCACCCCCCACCGCCCCCCCCATGAACAGTGAGCACACGTGCCTGGAGCGATGGGCAGCCATTGCTGCGGCGCCCACAAAAGCCCTGGTATCGAACCCACAACACTCAATAGCCTGGAGCTTTAACCGCTGAGCCACCACTGCCCCCTACAGCCACCACTGTCCCCTACAGCTGCTTATTGTTACCAGATTGTCGCTATTATTGGGCTTCGAACATCAGGGCTGTTCCTGCATGTTACGTGTTGCTCTGTTCAAAACTACCAATACCAGAATCTTTGTCTAGCTGTTCACTAAACCAGACTGTAAAACAGTCCCTGAAAATCTGGCTGCAGTTTGAACAGTCTTTTCACCAAGTGAATTATCTATATACAGCTTGATGATGAACAACAACATTCCCTCCCTCTACCATTAATGAGGCCTTTTCATCTAGGGGAGAAAAAGGAGTAAATGTCTTAAATCTGTTTATTGATAAAAGGTTTGCATCTTTTGAACTTCAAACTGAATTTAATCTTCAAGCTCATTTTTTCAGGTATTTGCATAGTGCATTCCTTACACTGGACTAAGACCAGGCTGGCAGAATTTGTTTAAAACATGAATCTAATGTGCAAAAGATATCAAACAGAACCAACACAGGAACATGTTGGTTTTGTCCAAAAATGTCTGACTTTTGGAATTATGTTTTATGAGTCTTCAAACAGCCGATCCAGCCTTTCCCTACAACAGCAATATTCGGGGACTCCTCAAGGGCTTTATTTGGGGATATCTTGTTCTAAAAGTGCTGGCCAAGACTGCTTAGATTACTTAAAGGGAAACAGAAAAACTCTCCTACCTAAAACTGGGTGCAGTGGTAATACTACTGATTAATACTAACTTTCATAACTTCACTGACAATGACTGCTTTAGGGGCTAGAGATCATATATTTAACCGCCCAAATTCAAGGGTAGAAGGGGCAGAACTGCTTGTACTTGGAAAGATGGAAGAATTGATATAAAATCTAATAAGAATTTTAAAGCAGATTACAGACCACAGTCTCAATTCTGCAGAATTTGTCTGACATACTATGAGACTGATGTATTACAAGCAGAAAACTGACTGAATAAATGAGTGGAATCAAGTAAATCACGTAAATCACTTACCTGCCAACTATGCAGTTGACTAACTTGACACAGCGTGACTGAAGAGCCAGTCAGTCCTGGTCTGGCACCTTCTTGATGTATCCGGAGAAGAAGATGGACCCCAGGCGCTCAGGTGAAGCACAAGGCTACGTTGCATCACGCAGAGAAAAGTGGAGATTGATGGTGCCAAAGCCACCTGGAAAACAGGAGACCATGGTGTTACTCTTTAGGGTCGATACTTTTAAGGGTTTTACTGAAGAATCAACAGTTAGAACACTGCCCCGAGGAGCTGTCCTCTGTGCCGGAGCAGGTGGACCTTGAACCGCTTAGCAGAGATAAACGGCCGTGGTGGTGGACTCCTCTGCTTTTCCCAGCCACGCTGACACTTCCGTGCCCTCTCCGGTGCGGGAGAGGAGACGACGACCTTCTAAGTCTGCCACGTCGGTACTGTTGGAATTAGGACGGTCGCGTTGGATGGGTCATGGGCAGCCTCCAGCCTCATCTTCCATCTGTGGAGTTTGGACTGCTTCTACAACTGCAGCTGGATCTGCCATACAAGCTTGACGACCTCCTGGAGAGCGCATTCCTCCGTGGTCGCCTCAGAGTAAACACCGGGAGCAGAGAGCACAAGAATCACAACAACTGGCTCAGTTAAAGAAGACAAAGCTAATAAAAAGGTACCCAGTTCCCCATTAAAGAGTACAATACGCGTCCTTACCTGAATGTGGTCAATGTTCACAGTAGTGATGGTTGCAGTGTGTTACAATATTCAAACAGCATGAAATCCTTGTTCACTGTAATTATGATGTTTCACATTATGCAGCAGAGAGCATGAAGATCAAGGGTAAGATTGATCAACTGAACTGTGAAGTCTGCAGACAAGAGAAATCTGCTCAGAGTAGAAACAGAACCTGATGCACGAGCAAAAGAAGCACTTGAACTAGTAAATACTGACCTAGCTGATCCAATAGGGCTGGGGGAGGACGCAGATACGACTAAAGGTTTAGCAGCGAACACTCCTGTGTGTGGGTAAAGACGGCAAAGAAACACTGATTGGTGACTGGTGATGTTCTAGATACTGTATTATTGAAGGAGACTGGGTTGACATTGAGGCTGAAGCATGGAGCACTGGGCATTAGAAATATGACAGCGTTCTGGGTTAATGATGAATAAGTGAGGAAGAATTGAGGACAGACTGACGAATAAAGACTCTGAAATAAACAGAATATATGCACAATATTAAATAAAAGTTCAGAAAGGTTATTTGTGATGCTGTTGCATATTTATTGACCTACTTATGAGTGTGTTGGCTACAGGATCTATAAATAAAGGCTCTATATAACCTGACATTGTGGTGAGATGTTTATCATAAAATCGGTTCACATTGGGGCCCCTTTTATATTTATGTCCCCCACAAACAAAATACACCACTGATTCAGTTTCACAGAGACTGAGTTAAATAAGGTGGTTAGCAGTCATTACTTCATTGAAAATGACTGCTTTAGGGGCTAGAGATCGTCTGGGGTAAGAATGTAAGCTGTGCACATATAACACAGAGAGACGCACACTTTTCTCTATTGTCTATAAGTATAAGAACACCTCTTCCTCAGTGTCAAATACAAATACAAAGCAAATAGGACCCAATACAACAGGATGCCTATGTGTAAAAATGAATATCTGTAAGGAATTTCAGTTCAGGCCTTTTCCAAGTACAACTGCACAGGGGAGTAAATCTGATGCAACTCATAGGTTAGCTTTTCGGTACGTAACAATTTGCCAATCTGCTTCAACCACATCCTTCTGGAAGGAATATCTGATTTTGACCAGAAAAACAGAATACACTTTTTAGCTAGATCAAATAAAATATGTAAAAGACTGATTGAGTCATCTTCCAGTGAAGGATCTACAGCATTTAAGAAATTCACTGCTCGAGACAAACTGTATGCCAGTTGTTTTTTGTACAGCCAAATAAATTTCCTTCCAGTAATCCTGTAACTTCACACACAAGTACAAAACATGTAAAACTGTACACACTTCAGCAAAGCATTTAAAACACATGTTTGAAGTATTAGGGAATACACTGTGCAGGCGGACAGGTGTAAGGAAAGATGTAATTACAAATATCCGAGACCCCAGACCTCATCATCAAACGTCAATCCTATACCCCTCTCCCAAGTTAGTTTTAATTAGTCATAACATGAGTCCATGTTGGATGAAGTAATGTAAAGGGTTGAGATTCTACTTTCTGAGCTGTTTGAGGTGAACTATCCCTCCAATTGGTTGAGCTGAAATCTAAACTTGCCACTTTTCTGACAGGACTGGGTAAAAAAAAAAAATTAAAAAAATAACGCTCAGTATTAGGGAGTCCAAAAAGTGTTTTGAGTTGTTCAAATAGGTTTAAAACTCCTGCTGTGAATAAACTAGAAAAATCCTCTATGCCCCTTAAAGTCCAATTACTAAGCCCAATGTGCCCAAACTGAGGGGGTAGATCTGGATTAAAGGTGAGTGGTGACCATAAAGAGATACAATTAGAGACTTTCATATATTTTCTAGCGTCTCTCCAAGAAAGCAACGTATTGTACACTACAAAGTTATCAGAGAGAGACGGTATTTTGTCAATTATACATAAATGGTAAACGCATAAGAGATCAAATGACCTTGCAAAGTGTCTGAGGGTGTCCCAGTTAATTGCACTGTTAACTGGAGAGTTGCAGTTGTCTTGCCAATAGACAACTGTCCTTCAGGGCCTCACTGCATCGGGCAGAGAAAAGTGGAGAATGATGGTACCGAAGCCACCTGCTGATGATCACGACTCCTGAAAAAAAGACTCAGTCGTTACTCTTTGGTCCCGATATTTTTAAGGGTTTTACAGTAGAACATCCAACAACGAAAATACAGTCCTGAGGAGTTGTCCTCGGTGAGGGAGCAGGTGAAGTCAAAGAGCTGAACCTCGCGCCAGTAAGTTGAGGTGAAAACTGGCTGTGGTGGTGGAGGAGCCCTCGGCTTTTCCAGGCCACGCCAACGACCCTAGGTCCTTTCCAGTGCCAGATTGGAAACAACAACCCTCTGTGTCCGCCGTGCCAGTAGTGCTGGATTTAAGATGGCCAGCGTTGGAGGAGTCACGGGCAGCCTCGACTTCTATCGATGGAGTTTGGACTGCTTCTACAACAGCAGCATTCAAGCTTGATGACCTCCTTGCAGAGCACCTGTAGATCTCGCTCCTCCACGTTCAAGTTTCTCGAGTATAAACACAGACAGAAACGCAAGTGACGGTCAGTGAGAGAGAACTGTACAGTAACACAGGGAGCAGAGAACACAAGGATCACAAAAACTGGCTCAGATAAAGAAGACAAAGCTAATATTAAAGACTATGAAGTAGGGACTCAACTGTTCGTGTCGAATCAGAGTTTTGAAAGCAGAATCGCAATCGAAATAAAAAAATATAGAAAAAGTGTAGGATAGGATTACTGCGTTTACAGGTCAATGCTCTTCATGATCATTCAACATGATCACAGGTAGACATAGGACATTGGGTAAAGTGGTGCAAGCAAAACAGCTGATAGGCCTTACCATGCTTACAGAGTTGCACCCTTTATTGACCCAATATCATTCATTCTGAGACCAGAAATGTTTTGGAAATTCGTCAACAAAAGTCATTAGTCTCAGTCTTGTTATTCTCACTTGGCAGCTTAGATCTTGAACGTGTAACAGAAGTATTATCAATTATTTGTATCCTCAATATATTTATACTGGTTATACTGATTTCCCACAATTAAAACAAGCACATTCTCTCCTACCTTCAATCTCGCCTGCTCCAGAGTCCCCTGTCTCAGTCCGGCAGTACATTAACTGAGCTTGTAACAATGTCTCCTGTATTAATTTCACATGTATAGTCCGAAACCATTGTGTATTAAACTCCGCTCCCTTGTTTTAGAACCATAATAATAATAATAATAATAATATCATCTCCAAAAAGTTGCTTTAAAATCGTAAAATTTTCTAAAAAATAAATTCGGATCCCTTTACAAATTTCTCTAGGTTGAACATTACTGAGAATTAAATATCCTAAAATCTATCGTCTAAATATCTAGATTCTCAGGGTTGTTTAAACCAGAGAATTTTTCAGGGATCGAAATGTATCGCAATTCAAAGTTTCCAAGAACTGTGAGACTGAAATTATCTTAAGGCAATGCTTTGGACATCTTAGTCCTTGAGTCCCGATCGCTGCAAAAAGTCAATTATCTAAAACTAATTTTATTAATTAATTATTATATTAATTAATATAAAAAAGGATCTAGGTTAAAGTAACCTGAAGGTCTAGGAATATGGCGTCCAGTCTCCTCCTGTTTATTCTAAATTCGTAAGGCAAGCGGTCTAATTAATTTACTTAGTCACCTCGGGTACAGAGTCTCGGAGTCAGTAGAGCGCCTGAATTGACTCAGAATCACTCATTGGGATGTGGGCGGCCGCCTCTGTCTGTTTCTGATCCTGTCTCTGAAAACTCTGGACCCAGAGGAATATTGGGATCTCGGTGGAACCTCCAAAACTGTGGTGGTCTAATTTACTTCTCCACGCTTAAAGAATCAACTCCAGTCAGTCAGACTTATGAACAAGGCTTCCCTCCGTAACAGCTGTGCAGAGAACACACACAGAGGACAGTGAGCACACATGGCTGGAGCAGTGGGCAGCCGTTGCTGCGGCGCTCACAAAAGAAGGTGAATGGTTTGCTCAAGAGTGGCAGTTTGCAGAGCCCGGGTATCAAACCCACAGCGCTGTCATCAATAGCCAGGAGTTCTAACCGCTGAGCCACCACTGCCCCCTACAGCAACCACTGCCCCCTACAGCTGCTTATCGTTACCAGATTGTCTCTATTATTATTGGGCTTCGAACATCAGGGCAGTTCCTGCAGGTTACGTGCTGCTCTGTTCAAAACTACCCATACCAAAATCTTTGTCTAGCTGTTCACTAAACCAGACTGTGAACCAGTCCCTGAAAATCTGGCAGTTTGAAGAGCCTTTTCACTAAATAAATGATCTATATACAGCCCGATTATGAACAACAACGTTCACTCCACAACAGCAATATTCAGGGTGACTCCTCAAGAGCTTTATCTGGGGAAATCTTGTTTAAAAGGTGATGGCTAAGACTGCTTAGATTACTTAAAGGGAAAGAGAAAAACCCTCCTACCTAAAACTGGGTGCCACGGTAACTTTAATACTACTTGGCAACCTGTCTTTGCTTAAATAGACAATATGGACTCTGATGATTAATTGGCTGGTTAGCACCCAGTGTGAAATCTATTTCACTATTTAAAATTCTGCAGTCATTTAGATTTACTCTCTTAGCCTTTGCGTTTTTTTGGACACTTGTATGTGCTTTTATAACTTCATATTCAAAAATTACCTGAGTTAATCAATGCAAAAAGACTCCAGGGGTCTCTGTGTGAACGGGTTTTATTACCCCCACCAATGTAAAACAGACCTACACCCTCGATTTAGTTTCACAGAGAGTGAACTAAGGTGGTTCACTTCAGACGGGCCTGGACATGTACTGGCTTAAGCAGTTTGGAGGTTTGGAGTCTGACTGTTTGAGGCTGTGGACAGGTGTCTTCTATACAGATAACGATGTCCAACAGCTGCCATTAATACAGGTAACGAGTGGAGGACAGAAGAGCTTCTTAAAGTTACATGTCTGCGAGAGCCAGAGATCTTGCTTGTTTGTGGGTGACAAAATACTTATTTTCCATCATAATTTACAAATAAATTCTTTAAATGTGATTTCCTGTATTTCTCATTTTGTCTCTCATAGTTGACGTGTACCTATAATGAAAATTACAGACCTAGTAGGAGAACAGGCACCATCAATGGCTGACTAAATGGCCTGGCACCTTCTTGATGTTCCTGGAGAGAACAATGGACCCCAGGCGGCTCAGGTGAAGCTCCTCTCTGTGGTAAAGGACCAGACGCATCTGAAAGCTCTCCCAGTTCTCTATGAATTCAGCGCAGACGGACCTGTCCCAGCAGTGGAGCGATAAGAGCTGGGGAAATGGCTCGCTCGCTCACTCGATGGTAAGTGGGCAGGGGGCCGAAGACGTTGATCCTCATGTCTGGCTTTTTCCGAACAGTGTCCAGAAGCGTACGGCAGTGCTTCTTCAGGGCCACGCTGCATCAGGAAGAGAATCGTGGAGAACGATGGTGCCAAAGCCACCTGGCAATGTCCAGGACACGGGCACCTGGAAAACAGGAGACCGTGACATTACTCTTTTAGGGTTGATACTTTTAAGGGTTTTACAGAAGAATCTCCAACAGTGAGAACACCGCCCTGAGGAGTTGTCCTCGGTGCCTGAGCAGGTAAAGAGAAGAGGTCCTCGAACCACTTAGCAGAGGTGAAAAATGGCTGTGGTGGTGGTGGAGCCCTCTGCTTTTCCCAGCCACGCTGGCACTTCAGGTCCTCTCAGGTGCGGGAGTGGAGACGACGACCCTCTGTGTCCGCCGCGCCGATAGAGCTGGAATTAAGACGGTGGCGTTGGAGAAGTCACGGGCAGCCTCCAGTCTCGTCTTCCATCGATGGAGTTCCCTCTACAACAGCAGCTCGATCTGCCGCAATAGCTTGACCTCCTGAAGAGCGCGTTCTTCAGTGGTCACCTCTGAGTAAACACAGAAATGCAAGCGGCAGTCAGTGACACTGTACTGTACAGTAACACAGGGAGCAGAGAGCACAAGGATCACAACAACTGGCTCAGATAAAGACGACAAAGCCACAAAAATGGTACCAAGTTCACCATTAAAGAGTACAATAGGCTTTATTACCTGAATGTGGTCAATGATCACAGTGGTGATGGTTGCAGTGTGTTACAATATTCAAACAGCATGAAATCCTTGTTCACTGTAATTATGAAGTTTCACATTATGCAGTAGAGAGCATGAAGTTCAAGGGTAAGATTGATCAACTGAACTGAAGTCTGCAGACAAGAGAAATCTGCTCAGAGTAGAAACAGAACCTGAAGCACAAGCAAAAGCAGTACTAGTATATACTGACCGAGCTGGTCCAATAGATCCAATGATATCGTGAAAAGTTTGGCAACAAACACTCCTGTATGTAGGTCAAGACGCCAGACACAGAGACTAGTGATATTCTAGATACTGTTGTACTGAAGGAGACTGGGTTGACATTGAGGCTGAAGCATGGAGCACTGGGCATTAGAAATATGACAGTGTTATGAGTGAATGATTAATAAGTGAGGAAGAATTGAGGACAGGCTGATGAATAAAGACTCTGAAATAAACAGAATATATGCACAATATTAAATAAAAGTTCAGAAAGGCTCCAGGTCTATATCATAGTGCTACTAAATGAGTTCATTCAAAGAGAGATGTGTATACGTTCAACAGGCAGGAGAAACAAAGCTAATAATTACCTCTCAAAGCTTAGATCAAGACACCAGCTTTAACCTGCCTCTGACCGTTTTCACTGGTTAAACTATGGGGTTTTAGCGCCCCCACAAGGACGAAAAGAGGAAAAGCAATAGCCTCTGAGCAGTAGTTCAATAAACACCAGGACGTTGACTAAGAACACAAATTTAGCACATATCCACAGAATTACACCATCCATACTAACCTAAAACAGCTCAGTAGCGTGAAACATGAAGAAATAACAGCAAACCATGAATATTCAGTAATACATAGGTAAACACTGAAGCTACACTGCTAAGGAGATAGCTAGCATAGCAACAGAACTAAACCATTCCCAAACTAAATGAACAGCAGCTTACTTTGTGTCTCAGACTCAAAATTAAAGGCACCCACAGTCACACAGCTTGAGCAGTTTATAAAGTTCAGTCTTCCAGAGGAGCTACAGAGCTCGGTCACACCGGCTTGTTTACCCTGCGCACTGCTGCAAGACCACACTGCTGCTTTACAGCGGAGGCTCCTGATTGGCTGAAACTCCACATTATATACTGACCAATGCGGCTGAAGCTTCATGAATATTAAATGAGGTCACTAATTTAAGGAGCTTTTGGACAGATCCACGGTTGGAGATCCACTCAGACATTTACTGAGGATTACTCAGATGCAGTCTGTGAACTTCCTGAAATCTAAGGGTAAAACAGTTAAAAGCTTGTCTGTAAACTGAATAAATCATTGTGTGCTCTCAAACAGCCTGGAGGAACCTGAACATGCTGCATGATTATCTAGATGTAATTGGCTTTACACAGAACCCAGCTGACCATTGAGTCTACAAACACACTGAAATCAGGAGGATAATACTGATATTCTGGGTTAATAATAATAATTTACCTGAATGACAGTTTTCCTACACTTAGGATGGCAGCAGCAACACAAGCCCAGAATAGTGTTGTTGAGGTGGAAGAATTTGTGTAAATTCTAATAAGGTTGTTAAAGACAAAGTCTTGATACTGCAGGGTTTGTCTGAGATACTATGAGGGACACTGATGAATTTAAAATTTAATACAAGTAGAGAAATGACAGAATAAATGGTTAATAAATTAGAAAAGAAATTATGTAAAACTACTTACCTGCCAACTATTCAGTTCACTAATGTCAGGAACTCGCTGTGTCAGGAGGAGAATAGTAGAGAATGATCATGCCAAAGGCGTCATGCTGCCGCAGTGCCAAGGACACGGCATCTGGAAAACAGGAGACAGTGGTGTTACTCTTTGGGCTCGATACTTTTTAGTGGTTTTCAGTAGAATCTCCATCAATGCGAACACTGTCCTGAGGGGTTGTCCTTGACGGATAAAGCAGGTGAAGGCAAAGCAGCGGAGGACCTCAAACCGGCTGTGGTGGTGGAAGAGCCCTCAGTATTTTCAGGCCACGCTGACGCCCCCAGCCTCCGGTTTCAGTGTGGACAAAGCTTATGGACACACAAGTGACTCAGAAGCTGAACACTCAAGGAGTCATCAAAAAGTTTAACATTGCTCTGCTCCGACCTGGATAAATTCGCATTTTCAATGGGGCCGCTGGTGCTCCCCATCCAATGTCACAAACACAAAACACGAAACTCTTTGGCCCCGATACTTTTAAGGGTTTTACCAACAATAAAAACATTGCCCACTGTGAGGATTGAAGAACTGAACCTCGCACCAGTTAGTTGAGGTGAAAACCTTCTGTGGTGGTGGTGGAGCCCTCAGTTTTTCCAGGCCATGCAGACGGCCCCAGACCCTCTCCGGTGCGGGAGTGGAGACAACAACCCTCTATGTCCGCCACGCCAGTAGTGCTGAATTTAAAATGCCCAGTGTTGGAAGAGTCCTGGACAGCCTACAGCCTCGTCTTCCGTCGGTGGAGTTTGGACTGCCAGCAGCTGTCAAACCTGATGACCTCCTTGCAGAGCGCCTAGAGATCTCGCTCCGACAGAAACACAAATGACGGTCAGTGAGAGAGTACTGTACAGTAACACAGGGAGCAGAGAGCACAAGGATCACAACAACTGGCTCAGATAAAGAAGACAAAGCCAATATTAAAGACTATAAAGTAGAGATGATCGCTCAACGGATCGTATCGAATGACCTCGAGATTTAAAAGCAGAACCACATCAAAACAAAAAAAATATATATATATATATAAATATAAAAAATGTGGAGGATAGAATCACTGCGTTTGAAGGTCACTGCTTTTAGCCATTCAACATGATCACAGGTAGTTTACTGAACTTTCATTCTAAATCCAGTGAAACTAATATTAAATCAATACAAACATCATTTTGTTTAGACAGACAGATGCAGATCCATATGGGCTTATATTCTCTCTTCTCTCCTGTACATAAGGCACTCCTGAACTGATTCTTTTTTTTTTTTTTTAAAGACAAAGTTTTAAAGTTCCTTTAGTGAGTACTTGTGAGAACCAGACAATATTAATATCTGATCATCAGACTGCTGCAAAACAATTACATAATTTAGTGATTAAGATATGTCAGGTGTCATGTCTAAAATATCCACATCCACACCATCATACACATCGTCACTGCAACAACAATGGCCTCCTTTTCCAAAAGGGACTTTTTAACTAGAGATGCACCCTTTCAACCTTTGACAGAGCTCCATGTGATGAATCAGGTTCCCTGCTCTGTCAGATCCCAAGAATATTCTACTGGGCCTATTTTAAGTGGAAATATCCCTACACTAGGACCAGCAGCAGAAAAACCTGAATCTGTACATTGTAGGTTTAGACTGAAAGATCCCCATAAGATCACACCCTAGTAAATTCACAGGGAAATGTGTGGAGACTGTAAACCAGTGTTTTACTGTTCCATTACCCAATTTCACCTTCACAGGACTGCACAGATGTTCTGAGAGTGGTAAGTATGAAACATCCACTGTTAGAATTGTGTCCGTACTGACGGATATGGGTACTGACCCCTCCATAAGTACTGAAACTGCTGCACCAGAGTCAATCAAAACAGAATTAATTTCCCAGCAAATCCTTACATTTAGACTGGATTCCTCGCTGGGTTTCTAAATCCTCTTTACAGACTGTCTACATTTTCTCCCACCTTATCCTATTCAGCATAGTCTGGATCTGGTTCTGTAACTGAACTCAGGTTATTGCTGCTCTGACCTACTTGATCCAGAGTACAGCTTCTGCTGTGTTGCCACTTTCCTGATCTAAACGCGCTACAAAACAGTCTGATCTCCCACAATTAAAACAAGCACAGTCTCTCCTACCTTCAATCTCCCCTGCTCCAGAGTCCCCTGCCTCAGTCAGGCAGTACATTAACTGTGCTTGTAACAATGTCGCCTTATGTATTAATTTCATGTGTACAGTCCGAACTCGGCTCCCTTGTCTTAGAATCTTCGAAATCTCCAATTTGAAAAACCTTAAAAAATAACATTGATTTCCAAAATCAAAAAATTAGCTAAATACATTTGAAAGATTCTCTGGTTTAAACAACCGTGAGAATCTAAACATTCCAAGACAATATCTTCTTATCTTCCAATTTAAAACAAATCTGGACACCAAGAAATTACCAGTTCAGACAACTGTGAGACCCAAATGATCTCAAGGCAATGTTTTGGACATCTTCATTCTTTGAGTCCAGATTGCTGCAAAAACTCAATGATCTAAAACAAAATTAAAATATCAAAAGGATCCGGGTTAAAGTAACCTGAAGGTCTAAGAATATGGTGTCCCGTCTCCTCCAGTTTATTCTAAATTCGTAAGGCAAGCGGTCTAATTAATTTACTTAGTCACCTCGGGTACAGAGTCTCAGAGTCAGTAGAGCGCCTGAATTGACTCAGAATCACTCATTGGGATGTCGGCGGGCGCCTCGGTCGGTTTCTGATCCTGTCTCTGAAAACTCTGGACCTAGAGGAATATTGGGATCTCTGTGGAACCTCCAAAACCGTTGTAGTCTGATGTAGACTGTTGTAGTGAAACACCCCCCCTGAACAGTGAGCACACGTGCCTGGAGCGATGGGCAACCATTGCAGCGGCGCCCACAAAAGAAGGTGAAGGCCTTGCTCAAGGAGTGGCAATTTGACGAGCCCGGGTATCGAACCCACAACGCTGTCATCAATAGCCTGGAGCTCTAACCGCTGAGCCACCACTGTCCCCCTACAGCCACCACTGCCCCCCTACAGCTGCTTATCGTTACCAGATTGTCTCTATTATTATTGAGCTTCGAACATCAGGGCTGTTCCTGCAGGTTACGTGCTGCTCTGTTTAAAACTACCCACACCAGAATCTTTGTCTAGCTGTTCACTAAACCAGACTGTGAAACAGACCCTGATAATCTGACTGCAGTCTGAAGAGTCTTTTCACTAAATAAATGATCTATATACAGCCCGATTATGAACAACAACGTTCACTCCACAACAACAATATTCGGGGTGACTCCTCAAGAGCTTTATCTGGTGAAATCTTGTTCAAAAGGTGATGGCTAAGACTGCTTAGATTACTTAAAGGGAAACAGAAACCCTCCTACCTACAATTGGGTGCAGTGGTAAATTTAACTCTACTTGGCAACCTGTCTTGACTTAAATAGACAATATGGACTCTGAGGATTAATTGGCTGGTTAGCACCCAGTGTGAAATCTATTTCTCTATTTAAAATTCTGCAGTCATTTACATTTACTCTCTTACCCTTTGTGTTTATTTGGACACTTGTATGTGCTTTTATAAAATTACCTGTATTTTTAGAGGTTTAATTTTAGCACGAATGCAAAAAGACTCCAGGGGTCTCAGTGTGAACCAATTTTATGACCCCCACCAATGTAAAACAGACCTAAGCCCTTAATTTAGTTTCAGAGAGTGAACTAAGGTGGTTCACTTCAGACGGGCCTGGACATGTACTGGCTTAAGCAGGTTGGAGGTTTCCAGTCTGACTGTTTGAGGCTGTGGACAGGTGTCTTTTATACAGATAACGATGTCCAACAGGTGCCATTAATACAGGTAGCGAGTGGAGGACAGAGGAGCTTCTTAAAGAAGTTACAGGTCTGTGAGAGCCAGAAATCTTGCTTGTTTGTGGGTGACCAAATACTTATTTTCCACCATAATTTACAAATAAATTCTTACAAAGTGATTTCCTGGATTCTTCTCCTAGTTTTGTCTCTCATAGTTGATGTACATATGATGAAAATTACAGACCTAGTAGGAGAACTTGCACAATCAGTGGCTGACTAGATACTTTTTTGCCCCACTCAATGCGAAGCTGCTTGTACTCAGAAAGATGGAAGAATTTATATAAATTATTTATATAAATAAAGATTTTTCAATGTCACAATTACAAACCAATGACGGTCAGTGAGACAGAGTACTGTACAGTAACACAGGGAGCAGAGAGCACAAGGATCACAACAACTGGCTCAGATAAAGGGGACAAAGCCACAAAAACAGTACCAAGTTCACCATTAAAGAGTACAATAGGCTTTATTACCTGAATGTGGTCAATGATCACAGTGGTGATGGTTGCAGTGTGTTACAATATTCAAACAGCATGAAATCCTTGTTCACTGTAATTATGAAGTTTCACATTATGCAGTAGAGAGCATGAAGATCAAGGGTAAGATTGATCAACTGAACTGTGAAGTCTGCAGAAAAGAGAAATCTGCTCAGAGTAGAAACAGAACCTGAAGCACGAGCAAAAGCAGTACTTGAACTAATACATACTGACCTAGCTGGTCCCACAAGGAGACCGGGATGACAATGAGGCTAAAGCATGGAGCACTGGGCATTAGAAATATGACCGCGTTCTGGGTGAATGATGAATAAGTGAGGAAGAATTTAGGACAGGCTGATGAATAAAGACTCTGAAATAAACAGAATACATGCACAATATTAAATAAAAGTTCAGAAAGGCTCCAGGTCTAGATCATAGTGCTACTAAATGAGTTCATTTAAAGAAAGATGTGTATACGCTCAACAGACAGAAGAAACAAAGCTAATAATTACCACTCAAAGCTTATATCAAGACACCAGCTTTAATCTGCCTCTGACCGTTTTCACTGGTTAAACTATGGGGTTTTAGCGCCCCCACAAGGACGAAAAGAGGAATAGCAATAGCCTCTGAGCAGTACTTTAAGACAAGATAAGATAATCCTTTATTAGTCCCAGAGTGGGGAAATTCTCTGTCACAGCAGAAAGGGATAGCAAGACACAATGTAGATAAATAATTTACACTATATACACAATATAAATAAGAATTAAAAAAGCAATAACAGTACTATTTACAGCAAATGACTCTTAATTGCACATGGGGGGGCACAAATTTTTGCACATATCCACAGAATTACACCATCCATACTAACCTAAAACAGCTCAGTAGCGTGAAACATGAAGAAATAACAGAAACAATGAATATTCATTAATACATAGGTAAATACTGAAGCTACACTGCTAAGGAGATAGCTAGCATAGCAACAGAACTAAGCCATTCCCAAACTAAATAAACAGCAGCTTACTTTGTGTCTCAGACTCAAAATTAAAGGCACCCACAGCCACACAGCTTGAGCAGTTTCTAAAGTTCAGTCTTCCAGAGGAGCTACAGAGCTCGGTCACACCGGCTCGTTTACCCTGCGCACTGCTACAAGACCACTCTGCTGCTTTACAGCGGAGGCTCCTGATTGGCTGAGACTCAGCATTATATACTGACCAATGCGGCTGAAGCTTCATGAATATTAAATGAGGTCAATAATTTAAGGAGCTTTTGGACAGATCCAGGGTTGGAGATCCACTCAGACATTTACTGAGGATTACTCAGATGCAGTCTGTGAACTTCCTGAAATCTAAGGGTGAAACAGTTAAAGCTACTGAGAGAGGTTTGGCCGATTCATCTCCAAATGAAACTGTAAATCTGTTGCTGTGAACTCTGAAGCATTATGTGAACAAATACATTTTACAGTCACTGCTCTGTAAGCAGGGGATAAGGTGTGAGACCTCAGCAGCTATATATATGTATATAATGACTCTACGTTGACAGAGAGAAAGCATGACCCTTCAAAGAGGAGAGTATTTGGATCAGGAGGCTACACTTACACACATGACAGATAGAAGCTAGAACTTTCTTTTAGTGTGTTCCAGAACACCAAACCCAGACTGACCAGTCAGCGGCATATGATTACTTCCATGGTGAGGGGTGTCTGGAGGAACCTGAAAATGTTACCTGATTATCTAGATGAAAATGGCTTTACACAGAACCCAGCTGACCATTCCGTTTACAAACACACTGAAATCAGGAGGATAATACTTATTCAAATAGGTTTAAAACTCCTGCTGTGAATAAACTAGAAAAATCCCCTTTGCCCCTTAAAGTTCAATTACTAAGCCCAATGTCCCCAAACTGAGGGGGTAGATCTGGATTCAAGGTGAGTGGTGACCATAAAGAGATACAATTAGAGACTTTAATATATTTTCTAGCGTCTCTCCAAGAAAGCAATGTATTGTACACTACAAAGTTATCAGAGAGAAACAGGATTTTGTCAATTATACATAAATGGTAGGGAAGTACATCTCATACACAGTAGAGACTTATGACTGATATGTTACCTACCTGGTGATCCTGGGGGAATTAGGGCGCTGGTGAGTGGGTAAGTGGGTGAGCTAATAAATGACTGGGTTTATTTCCAAACTCATAGTATTTCTGTTTAGAAAAAAGTAACAACTTAGAAATATGAGGAGTTTATTCAAGCATAAGTTTTAATTTAGCATTTACTAGCAGGGACCAGTTTGTATCAGACTGTACTTGTGTTCTAGTTGCAGCATCTCAGCTTATAAAATTATTTTTTTTTTTCTGGAGAGACGCATAAGAGATCAAATGACCTCGCTAAGTGTCTTTGAGGGCGTCCCATTTTATTGCACTGGTAACTGGAGAGTTGCAGTTGTCAATAATCTGTTATTCTCTTTAACATAGAAACAAAACACTTTATTTAGTAAATGTGGGTTACATCTCCACTGAGGTGTTTTTAATGCTGTTAAATTTTTAGACATCCAAATTCACTGGACTGTGGTCAGATAAAATTATTTTGACAGACCTTTAACATATGTAAGAGTTAGTAGAAATAAAGTAATCCAGTCTTGAATAGGAGCCATGGGGATGAGAGTACTTGCCATGCTGAGCCAACAGGTCAGTGTAGAAGTGCAAGGTTGACCCATTATGAGAGAAGGAACTCTGCTAGGGGAGATTGGAAAAGCTGCATATGGAATCATCTTAACGGTGTCAGATAGAATCTATGCAGAAATTTCCAGTGGATTATTGGGTGATCAGGATTCCTCAAAGATAAAATGATCATCTCTCATGCATGAAATCAAAACATAAAAAAATTTACTTAAGATCATTGGACCACACACAGTCCAACCCATCTACAAGAGGCTCAAAGTAAAAAAAAATTGTAAATACTGAAAGCCGAGCAAGACTGGAGTAAAGCCCTTTAAGCATTAGGTGGGGCTGTAATTGGAGTTCAGGGAGTCTCAGAGAACTGATATAAGGTGCAGATACCTAAAGAAAGAGGTGCTCGGCACATTACATTGCTCTTTAATAGCCTGGAAAGATATTAACCCATTTTCAGTGCAGGATATCATCTAGAGGTCGAGCTCCTTTGCTCTCCCATTGGGGGCAATGAAACAACATTCCCCATCAGTAAATTATGATTATGAAAGAGTGCTCATGCCATATTAGAGTTTGTTTGCCTAAACAAGAGCTCTAGCCAGCTGGAACCGAGCCCATGAATGGGTTCATGTGACTCCCCCTAAAGCAGTTTTCTGACGCTCCATTTACAAACCATGCGGGGAACAGACATGGTCCAGATACTGCAGGGTCTGTCTGAGATACTATGAGGGACACTGATATATTACTTTTTAAATCAATCAGAGTAATTACAGAATAAAGGATAATTAACTTACATGATTTACTGGATTTGATAACCTGTCCACTATCCAGTTGCCTACCCTGGGGTCCTGTCTTTTTCCGAGTGGTGTCCAGAAGTGTGTGGCAGAGCTCTTTCAGGGCCTCACTGCATCGGGCAGAGAAAAGTGGAGAATGATGGTACCGAAGCCACCTGGTGACGTCCAGCATTCCTGAAAAAAAGACTGAGTCGTTACTCTTTGGTCCCGACACTTTTAAGGGTTTTACAGTAGAACCTCCAACAACGAAAATACAGTCCTGAGGAGTTGTCCTCTGTGAGGGAGCAGGTGAAGTCAAAGAGCTGAACCTCGCGCCAGTAAGTTGAGGTGAAAACTGGCTGTGGTGATGGAGGAGCCCTCTGCTTGTCCAGGCCACGCCAACAACCCCAGGTCCTTTCCAGTGCAGGAGTGGACAACAACCCTCTGTGTCCGCCGTGCCAGTAGTGCTGGATTTAAGATGGCCAGGATTGGAGGAGTCCCGGGCAACGGCATCGTCTTCCGTTGATGGAGTTTAGACTGCCTCTACAACAGCAGCAGTCAAGCTTGATCACCTTGTTGCAGAGCACCTGTAGATCTCGCTCCTCCTCAGTCTTCAACTTTCTCAAGTATAAAGACAGACAAACGCAAACGATGATCACTAAGAGAGTACTGCACAGTAACACAGGGAGCTGAGAACACAAGGATCACAACTGGCTCAGATAAAGACGACAAAGCTAATATCAAAGACTATAAAATAGGGACTCAACTGTTCGTATTGAATCAGTTTTAAAAGCAGAATCGCATCGAAATAAAAAATATATAGAAAACGTGTAGGATAGGATTACTGCGTATATATGTCAATGCTTTTAGCCATTCAACATTGCCACAGGTAGACATGGGACATTGAGCATAGTAAGGCCCATCAGCTGTTTTGCTTGCACCACTTTAATCAGAAATGCTCCCTTTATTGACCAAATATCATTCATTCTGAGACCAGAAATGTTTTGGAAATTAGTCAACAAAAGTCATTAGTCTCAGTTTCGTCATTCTCACTTGGCAGCTCAGTTCTTGACTGTGTAACAGAAGTATCATCAATTATTTATACCCTCAATATATTTATACTGGTTATACTGATCTCCAACAATTAAAACAAGCACATTCTCTCCTACCTTCAATCTCGCCTGCTCCAGAGTCTCCTGCCTCAGTCCGGCAGTACATTAACTAAGCTTGTAACAATGTCTCCTTCAGCTCCCTTGTTTTAGAACCATGGAAATATCATCATCATCATCATTTCCAAAACGTTGCTTCAAAATTTTTGAATTTTCAAAAAACAAAAATACATTTAGATCCCTTTACAAATTTCTCTAGGTTGAACAGTATTGAGAATTAAATATCCTAAAATCTGAATATTTAGATTCTCAGGTTGTTTACACCAGAGAATTTTTTTTTAGGGATCAAAACGTATCGCAATTTAAAGTTTCCAAGACAACTGTGAGACTGAAATGATCTTAAGGCAATGCTTTGGACATCTTCATCCTTTAAGTCCGGGTCGCAGCAAAAAGTCAATGATCTAAAACTAATTTAAAATTGAAAATATCAAAGAGATCCAGGATAAAGTAACCTGAAGGTCTAAGAATATGGCGTCCCGTCTCCTCCCGTTTATTCTAAATTCATAAGGCAAGCGGTCTAATTAATTTACTTAGTCACCTCGGGTACAGAGTCTCAGAGTCAGTAGAGCGCCTGAATTGACTCAGAATCACTCATTAGGATGACGGCGGCCGCCTCTGTCGGTTTCTGATCCTGTCTCTGAAAACTCTGGACCCAGAGGAATATTGGGATCTCAGTGGAACCAATTCGATCAGTCAGTCTTAGGAATGTAGAGAAACACTTTAATCCTGCAGTAAACGTAACGCTGGTGGAAGGCAGGCTGGTTTTCATCCTCTTTGATGTCCTATGCTGATCAAGCTGATGATTTCTGAGCCCCCTGTGATGAGGGTGGTGTAAAGTTGATAGACTCACAAAAGCCACCATCTGTCTGTTTCTGAAAACAACGTATACATAGAATATTGAAACGCCTGAAAAGATTCCCCCACAATATTGCAGCGCCGACGTACAAGACAAGAAAACCAGATTCACCATTTGACATTTTTTGTTACACTGATGGGATTTTGTTTCCTCCGCAACCCAGCCCACAAAAGAAGGTGAGGGGTCTTGCTCAAGAGTGGCAGTTTGTAGAGCCCGGGTATTGAACCCACAACACTGTCATCAATAGCCTAGAGCTCTAACTGCTGAGCCACCACTGCCCCCTACAGCGGCTTATCGTTACCAGATTGTCTCTATTATTATTGGGCTTCGAACATCAGGGCTGTTCCTGCACGTTACGTGCTGCTCTGTTCAAAACTACCCATACCAGAATCTTTGTCTAGCTGTTCACTAAACCAGCCTGTGAAACAATCCCTGAAAATCTGACTGCAGTCTGAAGAGTCTTTTCACTAAATAAATGATCTATATACAGCCCGATTATGAACAACAACGTTCACTCCACAACAGCAATATTCGGGGTGACTCCTCAAGAGCTTTATCTGGGAAAATCTTGTTCAAAAGGTGCTGGCTAAGAGCGCTTAGATTACTTAAAGGGAACAGAAACCCTCCTACCTAAAATTGGGTGCAGTGGTAAATTTAACTCTACGTGGCAACCTGTCTTGACTTAAATAGACAATATGGACTCTGAGGATTAATTGGCTGGTTAGCACACAGTTTGAAATCTATTTCTCTATTTAAAATTCTGCAGTTATTTACATTTACTCTCTTACCCTTTGTGTTTATTTGGACACTTGTATGTGCTTTTATAACGTTTATAAAATTACCTGTATTTTTAGAGTTAGAGTTTAAAATTTAGAATAAATGCAAAAAGACTCCAGGGGTCTCTGTGTGAACCGATTTTATGACCCCCACCAATGTAAAACAGACCTATGCCCTAAATTTAGTTTCACAGAGAGTGAACTAAGGTGGTTCACTTCAGACCGGCCTGGACATGTACTGGCTTAAGCAGGTTGGAGGTTTGGAGTCTGACTGTTTGAGGCTGTGGACAGGTGTCTTTTATACTGATAACGATGTCCAACAGGTGCCATTAATACAAGCAACGAGTGAAGGAAAGAAGAACTTCTTAAAAGCTACAGGTCTGCGAGAGCCAGAAATCCTGCTTGTTTGTGGGTGACCAAATACTTATTTTCCACCATAATTTACAAATAAATTCTTTAAAAATCCTACAATGTGACTTCCTGGATTTTTTTCTCATTTTGTCTCTCATAGTTGACGAGTACCTATGATGAAAATTACAGACCTAGTAGGAGAACTTGCACAACTAGTAGCTGACTAAACACTTTTTTGCCCAACTCCTGCTTGTACTCGGAAAGGAAGAATAGATATAAATTCTAATAAGATTTTTAAAGCAGATTGTCAGACGTTACAATTACAAACCATGACAGTCTCAATACTGCAGGATCTGTCTGAAATACTATGAATGAGACTGATATTACTTTTTAATACAAGCAGAAAAGTGACAGAATAAATGGGTGGAATCAAGTAAATCATGTAAATCACTTACCTGTAAACTATGTGACAAATCTGTCCCACAGCCAGCAGTGGAGCTCAAAGAGCTGGGCAAACTGTTCGCTCACTCATCAGTAGGTGGGCAGGGGGCTGAAGACTATGTCCAGAAGCGTGCAGCAGTGTTTCTTCAGGACCTTGCTGCATTGGGTGGACAATAGTAGAGGTTAAAAGGTACAGAAGGAGTCACACTGCCAACTCAATTCAAAGTTTATTTATATAGAGCCTTTCACAACAAATGTCAAAGCGCTTTACAGAGATCCTTGTCCACGTCTCTTATGAGCAAGCACCACAACGGAGGTGGTAGCGACAGTGGCAAAGAAAACTCCCTCATACTAAGAGGAAGAAACCTTGAGAGAAACCAAGACTCAGTCTGAGGAACCCATCTGCCTTAGGTCGACCTGCACAGCACAAACATTACACTAAGAACTAGACAGAGAGATAATGAAGAGCTATAGCTAATGTAGGAACAGGTTATGAAGTATGTGTGTGAGTAGGTGCTGGACATATGCTCAGTGTTAATGTTGAAGTCCATGCTGAGTAGAGAGACAGGCCTGATTCCAGAACATGGATGAATTAACACCTCCAGACTGGACGGCAGGGCATCTCAGTACATGTAAAAAAAGAGGAGGGGGAGCGAGAGAGAGAGGGGTTAGGGTGGTTGTGTTGTGCTGAGTAGTGGGACAGGCCTGATACCAAGACACAGGAACTGAACCAAAAAAGGGCAACTCCAGGCAGGCAGCTCAGGACATGAGGGGAGAGAGACAAAAAGATGAAGATTAGAACAAGCTTTATGTTTAGTGAGAGACCTGTAGCAGAAATAGTTAGAGAGACCACCACAATAGTAGTAATAAAAAGCCTGTAATCAGAGCAGGACAGAACAGTGGTGTTATGTAATTAAAACAGGACAGAACACAGAACTGTCGAGTTATCTGAAAGCTGGTGTAAAGAGAAATGTTTTGAATCCAGATTTAAAGACTGAGAATGTGTCTGATTCCCATATATTAACAGGGAGATTGTTCTAAATTTGGGGGCTTTATAAAAGAATGCTCTTCCTCCTGCATTTTTTTTTCTAATGAAGAGTGGCAACATGGGAGCCTCAAAACATCTAACAAATGACCTGAAAAAGATTGTTCAACATCATGGTTTAAGGGAAGAATACAAAAAGCTCTCAGATTTCAGCGGTCAGTTTCCACTGTGAGGAAGATAGTGAGGAAATGGAAGACCACAAGCACAGTTCTAGTTATGGCCCGAAGTGGCAGGCCAAGAAAAATCTCAGATAGGCAGAATTGAAGGTTGGTGAGAACAGTCAGTCAACCAACAGACCAGCTCCAAAGACCTACATCATCTTGCAGCAGATGGAGTTACTGTGCATCGTTCAACTATTCAGCACACTTTGCACAAGGAGAGGCTGTATGGGAGAGTAATGCAGAAGAAGCCTTTTCTGCGCACAAGCCACAAACAGAGCCGCTGTAGGTCTGCTAAAGCACATTTGGACAAGCCAGCTTCATTTTGGAATAAGGTGCTGTGGGCCAATGAAACTAAAATTGAGTTATTTGGACATAAGGGGGCTGTATGCATGGTGGAAAGACAACAGCATTCCAAGACAAACACTTGCTACCCACAGTAAAATCTGGTGGAGGTTCCATCATGCTGTGGGGCTGTGTGGCCAGTGCAGGTACTGGGAATCTTGTTGAAGTTGAGGGTCACATGGATTCCAGTCAATATCAGCAGATTCTTGAGAACAATGTTCAAGAATCAGTGAGAAAGTTGAAGTTGCGCCGGGGCTGGATACTGCAACAAGACAATGACCCTAAACACTGCTCAAAATCTACTAAGGCATTCATGCAGAGGAACAAGTACAACCTTCTGGAATGGCCACCTCAGTCCCCAGACCTGAATATTACTGAAAATCTGTGGTGTGATTTAAAGCGGACTGTCCATGCTCAGAAATCATCAAACCTGACTGAACTGGAGATGTTTTGTAAAGAAGAATGGTCCAAAATACCTTCAACCAGAATTCAGACTCTCATTGGAAGCTATAGCAAGCGTTTAGAGGCTGTTATTTCTGCAAAAGGGGGATCTACTAAATATTGATGTAATTGTTCTTTCAACAGTAAATATCCTAAAATCTTGTCTTAGAAACTTCGAATTTTAATCAATTTGGATCACTGGAAAATTTTTGGGTTTAATCAACCCTGAGAAACAAAATATTCCAAAACAATCCCTTCGAATATTCCAATTTAAAACAAATCTGGACCCCGAAAAGTTCCCAGTTCAGACCAACTGTGAGACTGAAATCATCTTAAGGCAATGCTTTGAACATCTTTTTCCTTTGATCGCTGCAAAAAGTCAATGGTCTAAAACAAATGTGAAAATTAAAATATCAAAAGAGATCCGGGTTAAAGTAACCTGAAGGTCTAATAATATGGTGTCTTGTAATTAGTAAGGCAAGCGGCCTAATTAATTAGCTTACAGTCACCTCGGGTACAGAGTCTCGAAGTCAGTAGAGCGCCTGAATTGACTCAGAATCACTCATTGGGATGTGGGCGGCCGCCTCTGTCTGTTTCTGATCCTGTCTCTGAAAACTCTGGACCCAGAGATATATTGGGATCTCTGTGGAACCTCCAAAACTGTGGTAGTGGGATTTGCTTCTCCGCGCTTGAAGAATCAACTCGATCAGTCAGTCGTAGGAATGTAGAGAAACACTTTAATCCTGCAGTAAACAACCTGTGATGAGGCTGGTGTGAAGTTGATAGACTCCATTGTTTCAAAGTAACAAAAGCCACCATCTGTCTGTTTCTGAAAACAACGTATACATAGAATATTAAAATGCCTGAAAAGATTCCCCCACAATATTGCAGCGTCGACGTACAAGACAAGAAAACCAGATTCACCATTTGATATTTTTTGTTACACATATGGAATTTGTCTTCCCCCTGTAACCCAGCTGTGCAGAGAACACACACGCACGCCTGGAGCAGTGGGCAGCCATTGCTGTGGGCCCCAACAAAAGACAGTGAAAGCCTTGCTCAGTGGCAGTTTGCCGAGCCCAGGTATCTAACCCACAAAAAGAATTCTCTACAATGTGATTTCCTGGATTTCTCATTTTGCCTCTCATTAGTTGAAGTGTCCCCATGATGAAAATGACAGACCTCTCTAATCTTTCTAAGTAGGAGAACTTGCAATCAGTGGCTGAGTAAATACTTTAGCCCCACTGTATATTTACAGCCCAAACTCAAAGTGAAACTGCTCGTACTCGGAAAGATAGTAAAATTTATATAAATTCTAATACGTTACAATTACAAACCATAACAGTATTTCAGACAAATCCTGCAGTATGGAGACTATGAGAGACACTGATGTATTACTTTTTAATACAAGCAGAAAAATGACAGAATAAATGGGTGAAATCAAGGCGGAAAAGCTTGACGCTTCCAGGCCCTCTCAGGTACAGGAGTGGAGATGACGACCCTGCACCGGTAGTGCTGAAAATAAGACCACAGCGTCACAGGCAGCATTCCAGGAGTCACTGGCAGCCTCTAGCGTCGTCTTACGTCTGTGGAGTTTGGACAGCCTCTACAACAGCGTGATTTGCCATAATAGCTTGATGACCTCCTGAGAGCTTGTTCCTCCACAGTCATGTCGGAGTAAAAACACAGACAATGGTCAGTGAGACAGTACTGTACAGCAACACAGGGAGCAGAGAGCACAAGGATCACAACAAGAAGACAAAGCTCATAAAAATCAACATATCCACAAAAGTGGCACCAAGTTCACTATTAAAGAGTACAATAGGCTTAATTACCTGAATGTGGTCAATGATCACAGTGGTGATGGTTGCAGTGTGTTATAATATTCAAACAGCATGAAATCCTTGTTTACTGTAATTATGAAGTTTCACATTATGCAGTAGAGAGCATGAAGATCAAGGGCAAGATTGATAAACTGAACTGTGAAGTCTGCAGACAAGAGAAATCTGCTCAGAGTAGAAACAGAACCTGATGCACGAGCAAAAGCAGTACTAGTACATATTGACCTAGCTGGTCCTATAGATCCAGTAAGGGGGGGGGGGCTGAAGCATGGATCACTGAAATATGACAGCGTTCTGGGTGACTGATGAAAGAATTGAGGACAGGCTGACAAATAAAGACTCTGAAATAAACAGAATACATGCATAATATTAAATAAAAGTTCAGAAAGGCTCCAGGTCTATATCATAGTGCTACTAAATGAGTTCATTCAAAGAGAGATGTGTATACGCTCAACAGGCAGGAGAAACAAAGCTAATAATTACCACTCAAAGTTTATATCAAGACACCAGCTTTAACCTGCCTCTGACCGTTTTCACTGGTTAAACTATGGGGTTTTAGCGCCCCCACAAGGACGAAAAGAGGAAAAGCAATAGCCTCTGAGCAGTAGTTCAATAAACACCAGGACGTTGACCAAGAACACAAATTTAGCACATATCCACAGAATTACACCATCAATACTAACCTAAAACAGCTCAGTAGCGTGAAACATGAAGAAATAACAGAAACCATGAATATTCAGTAATACATAGGTAAACACTGAAGCTACACTGCTAAGGAGATAGCTAGCATAGCAACAGAACTAAGCCATACCCAAACTAAATGAACAGCAGCTTACTTTGTGTCACAGACTCAAAATTAAAGGCACCCACAGCCACACAGCTGGAGCAGTTTATAAAGTTCAGTCTTCCAGAGGAGCTACAGAGCTCGGTTACACCGGCTCGTTTGTCCTGCGCACTGCTACAAGACCACGCTGCTGCTTTACAGCGGAGGCTCCTGACTGGCGAGACTCCGCATTATATACTGATCAATGCGGCTGAAGCTTTGTGAATATTAAATGAGCTTTTGGACAGATCAAGGGTTGGAGATTCACTCAGACATTTACTGAGGATTACTCAGATGCAGTCTGTGAACTTCCTGAAAACTAAGGGTGAAACAGTTAAAGCTACTGAGAGATGTTTGGCCAATTCGTCTCCAAATGAAACAGTAAAATGTATTTGTTCACATAATGGTTCACAGCAACAGATTTACAGTCATTGCTCTGTAAGCAGGGGATAAAGCGTGAGACCTCAGCAGCTATATATATATATGTATTCAATGACGTTGACAGGGAGAACGCGTAACTTTTTAAAGAGGAGAGGATTTGGAGCCGCATGCTACACTTACAAACATGACAGATAGAAGCTAGAGTCAAAATGTGAAAGGGAGTCTTTGTAGGTACGACAAAAACAGTCCATCATACCCAGTCTACTATCCAGACACAGGGAAATTCCTTAAACACAGGCTTGTGAAATTTCATACAAAGTGTGTTAAAGAACAGCAAACCCAGACTGACCAGTCAATGACAGCTGATGAACCCAAGGAGAGAGGTGTGTACCCCCATTCCAACAGCCAGTGTTGAAGAAAAGGTTCAAGAGTCTTAAACTGATGCTCAAGATGGTGCTCAAACAGAGGGAGACCGAAATGGTACACACTTTTCAAAGAGAGATAGGAAAGCACCTCAATAATTAGCTGACTGGGTGTCAGATATTGAAGATCAGACACTGACCAGAACTGACTCCTGCTACAGGGTCTGTAATGTACCACCGAGCTTTAAAGAGGCAACAGTTCAACAAAATCACAGTTCTGAGTTGATGCTGTCAAAAAGGAGAGGAATTCTCACTGACAAGAACATTTACTCTGACCACTCTCCCAGAAGCTGAACATGCAGTGAGGGGAAGGTGGGCCTATGATTAAAAACTGTAGATGGACCAGAAACGTTATCTATTATATAAATATTTTGTATCAATTCTACTAAGATTTTTGAAGCAGATTTTCTGAAGCTCCCAATTACAAACCATACGGAGGATAGAGACAGTCTCAATATTACAGGGTTTGTCTGAGATACTACGAGGGACACCGATATTCTGTCATTTCTCTGCTTGTTTTAAAAAGTAATAAGTGATTATTAAATGATCAAATCCAGTAAATCACGTAAATCACTTACCTGCCAACTATGCGACACATCTGTCCCGCAGCCAGTAGTGGAGCAGTGGAGCTCAAAGAGCTGGTTAAACTGTTCGCTCACTCATCGGTAGGTGGGCAGGGGGCAGAAGACTATGTCCAGAAGCGTGCAGCAGTGTTTCTTCAGGACCTTGCTGCATTGGGTGGACAATAGCAGAGGTTAAAGATACAGAAGGAGTCACACTACCAACTCAATTCAAAGAACATGGATGAATGAACACCTCCAGACTGGACGGCAGGGCATCTCCGTACCTGTAAAAAAGGGAGTGAGAGAGGGAGAGGGGTTAGGATGGTTGTGTTGTGCTGAGTAGCGGGACAGGCCTGATACCAAGGAAGGAACTGAACCAAAAAAGGGCAACTCCAGGCAGGCGGCTCAGGACATGAGGGGAGAGAGACAAAAAGATGAAGATTAGAACAAGGTTTACGTTTAGTGAGAGACCTGTAGCAGAAATAGTTAGAGAGACCACCACAATGGTAGTAATATAAAGCCTGTAATCAGAGCAGGACAGAACAGTGGTGTTATGTAATTAAAACAGGACAGAACACAGAACTGGTGAGTTATCTGAAAGCTGGTGTAAAGAGAAAAGTTTTTAATCCAGATTTAAAGACTAAGAGTGTGTCTGATTCCCGGATATTAACAGGGAGGTTGTTCCAAAGTTGGGGGGCTTTATAAAAGAACGCTCTTCCTCCTTCATTGTTTTTTCTAATACCTGAGACTGATAATAGGTCAGCATCTTGCGAGCGGAGTGTAAGTGGAGGGCTGTAAGGTATAAGAAGTTCCTCCAGATAATGTGGGGTCAGACCATTGAGAGATTATGTTGTTAGAAGTATTTTATAATCTATATGAAATTTAACGGGTAACCAGTGTAAGGATGAAAGAACTGGAGTAATATGATCAAATTCCCTAGCTCTAGTTAGTACCCTTAGTTAGCTTATGAAGTGATTTACATGGACTTCCAGCCTAAAGCGCATTGCAGTAGTCTAGCCTTGAAGTTATGAATGCGTGCACCAGCTTCCCAGCATCCCCCTGGGATAGTATGCGGGAGTTTAGCAATGTTGCGTAAATGAAAGCCGTTTTAAGGACCTTCAGGACCTCGCTGCGTCGGGCGCAGAATAATGCCATAGGAAGCCGGCTGGCGATGTCCAGGATGCCAGCACCTGGAAAACTGGAGACTGTGGTGTTACTCTTTGGGCTTTTGGCTTTTAAGTGCTTTACAGAAGAATCTCCAACAGTGAGGACACCACCCTGATGAGTTGTCCTCAAACCGGTTAGCAAAGGTGAAAACCGGCTGTGGTTGTGGAGGAGCCCTCTGCTTTTCCCGGCCACACAGACACACCCAGGCCCTCTTCGGGAGTGTAGTAGAATTAAGACGACCATGTTAGAGAAGTCACGGACAGCCTCATCTTCCATCTGTGGAGTTTGGACTGCCTCTACAAAGGCAGCTGGATCTGCCGGTAAAGCTGGACAACCTTCTTGCAGAGCTTCCTCCTCCATGGCCTTCACGTACCTTGAGGGTAAACACAGTCAGAAACGTAAACGACGGTCAGTGAGAGAGTACTGTACAGTAACACGGAGCAGAGAGCACAAGGATCACAACAACTGGCTCAGAAAGAAGACAGAACGGCAAGCGATCATCCTATTTTATAGTCTTTACTATCAGCTCTGTGTTGAATCACGTCAAGCTTTTAAAGCAGGACTGCATCGAAACAGCAGCACGGAGTCTCGCTCAAAATGAAGCATTGTTGCCTCACTGAAACAACTACAGGTCAAGATGCATCAGTTCCCCGGCCATGCTGTATAATGTACTTAAATATATAAACATAGAAAATGTGTGAATTTGGTCAACTTTCATTTAAAAACACAACAAAACGAAGTATTTCTTGCATTGAAGGTCAGGTGTTGTTTCCAAACCGTCAAAAGAGAATAAAAGTTCTTGACATAATCCACTGTATTCCATGGTTTTTAACTGGAGACAATGTGAAATTACCTCTAATAAAACACTGAAGTATTTCTGTTTACTTCTGTGTTCAACAGATGTTCAGTCTACACGCATATGCATTATTGTTTATGAGGAGAACAAACCAGTTACATATATAAAATTAAATGAAGATAAACATTAATGAACAGAAGAAATGCAGGCAGACATCACTGTATGGTGCTGCTGTTTCAGTTTGGACAAACACAAGTGAATCAGGCAATAGTGGTGTAGTATTTGTAAAACAGGTGGCGCAGTAGAGCTGTGAAGCTGTAAAGGGGGGGTTTGCTAAGGGGTACAGTTAAGTAATGGGAGTAGATTATAATTATTACTCCTAATGTCAGCAAATAATAATAGGTAAAATAACATACTTGCACAAGTACTTTGCTCGATTCCCACTGAATTTATTTTTGTCATGAGTGTGTAAATGCTCGGCAGTAACGGCTGAAAAGTTGATGAGAGCGGATGGCTATTACCGCTTCTTTAACAACTTTTATAAATAATTAAAGCCTTAGTAATATAATTCTTCTTTGCTGTTGCCACAGATGCAGCAGATTACATTATGGGCTGCAGTAAAATGATCACGTGACCAAACAAAGGTTCACATGGGGAACCTCTTAACTTTACATACCGACCTAGCTGGTCCTATAGATCCAGTGTCCAGAAGAGGGTTGTAGATACACTCTGGCGTTTACTGAGGATTACTCAGGTGTAGTCTGTGTACTTCCTAAAAACCAAAGATGAAGTGACCTGAAGTGGAAAGTGATGTTTATTTATATAGCCCCTTTCACAACAAATGTCAAAGCGCTTTACAGAGATCCGGATCCACACCTCTTATGAACAAGCACCAAAATGGAGAGTTCGTGGCTAGGAAAAATTCCCCTCATACTAAGAGGAAGAAATCTTGGGAGAAACCAAGACTCAGTCCGAGGAACCCATCTGCCTTAGGTCGACCTGCACAGCACAAACATTACACTAAGAACTAGACAGAGAGATAATTAAGAGCTACAGCTAATGTAGAAACAGGTTATGAAGTTTGTGTGTGAGTGGGTGCTGGGCAGAGAGATAATGAAGAGCTATAGCTAATGTAGGAACAGGTAATGAAGCATGTGTGTGAATTGGTGCTGGACATATGCTCAGTGTTAAAGTCCATGCTGAAAAAGTATGCGTATGTGGAGCAATGGAGTGTGGTATGAGTGGATTATTGCTGAGCAGAACCGTAACACAGCAGGGCAGTGGAGAGCCAGGCTGAGGGACATCTGATTTATAGAATTCTGAATAGAATCTGTAAAAAGCATCATTGATTTCTGCATGTTCTGTAAGTAGTTCTCCATAAAGATTAAAAATAAATTTAAGTATAACAAGACCCTTAACTGGTACTGGTAGCCAAACATGGAGCTACTTCTTGATAAAACTGTTAGGGTCGTCTTTCTCCGCGCCCTCCGGGAGAACGAGAATGCACAGGCTGTTCCGTCAACACCGGCCCTGCAGATCAAACACCAACAGTTCAAGAGTGTCCAAACGATCTGAGTGTCCGGATAGAAGTTTATTCTGCTTCCTTTGCTCGCCCATGAGATAGTCTAGCTTTGAACACATCCTGAAATGTAGACATGTGTGTAAAGAATTCTTCCCACATTGCTGAGAGCCCTCCATGACTGTTTTGACCTTTTTGGCTGGTTACAAGTTTGGAGTAAAAGGCAGAGATTTCCTGCTGAGAAACATCCTTAACTGCACCGGTAACCAAAAAGAGAGTCAATAAATAAGGACCAAACTCGATCGGGAGCTCTAGCCAGCTGCAACCGAGCCCATGAATGTGACTCCCCCTAAAGCAGTTTTCTGATGTTACAGTTACAAACCACGCGGGGGACAGACACAGGTCTCCATACTGCAGGGCTTGTCTGAGATACTATGAGGGACACTGATATTACTTTTTAAAACAAGCAGAGAAATGACAGAACAAATGATTATAAAATCCAGTAAATCATATAAATTAATTATCTGCCCACTATCCAGTTGCCTACCCTGGGGTCCTGTCTTTTTCCGAGTGGTGTCCAGAAGTGTGTGGCAGAGCTCCTTTAGGGCTTCACTGCATCGGGCAGAGAAAAGTGGAGAATGATGGTACCGAAGCCACCTCCAGAGGTAAAATAAATAAATAAAAAGGAGAATCTTACTCTTTGGTCCTGATACTTTTAGGGATTTTAAAGTAGAACCTCCAACAATGGAAACACCACCCTGAGGAGCTGTCCTCTGTGAGGGAGCAGAGGACCTCGCACCAGTTAGCAGAGGTGAAAACCGGCTGTGGTGGTAGAGGAGAAGCCCTCTGCTTTTCCAGGCCGTGCTGGCAGCTCCAGGCCCTCTACGGTGCAGGACTGGAGACAACAACCCTCTGTGTCCGGAGCAGCCTCAAGCCTCATCTTCCGTCAGTGGAGTTTGGACTGCCTCTACAACAGCAGCAGTCAAGCTCGATAACCTCCTTGCAGAACGCCTGGAGATCTCACTCCTCAGCAGTCGCCAAGTTTCTCCAGAGTAAACAGACAGAAACACAAACAACAGTCAGTGAGAGAGTACTGTACAGTAACACAGGGAGCAGAGAACACAAGGATCACAAAAGCTGTCTCAGACGAAGGAGACAACATATGAGCTGATAAAGACTATAAAGTAGGGACGGTCGCTCGATGGTCCGTGCCGAATCAATCTCAAGCTTCTAAAGCAGAATCAAATCAAAACTAAAATAAAATATAAATATAGAAAATGTGTAGGATAGAATTACTGCGTTTAAATGTCAATGCTTTTAGTCATTCAACATGATCACAGGTAGATCACTGACCTTTCATTCTAAATCCAGTGAAACTGCAATATTAATCAATAAAAACGTCCCTTTTGTTATGACAGACAGATGCAGATCCATATGGGCTTATATTCTCTCTTCTCTCCTGTACATAAGACACACTCCTGAATTGATTCTTTTTTTTTTTTTTTAGACAAGTAGCTTTTTCCTTTAGTGAGTACTTGTGAGTATCAGACAATATTAATATCTTCATCATCAAATGATGTAATTGTTTTGCAGCAGTCTGACGATCAGATATGTCAGGTGTCAAGTCTGAAATATACACATCGTACACATCCTCATTTTTCTTACACTTTTGTTGTGCTCTTGTGGAAACCATCTGAAGCACTACTGCATTTCCTGACATAGCTGTTTCTAGATTCTAGATCTGATTCCCAGCAGATATTGCACCCCAATCGTTGCCGGATTAGGTACAATTAGACCAGCAGGATTTAAATATTTTCCAATATTTAGCATTAAGTCTATTTCTCCCTGCCCCCCTTTTCTTGCCTAGAGAAATATGCGATTAACCTGGTTCTCTAAACAACCGTCTCTGTCCTTCACACAAGACTACATGGGTGGCTGCAAACTGATCGCCATAGTACACATAATATACTGATATTGTTTCAGCTGGTATCTTTTGTACCACAATATGTTCATACATTGTTTTACTGTTCTATTACCCAATTTCACCTTCACAGGACTGCACAAATGTTCTGAGAGTGGCAAGTCTGAAACATCCACTGTTAGAATTGTGTCCGTACTGACGGATATGGGTACTGACCCCTCCATAAGTACTGAAACTGCTGCACCAGAGTCAATCAAAACAGAATTAATTTCCCAGCAAATCCTTACATTTAGACTGGGTTCCTCTCTGGGTTTCTAAATCCTCTTCTCAGACTGTCTACATTTTCTCCCACCTTATCCTATTCAGCATAGTCTGGTTCTGGAACTGAACTCAGGTTATTGCTGCTCTGACCTTCTAGATCCATTTTGTTGATCCCCCGTACGGCTTCTGCTGTGTTGCCACTTTCCTGATCTGCACGCTCTACAAACCAGTCTGATCTCCCACAATTAAAACAAGCACATTCTCTCCTACCTTCAATCTCGCCTGCTCCAGAGTCCCCTGCCTCAGTCCAGCACTACATTAACTGAGCTTGTAACAACGTCCCTGAAGCCACTTCTCACTATCCACCAAGTTCTTCTCTGCATGTTTGGCATGAGTAATCCTCGTCTTCCTGGCTGATGCAAGTTTGTTTTGCTTGAATGTCTGTTGTTGACAATTCAGCTAGAGACAGATTTAAACCATTTAGTTTTACGTCCCTCTGTGTCCATCTCCACGGCCGACTCCCCCAGCAAACTTCCACTGCCTTTCCAATGCCTTTACATCATTGTGACATCCTGGTGGCCCTTGTTTCCTTTTAAACACCTTTATACTTAATTACAATTATGATTATTAGCACCTTATTAATTATGTATTAATTTCATGTGTATAGTCCAAACTCTTCCTTTTCTTAGAACCTTCAAAATCTCCAATTTCAACAGCCCTGAAAAATACATCATTTTCAAAAGCAACCCGAAGGTCTAACAATATGGCTCCGGTCTCCTCCTGTTTATCCTATATTCGCAAGGCAAGTGGTTAAAATAATTTACAGTCACCTCTGGTACAGAGTCTCAGAGTCAGTAGAGCGCCTGAATTGACTCAGAATCACTCATTGGGATGTGGGCGGCCGCCTCTGTCTGTTTCTGATCCTGTCTCTGAAAACTTTGGACCCAGAGGAATATTGGGATCTCGGTGGAACCTCCAAAACTGTGGTAGTCTGATTTACTTCTCCGCGCTAAAAGAATCAACTAGATCAGTCAGTCGTAGGAATGTAGAAAAACACTTTAACCCTGCAGTAAACGTAACGCTGGTGGAAGGTGGTTTTCATCACCTTTGATGTCCTATGCTGAGGATTTCTGAGCCCCCTGTGATTAGGCTGGTGTAAAGTTGATAGACTCCATTGTGTGAAAGTAAGAAAAGCCACCATCTGTCTGTTCCTGAAAACAACGTATTATATTATATTAATATTAATATTAAAACGGCTGAAAAGATTCCCTCAATATTGCAGCGCCGACGTACAAGACAAGAAAACCAGATTCACCATTTGATATTTTTTGTTACACTGATGGGATTTTGTTTCCTCCGTAACCCAGCTGTGCAGAACACACACACCGTGGACAGTGAGCACACATGGTTGGAGCAGTGGGCAGCCATTGCTGCGGTGCCCACAAAAGAAGGTAAAGGGTCTTGCTCAAGAGTGGGAGTTTGCCGAGCCCGGGTATCAAACCCACAACACTGTCATCAATAGCCTGGAGCTCTAACCGCTGAGCCACCACTGCCCCCTACAGCCACCACTGCCCCCTACAGCTGCTTATCGTTACCAGATTGTCTCTAATATTATTGGGCTTCGAACATGAGGGCTGTTCATGCACGTTACGTGCTGCTCTGTTCAAAACTACCCATACTAGAATCTTTGTCTAGCTGTTCACTAAACCAGACTTTTTGAAATTATGAACAACGTTCACTCCACAACAGCAATATTCGAGGTGACTACTCAAGGATTTTATCTGGGGAAATCTTGTTCAAAAGGTGCTGGCTAAGACTGCTTAGATTACTCAAAGGGAAACAGAAACCCTCCTACCTACAATTGGGTGCAGTGGTAAATATAACTCTACTTGGCAACCTGTCTTGACTTAAATAGACAATATGGACTTTGATGATTAACTGTCTGGTTAGCACCCGTTTGAAATCTATTTCTCTATTTAAAATTCTGCAGTTATTTACATTTACTCTCTTACCCTTTGTGTTTATTTGAAATACTATGAGTGACACTGATATTACTTTTTAATACAAGCAAAAAAGTGACAGAATAAATGGGTGGAATCAAGTAAATCACTTACCTGCAAACTATGCAGTTCACTTAGCTGACAGTGTGACTGGGAAGGGCCCGTCAGTCCTGGCCTGGCACCTTCTTGATGTTCCCGGAGAGAACTATGGACCCCAGACGGCTCAGGTGGAGTCCATCTCTGCGTTAAAGGACTGGGCACAGCCAAAAGCTCTCCCAGTTCTCTACGAATTCAGCACAGACGGACAAGTCCCGCAGCCAGCAGTGGCGCGATAGGAGCTGGGGAAACGGCTCCCTCACTCAACAGTAAGTGGGCAGGGAGGGGGGCGTAGACGATGATCCTCGTGTCTGGCTTTATATCAAGGCACCAGCTTTAACATGGGGTTTTAGCGCCCCCACAAGGACGAAAAGAGGAATAGCAATAGCCTCTGAGCAGTAGTTTAATAAACACCAGGACGTTGACTAAGAACACAAATTTAGCACATATCCACAGAATTACACCATCCATACTAACCTAAAACAGCTCAGCAGCGTAAAACATGTGAAGAAATAACGTTTCTTTATAAGTTTATAAAGTTCAGTCTTCCAGAGGAGCTACAGAGCTCGATCACATCGGCTCGTTTGCCCTGCGCACTGCTGCAAGACCACGCTGCTGCTTTACAGCGGAGGCTCCTGATTGGCTGAGACTCTGCATTATACACTGACCAATGCGGCTGAAGCTTAATGAATATTAAATGAGGTCACTAATTTAAGGAGCTTTTGGACAGATCCAGGGTTGGAGATCCACTCAGACATTTACTGAGGATTACTCAGATGCAGTCTGTGAACTTCCTGAAAACTAAGGGTGAAACAGTTAAAGCTACTGAGAGATGTTTGGCCGATTCATCTCCAAATGAAACAGTAAAATGTATTTGTTCACATAATGGTTCAGAGTTCACAGCAACAGATTTACAGGCATTGCTCTGTAAGCAGGGGATAAGGCGTGAGACCTCAGCAGCTATATATATATATATGTATTCAATTACTCTACGTTGACAGAGAGAAAGCATAACCTTTCAAAGAGGAGAGTATTTGGAGCTGCATGCTACACTTACAAACATGACAGATAGAAGCCAGAGTTAAAATGTGAAAGGGAGTCTTTGTAGGTATGACAAGAACAGCCCATCATACCCAGTCTACTATCCAGACACAGGGAAATTCCTTAAACACAGGCTTGTGAAATTTCATACAAAGTGTGTTAAAGAACAGCAAACCCAGACTGACCAGTCAATGGCAGTGGATGATCCCAGGGTGAGAGGTGTGTACCCCCATTCCAACAGCCAACAGTGTTGATCAGACTTCAGAAGAGGTTCAAGAGTCTTAAACTGATGCTCAAGATGGTGCTCAAACAGAGGGAGACCAAAATGGTACACACTTTTCAAAGAGAGATAGGAAAGCACCTCAGTATTTAGCTGACTGGGTGTCAGATATTGGAGATCAGACACTGACCAGAACTGACTCCTGCTACAGGGTCTGTAATGTACCTCAGAGCTTTAAAGAGGCAACAGTTCTGAGTTGATGCCATCAAAAGGGAGAGGACTTCTCTCACTAAAAAAGCCATTTACTCTGACCACTCTCCCAGAAGCTGAACATGCAGTGAGAGAATCGATGATTAAAACAGTGTAGGTGGATCTGAAACGTACAAAGTCTGATATGTTGCTAAGTGTTAGTCAAGCAATGGGAGTGGATTACAAGACGACATTTTCTCCAACTGCAGACGTTATACACAATTTGATGCAGAAGACCACACAGTATGACCTTCAGCTCCACCAGATGGACGTTACAAAAGCCTACTTGTACGCTCTGATTGTGAGATGTATGTGAAGCAACCAGAGGGATTTGAAGGAAAGTCAAATGCAGGTGAAAAGTTTGTCTGTAAACTGAATAAATTATTGAGTGCTCTCAAACTGTCTGGAGGAACCCGAACATGTTGTATGATTATCTAGATTAAAATGGCTTTACATAGAACCCAGCTGACCATTGAGTCTACAACAAACACACTGAACTCAGGAGGATAATACTGATGATCTGGGTTAATGATAATTTACCAGTTTTCCTACACTTAGGATGGCAGGAGCAACATAATCTCTGAATAGTGTTGTTGCTGTAAAAGAAGAATTTGTATCAATTCTAAATAGGTATCAATACTGCAGGGATTGTCAGATACTATGAGGGACACTGATAAATTTTTAATACAAGCAGAGAAAGGACAGAATAAATGATTTAAATAAAAAAATATATATGTAAAATTACTTACCTGCAAACTATTCAGTTCACTAACGTCAGGAACTCGCTGCATCAGGAGGAGAATAGTAGAGAAGCATTGTGCCAAAGGCATCACGCTGCTGCAGTGCCAAGGGAAACTCTGGAAAACAGAAGACAGTGGTGTTACTCTTCGGGCTTGATTACTTTTAAGCGGTTTTCAGTAGAATCTCCATCAATGAGAACACTGCCCTGAGGGGTTGTCCTCGAGGGATGAAGCAGGTGAAGGCAAAGTAGAAGAGCTGAGGACCTCAAACTGGTTGGAAGAGATGAACACCGGCTACGGTGGTGGAGAAGCCCTCTGTATTTCCAGGCCACGCTGACGCCCCAGGCTCCCGGTGCAAGAGAGGAGACGACAACCTTCCGTGTCTGCCGTGCCGGTAGTGCAGGACTTAAGATAGAGGAGGGCTAACCGGCAGCCTTCAGCCTCGTCTTACATCCTTGCAGTTCGGACTGCCTCTACAACAGCAGCTGGATCTGCCGGTCAGGCTGGATGACCTCTCTGCAGAGTGTCAGGAGAGCTCGTCCCTCCGCGGTCGCCATGTTCCTCCAGAGTAAAAACACAAACGCAAATCACTGTCAGTGAGAGAGTACTGTACAGTAACACAGGGAGCAGAGAGCACAAGGATCACAACAGCTGTCACAGATAAAGAAGACAAAGCTAATATTAAAGTAAACAATAGTACACCCAATCCAAAGAGACACAGAAAAGCACCTCAGTACTTAGCTGACTGATTCAGGTGATGGAGATCAGACACTGACCAATACTGAATGGTCATCCAGCCTACACGGTCTGTATGAAACCACAGAGCTTTAAAGAGATTCAACAAAATCAACATTCTGGGTTGAGGCTATGAAAGTGACACATTTACTCTGACCCCTCTCCCAGAAGCTGAACATGCAGTGAGGGGAAGGTGGGCCTAAGATTAAAAACTGTAGATGGACCAGAAACGCTATCTAGATGAAAATAGCTTTACACACTGAAATCAGGAGGATAATACTGATAATCTGGGTTGATGATCATTTACCAGTTTTCCTACCCTTAGGATGGCGGCAGCAGCAACACAATCCCAGAATATCATTAAAAGTAGTAGTATTGAATGATGGTGTTGTAGCAAAATAATTTGTATCAATTCAACTAAGAATTTTAAAGCTGATTTTCTGACGCTCCAATTACAAACCATGCGGAGGACAGAGACAGTCTCCATATTGCAGGGTTTGTCTGCGATACTATGAGGGACACTGATATTACTTTTTAAAACAAGCAGAGAAATGACAGAATAAGTGATTTTTAAATTATTAAAACCAGTAAATCATGTAAATGACTTACCTGCCAACTATGCGACAAATCTGTCCCACAGCCAGCAGTGGAGCTCAAAGAGCTGGGTAAATTGTTCGCTCACTCATCGGTAGGTGGGCAGGGGGCTGAAGACTATGTCCAGAAGCGTGCAGCAGTGTTTCTTCAGGACCTTGCTGCATTGGGTGGACAATAGTAGAGGTTAAAGATACAAAAGGAGTCACACTGCCAATTCAATTCAAAGTTTATTTATATAGAGCCTTTCACAACAAATGTCACAAATCGCTTTACAGAGATCCTTGTCCACGTCTCTTATGAGCAAGCACCACAACGGAGGTGGTAGCGACAGTGGCAAGGAAAACTCCCTCATACTACGAGGAAGAAACCTTGAGAGAAACCAAGTCTGAGGAACCCATCTGCCTTAGGTCAACCTGCACAGTACAAACATTACACTAAGAACTAGACAGAGAGATAATGAAGAGCTACAGCTAATGTAGGAACAGGTTATGAAGTATGTATGTGAGTAGGTGCTGGACATTACCCAGCATTGACTTCAACATTAACACTGAGCATGAGAGACAGGCCTGATTCCAGAACATGGATGAATGAACACCTCCAGACTGGACGGCAGGGCATCTCAGTACATGTAAAAAAGAGAGAGAGGGCGCGAGAGAGAGAGAGGGGTTAGGATGGTTGTGTTGTGCTGAGTAGTAGGACAGGCCTGATACCAAGACGCAGGAACTGAACCAAAAAAGGGCAACTCCAGGCAGGCAGCTCAGGACATGAGGGGAGAGAGACAAAAAGATGAAGATTAGAACAAGCTTTAAGTTTAGTGAGAGACCTGTAGCAGAAATAGTTAGAGACCACCACAATAGTAGTAATAAAAAGCCTGTAATCAGAGCAGGACAGAACTGTGGTGTTATGTAATTAAAACAGGACAGAACACAGAACTGTCGAGTTATCTGAAAGCTGGGGTAAAGAGAAATGTTTTGAATCCAGATTTAAAGACTGAGAATGTGTCTGATTCCCGGATATTAACAGGGAGGTTGTTTCAAAGTTGGGGGGCTTTATAAAAGAACACTCTTCCTCCTGCATTGTTTTTTCTAATACATGGGACTGATAATAGGCCAGAATCTTGCGAGCGTACGTGGAGGGCTGCAAGGTGTAAGAAGTTCCTCCAGATAATGTGGGGTCAAACCATTGAGAGATTATTATGTTAGAAGTATTTTATAATCTATATGAATTTTGACAGGTAACCAGTGTAAGGATGAAAGAATTAGACTAATATGATTAAATTCCATAGCTCTAGTTAGTACCCTTAAGCTGGAGCTTATGAAGCAATTTACATGAAGTTTATAGTATTTACAGAAAGTGTGCAACAATTATTTAAACAAAATTAGGCACATTGTACTAATTATTGGAACACAATTTGTTTTGTAAGCTCATTGACCCTTGACCTACATATACAGGGGAATCCAATTATGAGAAGGAGGTTAAGGCTTTTCTCCTCTTTGCATCTTCTCTGAAGAGTGGCAACATGGGAGCCTCAACACAACTCACAAATGACCTGAAAAAGATTGTTCAACATCATGGTTTAAGGGAAGAATACAAAAAGCTCTCAGATTTCAGCGGTCAGTTTCCACTGTGAGGAACATAGTGAGGAAATGGAAGACCACAGGCACAGTTCTAGTTACGGCCCGAAGTGGCAGGCCAAGAAAAATCTCAGATAGGCAGAATTGAAGGATGGTCAGTCAACCCACAGACCAGCTCCAAAGACCTACATCATCTTGCAGCAGATGGAGTCACTGTGCATCGTTCAACTATTCAGCACACTTTGCACAAGGAGAGGCTGTATGGGAGAGTAATGCAGAAGAAGCCTTTTCTGTGCACAAGCCACAAACAGAGCCGCTGTAGGTCTGCTAAAGTACATTTGGACAAGCCAGCTTCATTTTGGAATAAGGTGCTGTGGGCTGATGAAACTAAAATTGAGTTATTTGGACATAAGGGGGCTGTATGCATGGTGGAAAGACAACAGCATTCCAAGACAAACACTTGCTACCCACAGTAAAATCTGGTGGAGGTTCCATCATGCTGTGGGGCTGTGTGGCCAGCGCAGGTACCGGGAATCTTGTTGAAGTTGAGGGTCACATGGATTCCAGTCAATATCAGCAGATTCTTGAGAACAATATTCAAGAATCAGTGAGAAAGTTGAAGTTGCGTTCTGGAATGGCCATCTCAGTCCCCAGACCTGAATATTACTGAAAATCTGTAGTGTGATTTAAAGCGGACTGTCCATGCTCAGAAATCATCAAACCTGACTGAACTGGAGATGTTTTGCAAAGAAGAATGGTCCAAAATACCTTCAACCAGAATTCAGACTCTACCTTCAACCAGAATTCAGGGGGATCTACTAAATATTAATGTAATTGTTCTTTGAACAGTAAATATCCTAAAATCTTTTCTTAGAAACTTCGAATTTTAATCAATTTGGATCACTGAAAAATTCTCGGGTTTAAACAACCCTGAGAACCAAAATATTCCAAAACAATCCCTTAGAATATTCCAATTTAAAACAAATCTGGACCCCGAAAAGTTCAGACAAACTGTGAGACTAAAATCATCTTAAGGCAATGCTTTGAACATCTTTGTCCTTTGAGTCCGGATCACTGCAAAAAGTCAATGGTCTAAAACAAATTTGAAAATTAAAATAACAAAGAGATCCGGGTTAAAGTAACCTGAAGTTCTAAGAATATGGTGTCTCGTAATTAGTAAGACAAGCGGCCTAATAATTAGCTTACAGTCACCTCGGGTACAGAGTCTCGAAGTCAGTAGAGCGCCTCAATTAACTCAGAATCACTCATTGGGATGTCGGCGGCCGCCTCTGTCTGTTTCTGATCCTGTCTCTGAAAACTCTGGACCCAGAGGAATATTGGGATCTCTGTGGAACCTCCAAAACTGTGGTAGTGGGATTTGCTTCTCCGCACTTAAAGAATCAATTCGAGCAGTCAGTCGTAGGAATGTAGAGAAACACTTTAATCCTGCAGTAAACAACCTGTGATGAGGCTGGTGTGAAGTTGATAGACTCCATTGTTTCAAAGTAACAAAATCCACCATCTGTCTGTTTCTGAAAACTACGTATACATAGAATATTAAAACGCCTGAAAAGATTCTCCCACAATATTGCAGCGCCGACGTACAAGACAAGAAAACCAGATTCACCATTTGATATTTTGTGTTACACATATGGAATTTGTCTTCCCCCTGTAACCCAGCTGTGCAGTGAACACACACGCACGCCTGGAGCAGTGGGCAGCCATTGCTGTGGGCCCCAACAAAAGACGGTGAAGGCCTTGCTCAGTGGCCCACAAAAAAAAAAATTCTCTACAATGTGATTTCCTGGATTTCCTCATTTTGTCTCTCATTAGTTGAAGTGTACCAATGATGAAAATTACGGACCTCTCTAATCTTTCTAAGTAGGAGAACTTGCACAACGAGTGGCTGACTAAATACTTGTTTGCTGTATATTTATATTTAACAGCCCAAACTCAATGTGAAACTGCTTGTACTCGGAAAGATAGTTATAATTACAAACCATAACAGTCAATATTGCAGGATTTGACTGAAATACTATGAGTGACACTGATGTATTACTTTTTAACACAAGCAGAAAAGTGACAGAATAAATGGGTGGAATCAAGTTCATCCTGTAAATCACTTACCTGCAAACTATGCAGTTCACTAACCAGACAGTGTGACTGGGAAGGGCCTGTCAGTCCTGGCCTGGTACCTTCTTGGTGTTCCCGGAAAGAACGATGGACCCCAGGCGGCTCAGTTGAAGCTCATCTCTGGGTTAGAGGACCGGACGCCACGCTGCATCAGGAGGAGAATAGTGGAGAACGATGGTGCCAAAGTCACCTGGCGACGTCCAGGACAGGGGCACCTGGAAAACAGGAGACTGTGGCATTACTGTTTAGGGTCAATTCTAAAGTGTTTTACAGAAGAATCTCCAACAGTGAGAACACCGCCCTGAGGACTCGCCCCTCTGTGCCAGAGCAGGTGAAGAGCTGAAGTCCTTGAACCAGTTAGCAGAGGCGAAAAATGGCTGTGGTGATGGAAAAGTCCTCTGCTTTTCCCAGCCACACTGGAAACTTCCAGGTTCTCTCAAGTACAAGAGTGGAGCGACTACCCTGTGTCCGCTGCATGGTAGGGCTGAAAATAAGACCACGGCGTCACAGGCAGCATTCCAGGAGTCACAGACAGCCTCTAGCCTCGTCTTCCGTCGGTGGAGTTTGGACAGCCTCTACAACAACAGCTGGATCTGCCGTAATAGCTTGACGACCTCCTGAGAGCTTGTTCCTTAATGGTCACCTAGGAGTAAAAACACAAACAACGGTCAGTGAGAGAGTACTGTACAGTAACACAGGGAGCAGAGAGCACAAGGATCACAACAAAGCTAATAAAAAGAAGACAAATCCACAAAAGTACCAAGTTCCCCCATTAAAGAGTACAACAGGCTTTATTACCTGAATGTGGTCAATATTCACAGTGGTGATGGTTGCAGTGTGTTACAGTGAACAAGGATTTCATGCTGCGTTTGAATATTGTAATTATGATGTTTCACATTATGCAGTAGAGAGCATGAAAATCAAGGGTAAGATTGATCAACTGAACTGTCAAGTCTGCAGACAAAAGAAATCTGCTCAGAGTAGAAACAGAACCTGATGCACGAGCAAAAGCAGTACTAGTACATACTGACCTAACTGGTCCTATAGAGTCCGTAAATGGGGAGGGGGGCTGAAGCATGGAGCACTAGCCATTAGAAATATGACAGCGTTATGAGTGGATGATGAGGCCCTCTTTATGAGTTTGTCCAGTCTCTTCTTATCTGCCGTCAAGATGCTACAGCCCCAGCAGACCACTCCATAGAAGATGGCAGATGCCACCACTGTGTCGAAGAACGTCCTCAGGAGCGCCCCCTGCACTCCAAAGGACCTCAATCTCCTCAGCAGGTAGAGTCTGCTCTGGCCTTTCTAGTAGAGTGCGGCAGTGTTGACTGACCAGTCCAGTTTGTTTTTCAGATCAACACCCAGGTATTTATAAGAGTCCACACTCGTTTACCCTGCGCACCGCTGCAAGACCACGCTTCTGCTTTACAGCGGAGGCTCCTGATTGGCTAACACCACATTATATACTGACCAATGCAGCTGAAGCTTCATGAATATTAAATGGTCACCAATTTAAGGAGCTTTTGATAGATCCAGGGTTGGAGATCCACTCAGACATTTACTGAGGATTACTCAGATGCAGCCTGTGAACTTCCTGAAAACTAAGGGTAAAACAGTTAAAAGCTTGTCTGTAAACTGAAGGAATCATTGTGTGCTCTCAAACAGTCTGGAGGAACCTGAAAATGCTGCATGATTATCTAGATGAAAATGCCTTTACACAGAACCCAGCTGACCATTGAGTATACAACACACTAAAATCAGGAGGATAATACTGATGATCTGGGTTAATGATACACTTAGGATGGCAGCAGCAAAACAATCTCTGAATATGTGTTGAGAAGAATCTGCAGCAATTCTAATAAGGTTGTTAAAGACAAAGTCTCAATGCTGCAGGGTTTGTCTGAGATACTATGAGTGACACTGATAAATAAAAAGATTAATACAAGCAAAGAAATGACTGAATAAATGTTTAATAAATTAGAAAAAAATATGTAAAATTACCTACCTGCCAACTATTCAGTTCACTAACTGGAGGAGGAGGATAGTAGAGAAGCATTGTGCCAAAGGAATTAACGCTACCGCAGTGCCAAGGGAAGCCGCCTGGCAAAGTCAAGGACATGGGCATCTGGAAAACAGGAGACAGTGGTGTTACTCTTTGGGCTCGATACTTTTTAGTGGTTTTCAGTAGAATCTCCATCAATGCGAACACAGCCCTGAGGGGTTGTCCTTGATTGATGAAGCAGGTGAAGGCAAAGTAGCGGAGGACCTCAAACCGGCTGTGGTGGTGGAAGAGCCCTCAGTATTTTCAGGCCACGCTGACGCCCCCAGCCTCCGGTTTCAGTGTGGACAAAGCTTATGGACACACAAGTGACTCAGAAGCTGAACACTCAAGGAGTCATCAAAAAGTTTAACATTGCTCTGCTCCGACCTGGATAAATTCGCATTTTCAATGGGGCCGCTGGTGCTCCCCATCCAATGTCACAAACACAAAACAAGAAACTCCTTGGCCCCGATACTTTTAAGGGGTTTACCAACAATAAAAACATTGCCCACTGTGAGGATTGAAGAACTAAACCTCGCACCAGTTAGTTGAGGTTAAAACCTTCTGTGGTGGTGGTGGAGCCCTCGGTTTTTCCAGGCCATGCAGACGGCCCCAGACCCTCTCCGGTGCGGGAGTGGAGACAACAACCCTCTATGTCCGCCACGCCGGTAGTGCGGAATTTAAAATGCCCAGCGTTGGAAGAGTCCTGGGCAGCCTACAGCCTTGTCTTCCGTCGGTGGAGTTTGGACTGCCAGCAGCTGTCAAACCTGATGACCTCCTTGCAGAGCGCCTGAAGATCTCGCTCCGACAGAAACACAAATGACGGTCAGTGGAACAGAGTACTGTACAGTAACACAGGGAGCAGACAGCACAAGGATCACAACAACTGGCTCAGATAAAGAAGACAAAGCCAATATTAAAGACTACAAAATAGAGATCATCGCTCAACGGATCGTATCGAATGACCTCGAGATTTAAAAGCAGAACCACATCGAAAATTTTTTTTTTTTTTTTTAAATCTAAATATAAAAAATGTGGAGGATAGAATTACTGCGTTTAAAGGTCACTGCTTTTAGCCATTCAACATGATCACAGGTAGATCACTGAACCTTCATTCTAAATCCAGTGAAACTAACATTAAATTTTTTGTTTAGACAGACAGATGCAGATCCATATGGGCTTATATTCTCTCTTCTCTCCTGTACATAAGGCACTCCTGAACTGATTCTTTTTTTTTTTTTAAGACAAAGTTTTAAAGTTCCTTTAGTGAGTACTTGTAAGAACCAGACAATATTAATATCTAATCATCAGACTGCTGCAAAACAATTACATAATTTAGTGATTAAGATATGTCAGGTGTCATGTCTAAAATATCCACACCCACACCATCATACACATAGTCAGCACTGCAACAACAATGGCCTCCTTTTCCAAAAGGGACTTTTTAACTAGAGATGCACCCTTTCAACCTTTGACAGAGCTCCATGTGACCCATCAGGTTCTCTGCTCGGTCAGATCCCAAGAATATTCTACTGGGCCTATTTTAAGTGGAAATATCCCTACACTAGGACCAGCAGCAGAAAACCCTGAATCTGTACATTGTAGGTTTAGACTGAAAGCTCCCAATTAGTCACGTCCTAGTAAATTCACGGGGCAATGTGTGGAGACTGTAAACCAGTGTTTTACTGTTCTATTACCCAATTTCACCTTCACAGGACTGCACAAATGTTCTGAGAGTGGTAAGTCTGAAACATCCACTGTTAGAATTGTGTCCGTACTGACGGATATGGGTACTGACCCCTCCATGAGTACTGAAACTGCTGCACCAGAGACAACCAAACCGGAATTCATTTCCCAGCAAATCCTTACATTTAGACTGGGTTCCTCACTGCATTTCAAAATCCTCTTTACAGACTGTCTACATTTTCTCCCACCTTATCCTATTCAGCATAGTCTGGATCTGGTTCTGTAACTGAACTCAGGTTATTGCTGCTCTGACCTACTTGATCCAGAGTACGGCTTCTGCTGTGTTGCCACTTTCCTGATCTAAACGCTCTACAAAACAGTCTGATCTCCCACAATTTAAACAAGCACAGTCTCTCCTACCTTCAATCTCACCTGCCTCAGTCAGGCAGTACATTAACTGTGCTTGTAACAACGTCGCCGTATGTATTCATTTCATGTGTTCAGTCCGAAATTAAAATATCAAAAGGGATACGGGTTAAAGTAACCTGAAGGTCTAAGAATACAGTGTATTCTGCTCCTCCAGTTTATTCTAAATTTGTAAGGCAAGCGGTCTAATTAATTTTCTTACAGTCATCTCGGGTACAGAGTCTCGGAGTCAGTAGAGCGCCTGAATTGATGCAGAATCACTGCCTGTTTCTGATCCTGTCTCTGAAAACTCAGTGGCGCCCACAAAAGAAGGTGAAGGCCTTGCTCAAGGAGTGGCAGTTTGACGAGCCCAGGTATCGAACCCACAACGCTGTCATCAATAACCTGAAGCTCTAACCGCTGAGCCACCACTGCCCCTACAGCTGCTTATAGTTACCAGATTGTCGCTATTATTGGGCTTCGAACATCAGGGCTGTTCCTGCATGTTACGTGTTGCTCTGTTCAAAACTACCCATACCAGAATCTTTGTCTAGCTGTTTACTAAACCAGACCGTGAAACAGTCCCTGAAAATCTGGCTGCAGTTTGAACAGTCTTTTCACTAAATGAATTATCTATACACAGCCCGATGAACAACAACCTTCACTCCCTCTACCATTGATGAGGCCTTTTCATCTTGGAGAGAAAAAAAAGTTTGTGCCCACAAACTTCCTCGTCATTATTAGATACGGTTCTGAATGTCAACCCATAGATAAAACATGTAATTGGCACCATATCTGTTACTGAACTCATTTCATATGAAACCCTTACAAGTATTAAAGCAGCAGTAGGTGGAGGATCCATCTGTCCATCAATAGATTTACTGAATGGTGGTAAAATATTGTAGATAACACGCTCTCCCAGTTTTCTACATAGTCAGCGCAGACGGACTTGTCCTGCAGCCAGCAGTGGAGCGATAAGAGCTGGGGAAACGGCTCCCTCACTCGTCAGTAAGTGGGCAGGGGGCCGAAGACGATAATGCTGGTGTCTGCTTTTTTCACCCAAACAGTGTCCAGAAGCGTACGGCAGTGCTTCTTCAGGGCCACGCTGCATCAAGAGCTTTATCTGGATAAATCTTGGTCTAAAAGTGCTGGCTAAGACTGCTTAGATTACTTAAAGGGAATCAGAAAAACTCTCCTACCTAAAACTGGGTGCAGTGAACTTTCATAACTTCACTGACAATGACTGCTTTAGGGGCTAGAGATTGTATATTTAACAGCCCAAATTCAACAGCAGAACTGTTTGGAAAGATGGAAGAATTTATATAAATTCTAATAAGAATTTTAGAGCAGATTACAAACCACAGTCTCAATACTGCAGGATTTGTCTGAAATACTATGAGTTACATGATTCTGTCACTTTTCTGCTTTTTGTACATCAGTGTCAATCACTTACCTGACACCGGACCAGACACAGCCACAAGCTCTCCCAGTTGTCTACAAAGTCAGCACAGACAGACCTGTCCCGCAGCCAGCAGTGGAGCAAGAAGAGGTGGGGAAACGACTCGCTCACTCTTCGGTAAGCAGGCAGGGGGCCGAAGACGATGATCTCGATTATACTTTTCCGAACAGCGTCCAGAAGTACGACAGTGCTTCTTCAAGGCTACGTTGCATCACGCAGAGAATAGTGGAGAATGATGGTGCCAAAGCCACCTGGAAAACTGGAGACTGTGGTGTTACTCTTTAGGGTCGATACTTAAGAGTTTTACAGAAGAATCTCCAACAGTGAGAACACTGCCCCGAGGAGCTGTCCTCTGTGCCGGAGCAGGTGAGGAGCGAAGGACCTTAAACCGCTTAGCGGAGATATTAAAAAAAAAAAAAAACGACCGTGGAGGTGGACTCCTCTGCTTTTCCCAGCCACGCTGACACTTCCGTGCCCTCTCCGGTGCGGGAGAGGAGACGACGACCTTCTAAGTCTGCCACGTCGGTACTGCTGGAATTACAGCCTCGTCTTCCGTCTGTGGAGTTTGGACTGCTTCTACAACTGCAGCTGGATCTGCCGTACAAGCTTGACAACCTCCTAGAGAGCTTGTTCCTCCGTGGTCGCCTCTGAGTAAAAAAAAAAACACAGGCGAGACAGAAATGCAGTAACACAGGGAGCAGAGAGCACTAGCATTACAACAACTGGCTCAGATAAAGAAGACAAAGCTAATAAAAAGGGACCCAGTTCCCCATTAAAGAGTACAATAGGCTTTATTACCTGAATGTGGTCAATGATCACAGTGGTGATGGTTGCAATGTGTGTTACAATATTCAAACAGCATGAAATCCTTGTTCACTGTAATCATGATGTTTCACATTATGCAGTAGAGAGCATGAAAATCAAGGGCAAGATTGATAAACTGAACTGTGAAGTCTGCAGACAAGAGAAATCTGCATAGAGTAGAAACAGAACCTGATGCACGAGCAAAAGCTGAAATCTAAACTTGCCACTTTTCTGACAGGACAAGTGTCTGATTTAAAAAAAAATAAAATAACGCTCAGTATGTAGGGAGTATCAGCAGTATCACCAAAAGTATCAGCCATAGGCATGTCAAAAGTGGGACTTCATTAAAGAGACTAAACCAGGTGGAGTGTGAATAAAGACAGATGTAAAAAGAGAGTAAAAGTTTAAGCAGCCATGTCCGATCCGCTCACGTGCCACACCTCCCAATAAGATTTTTAAACCAGGTTCTTTTCTTGTAAACAAATGTTTGGTTTTTGTGTGGCAGTTAAATAAATAAATAAATAATTTATTCTAAATATATATTCACAGAACAGCAGCTTTTTTGCAGCAGTTAGAGCACAAAAGTCAGTCTGAGAAATCTGGCAGAAATCTGATTCCCAAAAATACCCCTGTATTTGGGGCTGTAATTTGGAGTTCAGTGAGTCTCAGAGAACAGAGGACTGATTTAAGTTGCAGATACCTAAAGAAAGAGGTATTGGACACATTACATTGCTCTTTAATAGCCTAGAAAGATCTTAACCCATTTTCAATGCAAATATCACCTGGAGGTCGAGCTCCTGTGCTCTTCCATTGGGGGCAATGAAACAGCATTCCCCATCAGTAAATTATGATTATGAAAGAGAGGAGAGTGCTATATAAGAGTTTGTTTGCCTAAACAAGAGCTCTAGCCAGCTGCAACCGAGCCAATGAATGGGGTCATGTGACTCCCCCTAAAGTAGTTTTCTGACGATACAATTGCGAACCTTGCGGAGAACAGAGACAGTCTCCATACTGCAGGGTTTGTCTGAGATACTATGAGGGACACTGATATATTACTTTTTAAATCAAGCAGAAAAATGACAGAATAAATGATTATAAAATCCAGTAGATCATGTAAATTATTACCTGCCCACTATCCAGTTGCCTACCCTGGGGTCCTGTCTTTTTCCGAGTGGTGTCCAGAAGTGTGTGGCAGAGCTCCTTCCGGGCCTCACTGCATCGGGCAGAGAAAAGTGGAGAATGATGGTACTAAAGCCACCTGGTGATGTCCAGGACTCCTGAAAAAAAGACTGAGTCGTTACTCTTTGGTCCCGATACTCTTAAGGGTTTTACAATAGAACCTCCAACAACGAAAATACAGTCCTGAGGAGTTGTCCTCGGTAAGGGAGCAGGTGAAGTCGAAGAACTGAACCTTGCGCCAGTTGGTTGAGGTAAAAACCGTAGTGATTGAGGAGCCCTCGGCTTTTCCAGGCCATGCCAACGGCCCTAGGTCCTTTCCAGTGCAGGAGTGGAAACAACAACCCTCTGTGTCTGCCGTGCCGGTAGTGCTGGATTTAAGATGGCCAGCGTTGGAGGAGTCACGGGCAGCCTCGACTTCCGTCTGTGGAGTTTGTACAGCCTCCAACAACAGCAGCAGTCAAACTTGATGACCTCCTTGCAGAGCACCAGATGATGTCGCTCCTCAGCAGTCGCCAAGTTTCTCGAGTATAAACACAGACAGAAACGCAAACGACAGTCAGTGAGACAGAGTACTGCACAGTAACACAGGGAGCAGAGAGCAAAAGGATCACATTAACCGACTCAGATAAAGACGATAAAGCTAATATTAAAGACTATAAAGTAGGGACTCAACTGTTCGTGTCGAATCAGTTTTAAAAGCAGAATCGCATCAAAATAAAAAAAAATATATAGAAAAAGTGTAGGATAGGATTACTGCGTTTATATGTCAATGCTTTTAGCCATTCAACATTGCCACAGGTAGACATGGGACATTGAGCATAGTAAGGCCCATCAGCTGTTTTGCTTGCACCACTTTAACCAGAGATGCTCCCTTTATTGACCCAATATCATTCATTCTGAGACCAGAAATGTTTTGGAAATTCGTCAACAAAAGTCATTAGTCTCAGTTTCGCCATTCTCACTTGGCAGCTCAGATCTTGACGGTGTAACAGAAGTATCATCAATTATTTATAGCCTCAAAATACTTATACTGGTTATACTGATTTCCCACAATTAAAACAAGTACATTCTCTTCTGCCTTCAGTAGCGCCTGCTCCAGAGTCTCCTGCCTCAGTCCGGCAGTACATTAACTGAGCTTGTGACAATGTCTCCTGTATTAATTTCATGTGTAGGCCGAAATCTTTGGGTATTAAACTCTGCTCTGTTGTTTTAGAATCATGGAAATATTATCACAATTATTATTATTATTATTATTATTATTATTATTTTCATCATCATCAGTTCCAAAACCTTGCTTCAGAATCTTTGAATTTTCTAAAAAATAAATTTGGATCCCTTTACAAAATTATCCTAAAACATTGTCTAAATATCTAGATTCTCAGGGTTGTTAACAACAGAGAATTTGTTAGGGATCGAAATGTATTGCAATTCAAAAGTTTCCAAGACAACTGTGAGACTGAAATGATCTTAAGGCAATGCTTTGGACATCTTTGTCCTTTGAGTCCGGGTCGCTGCAAAAACTCAATGACCTAAAACTAATTTGAAAATTAAAATATCAAAAGGGATCTGGGATAAAGTAACCTGAAGGTCTAAGAATATGGTGTCCCGTCTCCTCCTGTTTATTCTAAATTCGTAAGGCAAGCGGTCTAATTAATTTACTTACAGTCACCTCGGGTACAGAGTCTCAGAGTCAGTAGAGCTCCTGAATTGACTCAGAATCACTCATTGGGATGTGGGCGGCCGCCTCTGTCTGTTTCTGATCCTGTCTCTGAAAACTCTGGACCCAGAGGAATATTGGGATCTCGGTGGAACCTCCAAAACTGTGGTAGTCTGATTTACTTCTCCGCGCTTAAAGAATCAACTCCAGTCAGTCAGTCTAAGGAATGTAGAGAAACACTTTAACCCTGCAGTAAACGTAACGCCGGTGGAAGGTGCGCTGGTTTTCATCCCCTTTGATGTCCTATGCTGATCAAGCTGGTGATTTCTGAGCCCCCTGTGATGAGGATGGTGTAAAGTTGATAAGTTGTGAAAGTTGATTCCATTGTGTGAAAGTAACAAAAGCCACCATCTGTCTGTTTCTGAAAAACAATGTATACATAGAATATTGAAACGCCAAGAAAGATTTCTTGCTTGTTTGTGGGTGACCAAATACTTATTTTCCACCATAATTAACAAATAAATTCTTTAAAAATCCTACAACGTGATTTCCTGGATTTTTCTCCTAGTTTTGTCTCTCATAGTTGATGTACATATGATGAAAATTACAGACCTAGTAGGAGAACTTGCACAATCAGTGGCTGACTAAATACTTTTTTGCCCCACTCAATGCGAAGCTGCTTGTACTCGGAAAGATGGAAGAATTTATATAAATTATTTATATAAATAAAGATTTTTAAAGCAGATTTTTCAATGTCACAATTACAAACCATGCGGGGCACAGACAGTATTTTAGACAAATCATGCAGTATGGAGACTGAGTTACACTGATATACTACTTTTTAATACAAGCAGAAAAGTGACAGAATAAATGAGTGGAATCAAGTAAATCATGTAAATCACTTACCTGCAAACTATGCAGCTTACTAACCTGACAGTGTGAATAGAAAGGGTGAGTCAGTCCTGGCACCTTCTTGATGTTCCAGGAGAGAACAATGGACCCCAGGCGGCTCAGGTGAAGCTCCTCTCTGTGGTAGAGGACCAGACGCAGTTGAAAGCTCTCCCAGTTCTCTACGAAGTCAGCGCAGACGGACCTGTCCCAGCAGCCAGCAGCGGAGCGATAAGAGCTGGGGAAATGGCTCGCTCACTCGACGGAAAGTGGGGAGGGGGCCGAAGACGATGATCCTGGTGTCTGGCTTTTTCCCGAATGGTGTCCAGAAGCGTATGGCAGTGCTTCTTCAGGGCTGCGCTGCATCAGGCAGAGAATAGTGGAGAACGATGGTGCTAAAGCCACCTGGCGATGTCCAGGACACAGGCACCTGGAAAACAGGAGACCGTGACATTACTCTTTAAGGTCAATACTTTTAAGGGTTTTACAGAAGAATCTCCAACAGTGAGAACACCGCCCTGAGGAGTTGTCCTCGGTGCCTGAGCAGGTAAAGAGAAGAGGTCCTCGAACCACTTAGCAGAGGTGAAAAATGGCTGTGGTTGTGGAGGAGCCCTCTGCTTTTCCCAGCCATGTTGGCACTTCAGGTCCTCTCAGGTGCGGGAGTGGAGATGACGACCCTCTGTGTCCGCCACGACGATAGAGCTGGAATTAAGACTGTCGCGTTGGAGGAGTCACGGGCAGCCTCCGGTCTCGTCTTCCATCGGTGGAGTTCCCTCTAAAACAGCAGCTAGATCTGCCGTAATAGCTTGACCTCCTGAAGAGATCATTCCTCCGTGGCAAACACAGACAGAAACGCAAGCGACGGTCAGAGAAAGTACTGTACAGTAACACAGGGAGCAGAGAGCACAAGGATAACAACAACTGGCTCAGATAAAGGCGACAAATCCACAAAAACAGTACCAAGTTCACCATTAAAGAGTACAATAGGATTTATTACCTGAATGTGGTCAATGATCACAGTGGTGATGGTTGCAGTGTGTTACAATATTCAAAGCATGAAATGCTTGTTCACTGTAATTATGATGTTTCACATTATGCAGTAGAGAGCATGAAAATCAAGGGCAAGATTGATAAACTGAACTGTGAAGTCTGCAGACAAGAGAAATCTGCTCAGAGTAGAAACAGAACCTGATGCACGAGCAAAAGCAGTACTTGAACTAGTAAATACTGACCTAGCTGATCCAATAGGGCTGGGGGAGGGCGCAGATACAACAAAAGGTTTAGCAGTGAACACTCCTGTGTGTGGGTAAAGATGCCAAAGAAACACTGATAGGTGACTGATGATGTTCTAGATATTGTATTGAAGGAGACTGGGTTGACAATGAGGTTGAAGCATGGAGCACTGGGCATTAGAAATATGACAGCGTTCTGGGTGAATGATGAATAAGTGAGGAAGAATTGAGGACAGACTGACGAATAAAGACTCTGAAATAAACAGAATACATGCACAATATTAAATAAAAGTTCAGAAAGGCTAGCTGTGATGCTGTTGCATATTTATTCACCTACTTATGAGTGTGTTGGCTACAGGATCTATAAATAAAGGCTCTATATAACCTGACATTGTGGTCAGACGTTTATCATAAATATAAAATGTGAACCGATTTTAATGTCTTTTAATTTTTAATAAAATAACGCTCAGTATGTAGGGAGTATCAGCAGTATCACCAGAAGGATCAGCCATGTCAAAAGTGGGACTTCATTACAGAGACTAAACCAGGTGGAGTGTGAATAAAGACAGATGTAAAAACAGAGTAAAAGTTTAAGCAGCCATGTCCGATCCCCTCTCGTGCCACACCTCCCAATAAGATTTGTAAACCAGGTTCTTTTCTTGTAACCAAATGTTTGGTTTGTGTGTGGTAGGCATAAAATAAATACTTTATTTTAAATATATATTCACAGACAAGCAGCTTTTTTGCAGCACAAAGTCTGAGAAATCTGGTAGAAATCTGATTCCCAAAAATACCCCCCCCACCAAGAAAAAAAAAAATAACACTAAGATGATTCCTTATGCAGCTTTTCCAATCTCCAGCTTTTGTGCTTCTGTGTACATTATGGATTAATGGTGTCAGACAGAATCTATGTAGAAATTTCCAGTGGATTATTGGGTGATCAGGATTCCTCAAAGATAAAACGATCATTTCTCATGCATGGTTCTCAAAACATACAAAAAATTACTTAAGATCCTTGGACCACACACAGTCCAACCCGTCTACAAGAGGCTCAAAGTAAAAAATTGTAAATACTGGAAGCCGAGCAAGACTGGAGTAAAGCACTTTAAGCATTAGGTGAGGCTGTAATTTGGAGTTCAGTGAGTCTCAGAGAACAGAGGACTGATTTAAGGTGCAGATACCTAAAGAAAGAGGTATTGGGCACATTACATTGCTCTTTAATAGCCTAGAAAGATCTTAACCCATTTTTCAATGCAGATATCACCTGGAGGTCGAGCTCCTGTGCTCTCCCATTGGGGGCAATGAAACAGCATTCCCCATCAGTAAATTATGATTATGAAAGAGTGCTCATGCTATATAAGAGTTTGTTTGCCTAAACAAGAGCTCTAGCCAGCTGCAACCAAGCCAATGAATGGGGTCATGTGACTCCCCCTAAAGTAGTTTTCCGACGATACAATTACAAACCATGTGGAGAACAGAGACAGTCTCCATACTGCAGGGTTTGTCTGAGATACTATGAGGGACACTGATATATTACTTTTTAAATCAAGCAGAGAAGTGACAGAATAAATGATTATAAAATCCAGTAGATCATGTAAATTATTACCTGCCCACTATCCAGCTGCCTACCCTGGGGTCCTGTCTTTTTCCGAGTGGTGTCCAGAAAGTGTGTGGCAGAGCTCCTTCCGGGCCTCACTGCATCGGGCAGAGAAAAGTGGAGAATGATGGTACTGAAGCCACCTGGTGATGTCCAGCACTCCTGAAAAAAAAGACTGAGTCGTTACTCTTTGGTCCTGATACTCTTAAGGGTTTTACAATAGAACCTCCAACAACGAAAATACAGCCCTGAGGAGTTGTCCTCGGTGAGGGAGCAGGTGAAGTCGAAGAACTGAACCTTGCGCCAGTTGGTTGAGGTAAAAACCGTGGTGATTGAGGAGCCCTCGGCTTTTCCAGGCCATGCCAACGGCCCTAGGTCCTTTCCAGTGCGGGAGTGGAGACAACAACCCTCTGTGTCCGCCGTGCCGGTAGTTCTGGATTTATGATGGCCAGCGTCGGAGGAGTCACGGGCAGCCTCGACTTCCGTCGGTGGAGTTTGTACAGCCTTCAACAGCAGCAGCAGTCAAGCTTGATGACCTCCTTGCAGAGCACCAGGAGATGTCGCTCCTCAGCAGTCACCAAGTTTCTCGAGTATAAACACAGACAGAAACGCAAACGATGATCAGTGAGACAGAGTACTGTACAGTAACACCGGGAGCAGAGAGCACAAGGATCACATCAACCGACTCAGATGAAGACGACAAAGCTAATATTAAAGACTATAAAGTAGGGACTCAACTGTTCGTGTCGAATCAGTTTTAAAAGCAGAATCGCATCAAAATAAAAAAAAATATATAGAAAAAGTGTAGGATAGGATTACTGCGTTTATATGTCAATGCTTTTAGCCATTCAACATTGCAACAGGTAGACATGGGACATTGAGCATAGTAAGGCCTATCAGCTGTTTTGCTTGCACTACTTTAACCAGAGATGCTCCCTTTATTGACCCAATATCATTCATTCTGAGACCAGAAATGTTTTGGAAATTCGTCAACAAAAGTCATTAGTCTCAGTCTCATCATTCTCACTTGGCATCTCAGATCTTGACCGTGTAACAGAAGTATCAGCAATTATTTGTACCCTCAACATATTTATACTGGTTATACTGATTTCCCACAATTAAAACAATTAAATTTTTTCTACCTTCAATCTCACCTGCTCCAGAGTCTCCTGCCTCAGTCCGGCAGTACATTAACTGAGCTTGTAACAATGTCTCCTGTATTAATTTCACGTGTAGTCCGAACTCTTTGGGTATTAAACTCTGCTCTGTTTTAGAACCATGGAAATATTATCAAAATTATTATTATTAACATCATCATCTCTTCATCATCATTTCTAAAACCTTGCTTCAGAATCTTTGAATTTTCTAAAAAATAAATTTGGATCCCTTTACAAAATTATCCTAAAACATTGTCTGAATATCTAGATTCTCAGGGTTGTTAAAACCAGAGAATGTTTCAGGGATCGAAATGTATCGCAATTCAAAGTTTCCAAGACAACTGTGAGACTGAAATGATCTTAAGGCAATGCTTTGGACATCTTCATCCTTTGAGTCCGGGTCGCTGCAAAAACTCAATGACCTAAAACTAATTTGAAAATCATCAATGAAAATGAAAATATCAAAAGGGATCTGGGATAAAGTAACCTGAAGGTCTAAGAATACAGTGTCCAGTCTCCTCCTGTTTATTCTAAATTCGTAAGGCAAGCGGTCTAATTAATTTACTTACAGTCACCTCGGGTACAGAGTCTCAGAGTCAGTAGAGCTCCTGAATTGACTCAGAATCACTCATTGGGATGTGGGCGGCCGCCTCTGTCTGTTTCTGATCCTGTCTCTGAAAACTCTGGACCCAGAGGAATATTGGGATCTCGGTGGAACCTCCAAAACTGTGGTAGTCTGATTTACTTCTCCGCGCTTAAAGAATCAACTCTATCAGTCAGTCTTAGGAATGTAGAGAAACACTTTAACCCTGCAGTAAACGTAACGCTGGTGGAAGGTGCGCTGGTGTTCATCACATTTAATGTCCTATGCTGATCAAGCTGATGATTTCTGAGCCCCCTGTGATGAGGCTGGTGTAAAGTTGATAGACTCAAAAAAAAAAAAAAAAACATCTGTCCGTTTCTGAAAACAATGTATACATAGAATATTGAAACACCTGAAGATTCCCCTACAATATTGCAGCGTCGACATACAAGACAAGAAAACCAGATTCACCATTTGACATTTTTTGTTACACTGATGGGATTTTCTTTCCTCCGTAACCCAGCTGTGCAGAGAACACACAGTGAAACACACACAGTGGACAGTGAGCCCATGTGGTTGGAGCAGTGGGCAGCCATTGCTGCGGTGCCCACAAAAGAAGGTGAAGGTTCTTGCTCAAGAGTGGCAGTTTGCAGAGCCCGGGTATCAAACCCACAACACTGTCATCAATAGCCTGGAGCTCTAACTGCTGAGCCACCACTGCCCCCTACAGCTGCTTATCGTTACCAGATTGTCTCTATTATTATTGGGCTTCGAACATCAGGGCTGTTCCTGCACGTTACGTGCTGCTCTGTTCAAAACTACCCATACCAGAATCTTTGTCTAGCTGTTCACTAAACCAGCCTGTGAAACAATCCCTGATAATCTGACTGCAGTCTGAAGAGCCTTTTCACTAAATAAATGATCTATATACAGCCTGATTATGAACAACGTTCACTCCACAACAACAATATTCGGGGTGACTCATTAAGTAATCTAAGCAGTCTTAGCCAGCACCTTTTGAACAAGATTACCCCAGATAAAGCTCTTAAAGGGAAACAGAAACCCTCCTACCTAAAATTGGGTGCAGTGGTAAATTTAACTCTACTTGGCAATCTGTCTTGACTTAAACAGACAATATGGACATTGATAATTAATTGGCTGGTTAGCACCCAGTGTAATCTATTTCACTATTTAAAATTCTGCAGTCATTTACATTTACTCTCTTACCCTTTGTGTTTATTTGGACACTTGTATGTGCTTTTATAACTTTTATAAAATTACCTGTATTTTTAGAGTTAAGAATTTAAAATTTAGCACAAATGCAAAAAGACTCCAAGACCAATGTAATGCACAGACATATGCTCTAAATTTAGTTTCACAGAGAGTAAACTAAGGTGGTTCATTTCAGACGGGCCTGGACATGTACTGGCTTAAGCAGGTTGGAGGTTTGGAGTCTGACTGTTTGAGGCTGTGGACAGGTGTCTTTTATATAGATAACGATGTCCAACAGGTGCCATTAATACAGGTAACGAGTGGAGGACAGAAGAGCTTCTTAAAGCTACAGGTCTGTGAGAGCCAGAAATCTTGCTTGTTTGTGGGTGAACAAATACTTATTTTCCACCATAAATTACAAATAAATTCTTTAAAAATTCTACAATGTGATTTCCTGGATTTTTTCCTCATTTTGTCTCTCATAGTTGAAGTGTACCTATGATGAAAATTACAGACCTAGTAGGAGAACTTGCACAATTAGTGGCTGACTAAATACTTTTTTGCCCAACTCCTGCTTGTACTCAGAAAGATAGAAGAATTGATAAATTCTAATTAGATTTTTAAAGCAGATTGTCAGACGTTACAATTACAAACCGTGACAGAATCAATACTGCAGGACCTGTCTGAAATACTATGAGTGAGACTGATATTACTTTTTAATACAAGCAGAAAAGTGACAGAATAAATGGGTGGAATCAAGTAAATCATGTAAATCACTTACCTGCAAACTATGCAGTTCACTTAGCGGACAGTGTGACTGGGAAGGGCCTGTCAGTCCTGGCCTGGCACCTTCTTGATGTTCCCGGAGAGAACGATGTACCCCAGACGGCTCAGGTGGAGCCCATCTCTGCGTTAGAGGACTGGGCACAGCCAAAAGTCTGAGGAACCCATCTGCCTTAGGTCGACCTGCACAGCACAAACATTACACTAAGAACTAGACAGAGAGATAATGAAGAGCTACAGCTAATGTAGGAACAGGTTATGAAGTTTGTGTGAGTAGGTGCTGGAAATATGCTCAGTGTTAATGTTAAAGTCAATGCCGAGTAGAGCGACAGGCCTGATTCCAGAACATGGATGAATGAACACCTCCAGACTGGGCGGCAGGGCATCTCAGTACATGTAAAAAAGAGGGAGAGGGAGCGAGGGAGAGAGGGGTTAGGATGGTTGTGTTGTGCTGAGTAGTGGGACAGGCCTGATACCAAGACGCAGGAACTGAACCAAAAAAGGGCAACTCCAGGCAGGCAGCTCAGGACATGAGGAGAGAGAGAGAGAGAGAGAGAGAGACATTAAAAAGGAAATTAGAACAAGCTTTATGTTTAGTGAGAGACCTGTAGCAGAAATAGTTAGAGAGACCACCACAATAGTAGTAATAAAAAGCCTGTAATCAGAGCAGGACAGAACTGTGGTGTTATGTAATTAAAACAGGACAGAACACAGAACTGGTGAGTTATCTGAAAGCTGGTGGAAAGAGAAAAGTTTTTAATCCAGATTTAAAGACTGAGAGTGTGTCTGATTCCCATATATTAACAGGGAGGTTGTTCCGAAATTGGGGAACTTTATAAAAGAACGCTCTTCCTCCGGCATTGTTTTTTTCTAATACGCGGGACTGATAATAGGCCAGCATCTTGCAAGCGTAGTGTACGTGGAGGGCTGTAAGAAGTTGCTCCAGATAATGTGGGGTCAGACCATTGAGAGATTATTGTTAGAAGTAGTCTTTTATAATCTTATAATTTTATCTTTTATAATTTTAACAGGTAACCAGTGTAAGGATGAAAGAACTGGACTAATATGATTAAATTCCCTAGCTCTAGTTAGTACCCCTAAGCTGGAGCTTATGAAGCAATTTACATGAAGTTTATAGTATTTACAGAAAGTGTGCAACAATTATTTAAACAAAATTAGGCACATTGTACTAATTATTGGAACACAATTTGTTTTGTAAGCTCATTGACCCTTGACCTACATATACAGGGGAATCCAATTATGAGAAGGAGGTTAAGGTTTTTCTCCTCTTTGCATCTTCTCTGAAGAGTGGCAACATGGGAGCCTCAACACAACTCACAAATGACCTGAAAAAGATTGTTCAACATCATGGTTTAAGTGAAGAATACAAAAAGCTCTCAGATTTCAGCTGTCAGTTTCCACTGTGAGGAACATAGTGAGGAAATGGAAGACCACAGGCACAGTTCTAGTTACGGCCCGAAGTGGCAGGCCAAAAAAAATCTCAGATAGGCAGAATTGAAGGATGGTCAGTCAACCCACAGACCAGCTCCAAAGACCTACATCATCTTGCAGCAGATGGAGTCACTGTGCATTGTTCAACTATTCAGCACACTTTGCACAAGGAGAGGCTGTATGGGAGAGTAATGCAGAAGAAGCCTTTTCTGCGCACAAGCCACAAACAGAGCCGCTGTGGGTACGCTAAAGCACATTTGGACAACCCAGCTTCATTTTGGAGTGCTGTGGGCCGATGAAACTAAAATTGAGTTATTTGGACATAAGGGGGCTGTATGCATGGTGGAAAGAGAACAGCATTCCAAGACAAACACTTGCTACCCACAGTAAAATCTGGTGGAGGTTCCATCATGCTGTGGGGCTGTGTGGCCAGTGCAGGTACTGGGAATCTTGTTAAAGTTGAGGGTCACATGGATTCCAGTCAATATCAGCAGATTCTTGAGAACAATGTTCAAGAATCAGTGAGAAAGTTGAAGTTGAGCCAGGGCTGGATACTGCAACAAGACAATGACCCTAAACACTGTTTAAAATCTACTAAGGCATTCATGCAGAGGAACAAGTACAACGTTCTGGAATGGCCACCTCAGTCCCCAGACCTGAATATTACTAAAAAAAAAAAAAAATCTGTGGTGTGATTTAGAGCGGATTGTCCATGCTCAGAAATCATCAAACCTGACTGAACTGGAGATGTTTTGTAAAGAAGAATGGTCCAAAATACCTTTAACCAGAATTCAGACTCTCATTGGAAGCTATAGCAAGCGTTTAGAGGCTGTTATTTCTGCAAAAGGGGGATCTACTAAATATTGATGTAATTGTTCTTTCAACAGTAAATATCCTAAAATCTTGTCTTAGAAACTAATAAATCTCGGGTTTAAACAACCCTGAGAACCAAAATATTCCAAAACAATCCCTTAGAATATTCCAATTTAAAACAAATCTGGACCCCGAAAAGTTCCCAGTTCAGACAAACTGTGAGACTAAAATCATCTTAAGGCAATGCTTTGAACATCGTTGTCCTTTGAGTCCGGATCACTGCAAAAAGTCAATGGTCTAAAACAAATTTGAAAATTAAAATATCAAAGGGATCCGGGTTAAAGTAACCTGAAGGTCTAAGAATATGGTATCTCGTAATTAGTAAGACAAGCGGCCTAATAATTAGCTTACAGTCACCTTGGGTACAGAGTCTCGGAGTCAGTAGAGCGCCTGAATTGACTCAGAATCACTCACTGGGATGTCGGCGGCCGCCTCTGTCTGTTTCTGATCCTGTCTCTGAAAACTCTGGACCCAGAGGAATATTGGGATCTCTGTGGAACCTCCAAAACTGTGGTAGTGGGATTTGCTTCTCCGCACTTAAAGAATCAACTCGATCAGTCAGTCTTAGGAATGTAGAGAAACACTTTAATCCTGCCACCATCTGTCTGTTTCTGAAAACAACGTATACATAGAATATTAAAACGCCTGAAAAGATTCTCCCACAATATTGCAGCGTCGACGTACAAGACAAGAAAACCAGATTCACCATTTGATATTTTTGTTACACATATGGAATTTGCCTTCCCCCTGTAACCCAGCTGTGCAGAGAACACACACACGCCTGGAGCAGTGGGCAGCCATTGCTGTGGGCCCCAACAAAAGACGGTGAAGGCCTTGCTCAGTGGCAGTTTGCCAAGCCCAGGTATCTAACCCACAAAAAAAATTCTCTACCATGTGATTTCCTGGATTTCTCATTTTGTCTCTCATTAGTTGAAGTGTCCCTATGATGAAAATTACAGACCTCTCCAAGTAGGAAAACTTGCACAATCAGTGGCTGACTAAATACATGTTTGCTGTATATTTATGTTTAACAGCCCAAACTCAATGTGAAACTGCTTGTACTCGGAAAGATGGTAAAAATGTATATAAATTCTAATAAGATTTTTAAAGTAGATTTCCCGACGTTACAATTACAAACCATAACAGTCTCAATACTGCAGGAGTTGTCTGAAATACTATGAGTGACACTGATGTATTACTTTTTAATACAAGCAGAAAAGTGACAGAATAAATGAGTGGAATCAAGTAAATCATGTAAATCACTTACCTGCAAACTATGTAGTTCACTAACCAGACAGTGTGACTGGGAAGGGCCTGTCAGTCCTGGCCTGGTACCTTCTTGATGTTCCCGGAAAGATGGACCCCGGCAGCTCAGGTGAAGCTCATCTCTGTGTTAGAGGACCAGACGCCACACTGCATCAGGAGGAGAATAGTGGAGAACGATGGTGCCAAAGTCACCTGGCGACGTCCAAGACACGGGCACCTGGAAAACAGGAGACCGTGGCATTACTGTTTAGGGTCAATTCTTTTAAGTGTTTTACAGAAGAATCTCCAACAGTGAGAACACCGCCCTGAGGAGTCGTCCTCTGTGCCGGAGCAGGTGAAGAGCCGAGGTCCTTGAACCAGTTAGCATAGGCAAAAATAGCTGTGGTGATTGAGGAGCCCTCAACTTTTGCCAGCCACGCTTGACGCTTCCAGGCCCTCTCAGGTACAGGACTGAAAATAAGACCACGGCATCACAGGCAGCATTCCAGGAGTCACTGGCAGCCTCTAGCCTCGTCTTCCGTCTGTGGAGTTTGGACAGCCTCTACAACAACAGCGTGATCTGCCATAATAGCTTGACGACCTACTGAGAGCTTGCTCCTTCACGGTCATCTCGGAGTAAAAACACAGACAACAGTCAGTGAGACAGTACTGTACAGCAACACAGGGAGCAGAGAGCACAAGGATCACAACAAGAAGACAAAGCTCATAATCAACATATCCACAAAAGTGGCACCAAGTTCACCATTAAAGAGTACAATAGGCTTCATTACCTGAACGTGGTCAATGATCACAGTGGTGATGGTTGCAGTGTTTTACAACATTCAAACAGCATTAAATCCTTGTTCACTGTAATTATAATGATTCACATTATGCAGTAGAGAGCATGGAGATCAAGGGTAAGATTGATAAACTGAACTGTGAAGTCTGCAGAACTAGTTAATACTGACCTAGCTGATCCTATAGATCCAGTAAAGGGGGGGGGGCTGAAGCATGGATCACTGAAATATGACAGCGTTCTGGGTGACTGATAAAAGAATTGAGGACAGGCTGATGAATAAAGACTATGAAAAACAGAATACATGCATAACATTAAATAAAAGTTCAGAAAGGCTCCAGGTCTACATCATATTGCTACTAAATGAGTTCATTCAAAGAGAGATGTGTATACGCTCAACAGACAGGAGAAACAAAGCTAATAATTACCACTCAAAGCTTAGATCAAGACACCAGCTTTAACCTGCCTCTGACCATTTTCACTGGTTAAACTATGGGGTTTTAGCGCCCCCACAAGGACGAAAAGAGGAATAGCAATAGCCTCTGAGCAGTAGTTCAATAAACACCAGGACGTTGACTAAGAACACAAATTTAGCACATATCCACAGAATTACACCATCCATACTAACCTAAAACAGCTCAGTAGCGTGAAACATGAGGAAATAACAGCAAACCATGAATATTCAGTAATACATAGGTAAATACTGAAGCTACACTGCTAAGGAGATAGCTAGCATAGCAACAGAACTAAGCCATTCCCAAACTAAATGAACAGCAGCTTACTTCGTGTCACAGACTCTAAATTAAAGGCACCCACAGTCACACAGCTTGAGCAGTTTCTAAAGTTCAGTCTTCCAGAGGAGCTACAGAGCTCGGTCACACCGGCTCGTTTGCCCTGCGCACTGCTGCAAGACCACGCTGCTGCTTTACAGCGGAGGCTCCTGATTGGCTGAGACTCCGCATTATATACTGACCAATGCGGCTGAAGCTTCTTGAATATTAAATGAGGTCAATAATTTAAGGAGCTTTTGGACAGATCCAGGGTTGAAGATCCACTCAGACATTTACTGAGGATTACTCAGATGCAGCCTGTGAACTTCCAGAAATCTAAGGGTGAAACAGTTAAAGCTACTGAGAGATGTTTGGCCGATTCGTCTCCAAATGAAACAGTAAAATGTATTTGTAAATCTGTTGCTGTGAGCTCTGAACCATTATGTGAACAGTCATTGCTCTGTAAGCAGGGGATAACCTCAGCAGCTATATATATATATATATTCAATGACTCTACATTGACAGAAAGAAAGCATAACCTTTCAAAGAGGAGAGTATTTGGATCAGGAGGCTACACTTACACACATGACAGATAGAAGCTAGAACTTTCTTTCAGTGTGTTCCAGAACACCAAACCCAGACTGACCAGTCAGTGGCATATGATGATTTCCATGGTGAGAGGTGTCTGGAGGAACCTGAACATGTTGCATGATTATCTAGATGAAAAGGGTTTTACACAAAACCCAGCTGACCCAAACACACATTATCAGGAGGATTATAATGATGATCTGGATTAATGATAATTTACCAGTTTTCCTACACTTAGGATGGCAGCAGCAGCAGCACAAGCCCAGAATAGTGTTGTTGAGGTGGAAGAATTTGTGTAAATTCTAATAAGGTTCTTAAAGACAAAGTCTTGATACTGCAGGGTTTGTCTGTACTATGAGGGACACTGATAAATTAAATTTAATACAAGCAGAGAAGTGACAGAATAAATGGTTAATAAATTAGAAAAGAAATGATGTAAAATTACTTACCTCCCAACTATTCAGTTCACTAACGCCAGGAACTTGCGGCCCCCTGTGATGAGGCTGGTGTAAAGCTGATAGACAGATGGCCACGTTTGTTTTGTTGTTTCTGAAAACAAATAGATACATAGAATATTGAAAGACGTACAAGACAAGAAAACCATATTTGATATTTTTTGTGACACAGATGGAATTTGGCTGTCTCAAACCCCCAACCCTGAGCCACCACTGAGCTACCACTGCCCCTACAGACACCACTGCCCCTACAGGGGTTTATTGCTCCTCCCATCCTGAGGAGTTGTCCCCACTGCCCCTACAGGGGTTTATCATCATTACCCCTGTAATCGTTATCGTAAATTTTTACTATTATTATGGGCTTCGAACCACCATTTCTTATCATAGCCACGATCATGCTGTTGCTGCACATTACACATGTTGCTCTGTTCAAAACTACCCATACCAGAATCTTTGTCTAGCTGTTCACTAAACCAGACTGTGAAACAGTCCCTGAAAATCTGGCTGCAGTTTGGAAGAGTCCTTTCACTAAGTGAATTATCTATATACAGCCTGATGATGAAAAACCACGTTCACTCCCTCTACCATTAATGAGGCCTTTTCATCTTGGAGAAAAAAAAGGAGTAAATGTCTTAAATCTGTTTATTGATAAAAGGTTTGAATCTTTTGAACTTAGAACTGAATTTAATCTTCAAGCTCATTTTTTTCAGGTATTTGCAGCTACGTAGTTTTGTGTCCACAAACTTCCTCGTCATTATTACATACGGTTCTGAACGTCAACCCACAGATAAAATTTAATTGGCACCATATCTGTTACTGAACTCATTTCATATTAAACCCTTACAAGTATTAAAGCAGCAGTAGGTGGAGGATCCATCTATCAATATATTTACTGAATGGTGGTAAAATATAGTAGAGAACACTCCTCATCTACATGTTTAAAACACATTATAATTCAGTTTAAAATGGCTGGCAGAATTTGTTTAAAGCATAGTGTGAAGAGCTGGGAAAAGGACTAGCGCACTCGTCAGCAAGTGATCAGGGGGCCGAAAGTCTTTTTCTGAACTGTGCACAGAAGCGTGCAGCAGTGCTCCTTTAGGAAGAGAACAGTAAAGTATAACCGTGCCGAAGAGTCATGCTGCCACAATGGAAGCCACTCTGCAACAACCAGGACACGGGCGCCTGGAAAACAGGAGACTGTGGCGTTACTCTTTGTGCTACGATACTTTTCAGTGTTTTACAGAAGAATCTTTAACAGTGAGAACACCGCCCTGAGGAGTCGCCCTCGGTGCCGGAGCAGGTGAAGAGCAGAGGACCTCGAACCAGTTAGCAATTTTCCAGGCCACGCTGACACCCCCAGGCTCACAGATGCAGGAATGGTGATGACCCTCTGTGTCCGCTGCACCGGTGGTGCTGGAATTAAGACAGCCTAATTGAAGGAGTCACACGCAGCCTCCAGCCTCGTCTTCCATCTGGCGAGTTTGGACTGCCTCTACAACAGCAGCCGGATCAGCCGGTCAAGCTAGAGAGCTAGAAAGCTTGTTCCGCCATGGTCGCCATGTTCCTCGAGCAAACACAGACAGAAACGCAACAGACGGTCAGTAAGACAGAGTACTCTGGAAGGCTATTAATGAAAACACTAGCTGTCAAGCATTTTGCTTCAAAATCTGAGGTTTGGGTTGTGCATAGAACTGAACTGAATTGTGAAGTCTGCAGACAAGAGAAATCTGCTCAGAGTAGAAACAGAATCTGATACACGAGCAAAAGCAGTACTAGTACATACTGACCTAGCTGGTCCTATAGATCCAGTGTCCAGAAGAGGGTTGTAGATACACTCTGGCGTTTACTGAGGATTACTCGGGTGTAGTCTGTGTACTTCCTAAAAACTAAGGATGAAACCATAAAAAGCTACTGAGAGATAGTACACACTATCCAAAGAGATAGGAAAGCACCTCAGTACTCAGCTGATTCAGATACTGGAGATCAGACACTGACCAACACTGACTACTGCTACAGGGTCTGTAATAAACCACAGAGCTTTAAAGAGATTCAACAAAATCAACACTCTGGGTTGAGGCTATGAAAGAGGAGAGGACTTCTCTCAGTGAAAATGACACGTTTACTCTGACCCCTCTCCCAGAAGCTGAACATGCAGTGAGGGGAAGGTGGGCCTAAGATTAAAAACTGTAGATGGACCAGAAACGTAATCTAGATAAAAATGACTTTACACACCGAAATCAGGAGGATAATACTGATAATCTGGGTTGACGATCATTTACCAGTTTTACAAGAACTGTTTGTATTCTGCAAGACTAGGATACCAATCGAGTCTAAATTCTAATTCTGGTGACTCCACCAGACCACTTCCACACCAGTAACTGCAATAGCTAAACCTTGAGGAGTCGATGCATTCAGAATGAAACTGCGACAGCCTTCAGGAACTCTCACCAAGGACGTGGGGAATAAGGACGCCACAAACACAGAACCAAGCCCCCCATTAAAGAGTACAATAGACTTTATTACCTGAACGTGGTCAATGATCACAGTGGTGATGGTTGCAGTGTTACAATATTCAAACAGCATGAAATCCTTGTTCACTGTAATTATGATGATTCACATTATGCAGTAGAGAGCATGAAGATCAAGGAGAAGATTGATCAACTGAACCTAAACTGTAACTGGATAGCGGTCATAACTAAATGGACAATGACCGCTTTAGAGGCTAGAGATTGTATATTTAACAGCCCAAATTAAACAGGAGAACTGCCTGTACTCAGAAATATGGAAGATTTTGTATCAATTTTAATAAGATCTTTAAAGCAGATTTTCTGAAGCTCCAATTTCAAACCATGTGGAGGACAGAGACAGTGTCCACACTGCAGGGTCTGTCTGAGACACTATGAGGGACACTGATAAATGACTTCTTAAATCAAGCAGAGAAATCACAGAATAAATGATGATTAAATCCAGTAAATCATGTAAATCACTCACCTGCCCACTATCCAGCTCACTGACCTGAAGGACGGACCCAGACCGGACCGGGTGGAGCTCATCTCTGCGGTGGAGGACCGGACACAGCCGAAAGCTCTCCCAGTTCTCTCCACAGTCCGCGTGGACGGACCTGTCCCGCAGCAGCAGTGGAGCGAGAGGAGCTGGGGGAGCGGCTCGCTCACTCGTCGGTAGGAGGGCAGGGGGAAGACGATGATCCTCTCGTCTGGGTTTTTCTGAAGCGGCAGGGCTCCTTCTGAACCTCCGCGTCGGGCGGAGAACAGCACCAAGGGAATCCGCCCAGCGACGTCCAGCACACGGGCAGCTGGAGAACAGGAGAGCGTGGTTCCTCTTTGGGCTCCGAGGACCTCGAACCGGTCAGCAGAGGTGAAAACCGGCGGTGGTGGTGGAGGAGTCCCCGACTTTTCCAGGCCAGACTGACGCCCCCAGGCCCTCTCCGGTGCGGGAGAGGAGACGACGACCCTCCGTGAGACAGAGAGCTGTACAGCAGCACAGGGAGCAGAGAGCTCCAGGACCACAGCAGCTGTCTCAGAGGAAGGAGACAGAGCTGAGAGTAAAGGCTGTAAAGGAGGGCCGGTCGCTCGACGCTCTGTGAAGAATCACGACTCGAGCTTCTGAAGAAGAACCGAATCCAAACACGCGCTCAAACATACCGGAGATCACGTGTCGCCGGAAGTGACGCTTTCTTACGCAATCACGTTTCAAGGCGCGTCAGTTCCCCGGTCCCGCTGCAGACCCGAGCGCAACGAGCTAGCAGTGTGAAGCTAGCAACACTTGTCCAGAGTAGCGAACGAAATTCTGTCAAAATAAAAGTCCCTCCTAAACCTGAATAAAAATACTTTTGACTCTCTAAACTGAAAATGATAAACTAGTTTAAGAAAACAGAGTGTTTACAACTATTTAATACCTATTAACTCAAATTAATAACTGTAAATAATAACAGATATAAAGGAGAAATTTTAAAAAATCATTTACCTTTAGGTACTTTATTAATGTAATTTTAATCAGGAAACATAAATCTTTAATAAAAGGAAAATCTACAGCTTTACACACTGGCACCATGTTTATCCCATAATGACAAATTTAAAACAGAGTTTTAGAAATTTCTGCAAATTTAAAAAAACAAAAATGAAAAACTAAAATGTTGCATTGACAGAAGTATTCAGACCCTTTACTTATTTAAAGCACCTCTGACAGTGATTACAGCCTCCAGTCTTCTTGGGTACGATGCCACAAGGTTTGCTCAGCTGGATTTGGGGATTTTCAGTCTTTCTTCTCTGCAGATCCTCTCCGTAAGGTTGGATGGGGACGTCAGTGGACAGCCATTCTCAGGGCTCTCCAGAGATTTTTATTAGGGTGTAAAGCAGGGCTCTGGTTGGCCACTCAGGAGCATTCACAGAGTCGTCTCTAAGCCATTCCTGTGTTGTCTTGAGTCACTGTCTTGTTGGAAGGTGAACCTTTGTCCCGTCGGAGGTCCTGAGTGCTCTGGATCAGGTTTTCATTAAGAATATATCTGTACTCCATTCAGCTTCCCCTCAACCCTGACCCAGTCTCCCTGTCCCAGACACTGAAAAATACCCCCACAGCATGAAGCTTCACTGAAAGAATGGTGTTGGGCAGGAGATGAGCAGGACCTGGTTTCCACCAGACATGACTCTTAGAACTGAGGCCAAAAAGTTCAATCTTGGTTGCATCAGACCAGAGAACCTTGTTTCTTATAGTCTGAGAGTCCTTTAGGGGCTCTCCTGTATCTGGCCACTCTGCCATAAAGCCCAGATTGGTGGAGCGCTGCAGTGATGGTTGAGCTTCTGGAAGTTTCTGTAAACAGGATCTTTTTGAACCAGAGTGACCCTTTTGGTTCTTGGTCACCTCTCTTACCAAGGCCCTTCTCCCCTGATGATTTAGTCTGGTGGGGAGGTCAGCTCTAGGAAGAGTGCTGGTTATTCCAAACCTCTTCATTTAAGAGGTGTGTGATAATTATTCAAGGTTATTAAACTTTAAATATATAATCTACTGAGAATGAGGCCGCAGTGTGGGAATTCACTTCATTTTACAGTATTGGACCCAAAAGAGGAAAAGACAGACACAGATCAGAATTCATTTGAAGGATTAACTAAAATATTTTTCTGTACACAAATAAAATATTCACCAAATAACTCATTACTTTTTTTCAGTCTTTCTTTAAACAAGGACAGAAATGTTCATGTTGAGCCTCCTCTCGTTGAGCTCTGGCAGCTTCCTCCCTCAGAAACTCCAGCACCTCTGCAGAGTCAGTACTCTCAGTACTTGCACTCTGCCTATTGCACTATGACTATTTGCACACCTGTACAGATGTTCCTTTTCTGTAAATATCAGCTCTTTACTTTCTGTAAATATCAGCTCTTTATTACCTTTAGTACTTTTTACTTTTTTAATTTATCCTACACTATTTATTGTTTTGTGTCATTTTCCTTTAGTTTAAGACTGTGTTCTGTGTTTTTTGTTACTTGTCATACGTGTTGCTCTCACCAAGACAAATTCCTTGTAAGTGTACCATACTTGGTGAAATAAAGAGATTCTGATTCTGATTCTGAAGTACGCCTCCTCCTTTTGGCTGCTGGAGTTCCTGAGGGGGGACAGGAGGCACTCCTGCTGGCGGAAGGAACTGACTGGCTCACAGGGTCAGACTTGGCACAGGAGGGTGTGTCATCTTCCCCTTTGTAGGTCCCCTCTGTGTCTGAGCCTTTACTTGTTGAGGCTACATCAGCTGGTGGTGCTGGCAGTGGAGCACTTGTGATTTTCCTGAAGGTTTGCCTCCCAGGATGTCATGCATTGCCCCAAACCAGCGCCATGTGGCTGCTGTGGCCTCACCCTGCTCTGTGCCCATCCCTGTAGGGGGACTTCTTAGCTCCTAAAAGACATTAATGTGATGGTACAGTGTTGTCCCTGGTTGGGACATCTCTGAAAACACACTTTTTCACACGTTTTTCTGGTTAGGATAATGTAACATATGTACAGTCATTATCATTATGTGGAACATGACATGCACCTATATATATTTAAGTTGTCAAGCTCAAGAGAACCCTTATTTTCCAGGCCTAAGTCTCTGTGAATTGTCCTGTAAACCAGGCACCCTGAGTCCGACATGAATAAAGATGCGGTTTATTTTTAGATTCCACATCATTCACAATAAGTCAGCTGTACAAGACTGTATAGATGTAATTCACCCATAGAGGAAGGTTTCATGTGTAAATATGAAAATATTTAAGTAGTAAAATGTAATTTCATTTAATGTAATAAAACAAATATTTCACCACATAAATATCATATTCATATAATCTGCCACGACATCATCACTACAACAGAGCTCTGATACAGGTCTGAGACACAAGTGAGAAACCAAGACTGTATTAGTCTGAAAAGCATCAATGAGACACGATCACTTACAGATGAATATTTATAGCTGAAGTAATGATGTGATATAAAGACTAATGAAGCTGAACTCTATACTGGAACTGAGCTTAAATGATCTTTATTCAGTTAACAGAACCGCAAGTACTGTCTGTTCAGTTCAACTTTCTTAATGACCCTACTACTAACAAGTTGTTATTATTAAATAAACAAATAATATAATATATATAATTTTTATTAATATATATCATATATATATATAATTCACAATTAACGCTGTTAAATAGACAGAATTGTCGTATACGTGCTGCTCTGTGCAGCAGCTGTGATTGGCTGGGCAGTACTAGGGGTGTGCTGAAAGCGAGTGTTGTGATTGGCTCAGTTCATCAGTAGTCAACATCATATCTAAAAGAGACCAGCTGTCCCATTTCCCCAATTACTGCTCCTGCTCTCCAGTCCTCCTGCTCCTCTCCTCCTCTCAGTTCCTCCACCTTCCTCCGGGGTAGAAGAGGTGCAGTAGGAAAGGAGGAGGAGTAGCAAAAGTTTCTGGACGCAGACTATGTCACAACACAGGTATTTGGACAAGCGGCATGATGGTGCCTCAAAGTTTCCGGGTCTCGGAGGAGAGGAGGAGGTTTGGGGGTTTCTGGACGGAGCTCAGTAGCAGCAGTGAGGAGACCAGGCTTAAGCAGCGTGGCTGAAGTTTCCTCATAATGCCGCTATAATCATTTTCCATAGTGAATGACTTCTGCTCCACTTCATAAAAATAAACTGAAATGAAATAGAAATCTAGAAAATGTGTGAATCTGCTGGACTTTCATTTAAAAAGACAAAACATGAAGCAGTTTCTCTCTGAAGGTCAGGTGTTGTTTCCAAACCGACTAAAGAGAATAAAAGTGCTTGATAAAGCTCCTCCGTATTGGAGGGTTTTTAACTGGAGACGATGTGAAATGAGCTCTAATAAAACACTGAAGTGTTTCTGTTTATTTCTGTGTTCAGCAGATGTTCAGTCTACATGCACATTAAACAGGGGGATTTTTACATTATCAAATATTAATAAACGTGACTATTTTATTTACGAGGAGAACAAAGCAGTTACACACTCAGATAAAATACATGCAGTTAAATGTAGATAAAATTACATTCAATGAACAGAAGAAACACAGGCAGACATCACTGTATGGAGCTCCTGTTTCAGTCTGGACGAAGCTTATGAACACAAGTGTTTGGTGGTTGGTGTGGCGCAACAGATAACACCACTACCTGCCACAGAGTTACCACACCATGTGGGAGACTGGGGTTCGATTCCCGGGTTGGGTGACTATGCTGCGCTACACCAATAAGAGTCCTTGGGCAAGACTCCTAACACTACACTGACCCACCTCTGTAATATGAGTTACCTTGTAAGTCACTCTGGATAAGAGCGTCAGCTAAATGCCATAAATGTAAATGTAAATTATTAGAACAGCAGGTGGCGCAGCAGAGCTGAGAAGCACTTTGGCTTCAACTGTGTTAAAAAGGCTGAAAGGGAGTTTTTACACTGTAACCAGACACACACTCACACACACACACACACACACACACACACTCTCCATATAAAATGCTAAAACTAACATTTTTAAGAAACTGCTTCACGACTAAACATGGGATCAACATACAAACACCAAATGTTGAAATCATGATCATTTATCTTCAGATCTAGAAAAGATACACTTATACAGATGATGATGATGATGAAGATGAAGATGATGATAATGATGATGATGATGGTGATGATGATGATGATGGTGATGATGGTGATGATAGTGATAATAATGATGGTGATAATGATGATGATGGTGATGGTGATGGTGATCGTGATGATGGTGACGATGGTGATCGTGATGATGATGATGATGATGATGATGATGGTGATGATGGTGAGGGTGATGATGATGATGGTGATGATGATGATGATGGTGATGATGGTGAGGGTGATGATGGTGATGATGATGATGATGATGGTGATGATGATGATGATGATGATGATGATGATGATGGTGATGAAGATGATGATAATGATGATGATGATGGTGATGATGATGGTGATGATGGTGATGATAGTGATAATAATGATGGTGATAATGATGATGATGGTGATGATGGTGATCGTGAAGATGGTGACGATGGTGATCGTGATGATGATGATGATGATGATGATGATGATGGTGATGATGGTGAGGGTGATGATGATGATGGTGATGATGATGATGATGGTGATGATGGTGAGGGTGATGATGGTGATGATGATGATGATGGTGATGATGATGATGATGATGATGGTGATGATGGCGATAATGATGGTGATGATGATGGTGGTGATGATGGTGATGATGATGATGATGGTGATGATAGTGATAATGATGGTGATGATGATGGTGGTGATGATGATGATGATGATGATGATGGCGATAATGATGGTGATGATGATGGTGGTGGTGATGATGGTGATGATGATGATGGTGATGATAGTGATAATGATGGTGATGATGATGGTGGTGATGATGATGATGATGATGGTGATGATGATGGTGGTGATGGTGATGATGGTGATGATAGTGATAATGATGATGGCTGAATATCCATGAATAAAAACCGCTCCTCTTTCAGCCTGTCATTTCTCCTCCACGATGAGACGCTGGATCTTTCTGAACCGCTCAGAGTTAAAGACGAACCCAGTGAACGAAGAACACATTAGACCTTAAAAACAGGCCTGAGAACAGTCCGTCAGTCCAAATCCCCTTTCTGTCTGTCAGTGTTTTCTTTACTAACATCTGCAAGCTTTATTTAACCAAATAAAAAGATATAAAATATTAAAATATGAAGGATGTACTGATTTGGTTTCAATGTTGCATTAAATGTGGATTGCTCATAAAATAAATAATTTGTTGAAACTACATAGAATAAACTACGACATATTCTGGACTTATTTTCTTAATTAAATTAAATATGCTAATTAAGTAGTGGATGTTCAATTTCATAGGGGTTTATTTAGCATGTTTGTGTGTTTTATGGGATATAGAAAAGCATGTGTGTGTGATATTTAATGTTAATAATGAACTCTGGACAGTTTAGTAGTGAATAATCCCTCATCGTCGCTCCAGCTTCACCCAAAAGGAGCTGCAGTGAGTCCCCGGTAGCGCCGCTTCCAGCCTGTCCGGCTCCTGCAGGGAGGCTCCCAGCACAGACGCTCCCGATACAAGCAGGTGAGTTCATGTTAGCCAGCTGCTCTTCACTGATATTTCAACATATATGAGAGCATGAACCTACAGCGAATATTTTCAATATGAGGATTATCGTTAGGTGTGTGTCTGTGCTGCAGCTGGACGACTGTAGAAGCTAACCTGCTAGCGCTAGCTCCGTTAAGACCTGCTGGCCACAGGGAACAGGGGGGTGAGGGTGTGTGTGGGTGGTCGGGTGGTCGGGTGGTGAAGTACGGAGTTCACTTAGAAACTTCTCTAAAACACTTTTAGGAACGTTTCTAAAAGAAAGGACTAACTTTTATTTATGGCTTCATCCGACAACACAGGCTGTCTGAGCTGAGCTGTTTGAGCTGCTCCTGCTGTGTGAAGATCAGCTGGAGTTAATAGCTGGTGCTGAGCTGCATTAGCCCTGTTTAACTCCACTTCACCTCCAGATTTCATTAGTTCTTATTAAAGTGGGAATAAACTCCATTTAAAACTTCCAGGGTCTCATTTTTAGCTTAAAACTGAAGTAAGGAGAGTTTTACAGTGTCTGAAAGGAGCTCTCCTCCTAAACTAAGTGGGTATCTAGTGAGAATGAAGCAGCTTCAGGAGCGGCTGTTTGTCTAGTTATTGATCAGGACAACATTTGCTCTCCTGCTCAGACCTGGATCTTTAGCTTTGGCAGCACAAGGGAAACATGAGTTTGTGGGTTTTATTCGGCACTGAAATGTATTAGCAGAGATGCTGAATTAACTGTAGCTAACTATATCATTTTATTTAGAAATATGTGTTTCAGACGCTGACTGGACTTGGGACAGACTGCTGTGCCACAACATGCCGGCAGAGCTGAAACAGTGAACAGTGAGTATTACTGCAGCCTCAGCTTCATGTAATGTTCAGATGTTTGTGCAGTTTTCCACCTTATAATGTTTCCTTAATCATTTGTGACTGCAAACCTTTTTAGGAAGAAAAAAAATGACACAATTGTCAATATTATTGTAAATAATGACACAATATGTAGTTTATCAGCCAAGATGTTTGTCCACATTTTGCGTCTATAATTTAGTCTAATGATTCTAACAAATGTGACGTTAGACTTGTAGCTCCAGTGCTAAACTATGTCTTAAGTCTGGGGTAAGTGAATTTGTGTAGAATTAAGTATTTTTATTTTATTTTATTTTTAAATGCACCTTTTGTAAAGGGTCAGTGTCTGCTGCCATCTACCAGCAGAGGGCGACAGCGGCGAGGCACGGTTACCCAAGGGAACTCCAATCCCCAGAGATCCTAGAGGTCATCAGTGCAAACCAGACACACCTGGTCACCACAGCATTTAAGGCTGTGACAAACGTCCCTGCTCAGTCACACCTTTGTAGACGGGTGACCGGTACGGTACATGGAAGTGAAAGAAAGGAGTTTGAAAGGAGAAACAAGAAAAGTTGCAGAAATAGATAACAGGGTTGCAAAATGAAGTAGCTGAAGAGAGCTCAGCTCATAAGTAAGAGCGTTTGAGTAAAGCATTGAACTTCCCTCTCCAGAAAGAGTGAGAGAGAGAGGGAGAGAGGGGTACATTTGTTTTTCTTCAGTTGTTTTAGTGCCAACTGTCCTAAGTCTGAACTACGCCATCTTGGCGTCTCCTTAGTTTGGTTTTCTGTTGCCAGGGATGCTGGTTCAAACCCAGCTGGGAGCAACTGTTCTCCCACAAGTACACAAAAGCACCTACAGTCACATCAACCACACATACATTAACCTTATATCACACATTAAGGCCTGTCCTTACAGGCTTTCCTCTCTGCGTTTGGGTCCGCTCCCTGACCGCCCGTCCCATTTTAATTTGTGGTTTGGATCAATATTTCTTAACAACAGAACCACAAATGGCATCCAGCACACAGTATCTGAAAAGATAGAGAAGCTGAATGGCTGAAGTGAACACTTTAGCAACTTTTGAACCGGCACCCCATATTCTAAATGAAGTTAATGAGGCTGTAACTGTGTAAACTAATGCCAGTATGAATCTAGATTTCAAATTAAAATGTGGAGGACAATGTGTTTATGGCCTAGAATCCTACATTTGCCTCAGACCAGGTCAGAGTTAATGCCTGACACATTCAGATAGCACAGTTGATTTAGTAGTGAATGTTGATAGGCTTATCATTTTTAAGTCTAGCAGCACAGTTTTGACCTATTTGAGTAAAATTTCACAACGTGGAACCATTTGTAGGTGCACTGTTCTGTGGACAGTCAAAGCCTCATCCACTAGTGGACTACCTCAATGACTTCCTAGAAGAGCTGGTGAAACTACAGAATGACGGGTTTATCTTTCAGGGAAACGCCTACAATGGGCACGTCTAAGTATTTCCATGTGATGCTTCTGCTAGAGCTTTTTAAAATGTACTAAAACTTTTAAATGTACCAGACTTTGAATCAAAGAACAGATAAAGAGGTCGGTCAGTTTACATACAATGAGAACCACCAGTTTGACAAAAGCCCCCTTATTACAGCTGGAATACCTTGTCAGTGGTGTTGCATTAGGCTACATGCATTTGGTGTGTTTAGGTGTTGTGAAATGTGTGCTTGTGTTTTCAGAGAACCCAATACCTGGCGTTAGACAGAAAAATGAAATTTCTGACAAACTTGTGAGGTTTAATGGATCTATGCCAACTGAATTTGCCAGATAGCCTCATTCATTACCGGAAGTTAATCGGTGGAAAGCCACTGAATTCAGGCAGTGCGTTCTGTACACTGGATTCATGTAGTTAATTTGCATGTTTCTTTCTCTTTCTTTCTGCCTATGCTGTAGGAAGTGTCCCATATAAGACTTCAAAACCGGAGCCATTTCCAGTGTCTACAGCAAGTATGTTGATTATCTCTCTTTATACCAACCGGCCACTTAATGAATTACCTCTTGTCTCAACGTGTCTCAATTGTCCATATAATTAGCAGCAGCGTCCAGCCAACAGTCATGTGTCTATATGTTTGTTTTTTGGGTTTTATTTTTTCATTTCTGGGGCGACTTTTCAGCCATTCTAAAGAAAAAAATTTGTATGTCAATCATTGCCCTCCTACTTTGACCCTTATAAGTGTACTCGAGCTCCTCTTTCTCAGGAAAAGTATGGAATGTGATTCTTTCCATGTCTCCCCTCCTTGTAGCAGACATTGATTGATCCAGTTTATGATTGTGTATCGTGTTCATAGACCTAAAGCTGACAGTAGTTTAAATGGATCCAAATCTGAATGCCACTTGTGACAGATGTAAACAGACACTCACAAATATAATTGATATGTTTAGGAGATTCCCAGGTTTCAAAAAGAATCAAATCTCCCCTTTTCATGCCAGGTGATTGGAAGATGTTATGATTCAACTGAAATAATGTTTACAATGAGGAGGAAAAGTCTGCAGAGTTGCTGATTGCCTGCTCTCCATTTATTTCTTATTGTTCCTCAATCAGTGGGTTAATAAACTGGAATGATTCGTTGGTTTGGGCCCCTGCCCTTTAAAGACTCCAAGATAAGGAGCACCTTGGCTGCAGCCGAGGTAAGGACCATAGTTAATGCACTGTATCCAGTTCCAGGTTTATATATGCAGGACATTGAACTGATTTTATCTCCAGATAAGAATCAGTTCTGTATCACAGTATTGAAACTGTCCCATATATCTGAATTAGAGCACGTTTCTAAAGAATAGGGGCTCTTACATGTCTTAGCAGTGTTTTTAGGATTAAGATCAAAACGTAGTCAAGATAAAATGAACCATTAATTCCAGCAAGACTACACAGGAGAAAGTGGTCCTTTAATCTCAGTCTTCCATTTACAGGACTTCACGGTTAAGCTGACCACATCCAAACAGTACCTCAACCAAGTGGCTCTAAAAAGTTTGGAAATGATGACCGAGTCCGATGAGGATTCTGATTTCCTGCTCCGGGAACTTGACATTCTAAGAGCAGTGAACCACCGTCACATTGTTCACATCCAGGAAATTTCAGTGTGTTGTGGACAGGTGTTCATTGTGATGGAGGCTGCTGCAACAGATCAGGGAGCTCCACTATATCCTCATCAACCGGGCTAAAACATGGTTCTTCCAGCTCCTTTGTGCCACGGTCTATCTGCACTAGCAGGACATTGTCCATTGAGACCTCACATGTGAATATGCGCTGCTGATGACCAGGTCAAACTGTCTGACTTTGGTTTTGGACACTTTTAGAGAAGATTGCTGACCTAAGTCAGATGTTTTGTAGCAGTCCTCCTTTTGCTGTACCTGAGGTGCTTATGGGTCAACCTTATGATCCAAAGCAGAGTAATGTGTGAAGCCTGGGTGTGATTCTTTATGTCATGGTCATGGGGGATCTGCCCTTCAGAGGCTCCATTGACAAGAATCTCCCACGTCTCCAGCATGAAGCCTTAATCTATCCAGATGAGATCACAGTGGAGGAACCATGCCACACCTTCATCTCTTATCTGCTGCAGCTTGATCCTCACACTCTGCCTTCAATAAGGTGACACAGCACCATTGGCTGCAGTCGAGGTAATGACCATAACCAACTGTGCTGGAGGTGGAGTATCCAGTTCCAGGTTTTTATATCAATATACTTGTTTTATAGGAAAACTTGATTATGTACTATAACATTATTATAACTTATATCTGAATTAAAGCAGATAAAAACTCTTAATATCAGTGCAGCAATATTTTCATTTCTGCTCCAATACTTCTGCAGCATTCTGTTCAAAAGTACACACAAAGCCTGCTATTGGGGGACATCTGCAATAGCGCCACCTTCAGCTGAATTGTTAATAAACTGTACAGTTAGCCGTTGTTGTTTTGTAGAAAAGTGAGCGGTGTGTAGAATACACCCTAAATAAACCCTCATAGTTGGAGTTGAAAGTGTTTAATATATATATATGTGTGTGTGTGTGTGTGTGTGTGTGTGTGTGTGTGTGTGTGTGTTTCGTTGTAGGAAGAGAAGGGGCTGAGATTCAAACTGGAGAAAATTGTTTCCTCTTCTTCATCACAACTCGTCCACAGAAAAGCACACAACTAATGAATGAATCAGGTTCTCGGTAATACACACATTACTGCTGAGCGGTGCTCTTCATTTCTACACTTACTTTAGACTTTAGAAAACACCTCCTTAATGTTTCATCTTTTCCAAACAACTGTGAAGTTTCTATTATTCATATCATATTCAGGAAAAGAGCCTGAATGACCAGCTGACCTGCATTACTGATGTGTTCTGGACCTTTCTGTGTTTTTAACTTCTCTCTGTATCTTGATGTGAAACACTGAGTCTGAGCTCTGAGGAGAAAACTGATTAGTGCAGGTTTAAGTTTAGACCTGCTGCTCTCAGAACTGACCCACAGGCTGCGTCCAGAAACTATATATATATAAAATACTATTTGAAATATATAGGGTGATTAATAAAGCTGAACTGAACAGACAGTACTTGCGGTTGTTAACTGAATAAAGATCATTTAAGCTCAGTTCCAGTAAATAAGCCAGGTGTAAAGAAACAGGGGAGCGTGTCAGTTTATCTGAACTCTACATTTCTATGACTGCTTTACTGCTCATTGTATCAGATCAGTAATATTAGTTAATCTGTGCGTTTAGGACTTGTGTGGTGTTTCTCTATTTCCCGTGGTCTCTGGGAGTGCACTCAGTGATCTCACTCCTAAATCTTTAACACTCTTCCTGGGTGGGATCCTCTCAGGTCTCCTCCGCTGGAAGCCACTTCTTTCGTCTCCTCTGGTTTTTGGACAAGCGGCATGATGGAGCCACAAAACCAGTTTCCGGGTCACAGAGGAGAGGAGGAGGTTTGGGGGTTTCTGGACGCAGCCCGAGGCTTTTTAACACATTTGAGGTCAAAGTGCTTCTCAGCTTCTCAGCTCTACTGCGCCACCTGCTGTTCTAATAAAACACTACACCTCCATCGCCTGATTCACTTGTGTTCATAAGCTTCGTCCAGACTGAAACAGGAGCTCCATACAGTGATGTCTGCCTGTGTTTCTTCTGTTCATTGAATGTAATTTTATCTACATTTAACTGCATGTATTTTATCTGAGTGTGTAACTGCTTTGTTCTCCTCGTAAATAAAATAGTCACGTTTATTAATATTTGATCATGTAAAAATCCCCCTGTTTAATGTGCATGTAGACTGAACATCTGCTGAACACAGAAATAAACAGAAACACTTCAGTGTTTTATTAGAGCTCATTTCACATCGTCTCCAGTTAAAAACCCTCCAATACGGAGGAGCTTTATCAAGCACTTTTATTCTCTTTAGTCGGTTTGGAAACAACACCTGACCTTCAGAGAGAAACTGCTTCATGTTTTGTCTTTTTAAATGAAAGTCCAGCAGATTCACACATTTTCTAGATTTCTATTTCATTTCGGTTCATATTTCAGTTGATATTCAGCTCGTTGCGCTCGGCTCTGCAGCGGGAAACTGACGCGCCTTGAAACGTGACTGCGTTCAGTGACGTAACGAAGCCGCGCTTCGGCGATCACGTGATCTCCGGTATTTTGAGCGAGACTCTGAACCGCTGTTTGGATTCGGTTCTTCTTTAGAAGCTCGAGTCGTGATTCGACACAGAGCGTCGAGCGACCGGCCCTCCTTTACAGTCTTTACTCTCAGCTCTGTCTCCTTCCTCTGAGACAGCTGCTGTGATCCTGGAGCTCTCTGCTCCCTGTGCTGCTGTACAGCTCTCTGTCTCACGGAGGCTCGTTTGCGTTTCTGGAGTTTTCGGGGGCGTAGAGGTGGGCTTCACCCGAGCCGCCTGGGGTCTGTCGTTCTCTCCGGGAACATCACGAAGGTGGTACGATACGACTGACTGGCTCTACCCAGTCATACCACTCGGGTAGGTGGAGTAGAGACTGGGCAGGTGAGAGTTTTTACTCCATTTAAACCATAATTCTGTTCTTTATTGCTTGGTGTGGAAATAGTAAAGTACCAGTATCACCATCATATAGCTGATCAGATAAACCCTGCAGTGCTGAGACTGTGTCTGTCCCTCGTGTAGTCCGCCATCGTAGTGTCCGATCTCTAGACCCTAAAGCAGTCAGTCAATGAAATCATTACTGAAAACCTCCTCAGTTCACTGTGTCTTTGTGAAACGGGGGTTAAACCTAATGAATCATTGCTTTGAATGAATCGACTCCCCCAGGCTTGAACTACTGCAGTTCTCCTCGCAGGTCTGCTCATAGCAGCAGCGTAGCCTCAGTCTCTGATCCAGTTCTGGACATAAACCCAAATCTCAGGTTATGAAGCGAAATCGTTTGAAGTGTTTAGTCTGAAAGTGGCAGACTCTTCCCCAGCTTCTAAAAAGCAGCTCTATTTACTGCTTATTCCAGTCCATCGTCCTCCTGGAGCTTAAACAGATTTTCTGAGTGAATTTACTGACTTCTTATCAGAGGTAGCTTTCTCTACTGATAAGGCTTTAAATGTTGGAGATTTCAATATTCACTTGGAGAAGATTCAGGACCCATTAGAACTGGGTTTAATCAATCTTAGATGTCTTGGGATTCATTCAAAATGTTTTAGGTCCAACTCATAGATGCAACCATACACACCTAGTTCTGACCCTGGGTATAGAAACCTCAGCATTTCTCAGCCTGACTCCATCTCTGACCACTACCTAATCATGTAGTCTTAAACCAGGAGATCCCCCTGCAGCCTCGCTTTATGGGCAAGCGTACCATAACAACCTCTACAGCTAGTGTATTTATTAATAACCCTCCAGATTTAACCATCTCCTGCCCATCTCCTCCTCTAGACCCTGAGCATGAAACAGATGATCTGCTGTCTGTACTCCGCTCTAATCTTGACCATGTTGCTCCAATTAAGAAAAGGTTAGTGTCTTGGTATGATGACCATACGCTTACTCTAGAACAGATAACTCGTATTTACTCTTTATAAGCTGCTGCTGGGCTAAATAATCCGTAAACATGGCATTGACTTGACCTTGCTATGCTGATGACACCCAGATATACTTATCTGCCTTAATAAAATAACAGACTGTCTGAAAGACATAGAGAGGTCTTACTTATTGATCCAAAAATGCAAATATTGCTGTAGATTTAGATGGATTCTCAGTCAAACCCAGCAGCTCTGTAAAAAACCTAGGAGCTGTTTCTGACTCTGTCCTCTTGTTTGATGCACACATCTGTTACATAGTTAAAACTGCCTTCTTCCACCTACGTAATATTGCTAAACTGCGTAATGTAGTCTCCTTACATGACGCAGAGAAGCAGGTGCCTGCATTTATAACTTCTAGATTGGATGACTGTAATGCTCTTCTGGTTGGAAGTTCATGTAAATCATTAAAAAGCTCCAACTAGTTCAGAATGCAGCTGCTAGAGAGCTCACTAGGGCTCGGAAACTTGACCATATTAGTCCCATTCTCTCGTCCCTGCACTGGTTACCAGTTATATTCTGCACTGATTATAAAATACTCCTTCTGACTTAAGTCACTAAATGGTTCTTGGGGAACTTCTTAAACCTACAACCAGTCACGTTCACTTCGTTCACAGGGCGCTGGCCTTCTGTCAGTTCCTCGCTTTAGGAGAATCAACGCTGGAGGAAGAGCTTTCTCTTATCAGGCTCCTCAACTCTGGAGTAGACTTCCTGTTGCTGTTCGGGACTCAGACACACTCTCTGTGTTTAAATCCAGAGTAAAAACTTCCCTTTAAGCTCAAGCCTTTAGAGAATCCATCAGTGCACTGTACTGTTCTCCTTGCTGATGTAGCTTGTATGAACACTAACAGGTTTGGACTGTTCTGCTCTCTGTTCACAGGTTCCTGATCAGTTCTGCAGTCTCTCTAATCTACTTCCTTTACAGGCCGGACATCAGTCTGATCTGACCTCTCCTAAACGCATCATCTTCTCCTTTCTTTTCTCTCCTCTATGTGCTGAGCTGCCCCCTGCTGTCAGCTGCTGCTGATACAAGTCCATTTATTGGATCCTATCACACTATATTACCCCCCACCCCCCTCCTGTAACATTTTCCTGCTCTCCTCCTGACCCTCTTGTGTTTTTCCCTCCTTTCTGTTTTCTCTTTCACATGTACTGAGATGCCCGGCTCCAACTGTTCCATCCTGGTACCGCCTGACCTGACCTGGCTCTCCACTACCTTCCTGCCCGCTGTCCTGCTCTGGGGCCTCGCATTGATTCATCCTCACCTCCCTGCATGACTCTGCTTCTGACTGTTTACCTGCATGAACTTTATCACTCTCACTCACATTCTCATTTTGTTTGGCTTCATGCCACATTTACCTTTTTCTCTTTTTCTTAATCCAGTTTTGTTTTATTGTTTTTATTCCTGTTTTGATTTTTGTTATGATCTGGTGTCGACCTGAGGAGGATGGGTTCCTCTTAAGATTTCTTGCTCAAAAGAGGCTCTGACACATCTTTTGTAAGAGGCTCTGGATAAGAGCGTCTGCTAAATGCCTTAAATGTAAATCTCTGTAAAGCTGTTTGTGACTACATTTGTTGTAAAAGCTCTATTTAAATAAAATTGAATTGAATTATCTGGCTGTGTGTATTTAGGGGACTCATATTGAGGCCATTGACGGGGAAGATTCCGGATTGACTACAAGAATCAAACCAAGGCGTCATCCTGCTTCCTCCACTGCATCCAGAGAGCATTGAGCTGCTTAGATTAGCTGTACGACTAACGTCCTCATCAGAGAGCTTTGGCCATGATATCTTTGGTGTGTTTCTGTTATGTACTACAGTGGGAAAGACGTGACCAGGATTGTGCTTTCCAGGTTAAATTGATGGACTTCTACAAAAGCAGACATTCTGACCTGTGGGAACGGCAGTGTAAATGGAGTTGGCCTAAAATTAAGACCCCAGTCCTGCTTCTGGACTCCCAGCACTGCACATTTCAACCTTACCAGCAAACTGATGGACAGTGACTGCTGGCATGTTTCAGGGCTTGTGAATGATAATTGTCGGCTCTTCACAACCAGTTTCTGAACGTTTCACACACTTGTATCTTTTTCCTCCTGAACTCTTCTTTAAAAAAAAAAGGACCTACTGTGATGCTTCTACAATTTAAGACAGAATTGCACCAAAGGTAGCAGGGTAGGAGGCTGTGGAACATTGAGGCTGGTAAGAGATGCTCATTCAGGTTCATTAGAAAACTCATTCTACATTAAACAGCATTTATTACTGCTTTAGTTTATCGCCTCAACATATAACTTAAAGTCCACTGACAGCCGTAGATTAGCTATAATTGCTTTCTGAAACCTGGGCTGATTTATTTACAACATTAAAAGTGAACTTCTGACCCCGTTCATCACACCGTTTATAATATAGTAAAGTTGAGGTCTAGAGCTTTGGGGGGATAAATAAACGAACCAGCACAACAGATCTGATGTTCAAGTGAAATCTTTTATTATTTTCAACATGACAAACAAACAACGGTCAACATCATAAAACTTCAGGGTGAGAAAAGACCAAAATAAACAAAACCTCACATCCCATCTTACTAAATAACCTAGAAAAAGAACCATAAAATACAGTGGTCTTACCTCCTCCCTCATTTAACACAGGAGAAAAGAAAAATAGTAATAAACAAATAAAGGGCCCTCACCCCTACACTGATGTGACCAGAGCTAGACTACTGACCACCACCATATTTACAGGAAAACAACACAACTACCAACTAAAAGACTGAAGCTAAAAGACTGTCAGAGCAGCAGGAAATCCACAGAGTCCCAAGCTGCCTCAACGGGACGCCATTGGCGTGGTGAACACCGCCAGTGCTGCTGCTGCTCCTCAGTAAGGAAAGCAGCTGTTGACTGTCCTAAAGGTCGCTAGACGTCGCTAAATGACGTCATCTCCTAATTTGTATGATTGTCCAAATTTGCATAATTGTGTACAAATGAACTCTGAATAAATTCACTTTTTAAGTTGATTCTTTTTTTTGTATTTGAAATAGGTAAAATAACCTAGATTACATAAATCATTTTTACATGAATGATATAAATCAATGTAGTTCTGTGTTGTTAAATGTTAGCTTATCAAATTTAATCAGAAGACTGTTCTGTAGGGAGGAACTGCTACTCTACTCTCAACCCTCCTCCTTTATCCGGCCTTCAGACCCACAAAGTGACCCTAAAACAGACAGTTTGGCAGAGATACTTCGTTTCTTTTGTTTCTTTTATTTATTTATTTATTTATTTATTTATTTATGTATTTATTTCGTGTCTCTCTGAAGACGCATTTATATTTACACCCCGCTCTGTGAATAGGGGGCGGGGTCAGCGGCGGCTCTGGGCATGCGCAGTTCATCTGCAGTGTGGCCGTGGAGCGGTGTGGGTCTGCTCGGACTGAGAGACTGAGCGCTGGGAGGGTTGTGGGACGGGGCTCACGGCAGCACCTGCTGCTGAGGACAGGAACTGAAGAACATGTGTGTTCATCTCCAAAAGGGTCAAATAACAGCAGAAAAAGTCGCTTGATTTGTCGCTAGTCGCCTTAAAAAAGTCGCTAGATTTAGAGACAAAGTGGATAAGTGAACAACACTGAACAACACAGCCGACTGAACCAACATCACCAGCACTTTTACAAAGATGAGGCTCTTACAATACAGAGAGAGAGAGAGAGAGAGAGAGAGAGAGACAGAGAGAGAGACAGAGAGAGAGACAGAGAGAGAGAGACAGAGAGACAGAGAGAGAGAGACAGAGAGAGAGAGAGAGAGAGAGAGAGACAGAGACAGAGAGAGAGAGAGACAGAGAGAGAGAGAGAGAGAGACAGAGAGAGAGAGAGAGAGAGAGAGACAGAGAGAGAGAGAGACAGAGAGAGAGAGACAGAGTGAGAGAGAGATAGACAGAGAGAGAGAGACAGAGAGAGAGAGAGAGAGAGAGAGAGAGACAGAGAGAGAGAGAGACAGAGAGAGAGTGAGAGAGAGAGAGAGACAGAGAGAGAGTGAGAGAGAAAGAGAGAGAGAGAGAGACAGAGAGAGAGAGAGAGAGAGAGACAGAGAGAGAGTGAGAGAGAGAGACAGAGAGAGAGACAGAGAGAGAGAGAGACAGAGAGAGAGAGAGAGAGACAGAGAGAGAGAGAGAGAGAGAGACACAGACTGGTCAGCAGATGGCAGCACTAACAGGTTCAGTCATTCAACACTAGATGAAACAGATCTTGAAGGAATCTTATCTTGGGGCTTCATCACCACAATGAATCTAAACGAGCTCAAACGCTGTGTGATGTGAATCAGCGCAGGACAGCTAATCATTTCTGAAAGATTGGAGATCTTGGTAATGGGCATGTTGTGTTGTGTTGTGGTGTTGTGTTGTGTTGTGTTGTGTTGTGGTGTTGTGTGTTGTTGTGTGGTGTTGTTGTGTTGTGTTGTGTTGTGGTGTTGTGTGGTTGTGTTGTGTTGTGTTGTGTGGTGTTGTGTTGTTGTTTTGTGTTGTGTTTTGGTGTGTTGTGTTATGGTGTTGTGTGGTGTTGTTGTGTTGTGTTGTTGTTTTGTGTTGTGTTTCTGTGTTGTGTTGTGTTTTGGTGTGTTGTGGTGTTGTGTTATGGTGTTGTGTGTTGTTGTGGTGTTGTGTTGTGTTTTGGTGTGTTGTGTTATGGTGTTGTGTGTTGTTGTGTTGTGTTGTTGTTTTGTGTTGTGTTTTGGTGTGTTGTGTTATGGTGTTGTGTGTTGTTGTGTGGTGTTGTTGTGTTGTGTTCTTGGTAATGGGCATGGGCGAGCTCTCTAGCTATAACCTCCCTCCCTGTCCAGAAGTTTAGCAGCTTTTGAGCTCATCAGGTGAAGCTGGGAAAGGAAAAGCATGTAAAAGAGCTTAAGGTGTAAAATCCTGTAACCAGTTTAAAACCAGATCAAACTCTTAACAGAAGGAGATTTTTCTCCAGAGATGATCAGTCTCAACAAATCCTCAGTGATCCAGACATGCAGAACGCGGTTGTGTTGTGTTGTTGTGTTGTGGTGTAGTGTTTTTGTGTTGTTGTGTTGTGTTGTTGTGTTGTGGTGTTGTAGTGTTGTGATGTGTTGTTGTGTTGTGCTGTTGTGTTTTGTTGTGTTTTTGTGTTGTGTTGTGGTGTGTTGTGTTTTTGAGTTGTTTTGTGTTGTGTTGTTGTGTTTCTGTGTTTTGTTGTTGTGTTGTTGTGTAGTGTTTTTGTGTTGTTTTGTTGTGTTGTTGTGGTATTGTGTTGTGTTTTCTTGTGGTGTGTTGTGTTTTCTTGGGGTGTGTTGTGTTGTGTTTTTGTGTTGTTGTGTTTTTGTGTTGTGTTGTGTGTTGTGTTGGGTTGTGTTTTTGTGTTGGGTTGTGTTTTTGTGTTGTGTTGTGTGTTATGTTGTGTTGTGTTGTTGTGTGTTGTGTTGTTGTTGTGTTGTGTTGTGTTGTGGTGTTGTGTTGTGGCGTTGTGTTGTGTTGTTGTGGTGTTGTGTTGTTTTTGTGTGGTCTTGTGTTGTTGTAGTGTTGTGTTGTGTTAAAGTTTGTTGTTGTGTTGTGTTTTGTGTTGTGTTTTGTGTTGTGTTGTAGTGTTGTGTTGTGCTTTTGTGTTGTGGTGTTGTGTTGTGGTGTTTTTGTGTGTTGTGTTGTGTTGTGTTTTGTGTTGTGTTGTGTTGTGTTGTGTTGTGTTTTGTATTGTGTTGTGTTGTGGTGTAGTGTTTTTGTGTTGTTGTGTTGTGTTGTTGTGTTGTGGTGTTGTAGTGTTGTGATGTGTTGTTGTGTTGTGCTGTTGTGTTTTGTTGTGTTTTTGTGTTGTGTTGTGGTGTGTTGTGTTTTTGAGTTGTTTTGTGTTGTGTTGTTGTGTTTCTGTGTTTTGTTGTTGTGTTGTTGTGTAGTGTTTTTGTGTTGTTTTGTTGTGTTGTTGTGGTATTGTGTTGTGTTTTCTTGTGGTGTGTTGTGTTTTCTTGGGGTGTGTTGTGTTGTGTTTTTGTGTTGTTGTGTTTTTGTGTTGTGTTGTGTGTTGTGTTGGGTTGTGTTTTTGTGTTGGGTTGTGTTTTTGTGTTGTGTTGTGTGTTATGTTGTGTTGTGTTGTTGTGTGTTGTGTTGTTGTTGTGTTGTGTTGTGTTGTTGTGGGGTTGTGTTGTTGTGTTGTGTAGTTGTGTTGTGGTGTTGTGTTGTGGCGTTGTGTTGTTGTGTCATGGTGTGTTGTGGTGTTGTTTTGTTGTGTTGTGTTGTTGTGGTGTTGTGTTGTTTTTGTGTGGTCTTGTGTTGTTTTGTTGTGTTGTGGTGTTGTGTTGTAGTGTTGTGTTTTTGTGTTGTGGTGTTGTGTTGTGTTGTGTTTGAGTTGTTTTGTGTTGTGTTGTGTTTCTGTGTTGTTGTGTTTCTGTGTTGTGTTGTGTTGTGGTGTTGTGTTTTTGTGTTGTTTTGTTGTGTTGTTTTGTTGTGTTGTTGTGGTATTGTGTTGTGTTTTCTTGTGGTGTGTTGTGTTGTTGTGTTTTTGTGTTGTGTTGTGGTATTGTGTTGTTTTCTTGTGGTGTTGTGTTGTGTTGTGGTGTTGTTGTTGTGCAGTTGTATTGTGGTGTTGTGTTGTGTCGTGGTGTGTTGTGTTGTGGTGTTGTTGTTGTGCAGTTGTATTGTGGTGTTGTGTTGTGTCGTGGTGTGTTGTTGTGTTGTTTTGTTGTGGTGTTGTGTTGTTGTGTTGTGTTGTTGTGTTGTGTTTTTGTGTTGTGTTATGTTGTGTTGTGGTGTTGTTGTGTTGTGGTGTTGTGTTGTGTTGTGTAGTTGTGTTGTGGTGTTGTGTTGTGGCGTTGTGTTGTGTCGTGGTGTGTTTTGTTTTGTTTTGTTGTGTTGTTGTGTTGTGGTGTTGTGTTGTTTTGTTGTGTTGTTGTGTTGTGGTGTTGTGTTGTGGCGTTGTGTTGTGTTGTGGTGTGTTTTGTTTTGTTTTTTGTTTTGTTGTGTTGTGTTGTGGTGTTGTGTTGTTGTGTAGTTGTGTTGTTTTTGTGTGGTCTTGTGTTGTGGTGTTGTGTTGTTGTAGTGTTGTGTTGTGTTAAAGTTTGTTGTTGTGTTGTGGTGCTGTTGTGTTGTGTTGTGGTATTGTGTTTTCTTGTGGTGTTGTGTTGTGTTTTTGTGTTGTGTTGTTGTGTTTTTGTGTTGTGTTGTTGTGTTTTTGTGTTGTGTTGTGTTGTTGTGTTGTGTTTAAGTTTGTTGTTGTGTTGTGGTGCTGTTGTGTTGTGTTTTGTGGTGTGTTGTGTTTTGTGGTGTGTTGTGGTATTGTGTTTTCTTGTGGTGTTGTGTTGTGTTTTTGTGTTGTGTTATTGTGTTGTGTTGTTGTGTGTTGTGTTGTGTTGTGGTTTTGTGTTGTGGTGTTGTTGTGCAGTTGTATTGTGGTGTTGTTTTGTTGTGTTGTGTCGTGGTGTGTTGTTGTGTTGTGTTGTTTTGTTGTGGTGTTGTGTTGTTTTGTTGTGTTGTGGTGTTGTGTGTTGTGTTTTGATGTTGCATTGTGTTGTGTTGTTTTGTGTTGTTGTGTTGTGTTTTTGTGTTGTCTTGTGTGTTATGTTGTGTTGTGTTGTGGTGTTGTGTTGTTGTGGTGTTGTGTAGTTGTGTTGTGGTGTTGTGTTGTGGCGTTGTGTTGTGTCGTGGTGTGTTGTGTTGTTTTGTTGTGTTGTGGTGTTGTGTTGTTGTGGTGTTGTGTTGTTTTTGTGTGGTCTTGTGTTGTTGTAGTGTTGTGTTGTGTTGTGTTAAAGTTTGTTGTTGTGTTGTGTTTTGTGTTGTGTTTTGTGTTGTGTTGTAGTGTTGTGTTGTGCTTTTGTGTTGTGGTGTTGTGTTGTGGTGTTTTTGTGTGTTGTGTTGTGTTGTGTTTTGTGTTGTGTTGTGTTGTGTTGTGTTGTGTTGTGTTGTGTTTTGTATTGTGTTGTGTTGTGGTGTGGTGTGGTGTGGTGTTGTTGTGTTGTGTTGTGTTGTGTTGTTTTGTTGTCTTGTGGTGTTGTGTTGTTTTGTTGTGTTGTCGTGCACTTTTTTAAAGATGAGGCTCTTACAATGCAGCCAATCAACACATGCAAAAATGATAAACCTGTAAGGGGTCACTGTGTCTGCTGCCACCTACCAGCAGAGGGCGACAGCGGCGAGGCACGGTTACCTGTGTTGCTGTGTTGTGGTGTTGTGTTTTTGTGTTGTTTTGTTGTGTTGTTTTGTTGTGTTGTTGTGGTATTGTGTTGTGTTTTCTTGTGGTGTGTTGTGTTGTTGTGTTTTTGTGTTGTGTTGTGGTATTGTGTTTTCTTGTGGTGTTGTGTTGTGTTTTTGTGTTGTGTTGTTGTGTTTTTGTGTTGTGTTGTTGTGTGTTGTGTTGTGGTTTTGTGTTGTGGTGTTGTTGTGCAGTTGTATTGTGGTGTTGTTTTGTTGTGTTGTGTCGTGGTGTGTTGTGTTGTGTTGTTTTGTTGTTTTTGTGTGGTCTTGTGTTGTGGTGTTGTGTTGTTGTAGTGTTGTGTTGTTGTGTTGTGTTAAAGTTTGTTGTTGTGTTGTGGTGCTGTTGTGTTGTGTTTTGTGGTGTGTTGTGTTTTGTGGTGTGTTGTGGTATTGTGTTTTCTTGTGGTGTTGTGTTGTGTTTTTGTGTTGTGTTATTGTGTTGTGTTGTTGTGTGTTGTGTTGTGTTGTGGTTTTGTGTTGTGGTGTTGTTGTGCAGTTGTATTGTGGTGTTGTTTTGTTGTGTTGTGTCGTGGTGTGTTGTTGTGTTGTGTTGTTTTGTTGTGGTGTTGTGTTGTTTTGTTGTGTTGTGGTGTTGTGTGTTGTGTTTTGATGTTGCATTGTGTTGTGTTGTTTTGTGTTGTTGTGTTGTGTTTTTGTGTTGTCTTGTGTGTTATGTTGTGTTGTGTTGTGGTGTTGTGTTGTTGTGGTGTTGTGTAGTTGTGTTGTGGTGTTGTGTTGTGGCGTTGTGTTGTGTTGTTGTGGTGTTGTGTTGTTTTTGTGTGGTCTTGTGTTGTTGTAGTGTTGTGTTGTGTTGTGTTAAAGTTTGTTGTTGTGTTGTGTTTTGTGTTGTGTTTTGTGTTGTGTTGTAGTGTTGTGTTGTGCTTTTGTGTTGTGGTGTTGTGTTGTGGTGTTTTTGTGTGTTGTGTTGTGTTGTGTTGTGTTTTGTGTTGTGTTGTGTTGTGTTGTGTTGTGTTTTGTATTGTGTTGTGTTGTGGTGTGGTGTGGTGTGGTGTTGTTGTGTTGTGTTGTGTTGTGTTGTTTTGTTGTCTTGTGGTGTTGTGTTGTTTTGTTGTGTTGTCGTGCACTTTTTTAAAGATGAGGCTCTTACAATGCAGCCAATCAACACATGCAAAAATGATAAACCTGTAAGGGGTCACTGTGTCTGCTGCCACCTACCAGCAGAGGGCGACAGCGGCGAGGCACGGTTACCTGTGTTGCTGTGTTGTGGTGTTGTGTTTTTGTGTTGTTTTGTTGTGTTGTTTTGTTGTGTTGTTGTGGTATTGTGTTGTGTTTTCTTGTGGTGTGTTGTGTTGTTGTGTTTTTGTGTTGTGTTGTGGTATTGTGTTTTCTTGTGGTGTTGTGTTGTGTTTTTGTGTTGTGTTGTTGTGTTTTTGTGTTGTGTTGTTGTGTGTTGTGTTGTGGTTTTGTGTTGTGGTGTTGTTGTGCAGTTGTATTGTGGTGTTGTTTTGTTGTGTTGTGTCGTGGTGTGTTGTGTTGTGTTGTTTTGTTGTTTTTGTGTGGTCTTGTGTTGTGGTGTTGTGTTGTTGTAGTGTTGTGTTGTTGTGTTGTGTTAAAGTTTGTTGTTGTGTTGTGGTGCTGTTGTGTTGTGTTTTGTGTTGTGTTTTGTGGTGTGTTGTGTTGTTGTGTTTTTGTGTTGTGTTGTGTTTTTGTGTTGTGTTGTTGTGTTGTGTTAAAGTTTGTTGTTGTGTTGTGGTGCTGTTGTGTTGTGTTTTGTGGTGTGTTGTGTTTTGTGGTGTGTTGTGGTATTGTGTTTTCTTGTGGTGTTGTGTTGTGTTTTTGTGTTGTGTTATTGTGTTGTGTTGTTGTGTGTTGTGTTGTGTTGTGGTTTTGTGTTGTGGTGTTGTTGTGCAGTTGTATTGTGGTGTTGTTTTGTTGTGTTGTGTCGTGGTGTGTTGTTGTGTTGTGTTGTTTTGTTGTGGTGTTGTGTTGTTTTGTTGTGTTATGGTGTTGTGTGTTGTGTTTTGATGTTGCATTGTGTTGTGTTGTTTTGTGTTGTTGTGTTGTGTTTTTGTGTTGTCTTGTGTGTTATGTTGTGTTGTGTTGTGGTGTTGTGTTGTTGTGGTGTTGTGTAGTTGTGTTGTGGTGTTGTGTTGTGGCGTTGTGTTGTGTTGTTGTGGTGTTGTGTTGTTTTTGTGTGGTCTTGTGTTGTTGTAGTGTTGTGTTGTGTTGTGTTAAAGTTTGTTGTTGTGTTGTGTTTTGTGTTGTGTTTTGTGTTGTGTTGTAGTGTTGTGTTGTGCTTTTGTGTTGTGGTGTTGTGTTGTGGTGTTTTTGTGTGTTGTGTTGTGTTTTGTGTTGTGTTGTGTTGTGTTGTGTTGTGTTTTGTATTGTGTTGTGTTGTGGTGTGGTGTGGTGTGGTGTTGTTGTGTTGTGTTGTGTTGTGTTGTTTTGTTGTCTTGTGGTGTTGTGTTGTTTTGTTGTGTTGTCGTGCACTTTTTTAAAGATGAGGCTCTTACAATGCAGCCAATCAACACATGCAAAAATGATAAACCTGTAAGGGGTCACTGTGTCTGCTGCCACCTACCAGCAGAGGGCGTTGTGTTGTTGTTGTGTTGTGGTGTTGTGTTGTTGTGGTGTTGTGTTGTTGTGTTGTGTAGTTGTGTTGTGGTGTTGTGTTGTGGCGTTGTGTTGTGTCGTGGTGTGTTGTGTTGTTTTGTTGTGTTGTTGTGTTGTGTTGTGGTGTTGTTTTTGTGTGGTCTTGTGTTGTTGTAGTGTTGTGTTGTTGTGTTGTGTTAAAGTTTGTTGTGTTTTGTGTTGTGTTGTGCTTTTGTGTTGTGGTGTTGTGTTGTGGTGTTTTTGTGTGTTGTGTTGTGTTGTGTTGTGTGTTGTGTTGTGTTGTGTTGTGGTGTTGTGTTGTGTTGTGTTGTGTTGTGTTGTGGTGTTGGTGTGTTGTGTTGTGTTGTTTTGTTGTGTTGTCGTGCACTTTTTTAAAGATGAGGCTCTTACAATGCAGCCAATCAACACATGCAAAAATGATAAACCTGTAAGGGGTCACTGTGTCTGCTGCCACCTACCAGCAGAGGGCGACAGCGGCGAGGCACGGTTACCCAAGGGAACTCCAATCCCCAGAGATCCTAGAGGTCATCAGTGCCAACCAGACACACCTGGTGGTCACAGCATTTAAAGATGTGACATGGAGCTTCTCTGTTCCACCTTTGTTGAGGAGTGACTGGTACGGGACACAGAAGTGAAAGAAAGAGAGATGTTTGAAAAGATGAAAGAAAACAAGCTGAAAAGGAAATAGAAAAATAAAAGTCTTGAAAGAAGAAAAGTTGCAAAACAAGAGAACAGGGTTGAAAGAGAGAAGCTGAAGAGAGCACAGCTGAAGAGTTTACGTGAATCACTGAACCTCAGTTCCTTTGTTTTAAGAGCTGCTTCAGTTCCTTCCCTGCATTTGTTTTTCTTCAGTTGTTTAGTGCTAAATATCCTAAGTCTGAACTACGCCGCCTTGTCCTCTGCTTAGTTTGGTCCCCCCCCTTTTTTTTTTTTCATTGTTTTAAGGGGTGCAACTCCACCACTTGCCTGTGCTTGCTGGTGGTGCAGTGGTAAGGTGTTGGACCTCCATTGCCAGGGTTGCTGGTTCAAACCCAGCTGGGAGCAACTGTTCTCCCACAAGTACACAAAAGCACCTACAGTCACATCAACCACACATACATTAACCTTATATCACACATTAAGGCCTGTCCTTACAGGCTTTCCTCTCTGCACTTGGGTCCGCTCCCTGACCGTCCCGTAACAAAACCAACTGAATATTACATTAAGATGAATTGTTTCAAGTAATTTTACAAAATAATAAATAAAATTATTAGACCAAAGCTGGTTGATTCTCATTGAAAATACATAATAACACGTTCTTAAAACTAAGACCAATATTACGGCTTAATGTAGTAATTGTGTTAGCAGCAAAACTTACTATATAAGACTTTTACTATAACAGATTATTTAGTTGTATTGTATTTTGATTTCATTTAAGAAATGTAGTAATTATTTTAGTAGTTTTGATGTTGGTACATTAGAGTTTTTTGTATGTTTTGTAGCATCAGTCCTGACCAAAGGTCCTGAAGTGATTGTTGGCAAAGATCTCACCATTAAGCGCGGCAGGACATTACTGAAAATCTTGGAATGTGTAGTTTTCAGACCTTTACACTCTCTTGATTTTTTTATTTCATTTCTGCAGACAATATTAGCTTCCTAATTACAAGTCCATAATGTCTGCACTGTCAGGCCTGCGTTGTCTGGCGCTCCCCCAGGGCGATCCCCGGACTCCACCCCCAAGCCCAAATAAGGAGGCGGGGATTCCGGAAGTCGGCTGCGCATGCGCTCTGCCCACTTTACCCGGTTTGTGTTTCTGTTCCTTACTTTCCAGTTTTGTCCACTAGATTGCTGAACCTCTGATTTAGCTTTGCGTGTCTGTTTTGTTACCCTGTGTCCCGTTTTTCATTAAAGTCCTGCATCCCTGCAAGTGTTTCCCTGTGTTCACTGACCCTCCTGACCCAGCATGACACACATTCAACATTACTAAAATCAGTCCAGTCGTGTATTTTTATTTTTTTATTTCATTTCTGCAGACAATATTAGCTTCCTAATTACAAGTCCATAATGTCTGCACTGTCAGGCCTGCGTTGTCTGGCGCTCCCCCAGGGCGATCCCCGGACTCCACCCCCAAGCCCAAATAAGGAGGCGGGGATTCCGGAAGTCGGCTGCGCATGCGCTCTGCCCACTTTACCCGGTTTGTGTTTCTGTTCCTTACTTTCCAGTTTTGTCCACTAGATTGCTGAACCTCTGATTTAGCTTTGCGTGTCTGTTTTGTTACCCTGTGTCCCGTTTTTCATTAAAGTCCTGCATCCCTGCAAGTGTTTCCCTGTGTTCACTGACCCTCCTGACCCAGCATGACACACATTCAACATTACTAAAATCAGTCCAGTCGTGTATTTTTATTTTTTTATTTCATTTCTGCAGACAATATTAGCTTCCTAATTACAAGTCCATAATGTCTGCACTGTCAGGCCTGCGTTGTCTGGCGCTCCCCCAGGGCGATCCCCGGACTCCACCCCCAAGCCCAAATAAGGAGGCGGGGATTCCGGAAGTCGGCTGCGCATGCGCTCTGCCCACTTTACCCGGTTTGTGTTTCTGTTCCTTACTTTCCAGTTTTGTCCACTAGATTGCTGAACCTCTGATTTAGCTTTGCGTGTCTGTTTTGTTACCCTGTGTCCCGTTTTTCATTAAAGTCCTGCATCCCTGCAAGTGTTTCCCTGTGTTCACTGACCCTCCTGACCCAGCATGACACACATTCAACATTACTAAAATCAGTCCAGTCGTGTATTTTTATTTTTTTATTTCATTTCTGCAGACAATATTAGCTTCCTAATTACAAGTCCATAATGTCTGCACTGTCAGGCCTGCGTTGTCTGGCGCTCCCCCAGGGCGATCCCCGGACTCCGCCCCCAAGACCAAATAAGGAGGCGGGGATTCCGGAAGTCAAAGGGGGAGGACAGTCTGTGGGTGTATGTTTGGTCTGTGGTCTGTTGTCCTCTTACTCTGTCTGCTCTGGTAGTTCCTGTTTGTTTCTGTCAGCGTTTCCAGCTCTCTGGTTTTGTAAGTCTTGCTTCGTAGCTCCAGGTTCTTGGTTTTTGTTTATGGTTTTTATCAGAAGTCGTTTTGTTTTGGTGGTTATTTCTGAAGCTCTGCTTCACAGTTTTTCCTTCATAAGTTTCGATTCCTTTTGTATCCTCGTCCAAACTCCTCACAGTGTGTTAGTTTAGTTTAGGGTCCCGTTCTCTCGTATACCGCTCAGCTACCTCCCAGTCCCAGGTGTGCTACTTTACCCGGTTTGTGTTTCTGTTCCTTACTTTCCAGTTTTGTCCACTAGATTGCTGAACCTCTGATTTAGCTTTGCGTGTCTGTTTTGTTCCCCTGTGTCCCGTTTTTCATTAAAGTCCTGCATCCCTGCAAGTGTTTCCCTGTGTTCACTGATCCTGACCCAGCATGACACACATTCAACATTACTAAAATCAGTCCAGTCGTGTATTTTTACTAAAATAATTTGATACATAATCTAATATAATTCAGGTGAAATGTAAACATTCAAATATTTACATGAATCTTAAAGATTTCTTTAGTAAACAGAACAAGTCTTACTGACTCAACACATGGATGGCATGTAATACACCAACAGTGCATTAAGTGTCAAAAATAAAAGTGCATGTTTATAGTTTTTCACTGAAAAAAAAAGTTTAAAAAAAGTTAGACAAAAATAAATGAAAATAAAACACAGAGTCTGAAAAACTGAAAAAACAAAGAGCATTACGTTTAAAGAATGACTTTAGGAAAATGAATTAATTTTATACATCGCTAAATCTGAAAACACGTCTCTGACAAACTGTACTGTGCTCACTGTTTACAGTCATATTTACAAAGGTTTTGAAGACTGATCCTTGAATCCAGACTGGCCCAGTATGCAGTCTAAGAACAAGTGATTTTAGCACAGCAGAAGATAACACTTTTTAATTTATAGTAAAATGTTCAAATAACAAAGTAAAAACTAATTTAGTAAATATGTGAACTTAAAGAACATTTTTTCTTATGGGCAGATTTCTAGCAAACATGAACTCAAGTATTCACCAGATTTCAGCAAAAGCCTCAGACACAATGAACAGCAGGACAGCAGCTCAGAAAAGCTGCTTTTTAGAGTGAATAAACTCTCCTCAGATCTAGAAGTTTAGGACACTCTGTCTGCACACCATTATCTTCAGGACAGGATTAACGTAGCTGTCGCTCAGGCCATCTTTATTCACGTCCTGCAAATTCATAAATAAAACAGCATATAAGATAATGTTATATCCATGCAGTGGTGGACAGTAACTCAGTAAATGTAATTCATTAAATAAACAATGACTTCAGTACAGTATCTTTACTCAAGTATTTCTATTTTGAGTGACATTTTACTTCAACTCCTACGTTTCCAAGACGTAAGGGTGGTCCATGTCTTGAAAGAACGGGGCATCACTGTATAAACATGGTCCTGACAGGCTAGGACCCCCATGTCCATGCTTCAGTCTGTAGCGTCTCAGCAGGTCTAGTCTTCTAGATTATTAAAGCTACAGATTTTACATGAGCAGCTCATTTAAGGTGACCTAGAAAACAGTACAAATCTGTAAGCAGTGAATTTAGTAGATTTAATTAGGGACAATTTGCCCTTTTAAAATGCTATAGACAACATTAACTGTAGGAATTAGAAAATTCATTCAAATGATTTACGTACCTTCACATGCAGTCGTAATTGCAAATCTTCATTAGTCTGTTTAAAATAACATGAAAGTGCGAGTTAGACAGTGAAGAAATAGAAAAAATATATATTAGAAAAGCCCAGTTTAAACATTGCAAAGCATTAAAATCCAGTTGTACATTTCTCTTACAGAACTGAGGGTTTTGCCTCAATCTGAATCTGATAGAGGATCAATACTCTGATCAGCTGCTGTTCAATAAAGAAGGGTTGTGGCACTTCAAACTTTTTAGGATTTATTAAGCTGCCTTTTAGATAAAAAGGGTCAAAATGCCACACAGCACTGAGATGTTAGATTAAGTCAGTTGTTCTCAAAGTGTTCAGGGCTTTATTTCAGGCGGTCTGTAGAGCAGAGCTCCCTCACACACAGACCTGCTCTCAGTGCTTCATACAGCCTGTAGACCAGCACTGAAGGGTTGGGAACCAGCTCACCCATTCAAACTGCAGAACAATCATTTAGATGGATTAAAGCCTCATATCTCCAGTCTCTGATTGTAAATGTGAAAACTGCTCCAGCAGCTGAAATCCAGGCTAAAAGCTGATGTTGTTGGTCAGGCGGTTTGAGTCGAGGCTTTTCTACATAAAGAAAGAGGCCTTCATTCACCCGCCCGCTCACGGAGAGCAGCGGAGAGAGTGGAGCACCATAACCACACACAGAGAGAAGTGCTGTTAGTCAGAGGAGGTCAGATCGGGTTAAAACGCTTTATTAGTTTTATTACTTCTCATTTCTGCTCAGAAAACGTGGCTTTAATGGTGAAAGTGTGATATTATCAGTGCTGCCGCTTTGGCAGAGCTGAGGTGATTTAGAGAGTCGGGCTCTAGGTTTAGTCAGTCAGGTGCAGAGCTCTCCTCTCTGAATCATTAGAATGATTTATCTTCATCTAGATGGAAATAAACACGTGTGGAGAGTTTATCACATTCCCTTTAGTCTCGTTTGTTTAGTAGTTTGTAAAGTTTGCAGCAGTTTTACACAAATAAGTGAATAGTAGTGAACCAAGCTAAGCTAAGCTAAGCTAAGCTAAGCTAAGCTAATCTAGCTCTACCGGAGCTGTTGCAGTCTGCAGCTCTGGGGTTAAAACAAGCTGCTCAACAAAATATCTTCAGAGTAAAATTATATTTATGAAAGATTATATTTATGTGAGGAAGATTATATTTATGTAAGATTATATTTATGTGAGATTATATTTATGTTTATTTATTTAATATTGAAATCATTTAGTTTTATTTCAATTCTGTCTAAAGTCTGTTAGAAATCACCTGAGTTTTGCTCATTGTTTTCAGCATTACACTGAAGTGACTGGCTGAAGTGAGTTAGCTGAGGCAGAAAGCATAGAGGAGATCATGTCAGTCTGGGCAATTTATAACTTTCTTTTTTATAGTATATTTTATCTGTGGAAATTTGTACTTATAACAGAGAAATAATATTATTTTGTTTTTATTTTATCAATAAAATATTTGTCAAATTTGCATAATTTTCAAAAATATTTCTAGTGCTACATTTATTTGAAAGAGACTAAAGTAGGCTATGCTACCATATAGGTGAACAACATGTCAGTCTGGGCAATTTATATATAAATATATATATATATATATATATATATATATATATATGGACATTTGCTTCTCTGACAAAACAAAAAGTATTTGTGATTGAATTCTACTAATATGTAATTATTTTTAAAATAACATCACTGTCACCACCTTTATTCATTTGAATCTCTCTTATTTTATTATTTTGAGATGGATGGAGACAAGGCTCAATATGCATGTCTTATGGAGTCTGAAGAGGAGACAGCGACTAGGCCCTGACGAGCTTAGGCTTATTGCTGAACATGACAGTGATGAAGATCATGAAGGCGGAGCTGCTGGATGAAGAGGAAGAAAAGGATGACGAAGAACAAGATGAGCAGAGGGATCAACCAACTACCTCTTATCGGTAAATACATGTATTCTAAGTGTTTGTACAAATATGCTGTAAGGGGTGGGAGCTTATACGGAATAGGCTGTCTTATGTGAACCATCATGGGGCATGGGAAGAAGTGACCCCAGGTGAATTTTACAGTTTGGGCTCCTCATTTACATATTGGGAAACCAGATCTCTTCACTGTTCATAGGCCAAGTTATTCATGTCCTGTGACTGTTTCAAGGAATTGATGGCAGCCCTTCATGGTGTAGATCCTGCCACGGAAAATAGCTGTGATCAGCTTAGGAAGTTGTGTTACTTGATGGACCACCTCAAAACCAAGTGTCAGCAGCTTTTCCAGGCTGATGAAAATCTGAGTAAAGACGAGAGAATCATAAAATCAAATGGTCCCTCAGGATTCAAGCAGTATATGAAGGGCAAACCTGGAGTTTTTAAATTGTGGGTCATTGCAACTTCAGATTCGGGATACCTTAGACTCTGATATATACACAGGCAGTATGATGGGTGCATAACTGATTTGGCTACAAAAGTAATCGAAGACCTTGTGCAGCTATTTAAAAGTTGTGTCACAGTTTGGTTTGACAACTTCTATACATTACCAACTCTTATGGTCCGACTTAAGGAGTGGGGAATCAACGCATGTGGGACATGAAGGATTAATCGCAAAAAATTCCCAGTGGGTTTCAAAGATGTAAAAAAATAGATAAGCAGGGGGCCATTTACTCTGAGAAGGTAAGGAGACAGAGTTAGTTCTGAATGGATTTATGGAGAGCTGAGAATGTTGAGCAGTATCAGTTTATAGAGAGCAGAGAATGTTTGGATGTTCGTAGTTTTGGAGTGTTTTCATGCGAGAATTTAAGAGATCTACGTACAACCCGTCCTGTGACATGCTGGTAAAATTCTGATGATGTTGGGCAGACAGAAAAGGCTGTGGACACATGAGGGCCTAAACGTGAATTTCTTATATTGCTAATGGACTCCATAAGAACAAGAAGAGTCTTTGAAGGCAGAAGCCCTGCAAAATATCTAGCATTCACCAGTCAAAATAGATTAATCTCAACATTTTTAATTACACTGCTGACAAAGATGTAATGATATGAATCACTGAACTATTTACAGATTTAGCTGCAGGTGAAGATGAATACTTCCATATAGGAAGAATGATCGCTGTGTCCGTAGTCCACGGTGGTCCAGGGCCTCTGTGTCTTTTCCCAAATTTCTTCCAGTACCTTGTAGGTAAAGTGAAGTCCACTGAGGCTCCTATCGAAGAGCCTATCGGAATTCACTCCTTGAGGTAATGTAACATTTAATACGATGAGACATTTGTTGTCCAGTAAAATCAATTTGACTGTTGTTTAAGGTTTACTAAATCTAGACCCATATTCATAAAGCTTCAGAGTATATGTGATGATATAAGATCAGATTTCTGTCTCATTCGCAGTGATCTTAGTGACAATAACCGCTCCTACTTGGTCAGATCTAAAATCTTTAAGGTAATATTAATGATAATTATAAGACCAATATTGCCTTATCAGTTTGATTAGGCAAATACGGAAATTGGGCAATATGTGTCTTTCAAATTAGGCACATAATCCTTATGATCTAGAAATTCAATGTTACATCTGTGAGTGAACTACAGAGATGCACAGCAGTGGCGGTTCAAGACTATTTTAACTGGGGGGCCAGTGGTTATGTTAGAGGGGTCGGTTATTAGCTCATGGTGCTTTGCAGGCATTAAGAAACTAATGTATACATTAAATATTATTCATTATTATTATTTTGTATTTCTACAGTTTTCAGTTACAATTTCACAATTTACAATTTTGCATAATCTGAATTCTTTAATTCTCATGTTTTATACAAACACCTTAACAAATCAGTCAGTCTTTTCTATGATTTAAAATGTTTTTCAGTTTCATTTTATATTTCTTTTACATCAGCTGTCTTCTATGGTTTCTATAGCTGGTGAAATAAAGTAAATAAAATAAATGAAATAAATCCACTGAAGCGCTGTCTACCCCACAAGGGAAACACGACCTGTTGCCTAAAAATGAGTTTTTACATTATTGTGCTGATTTGTCGCTAATTTACAAGGGCCTTAGCGTGTTGTGAGGGAGTCACTGGACCTTTTCCCTAGAACCACCACTGGATAGAAGTGTTCTGCATTACATGCAGTTCAGCATATGGCTAAGAACTCCCAGAAGAGGAGCTCAATAAACATCATTCCGGGTAAGAGAAGAGATATCAGTGAAATCCTGAATAGATCCTCTGGTCTAGGAGGACTGGATTCCTCCAGTTTGCTGATTTTCCTGCACAAACACTCCTGATTCAGCTCTTCATTATTTACCAGGTTTAGCTGGTCTCCTAGAGCAGGGAAATCATCAAACTGTGCTGGACTCTGGACCTAGGTTTCCCATTCCTCTTTTAGATGGTGAGCTCAGCAAAAGTGGGGCAGATGTACCAGGTGGGTCTCATTAAAGTTATAAACTGATATCTGGTGTGTATTTGTCAGGTAGTTACACTGAGATCTACATTTTTAGAAATATCCATCAGTTTCTCTAGTTCATAGTAAAGGAAGCAGATATAGGCTCTTTTAAAAGCAAACCTGATTGAGAGTGTTTGTGAGAGCTGTCTTTTCCACATGGTTTTAATGACTGTGAGAGTCTGATGCTGGTCTGATTACTGGGAGTTGGCTGGATGCAGCATTTAGTTACAATCAGTGATGTATCATAACTCCAACTATTCAAATATTGCTGTCTCATGACCATGTTTTATTCCTATATATATATATTTACCGACTCCTAACTGTGCATGACGATTTACTGAGCTTTCACCGCCTGCAGAACTTTCCTCAGGGTTCAGCTGCGGCCAGTGGTACTGCTGTTTCAGCTGTAACCGCTTATTTTCTCTGTTCTAGGTGGAGGCAGATCCTGGACCAGCAGCGGACGTCGGTTGATACTGCGACCTGGACCGGCGCTTGTGATGGTGCATTCAGTTAGCAACTGCTTTCAATTGCATAGAACAAACGTAGCTAACGCTTCATTTACTGAGTAGCGGCGCTCTGTACCTCTGTAAGCTGAACTTTTTCACAGACTTCGTTTCTCTGCTTTTGTAGCGGTAAAACATTTCACCTTGTTTTAATAACAAATAGGGGGAGGAGGAATTTTACTTAGTCTTAGTCTGATTTTCTCTCTGTTTGCTCAAAATAATCTGAGTTTTGTGTCTTTCTGTTTTTCCACACTGGAGATGTGTTCAATTCAGTGTTTCTAAGATTGGACATTTGTTTAAATTAAATTCCTCCACTCTTCAGCAGGCTGGTAATGTTAGCTGAGTTTAGCATTATGCTAAGCTAGCTCTTGGTTTGCTGTAGCAGCAGGTTACCACAGTAAGAAAATGTCTTCAGTGAATCTACACCACAGCCACTGTTTGTTGTAAAATCTTTAACATGAAATACTTCAACATGTTATTTGAACATTGTCTTTAGGAATGGATCATCTGGAGCAGGAGATCTTTCCGTCCTTCTGTGTCCTCATCCCAGAAGTAATCTTTCTCACTTAGTTTGAAAAAATGACAGAAATATTTCAGAAGCGTATTTCTATGTAATGACTTTACTGTTGGAGGCGTCTCTGAAGAAGAGAAATCTTTCACTCTTTGTTTAAATGTAAACTTTTTCCTGTTTGGTTACTTGAACAGTCTAAAGATCTTCTTTTCTCTTTCACCATCCCTGTAGCAGTCCTGCAAAGAGGTGGACAGAGCAAACAGGATGTTTTTTTTATGTGTTTCTAATATAGTTCCTCTGCACACACACATTTTATTACCTAACTGCTGTTGAAGGAAATTTACTTCAAATCAATATTCACACTGATGAGATGTTTGTCCACATGATTTCTGCAGCTGGTAGAGGTGAAGCTTCAGCACAAGGCCAGCTACAACGGTCTGGAGTCGGAGCACTGGTGGGTGCTCATCAACGACTTCTATCATGTGTGCTCACTGGAGGTCAGTCAGTGGAGTAGACTCATGGTTTTATTGTAGATAGATGTTCTGTGACCTGATTACTTTCAACCTCATGCTTTTCGTGGTATTTACGGTTGCCTTCCCAGCAGAGTGGCCTGCATCAAGCTACAAACTCACCTGAATGATGAGGCTTTTGGAACCAGTTTGTCATTTCCTAATTTTATGTTCAGTACCATATCCACCCATGTCCATGTTCATTCAGTGCATCGAACCTTTCATCAGTGAGGTCAAGTTCTTCCTGCACGCCGAAACAACGGACTCATCAGTGCAGGATGTCTTCCTGGTAAATTCTTGTTGGTGCTTTTTTGTGATTAGAGTTTCTAGTAATGTGGGGCTTTTATAAATGTGTACAATGACAGTTCAGACACATTTTCAGACACACACAGACACCTTTTCTTCATTTCTTTATTGTGTTTTTCAGAAAACCATGGTGGCCATCATGTTTCAGGGGGTCTTCATCGATGTGGATGACCGCTGGCGTTGTAATGACTCCAATGACAGCCAGACCCTCTAGGCACCCTTTGTGATGTCTGGCAAACTAAGAGGACCACCCCCAGAATTTTGATGAGCTGCCGGACACTTCTTACATTGTTCTATTACATTTTATGTATTTTTTCATTTTATTATTAAAGTAATATTGTCTATCTATAATTTGTGTGATTGTCTTTGTTCGTGTGTGTCTTTTTTTTTTTTTTTTTTCCAGATGGAGTCGCTGTTTTGTGTGAACCCCTGAATGCTGACCTGTAGCATGGAAGTGGAACATTGTGTCTGTTCATCAATAAAAAGGAAGTATTTTAATCTTTCTCATCCCTCTAACCCCCTTGATATCTTTCCATATTATCTTATTTTTATTTGGGAACACAGCTTCCAGAATGTACTTAACCATGTTGGGAATACCCTTTCAGGAGTGGAACATCATGTCCTTTCATCAACAAAAAGGAAGTCTTTCTATCTTTCTCATTTGTTCATCCCAACTCTCCTTTTCTGTTGTTAATGTTTTTATAATCAGATCAGTCAGATTTGGTCTAACCATGTAGGGAATAATTTTTTTTTAATCTTTGTCTCTCTTTCTGCCTGTAGTCTAAGCAGGTACCCAATGTGGAGTTTCTAATGGATCAGAAACTCCAAACAGCAGTGGGACCTGAGCTTCATGATGTCCCCCTGAACCACATCAAAGGAATCCGCTTCTAGATGTAGCTGTTCTAGGTTAACCTCGAAATGCTGACCTGGTGGAACATGAAAGTGGAGTATTCCTTCATCAACCAAAGATTTTACAGAATGTGTCTAACCATGTTGTAAATGTCTTTCTCCCTCTTTGTCTTCACAGCCTCACTGTCCTCTCTGCAGAGAAGCAGTGCAGTATTCTTTCTTGATTAGAGACTCCAGAAAGCTGTGGGCCCCAAAGTTCACCAAGGCGACCTGGATCACTTTAGAGGATGTCTATTATCTTCTATTAAGGAAAACTAACAGGACCACTACAGCCTTTAAGATCCACATCATGGAGAAACACATGAAGAGGAGATTGCTTTATTATCATTATTAGCACTGTCGCCATCAGCACTGTGTTTCAGAGGAAGAGGAAGACCAGAGAAGACCAACATAGCTGATCTAGTCTTTATCATCGCAATCAAACACTGCTCTGTGTATCGTCATCATGACCTTTTTATTGTCATCAGGAGCAGCATCACCACTGACCCCATCTTCATCACAGCACTAATTATAATCATCATCTTTTGAGATGAGGACAGAACTATAGACTGAGCCAGTGGACTTTAAGTCATACAACAAAATGCCAACCAACCCAATCTGCTGGCAGGCAGGCAGGAAGGCAGGCCACTAGCCTGGACACTAGACTTTGGCTGTAGTTCAGTTTCTACTTTTTGACTCTAGCTAACTGCTAGGACATTAATACCATCATCATTCAGAGAGGATTTTACTTCTACAAGTAAGAGAAAGAAGATCAGAGTAGAAGCTTTATTTCACTGACAGCAGATTGAACACAACCTGCAAACTGCAGAGAGCATGAAGCCACTATGGGCTTTCTTTCTCCTTTCAAACACACATGAAGGATGGAGGAATTCTTTTGGCATAGTAAGAATGTTACATCATTTCTATAAATTCACAAAACTGATGGAAACATTTTTTCACAAATGTAAAACATGAGGAAGAAAGTCCTACAAATGTAGTGAATGTCAATCTTAGACTAACATGTAATAGTCTTGGAGGCAGCCGTGGCCTGAAGGATAGAGAAATGTTGACTGTCTGACTCCTGGATTTGACAGGAGACGACTGAAAGGCCCTTAAGGAAGGTACCTAACCCCCACCACACTCTATTCACATTAACGTATGTCTGTGTATTTCACTGCATGAATGGGTTAAAGGTGGAGCAACACGATGGGAATTCTTCTTAAGAGTGTCCACAGAGCTCTACCAGATTCAAGAGTTTACAGTTACACTGTACAATGAAATTCTTACTTTGCAGTTCCTCCATTTACCGACCGATCTTATAAATATCAATATTAAAAGAGAGACAAAATAAGTAAATAATATATACACTAAAGTAAAGCTAAGTCATAGAAAAACACTAAGTAAAGAAAGTTAAAGAATGCAGTACAGAGGGCACCAGGGTCTCCAGAGAATAGTAGCGGCTGGAGGTTCCTCATTGCTGCTAATGTAGCAGGCTGGAGGGCTGAGCTGCAGAACACTTGTGCTTATCTCCATGGAAGGCTGCATGGTGAGCAAGTGGCTCAGCAGTCTTCTCCGGGGCAAGGTCTGCACTCCACACTCAGGCTGGAAGCTGGCGGCCTCCTGCACACAGCTGCTGTAGCCCTCACTGGAAATTAAGCAGCATCTTCGAATTAAGGGCCCCCTAATAGTAGCAATAACCACCCAGTTTATCAGCTCATTTTGCCATATAGGAGCAATTAGTAGTTCTGTAAATAAACTGCAGTCCATCTGTTTCTATGCATACTCTGTTAACCATACTCTGGTGAAAGGGGGTTAAGACTATGCACAAAAACAGATGGACTGCAGTCTAATTAAGGAACTACCAATCGCTCCCATATGGAGTTGATAAAATGGGTGCTTATTGCTACTACCAGGTAGGTGGTCCTAATATTCTGATAGGACTGTGTGTAACAGAGGTGTCCAAACGTATCTGCGAAGGGCCAGTGTGGCTGCAGGCTTTTGTTACAACAAAGACAGAGACTGATTAAGCGAGTGGAATCAGGTGTGCTCTTCTTATTTGGAAAGAAAACCTGCAGCCATACTGGCCCTTTGCAGATAATAGTTTCATATACCTGGTTGTATTTATTTTAAACACTTGTACAATAGTGATTTTATGTTGGTGAAAATTGCAATGCGACATTTTACAGTATTTTAATCCTCAATATCTAAAATTAAATTTGTATTTTAAAAAGTGAACAAAGTTACTGTTCGACTGTACATTAAAAAGCCCAGACAGACTTTTTGATGTGATGTAAGTTTCCACAGCCATGGTCCAGTTGACTGGTGGAGCCCACTGTGCCTCTGCAGGTCCTCAAAATGCCTTTGAAGGCTGTCATCTCCGCAAGGCTTACAACGCACTGGCACAAGGGTGCTGAATTAATTTAGGGCTAATGGAGACAGTGATTTCTGTTCCTTCCATTGAACCTAGTAGGAGACAGTAAACAATAGCATAATATGAATAATTTTACTGTTTAAATGTAAAGGTTATTCTTCAGTATGAACATGGTAATGCAACATTACCTCTGAGGCAAGTGGTAGATAGCTTCTGGTTTACCAGATGGGCAGTGGGACTGAGGAACAGGTCGAATAGTATGAGTGTTCCACAAGTTTTTTTTTTGTTTGTTTGTTTTTTTTGCAGAATGTCCAAACAAAAAAGGAGTTCTAATGGTCTTCAAAACATTAAATAATGAAGTATTCATTCTTTGTAGCTGAAACCTGTTAAGGCAAAAGATATATGTAGCTAGCCTATACTAGCCTTGGTAAACTAGTCTGAAATGAAATTGCTCATTAGGCTTCTCTGATTTACCAGATAGCGAGCGACTGTGAGATTACACCTTCATTTAATAGTTGCTTTAAATGTTTCAGTGCTATGACTATCAATAAAAATATGAAACTCGTCAAAACCTACCTGACTTTATGTTCAGAAATCATCTGAACATATGCTGTACATGTGATGGAGGAGTGAACAGTGAATGCAGGGGGGGTGGTCTCAGTAGCCCGTCAGTGTGTAATGTGCCATGTGCCTGACGTTGAGGAGCAGCTTTGCTATTCAACTGTTTTGGTATCATATCTAATTATTTTATCCAAGATTATGCTTTAGGATATTATTTACCAAAATGGTAAATTTCCCAATTTCCCCACTGATCGTCTTGTTCAGGCAGAAGGCGTTGCAGGCAGGCAAGACAGCAGTGGCGCTTTGAGAGATGCTTGGGACTTACAATAGCCAAGTATGAGATTTAGTTTGCCATCAGCACAATATTAATCACGTTTGTGCAGACATTTCAGAGTATTGCAACACAAAAACCAAGCAAAAGTTGAAAATTCAAACAAAGGTGCCGAGTTAAATTGAGGCTAATATTTAGTTGATGCAGTAGATTAAAATGTTTGTGCCTGTATCATTGTTGGGAAGGCCTAGCCTGCAGTGAAGTGTCATCACTGTCTTATTGAATGGTCCCTAACTTGGCTCTGACATCTATGGATGCTTAAAAAATAAAAGCATCTTAAAACAGACGTTAGAAGTTCCTGTATCAGTATCAAGCTGAACCACTGCACTGACAAATTAAACTGGAGGGATAAATGATTTGATTTATAGAAATTGTGTTGGTAGAATAGACTTGTGCCTAATGAAGTTTTTTAATAATAATATTAATAAAATATTTATTTGAATTTGTCAGGGAAGACAATGTCAGACATGCAATTACTGTATACTTGAGCTGGCCTGAGTTTTTCAAAACCTACAATGTAAGCAATTTGATGTGAAAATATAAACTAATACAGTGAATGCCTGTTATAAAGCAATCAAACTTAAATGCGTCTGTCAGGCCCGCGTCGCCGCGCCTGCCCCGGGGGTGATCCCGAGCCGTGGCTCGCAGGCTCGCATGAGGACTCTTATGTTGACGTTCATGTCATGCTTCACGGACTCTTATGTTGATATTCATGTTCATGTCTAACTTCAAGGTTTGGTTATTGTCATGTGTGTTTAATCTATGTTCATTGTGTTGTTAATACGTTTCACCTGAGGCTGAGGTATTTAAGGGGCTAGCGCTAGCTGCCCATTACTGAGAATTGAACACAGTCAAGGTAGTGAATGTGTTCATGGTGCTGTTTGCATATACGAAGCCGAACGAACCAAGGGCATCAAAGTTCGAGTTCAGTCCTATAATCCATGAGGTCGCCAGAGAGGCTTCCTCTCTATCCAGGTTCACTTTAGTAGTACCATTCATGGGCGAGCCTCGTTACCAGGTAGGTTTTGCCTTGCCTTTTGGGTTCTGCAGCCGATCTCTCAGCTCTCAAGTCACGTAAGTTCCCTAGCGCCTGACGAGCGCTGCCTTAGTTATCCTAGTTTCCCCAGGCACTGCCTGTAGGTCTTGGTTATTGTTTCTCTTCCCACTCATTCCCGGCACGCTAGCCTAGCTCCCGGATTCTCTCCAGCCTCAGGTGAGCATCTTTGCTTTGCCCGAGTTTCTTTGTCATGGTTATATTTCGGTTTATCCTTTTTCCCTGTAACTTTGCTGCTTTTTCTTGTGTTTACCCCTGTTTTATTTGTTGAATAAAACACACTTGCATCGAGCCATCCCCTGCGAGTGTTCACCCTCATTGTCTGACCTAGCCAGCCCAGCGTCCTCCAGGATTTTACATAATTGTATCTGATAATTGTGTTTAGAAAAGAAAAAAAAACATATGACTATTAGACTATTAGTTTCATTACCAAATAGTTTTGTATTTTTGCAAGTCTATTTACAGTTGTGAAATGTCTTACAGTGATTATATTTTGTTTACGCATTGGGCATTTTCACACCTGAAAGTCACTGTATACACGTGTCTATCATGTGTTGCCAAAGTGTCCAGCAGATCAATTGTCTTTAGATTTCTTTAAGGCCTATGTTATTAAATATGCATGGTTATGTCAGTCTCTGTTGTCAGACAAGTGCCAGATATGTTTAATATGTTCTAGCTGAGAAAAAGAAATGTTTAAAGAATCATAATTAATGTACAGAGAACAAATGGTCATACATATTTTCAAGGGAGTAATGCAATCAAGACAGGCTTAAAATGTAAACCTATACAAGTGCAGGTGAACATATGAAACGTTTATGACTTGTAACCTTACTTTTGCAACTCTCCTCATAATTACAGTGTGTGTATTTTGCAGCAGGAGGAGGAGCCAGCATCACTGACACTCCTGTTGCTCTTCTCACTACTGCTGGAGTCTCCTTCAGCCCCAGCAGCATCTCAGCAGTGAAACTATGCCTGCTGAGACTGAAAAATAATGAGTTGAAATACTGAACCAAGCAACCAGTCTAAATGCACACGTGCGTAAATGTTCTATAAATGTACACAATGCAACCATTTAAAATTGCAGGTTTTATTACTTGATGTTTCTACAGCTTAACTGGACTCCACCTGTGGTAAATTCAATTGATTGCACATGATTGGGAATTGCCAACACCGGCCCTATATTGGGTCCCACAGTTGACTGTGCATGTCAGAGCAAACTCCAAGCCATGTGGTCAAGCCTGGTGGTCAGACTGGTAGGTGGCAGCGGGTCTGACACAGGTAGAGGGGACCCCAGCGGTCAGTATTCCAGCAGGTTGGGCTGGATGACTGGGTGACCATTTAGTCTGAGAAGGTAAAGAGACAGAGTTAGTTCTGAATGGATTTATAGAGAGCAAAGAATGTTGAGCAGTATCACACTGAGTCTGACGTCTCTGGCAGGTCTGACTAGAACAGCCTAATTAAAAGGAGAGAGCCAGAAGGTGACGCAGACACAGAAGCAACCTGAAATGCTAGCGTCCATCTGCTCCACCGTCCACAAACCTGAGTGATCATGTGCAAGCAGCGAGGTGACAGCTCCAGCATCTCGGTGTACTACAATTCCCTGTGGAAGGTTATTCCAGAGTTGTTTATAAGAAAAGGCTCTGCCCCCTGCTGAGGTTTTCTGAGTTTTGGGAAGTAATCTTGATGGTTCATAATATGTAACAAGATCTTGCAGGTACTCAGGAGCGAGGCCATGTAGGGCTTTATATGTTAATAGAAGAATTTTGTAGTCGATACGGAATTTAACTGGGAGCCAATGCAGTGCTGATAGAACTGTACTGATATGGTCAAATGTTCTAGTTTTAGTAAGGACCCTGGCTGCAGCATTTTGAACTATTTGAAGTTTATTGAGGTTTATTGAGGTGTGTACTAGCTTTTCTGCATCCTGTAGAGATAAGGAATTTCTTAGTTTGGCGATGTTCCTAAGATGTAGAAAGGCTGTCAGCCAGCCATGACCTTGACCTTGTTTCTATACTTATTGTCTATATATAGGAGCACTTTGTAGTTCTATAATTCCAGACTGTAACCGTCTGTTTCTCTGCATACTTTATTAACCTTCTTGACCTCTCCGCAGCTTTTGACACAGTGGACCACAAGATCCTCCTGTCTATCCTTGCCGGTCTTGGAATTACCGGCTCTGCATGGCAATGGTTCGCATCATACCTGCAGGGACGCTCATACCAGGTAACATGGCAGGGCGACACGTCCGCTCCTTGTAGTCTCTCCACTGGCGTTCCACAAGGCTCAGTTCTTGGTCCTCTTCTTTTCTCACTGTACACTCACTCTCTTGGCAAAGTGATATCCTCCCATGGATTCTCTTACCACTGTTACGCCGACGACACTCAACTCATGCTCTCTTTCCCACCGTCTGACACACAGGTCTCCACCCGTATCTCAGCAGCCTCGCCGACGTCTCGTCTTGGATGGCGGCTCACCACCTCAAACTCAACCCCAGCAAGACGGAGCTGCTGTACATCCCGGGAACTGCTGGACCAAGAAACGATCTTGCCATCACCTTTGAGAACTCACTGGTCACTCCCTCTACTGAAGCCCGAAGCCTTGGTGTAGTGATGGATGATCAGTTATCGTTCTCAAGTCATGTTGCAAACGTAACTCGGTCCTGCAGATTTCTTCTGTACAACATCCGGAGAATTCGACCCTTCCTCTCTAGAGAGGCCACCCAGGTGCTTGTTCAGTCTCTCGTCACTTCCAGACTTGACTACTGCAACTCTCTTCTGGCTGGTCTCCCTCTGCGCGCCATCAGGCCCCTGCAACTCATCCAGAATGCAGCGGCACGGGTCGTCTTCAATGTCCCTAAATTCAGCCATGTCACTCCACTGCTGCGTTCTCTCCACTGGCTTCCTGTAGCTGCCTGCATCAGATTTAAAACCCTGACGCTGGCCTACAAAGCCAAGAACGGACCAGCCCCTCCGTATCTAATGGCAATGGTCAAAAGCCGATCCGCACCAAGAGCCCTTCGAGCTTCAAGTACGGCTCGGCTCGACCCACCATCCCTCAAAATCCGCGGAAGACAAGCGTCCAGGCTTTTTTCTGTCCTGGCACCAAAGTGGTGGAACGAGCTGCCCCTGGATGTCCGAACGGCCGAGTCCCTCGCTGTCTTCAAACGCAGACTGAAGACCCACCTCTTCAGAGAGTACTTGGACGAATAGTTCTATGGTCGCCTTATTGTCTTGTGTTTAGCAATGTCTAAGCTTGGAGGTATCTTTTGTATTAGTCTATTCTAACTAGCTGAGGTTTTCTTGGGTAAATAGCAAAGCACTTTGTAAGTCGCTCTGGATAAGAGCGTCTGCTAAATGCCGTAAATGTAAATGTAATGTAAATGTAACCTTCTTTCATCCTGTTCTTCAATGCTTAGGACCCCACACAACTGATCACCACAGAGCACATAGTGTTTGGGCAGTGTTTCATTCTCAGCACTGCTGTGACACTGACTGACCTGGTGGTGGTGTGTGTGCAAATAATGTTCATGTTTTCATGTGTCTGTTGTACTCTGAAATATTTCATTGTAAAAGATGTTTTAAGCTTCAGAATAATAGCCTGTTTTAATAAGTGCTTTATAACTTTAAAAGCACTTTTTCATGACTGGGATTGACTAGGTGTTTGACACACTTAAATCTTTTTAGTAGATTTTCCTAAAAGCAATAAATTGTGTACCATCATATATTTTGTGTAATGGTTCAGTTGGTAGAACTTAATTTAATTATAAAGTGCTTACTAAATGTAATGTAGTATGTAGAACCTAAACAAAATTAACTTGTAAATACTTTTTTTTTTACAAAAACGTAAATTTTCTTGGGTAATAGGTTACAACGAAAGTTTTAGGTTTTCGGAACTTATTTGTTTTTTGCTAGATAAATTCCTTTTTTTTATTATTATTTTTTTTTTTTTACAATTTATGGACATCAATGGTTTAATTTCTTCACATGTGTGGACTGAATGGGTTGTTATTGACATCTGCTGAGAATTTCATGTCAACAGTACCTTTAGAAATATATTTACTTCTGGTGACGTGTTCAAAACTTATTTCACCCACTGTATGACTGGAGTTTACCATTGATAGTCAAAAACATGCGTGAACGACCATTGTTGTGTCTGTTGTGGGAAGACATATACCACACTGGTCTAGATGTCCAGTCAGTCCCTCTTATACACACTCAGTGCAGCACACCTAGCACAGTGCACACACTATCTGTTCTATGATAAATTCTGGACTTTCTCGGCCACATTCCAGCATCATAAATCAACCGCTTCCCTAATGAAAGTTTCTAACAGCACTCTGTTATGACAACTATGGAATAATTTCTCATGTTTGCAGACTACAGTTTAAAAGCAGTGACTGCTTATAAAAAGGTACTCATTGTGCAGGACAGCGTACAGGACTTCGCTTTTCTCAGTTTAAAACTAATATTCTTACACAGACAAGTTAATGAGAATCTAATCATCTTAAACCAGACAAGACTCAATTCATCTAAAATATTTATGATTTATTATTATAATTAATGATGCTCTAAATCTAAGAGTCTACAGGATAATGGACTCTACCCCTAACTCATCAGGAGTCAAGGATCTTGGTCACTGATGAATCTAGCGACCTTAGAAAACCTGATGAAGTCCAGGGACAAGTGTGACTATGGGAGATGTGTAATGGGTAACAGGTGTAGCAGTCCGGAAAGCTTAGCCCTGGAATCTTTGTTGCGTGCACACGTCGCATGTGTGGACAAACTGCTGAACATCCAGACAAGGTTCACATGAGGTTTTTCCCAATTCTGAAATCACCTCGTTCTTTTGACCAAAGTCAAAAACATTCTAAATAAAGAATTCACAGGGTTAATTTAACTGGAGCAGCCGGCTCTGTTAACTCAAAACATATGGAAAGAGGATAGGTGTGCGGGGGATCCCTCACGCATGCAGCCAAGCAGACAAGGCCAAACTCTCCACCGACTGTTTTGTGTCCTAAACGTGTCCAAAATCAACAAATGACCTCTTTACTCACTAAATATCAGTATATTCCAGATTTGAACTCAAAATCAAATCAATGAAATCAAACTGCACGCTTGAAGGCTTGTGTCTGTAATGAAGGACAACCAAGAGCAACGAGGAGGGGTAATGACGTCACGTCCACAAAGCGAGAAGGGTGGGGCAGCTCGGGTGGGACTGTCTCCTATAAATACTTTGTAATTGTAACATGAATGCAGTGCCAAGGTCCTGCACAATTGTTTCTTATTTTACTGACAAATTAATAGCAATTCAATACACTATTTTCTGTGTTTGCCAGATGCCATATAGCCATATAGGTTGCCATATAGCCAGATGCTGTTTAGGAACAGAACCACCTTTCAAAATGTGCCTCAACTCTTTACCTGTTGGATAGGGCTTAAGATATCTTACTAAGAAAATTCCCCCCAGGAGTGCCTAAATGTTTACACATAGGATACATCTGATTTTGTTAGATGAACACTGGGTCACTGGACTCATCCTTTGATGGTGAACATTTGTCACTGCTTTAGCTGAAACAGTGCTGGGAGATTTCCTCTAAAGGACTCCTAGATGCTCAGCAAAAGTGTAAGCACACCATTTTCATCTCCACCAGCAGACCTACAGAAGACTCTTAAATTCAGTTATGCTCTACAGTTTGTACAGGTGTACAGTTTCAAGAAAAGGTGCTTCAGTGTGTATCTAATATTACCGTAAATTATGTTAACTATTCCCTTGTTGTTTGTGTAATGGGTGGTCTGCATACTGAAGTGATTCCATTGTTTTTTTTAATAAGGCTGGTCTTCTCAGGAGTATAACCTTGTGATGTGGATTATTTGAGTATGCCATATAGTTTCCCATGTTAGGATGAAATATGATTTTAGCTGGTATAATAAAACCCTTTTGTTTTATTTTATTCTTTTGTTTGTTGTTAATGCCACATTTTAATGACATGGAATCTATTATAACCATTTAATCTCACCTCCATAAACCTTCTGTTAACATGGATTTCTGTTTCTGATGTTCTTTGAATGAATGCTAAAGTTAAATGTATGGACTTCTAAATAAACAGCATAGAAAGACATGTGTAGATATTTCTGGTACACTTTAGTCAATACAAGGTCTAGAATGGCATTGTCACTGGAGTGGTACAGTTGTGCTCAGAGGTTTACATAGCCTGGCAGAAGTTTTGCTTTCTTGGGCTTTTTTCAGAGAATATAAATGATAACACAAACTTTTTTCCCCCACTCACGTTTAGTGTTTGGGTGAAGCCATTTATTGTCAAACAACTGTTTTCTCTTTTTAAACCATAATCACAACCAAAAACATCCAAATGACCCTGATCAAAAGTTCACATACCCTGGTGATTTTGGCCTGATAACATGCAGAAGTTGACACAAATGGGTTTGAATGACTACTAAAGGTAACATCCTCACCTCTGACCGGTTTGCTTGTAATCAGTGTTATAAAATCAGTGCATAAAAGCTGAGTGAGTTTCTGGGCTCCAGACAGACTCTTGCATCTTTCGTCCGTCATGGGGAAAGCAAAAGAATTGTCAACGGCTCTACGGGCAAAGGTAGTTGAACTGTAGAAAACAGGAAAGAGATACAAAAAATATAAATTTACAGAAACTGGAGGAAGAATGGGCTGCTTTACCATCTGAGAAAATAAAGAGCCACAACTACCACAAAAGACTTCAAGCGGTCATTGATGTAAGAGGGGGCAATACACAGTATTAAGAACTGGGGTATGTAAACTTTTGATCAGGGTCATTTTGATGTTTTTGGTTGTCATTATGATTTAAAAAGAGAAAACAGTCGTTTGACAATAAATGGCTTCACCCAAACACTAAACATGAGTGGAAGAAAAGTTTGTGTTAACATTCATAGCAAAAATTCTGCCGGGGTATTGAAACTTTGGAGCACAACTGTATCTCTAAAAGCACATGTTTGTACCTTTTGGAATGGAGACACAGCTGTGCCATAGTTTAAAGCTACATTTTAGCCTCTTAGGATACGTTATAGTACCTTTACTGGTATAAGAAACATGGATACAAAGAAGGACTTGCGCTGAAAGGTATATCTCTATACTCTCTCTCTGCCATATATATATATATATGTCCACGTTTTTTTGTTTGTTTGTTTTTTATATATATATGTGCACTATATAAGGGAGAAGCCCTCAACCAACTACACAATAGAAACATCTATATTCATATGTTGTTTATTAACTTTAGTTCCACCAAAGTTCCACAAAATGGTCATCCCCACCAGATTGATCTCCAAGCTCAGCAACCTGGAAATCAACACCTCTATTTGTGATTGAACATCCTAATAAAAACATGGCCCCAGTCTGTGAGTTTGGGTAGTTCTGTGTCCTCCAGACTCTCTGTGTAACAGTGGAGTACAGCAGCTCCACTGTGGCAGACGGAGGCCGTACAATAGGTGGTGAGAAATGCCATGGGACTTCGACTTGCGAGTAGATGTGTTTGTGAGAGTCTCCCAGCATACTTAACCTACAATCCTTTGACTTTCATTCCTTTAATAGAAAATAATAACAAAGGGCTCTCATTTCACTTTTGTACCACCCGTGAAGCCACCCACTAAAACCAAAGCTGAGCAGGATACGAAAAAATCTACTCTAGGCTACTCTAAGTAGTCAGTATGACAGCTGCTGCTAAAAGCGAGGAAGAACCTTCCACGAGTATGCTGGCCGAGCTGCTAGAAAAACAGCAGGAACACCTAATGGAAGACATGTCTATCTTGACAACACTCGCCCCTATTAAGATTTCCATAGAGGCTTTCCATGAAAAGTTAGACACACTGGGAAATACTTTGACACCTTGGAAACTACATCTCAGCATTAACGTTAAATGTTGCCTTTTTGTTTTTAACTATTGTTTTTTTTTTAAGATACATCCCCTGCAATTTGTGCTCTGATGATACTGAATATTCTGCATGGTATATGATCACACCATCTTTGTACTTTTCAGTTTAATTATGTATGCTGTGCCAAATGGCGGGGTGAGTGCGGTGAGATTCACTGTTAAGCTTGTGTCATGGAATGTAAGGGGACTAAATGGTCCAGTAAAGTGAGCAAGAATTTGTAAACATCTTAAAGGGCTAAAAGCAGACATAGCATTTCTCCAGGAAACACATTTGTCCAACACTGACCTCAGATTAAAGAAACCATTAGTAGGTCAAAGTTTTCATTTGGGCTCTAATACCAAAGGTGTCATAAGGTGGGGGTCTCTTTACAGAGTGTGTGAGAAAGGTACATTAATTTCTGCCATTCATTTATCCATTTCTGTTAAATTCCTTCTACATTTCTCCTTCTCTAATCTCTTCTTATCCTTTGCAGCTTTTATTAGTTTCTGTCCCTCATTTTCAAACAACTGGAAAATGCCATGTTCTGTTTGTCTCTTTTCTTTATGTTTTTCTCCTTTCTTTTGATCTGCCTTATAAGTAGACAACACTCTCCTATAAGTACCTGCATTGTTTTATTTACATCTGGGTTAAGGGTCCCCTCTATTGGCTATAGTCGATCAATGTCAGGCCAGCATTTATGCCATTTCTCTGATATTTTTGCATTGCCTGTAACTAAAGGGTTATTCTTCTGAACTACATCGACAGGAGTAATTACTTTTCAACTTTTAGTTTCCTTTTTTGACATAACAATGACACTCTTTTATTCCCTCACAGTAAATTAAAACAAATTACTAAAACTAAAACTACAAAAAGCTATTTAGATTACTTCCCTGTTTTTTTCTTTCTTCAAGTCACTATTTTACCATAACCAGTAAAAATTAAATGAATTTGTCAACTTCAGAGGAATCAAAATACTTATTGAGGTGATAGCAATGCACAACACTTAATTTACCTATATTGACCAAATCCTTTTGACTTCAAATCCTCAAACAGTCTTAATAATGTATCACACAGCTCAAATCGGAATAGACCATTGGAACTTGCATATACAACTCTCAACAGAGTTTACACCAGGTCATTACTTTCCAACACATTAACTGTTCAGTCTGTTGCCAAGCCTCTCTCTTAAATAACTACAGCATTTAGACTACACTAATGACTTCAGAAATATGCTTATAATATCCTTTAGATGAAAGCAAACTAAATGTATATCAACAATACTGACTATATATAGAATGCAGGTAGATGGTGAAACCATACTGGCCTGATCAAAAGTGAAGTCAGCAGCAGCCCCCCCTGCCGTCAGCCTCAATCTGTGTGATGCACTGGACAGCTGCCTTCTCTGCAGCCCCTCCTTTCTCCTCAACTCTCACACACCCAAGTTGGATGAGAAAGAAACAGACAAGTAATTTAATATCTTGACCCACTAGGCCCTTTTAACAGCACAGAAACATTAGCTATGAAAACTCAGGTTATATCTCCTTTGAACAAGTTATACTTTCATACCAGGAATCTTCAACAAAAATGTTCAATTTTATTTCACTGAACAGACATCTTAAATTGTCCAACAATACATTTATCACTCACAAACTTTATTTCCAAAAGCTGCGGAGAGGTCGAGGAGAATCAGAACCGATGACAGTTTGGCAGCTTTATCTGCATGGAGCTTCTCTGTAACTGCAATGAGAGCAGTTTCAGTAGTGTGCTGCTCTGAAGCCAGACTGGTTAGGGTCCTGAAGATTGTTCAGAGTGAGAAAGAGAGACAGTTGATTGTAGACGGAACGTCTGAGAATCTTTGAGAGAAAAGAGAGAAGAGAAATGGGTCTGTAGTTGCCGATGTCCAAGCTGTCCAGAGTTGGTTTCTTTAGGATAGGCACAACTCTGGCAGACTTGAAGACGGATGGTACATGACCTGACAACAAAGAGCTGTTTATGATAAAGGAGATGAAAGGAATGAGGTTTGGAGCAATTGTTTGGAACAGAGTGGATGGAACAGGGTCTTGCAGACAGGTGGTAGTTGGTAAAGTTCAATTATGTCAAACCAGCTCTGTCTGACAAAAACAAGGATATCATAAAATCACAGAATGGAAAAAATGACCCACACAGAACTCTACAAGCACCTGGAGAGACTGTGTTCAGCAGCAACGATAGTGACTCAGAGGAGTCGAAGGATGACACGAGTGGCCGACTACTCATCTCACAGCGGGGAAGAGGAAACGCATGAAAGCGCAACTGAGGAGGACTTTAGTACGGGCTTACTTTCTCCGACCACTAATCAAGGGAGTGAACAAAAAAAAGGTCAGAAGAAGATCTCCAAACAGGAAAACAAAGCAAATGTGACTGTTAAACACTTGCCTCAAGAAGCTAAAAGAAAACGTGTTTAATCCAAGGAGACCGAGGGGAAGTGTGGATCTGAACTACTGGGAAAAGTTTGAAAAAATAATAATAATAATAATAATTTTCCCTGTCTTCTTGCAACCTAGCAGTAGCTAGTTGTAATGTTTGTGGAATTTAATCTAGTAGGAATAGAAAAAAAAAAAAATGTTTTAATGCGAGGAAAATGAGATATTCTATGTTCACAAGAAACAAGATTAATTAATTATAATGATATATGCGATGTTATGGAGATATGGGGTAATAATAAATCTATTTTTTCATTAGGTGAAGATAGCGATATTATTTTTTACGAATGATATTCAAATTATAAAAGTAGGCTGATGTATGTAGATTTGATGTATATAGATTTTTTATGTATGGAAACAAAATTAGAGTAATCAATGTATATCTGTGGTGATTTTAATACTATCACAGATGATATAGATAGTTCTTCAACTAATCTAAAAACAATTTTAAGAGAAGGGCATATTTTGAAACAAATTATGAAAGATAATTAAGTAAATGATATGTTTCGAAGTACAAAGTTCTTTTTCCTCAAAAAATTGGATTTACAAGATTTGATAGAGTTTTTAAATCCCATACTGATAGAATATATACTTCTGAGAAGTTTACGGTCTTATCCTACATGACTAAACTTTTAGTTGAATCAGATCACCTAACAGTATTGACTACTATTAAGTTTAATAAAGGAGAAAGAAATAGGAATTATTGGAAAATTAATAGAAATATATTAAACTATTCAAAAATAAACTCAGATTTAAAAGAAGAATTTAATAGAATTAAATCAATTAAATCTTAAATGCTATCTACCTGAACAAGAATATTGGGAATTTTTTTTACAGAATAAGACAATTTTTCAAAGTTTCAAAGCAGACTAATTAATAAAGAAAAAAAGAGAAAAGTATAGCTCCTTAATAAAGAAATATATTACTCTAAAACATAAGAAAGATAGATTTGAGTATGAAGAAAAACTATTATCTGATAGACAGGATAAGATAGATGAAATGAATTGTGAAAATCTAAAAAATCTTCAAGTTTTAGCAGGATTAAGTTCACTTTAAAATTTTAACCCAGATAAAATAATGTCTATATGGTCAAAGAGAAAGCAAATCACAAATACATTCTATTAAATTAGGAACTGAAATGATAAACTGATGAAATAAAGAAAACATTTATGTGAAGAAATGTATAAAGAACTATTGATGATTTGACAAAAAAAACTTTTTAGACATTCACACGCCAAACATTGAAACTTTTGATCCCTTGGAAGATGAAATTTAAGAGACTGAAGTTGCAACTGTGATAAAACAATTAAACCATAAAAAAGCACCAGGTCCAGATGGCGTTTTATTTGAACTTTATTAAAGAAATGTCTGAGAGATTCAGACGGGTGTATGCATGATTCCTTCTACGAAGGAGTATTAACACTTACACACAAAAAAGGTGATAAATCAAACATTGATAATTACAGGCATCTGACCTTAATGAATCCTTGCTAAGATTAATATAAATAGATTAGAAGATGTGCTAGATTTAATTATTGTAAAAGAACAAACATGTGCTGTAAAAGGTTGATATATGTGGGATCATTTGTGTTCACTAAGGGAGATACTATATAATTAGGAATAAAGAAATTTTTATATTGTTGCCCTAAATAAAATAAAATAAAAAAATAAGATAAAAAAAAAGGCATTTGATTCAATTTCCAAAGATTATATTTTTGCAGTTCTTAAAACATACGGTTTTCCAGGGAGAGGAGTTAAACAAGGCTGCTCACTTAGTGCCGCCTTATATGTTTTAGCTATAAGCCCCTTAATTTAAAAAATCAAAAAGGGTGACACGCTAAATGGTGTTAAAGTTAATGGGAAAAAGTTCATTATCTCTGCGTATGCAGATGACATCACAGTTATCATTAAAACAAGGAAAGAATTTGAAATTATTTATCAACTTTTTAGACAGTATGAGCAAGCGTCAGGCGCCATGTTAAACATGTCTAAATCAGAGTGCTTGTAGATTGGTGAAACTAGATATAAATTCCCAGTTAATATACCTGAAAAGAATCAAATAAAGATTTTAGGAATAAAATTAGATAATACTGGTTGTGTTGATGGAAACTGGAAACAAAAAGGAATTAGAAATACGAGAAGAAATTAGCCAATTTATTAATTATAATTTGAGTTATAAGGCAAAAATCTGAATTATTAAAATCTATATATTGTATAAAATTCTATTTTTGTCTTGTATATTTCCACCTACAGATGTTTGGAGTAAAAAATGTGATAGAATTTGTTGCAATTTAATTTGGGGTACCGCACGGGAGGTGACAAAGAGAGAGAAACTAGTTTTTAAAAGTAAAGAACAGGGTGGTTTAGGGGCAATAGACTTTGGTCTGAAACCCAAAATAGTAGTTTGTAAAATTATAGCAAATGGATTATATAGACAAGCGGAGTGGGTAGGAAATATTAGCAATTGGAAAGAGAAAAAAAGAGGAAGAGCTAGATCTAAAATACTGTATTATAAAATAATATATTCAGACTTTACAAATAAATATGAATGACTTAATATTAACTGGGCTTTTGATTCTAATAAAGATATATATAAGAAGATATATATGCAATGTAGCAATATATAAATGAATATCAATTAGTTATCACACAAGTAAAATATTGTCTGAAAAGTTATGAGACACAGCATGGTTAATCTCAGTAAGGTGGATTCCAATAAGAACAGTGGTAAAATGGAGCTGCTATGTAAAGACAACACAGTGTTCAATGCCCAATTGTAATAATAAAACTTCAGAGCATTTTCTTCTTGAATGTTACAGATCTAAACAGGTTTGGGATAAAACTAAAAGAGATCAACCTTACATTTCAAATTATTTGTAAACTGTTGCCTTATTTTTAATAATACACTCTCAGAATCTCAGAAATTATATGGTTAATATTATGTATTGTGAAGCATAAACTGTAGAAAACAAGATTCAGTTCAGTTCAGGTTTGCATTCTCGTTTGATAGGAAACCATACACATTTACCAGATTGTGTCATGGATATGAGTCCCCTACAAACAAGGACAGTTTGAGACCTTTGCAGCTAACCCCAGGGTCGGCCTCCAGAGAGGAGTATGGGGTGGGTGGGCAGTTGGGTGAGCAGTGGTTAAGGATACTGAGACAGTGGCCAGCGGGTCGCTCCCGCCCTCGTATTTAGCACAAGCTGTCGAGCTGGTGGCGCTGATTAAGGCATGTGAAAAAGGGAAAGACAAAACAGTGGTCTTTTTGACCGATAGTAGATATTGGTGGAGGTTGCTCCATGAGTATGGGACCATATGGAAGCACAAGAATTTCCTAAAAAGCTCAGCAGCTCACTGTTGCAAGCAATACTTTTATCCAAAGCAGTTGCATTGGACGGAGCAACAATGGATCATAATATGATAAGATACTGTGTGGCATTACACAATTCTCTCTCCAGTCTGTCTAAACAGGTGAAGGCGGCACTTCCAGAACCGGTGACGGGACCACTGCTAAAACGGTGAAGATAGAAGGGAGAGCAACGTGGGTACATCACTCACACTGTAAAAGAGCACCACCACTCCCTGACTCCTCCGAAAATCAGTAAGGGTTGGAACCGTGGGACGAGTGCTGAAAGGGTATATCCCGCACTCTGAGCACAGGCTGTGAAGAAGCCCACTGAGGGGACGAGAAGCTATGGAGTGGTGTCTACTGCTCATAATCACCTCCCTAGGTGGGAGTATAGGGTTTTATACACCCAGCACTGGCACCACTATTGGCTGACAGCACCTAATGATGAGATACTGGTCAACCCTGTGACCAGACTAATCACTTCTTCACCTGCAGGGCAATAAAAGCACAAGCATCAGTGTACTGTTATGCAGGATATAACAAATATCTGTGCAGAGACCCGTGTAATGATTGCTCACATGTAATTGGATCCACGGATTTATATAATCAGGTTAGAGTAACTGAGACACCTCGTAATAGCCTCAATACCTTCAGGCATGGAGCTAGAGAAGGGGTGGAGGTCATATGTGCAGTCTGGAAAGTATTGGTGTTGTATTGACCGCACAGGGCGAGATTACTGTAGCGCTGTAACAATAGTAATACAGGTGCAGGTACAGGTACAGGCACCTGCCGAGCCATCAATACTACAAAAGGTGAATGAATCTTTAGTTGAAGAACTACAAAATGAATTAGAAGACACCACAGAGAATGCTACAGCTACAGAAATAGCGCAAAAAGTGCAATCATAACTTAGTGTGTGCGTCTGCAATAGTACACAGCAAACACATGAGCCCTAACCGAAATTGTATAATATGTCAACACATTCTGTGGACAGTCCTGCCATTAACATTGGCAGATCTACAACATCTTAGCTTACCATGCACAATGACACAGTTACTTACGGGCAGCGAAACATGTCCTGACAATGCTACTGAACCCATAGAAGGCCTTGGACGTGCTGCCCAAGTCCAAGTATCCAGACACAGTGGTAGTCATTGCCTCTGTTCATACAGAAGATCAGGAAAGCCGAGAGGTTGGTCTAAATGCACTAACTACACCACTCTTAGAAGCAATGGCACTAAATGTAGCAATAGTGACTTCGAATTTAGCTGTAATGCATCATCGTCTTTTTCTGGAGGGGCTGCAATGTGGGTGTGTGGAGACTAAATTAACCAATAAAGACAACTGGAAGGGATGTTTCCTAGGCCTCCTAATGCCAAAATCCAGTTTATACCACCCCCAGAACTTGCAGGCCAAATGCACGCTACACAACTGTTTAGAAAACACTGCAACACAGGTATCCTACGATATAATGATGGTTACACTCTTTGGGATCCATGGACCACCCCTGCATCCAACGTAGGGTGGTCTCTGTTTCTTGTTTTTGACTCTAATAAATGACAAATCAGGAGCATTACATGCCTTGAATACAGAAATGCAGGCTATACTCAAATCAGTCATACAAAACCGAATGGCCCTGGACCTTATATTGGCAAAGGAAGGTGGCGTATGTCGCGTGGTTAACACTTCATGTTGTTTTATGATCCCTGATATGAGGCTAATGTTACCAGTTATATTTCCCACATGAGACAGGCAATCCAGGTGGTTTGCTGGAATGGCTAATTGACTGGCTGGGGCCATGGGGATCCTGGCTCATATCTTGGCAGTGGCTCTTTTATTAGGCATGATTCTACCCTCTCTGCTCTCTGCTATAATGGTACGTTGTTTTAGTAGAATGTTTTCCCTTCCCATGGCACGGCTTCATCACACCGGGGACATGGAGCTCCTGGCAGATGATGGTGACAACAACGTGGATGCCTTTCCCTTTCCGAAGTGACTAAATGAAAAATAAATGTGATTCTGAATATGATTGAAGAAAAAACAAAAATAAATAATCAAAGGAGGGAAATGTGAGAGCATATATATATACACTGGGGGAAAGTATTTAGTCAGTCACCAATTGTGCAAGTTCTCCCACTTAAAAAAATGAGAGAGGCCTGTAATTGACATCATAGGTAGACCTCAACTATGAGAGACAAAATGAGAGGAAAAAAAAATTCTGAAAATCACATTGTCTGATTTTTAAAGAATTTATTTGCAAATAATGGTGGAAAATAAGTATTTGGTCACCCACAAACAAGCAAGATTTCTGGCAGTCACAGACCTGTAACAACTTCTTTACGAGGCTTCTCTGTCCTCCACTCATTACCTGTATTAATGGCACCTGTTTGAACTCGTTAACAGTATAAAATACACCTGCCCACAACCTCAAACAGTCACTCTCCAAACTCCACTATGGTGAAGACCAAAGAGCTGTCGAAGGACACCAGAAACAAAATTGTAGACCTGCACCAGGCTGGGAAGACTGAATCTGCAATAGGCAAGCAGCTTGATGTGAAGAAATCTACTGTGGGAGCAATAATCAGAAGATGGAAGACCTACAAGACCACTGCTAATCTCCCTCGATCAGGGGCTCCACGCAAGATCTCAGCCTGTGGGGTCAAAATGATCACAAGAACGGTGAGCAAAAATCCCAGAACCACACGGGGGGACCTAGTGAATGACCTGCGCAAAGCTGGGACCAACGTTACAAAGGCTACCGTCAGTAACACAATACGCCGCCAGGGACTCAGATCTTGCAGTGCCAGACGTGTTCCCCTGCTTAAGCCAGTACATATCCGGACGCGTCTGAAGTTTGCTAGAGAGCATTTGGATGTTCCGGAAGAGTACTGGGAGAATGTCTTATGGTCAGATGAAACCAAAGTAGAACTGTTTGGTACAAACACAACTCATTGCGTTTGGAGGAGAGTGAATGCTGAGTTGCATCCAAAGAACACCATACCAACTGTGAAGCATGGGGGTGGCAACATCATGCTTTGGGACTGTTTCTCGGCATAGGGACTAGGACGACTGGTCCATGTACATAATAGAATGAATGGGGCCATGTATTGTGAGATTTTGAGTGAAAACCTCCTTCCATCAGCAAGGGCATTGAAGATGAAATGTGGCTGGGTCTTTCAGCATGACAATAATCCCAAGCACACTGCCAGGGCAACAAAGGAGTGGCTTCGTAAGAAGCATTTCAAGGTCCTGGAGTGGCCTAGCCAGTCTCCAGATCTCAACCCCATAGAAAACCTTTGGAGGGAGTTGAAAGTTCGTGTTGCCCGCCGACAGCCCCAAAACATCACTGCTCTAGAGGAGATCTGCATGGAGGAATGGGCCAACATACCAGCAACAGTGTGTGCCAACCTTGTGAAGACTTACAGAAAACGTTTGACCTCTGTCATTGCCAACAAAGGATATATAACAAAGTATTGAGAGGAACTTTTGTTATTGACCAAATACTTATTTTCTACCATTATTTGCAAATAAATTATTTAAAAATCAGACAATGTGATTTTCAGAATTTATTTTCTCATTTTGACTCTCATAGTTGAGGTCTACCTATGATGTCAATTACAGGCCTCTCTCATCTTTTTAAGTGGGAGAACTTGCACAATTGGTGACTGACTAAATACTTTTTCCCCCACTGTGTGTGTATATATATATATATATATATATATATATATATATATATATATATATATTCTCTAATACTGTAGTTGTATTTTTAAAACATTAGATGTAGTATGTAATGATCATAAAGCAGCAACTGCATGCATGGCCAGACCCAGCCATTCCTGAGAGAAAGAAAATTAGGAAAATGGCTGAGATGTAAAGATAACCATGTATGGAGTTGTTTTCTGACTCTGAGCCTTGTTTCATTTCACATAGGTAAAATAGTGAGTTCACCCAGTAATGACCTTAAGGTTCTAAGGGGCCCAAAGGAAACAATGAGTGTTTCTTCCCTTGAGAACGAGATGTGCTGGGCAGTTAACTCATGTTGGATATAAGAATTACAGTGTCAGAAGCAGGGGCCAGAGAGAACAGAGAAGCCTGTATATAAGCTTTGGGAAGAAGCTTAAATAAAAAAAAATCTCCTCATTGCATCGAGACCAAGACTGCAGTGCAACAGAATAAATAGAGAACATAAGAAGAAGAGTAAAGGACAGTTAAATAAAGTGTAGAATAGTCTAATTAGTAAAGGTGAGGTGAGCTAAATAACACCATGCGAGATTAATGAAGGTTGGGCATTTATCTTCTTAATGGTAAGACATGTGTATATTAGTCACTGTGTGAAAGTTGGCTTAGAAAAGAGAAATAGTCAGATTAGGACAAAAGATATAAAAGAGTTAGGAATAAATAAACATAAATAACTAAGGGTTAAAGTGAAATAAGAATAGAAAAGAGGAATAAAGAAAACAAAGAAAGAAGAATAAGAGAAGGAAGCCACAGATTTGGACAAAAGCCCTCTGGTTTAAGACGGGCATTAAAATCCTGTAATATCACTAGGTGAATTTCAGGTCAGTTCTGAGGGGCTGGAGGGGTAGATTTAAGATTCATCTGTAAGTTCCCACTCCATCATTTGTTGACAAACAAATTTTGATGCAGCTTCTTTTAGAATTTTTGACACCTTAGAAAGGTAGCATAAATTTAGTAAGAGACAGAGAAGAGAGAAGACACGGCAGATGTGGATTGTGTCAACTGTGTGTGTGTGTGTGTGTAAGTTTATGTTAAAAGTGTGTCAGTCAGTCTAAATTTGTATTTCCGCGGAGATGTGTGTGTATGTGTGTGTGTACGTTTATGTTAAAAGTGTGTCAGTCAGTCTAAATTTGTATTTCCGCAGAGGTGTGTGTGTGTGTGCCATTTGTCGTAGCTGTAGGTAGAAGGTTGATTGTATGAGAAGGTTTCTGTGATTATGAGCTTTTATATGGAATAAAAATATTAATAAATAGGTTGGGGTTGAGAATAGGAGATTTAAATTTTCATAAGAAAAGATACTTTGTCATTTACTGTTAAAACCTATGAGCCTTTTTGGGAGATATTTTGGAAATTGTAACAACTTATGAGCTGAGAAAAGAGGACCTGAGAATTAATGGATAATGTGCAAAAATCATATTGATGTGTTTCTGTGCTGTTAAAAGGGCCTGGTGGGTCCATAAGATATTAAATTGCTTGTCTGTTTCTTTCTCATCCAACTTGGGTGTGTGAGAGTTGAGGAGAAAGGAGGGGCTGCAGAGAAGGCAGCTGTCCAGTGCATCACACAGATTGAGGCTGACGGCAGCGGGGGCTGCTGCTGACTTCACTTTTGATCAGGCTAGTATGGTTTTATCCACAAACTCTACCTGCATTCTATATATAGTCAGTATTGTTGATACGCATTTAGTTTGCTTTCATTTAAAGGCTATTAAAGACATATTTTTGATTGAAGTTAAAAGTGTATACTAAATGCTGTAGTTATTTAAGAGAGAGGCTTGACAACGGACTGACCAGTTCTACTCTGGTCTATTCGGATTTGAGCTGTGTGATTCATTATTGAGACTGTTTGAGGATTTGAGGTGAGTGGGTGTGAGCATTGTGTGATAAATAGGTGATGGACTTGCTGTGAATAGGATAGGATTGGACTTTTGTTTAGTTGCAGGATATTTGAGGTAATTACACTGCTCAAAAAAATAAAGGGAACACTTAAACACCACAATATAACTCCAAGTAAATCAAACTTCTGTGAAATCAAACTGTCCACTTAGGAAGCAACACTGATTGACAATCAGTTTCACATGCTGTTGTACAAATGGAATAGACAACAGGTGGAAATTTTTGCCAATTAGCAAGACACACTCAATAAAGGAGTGGTTCTGCAGGTGGGGACCACAGACCACTTCTCAGTACCTATGCTTTCTGGCTGTTTTGATCACTTTTGAATGTTGGTGGTGCTTTCACACTCGTGGTAGCGTGAGACGGACTCTACATCCCACAGAAATGACTCAGGTAGTGCAGCTCATCCAGGATGGCACATGAATGCGGAGGCTGGAGGCGCTGCCAGGAGACAGGCCAGTACACCAGGAGGCATGAAGGAGGCCGTAGGAGGGCAACAACCCAGCAACAGGACTGCTACCTCTGCCTTTGTGCAAGGAGGAACAGGAGGAGCACTGCCAGAGCCATGCAAAATGACCTCCAGCAGGCCACAAATGTGCATGTGTCTGCACAAACGGTAAGAAACCGACTCCATGAGGATGGTATTAGGGCCTGACGTCCACAGATGGGGGTTGTGCTCACAGCCCAACACCGTGCAGGACGCTTGGCATTTGCCAGAGAACACCAGGATTGGCAAATTCGCCACTGGCGCCCTGTGCTCTTCACAGATGAAAGCAGGTTCACACTGAGCACATGTGACAGACGTGACAGAGTCTGGAGACACCATGGAGAGCGATCTGCTGCCTGCAACATCCTTTAGCATGACCGGTTTGGCAGTGGGTCAGTAAAGGTGTGGGGTGGCATTTCTTTGGAGGGCCGCACAGCCCTCCATGTGCTCGCTAGAGGTAGCCTGACTGCCATTAGGTACTGAGATGAGATCCTCAGACCCCTTGTGAGACCTTATGCTGGTGCGGTTGGCCCTGGGTTCCTCCTAATGCAGGACAATGCTAGACCTCATGTGGCTGGAGTGTGTCAGCAGTTCCTGCAAGATTAAGGCATTGAAGCTATGGACTGGCCCGCCCGTTTCCCAGACCTGAATCCGATTGAGCACATCTGGGACATCATGTCTTGCTCCATCCACCAACGTTGCACCACAGACTGTCCAGGAGTTGGAGGATGCTTTAGTCCAGGTCTGGGAGGAGATCCCTCAGGAGACCATCTGACACCTCATCAGAAGCATGCCCAGGCATTGTAGGGAGGTCATACAGGCACGTGAAGGCCACACACAATACTGAGCCTCATTTTGACTTGTTTTAAGGACATTACATCAAAGTTGGATCAGCCTGTAGTGATCAGCCTGTAATGAAATTCACTCGAATTCGACTACAGCCAATAGAGGGGACTCTTAACCCAGATGTAAATAAAACAATGCAGGTACTTATGTCTGCTTATAAGGCAGATCAAAAGAAAGGTAAGAAGGGAGAAAAACATAAAAAAAAGAGGTGAATAGAGCTTGTCCTTATCTAGTTGTTTGAAACTGATAAAAGCTGCAAAAGATAAAAAGGACAAAAGTGTAGAAGGAGGTGAAGTTTAAGGAAATCTCTCCTCAGTTCCCTGTGATCAGTCAGGAGGGTAAATATCACCTCAGAGATGAGGACTACCAAAGAATAGAAGAGGACAAGCAGAAGGCTTTGGGAGAGATCAAAAGAAGTATAGATCACTGTCCTTCACGCTTGGGTGAATCTCTCAGATTGGAAATTACTGAAGAGCCAATTGAAGGAGCTGCAGATACAGAGGAAAGAGTTGTGGACAGAAGCTCCTTAAAGATCAGACAGGAAACATGCACTGCACCCACATAAAGGGAAGGCCTCAGAGAAAATGTGTCCAGTGGTCATTGGTGGTCAGAGTTTTGACTACAAGCCTTGGCAGAATACAGATATGTCAGATATTCTTGAGAAGTTACCTTTTCTTCTAGGTGGAGCACATCCTTGGATTGCAAAGATGGAAGAGATCATGGTAGGAACGCAGCCGGCTATAGGAGACATCAAGAGGCTTTTGGCTAACCTCTTAGGGGTTCCAGCTATGGAAGAGATTCTTCAGAAGCAGGACTTCATTGATATGTGGGAACTGCTGTGAATGATCCAGAGCTGAGGAAGTAGTGATAGGAGACAAACCGGTGAAGAAGTAACCATTTAGAATATCTGTTCTTATTATAGCTTTAACATTTATTTCATATATTTTCCATTTTTTTGCAAAAGATACTGTTTGGTGTTTTTCTTGTTTTGAGCATATTGGGGGAAGACCACTGTAAGGGTGGTTAGTTGACCCTGATGTGCAAAATAAAACTGGAGGACTCTGAACAAAGAACATTGAGATAAGATGGCCAAGATTCAACACATCATCAATACTACACTGAGAGTCGACGCTGCAGAGGAGCTGCAGGGATCATTCACTTGTGATTTTTCTATATTGTTATAGTGTGGGGTTTTGTTTACAATAGTGTATCTATAACATTGACAGAGATGTTTGTGGGGTGATGGTAATCTTAGTAAGATACTAGTTTGAGTTTTGGGTTCTTTACTGTATCAGTAACATTTAAACTCTTTAAACTCATGACACTTTTTGTTTTAATTGGTTGGAAACTCTGTTATGGGGTAAATACACTGGGACCTCAGGTGTTTTGTTTAGTTTTTGCTCAATGTTTAGGGAAAATTGGTGTTAGGTAGGGAAAGGTCCATTTTAAGAAGTGTTTGCCTATGTGTCCAGGATGTAGACAAAAAGAGGAAGAGCGGATGTCTAGCGGCTGTTGTTCAATCCTTCTCCATCCTGACTCACAGCAGGCAGCTACTGAAACTACACTCCCACCCTTTCATTTTTTCTTTTTTTCTTTTTTTTTTTAAATCCTGGACCAATGCTTTAGCCACTTCACCCAACACCCCCCCCCCCCCCCTTACTGGAGAAAATCACGTTCTTTCTTTTTCTTCTTTTCTTTTTTTTTTGTCTTTGTCTTCTTTGTCTTTCATTTGTGTTCTTATTTTCCTTTGTAATCATTTTCTTTGTCTTTGTATTTTTTCTTCTTAGTCTTCTATTCCTTTGTATTCATTTATCTTTTTCTTCTTTTTCTTTGTCTTTTCTTTGTCTTCGTATTCTTTATTTCCTTTGGATTGTATTTTTTTCTTGTTAGTCATTTTCTTCTTATTTTAGCTTTGTCTTGTTTTTCTTTGCCATATTTTATCTTTTTCTTTTTATTATCTTTTCCTTCATTGTCCTTTTGTTCCTTTTCTTTTCTTGTACTTCATCTCCTTGGTCTTTTCTTTTTCTTCTTTCTTTTTTTCTTATTTGTCTTTTTTCATCTTTTTCTTGTTTGTATTTTAGCTTTGTCTTGTTTTTCTTTGTCTTTTTCTTTTTTGTCTTAATTTTTTTCGTCTTTCTTTTGTATTTTTTTAGTTTTTTTGGTCTTTGGTTCCCTTGTCTGTCTTCTTTTTGTTTGTTTTTTCTTTATCTTTTTCTTCTTTGTAGTTTATCTTTGTCTTTTTCTTTTTTGTCTTTATTTCTTTGTCTTTATTTCTTTGTCTTTCTTTTGTCTTTCTTGATTGTTTTTTTTTTGTCTTTTGTCTCCTTTGTCTGTCTTCATTTTAGTCTTTTTCTTCTTTGTCTTTTTTCCCCCTCTTTTTTATTTTCTTTTTTTGGTCTTCGTCTTCTTTGTATTTTGTGTGTCTTCTTTGTCTTTTCTTTGTCATCTTTATCTTCTTGTCTTTCTTCTTTGTCTTTGTTCTTTGTCTTTTCTTTTTCTTTTTTTCTCTGTCTTCTTTTTCTTTCTTCTTTGTCTTTTCTTTGTTTTCTTTTTCTTCTTAGTATTTTATCTGTCTTGTTTTTATTTGTCTTCCTTTATCGTTGTCTTCTTTGTATTTTTCTTCTTTATCTTTTTTATCTTTGTCTTTTTCTTAGTCTTCATCTTTTCCTGTGTTTTTCTTATTTTTCTTTTGTTGGTATTTGTCTTCCACGTCTCCTTTTTCTTTTTTGTATTTTATCTTTGTCTTTTTTGTCTTATTCTTCATGATCTTTTTCTTCTTTGTCGTTTTTCTCTGTCTTTCTTCTTTGTCTTTCTTCTTGGTCTTTTTTGTCTTTGTCTTGTTTTTATTTGTCTTTCTTATCTTTGTCTTCTTTGTCCTCTTCTTTTTAATCTTTGTCTTTTTCTTCTTTTTTTTCATCTTTGTCTTGTTTGTATTCGCCTTCTTTTATCTTTGTTTTTTTCGTCTTTTTCTTCTTTGTGTTTTTTTTAGTCTTCTTTTTTTCTTTGGTCTTTGTTTTTCTTGTTTTTTGTTGTCTGTCTTTGTCCTCTTTTTCTTATTTGTCTTCTTTTTGTTTTTCTTCTTTTTATTTAATCTTTGTTTTCTTTATATTTGTCTTTGTTTATCTTTGTCTTCTTGGTCTTTTTCTTCTTTGTCTTTATTTTTTTTCTTTTTTGTCTTCATTTTCTATGAATCTTTCGTCATCTTCTTTGCCTTTTAATTCTTTGTTTTCTTTAATCTATTTCTTCTTTTTCTTTTTCTTCTTTGTCTTCTTTTTCTTTTTTTCCCCTTTTTCTTTTTGTGGTCTTTCTCTTCATTTTCTTTTCATTGTCTTCTTTGTCTTAGTCTTTTTTTTCTTTCTTCTTTTTTTCTTCTTTACTTTGTCTTCTATGTTTCCTTTTTATTCTTTTTTTTTCTTAGTCTTCATCTTTGTCTTTTCTTTGTCTTCTTCGTTTCCATTTTTTATTCTTTTTCTTTTCTTGGTCTTCATCTTTTTTGTCTTTTTGTTGTCTTCTTTGTCTTTTCTTTGTCTTTTTTGTCTTCTTTATCTTTTTTTCTTTGTATTTTATATTTGTCGTTTTTATCTGTCTTCTTTTATCTTTTGTCTTTATCTTTTTCTTTGTCTTTTTCTTCTTTGTCTGTCATCTTTGTCTTTGTTGACTTTCTTCTGTGTCTTCATTTTCTTTGTATTTCTCTTCTTTGTATTTTCTTTGTCGTCTTCTTTTCCTTTGTTTTTCTTCTTTTTCTTTTCTTGGTCTTTGTCTTCATTGTCTTTTCTTTGTGTTTTTCCTCTTTTCTTTGTCTATGTCTTCATTGTCTTTGCTTTGTCTTCTTCTTTCCTTTGTTTTTCTTTTCTTTGTCTTTGTTTTTTGTCTTTTTATTCTTGCTATTCTTCTTTGTCTTCGTCTTCTTTGTCTTTTTCTTTTTATCTGTCTTTATCTTTTTCCCATTTGTCTTTGTCTTCGTCTTCTTTGTATTTTTCTTCTTTGTATTGTCTTTGTCCTATTCTTTTCCTTTGTTTTTCTTCTTTTTCTTTTCTTGGTCTTTGTCTTCATTGTCTTTTCTTTGTGTTTTTCCTCTTTTCTTTGTCTATGTCTTCTTTGTCTTTGCTTTGTCTTCTTCTTTCATTTGTTTTACTTTTATTTGTCTTGCTATTCTTCTTTGACTTTGTCTTCTTTGTCTTTTTCTTTTTGATCTTTGTCATGATATTTTTCTCCTTTGTCTTTTTCTTCTTTCTCCTTTATCTTTGTATTTTTTTTGTCTTTTTCTTCCTTTTCTTTTGTTGTACTTAATCTTCTTGGTCTTTCCTTTGTCTTCTTTCTATTTTTCTTATTTATCTTCTTTATCTTTTTCTTCTTTGTATTTTATCTTTGTCTTGTTCTTCTGTGTCTTTATGTCTTTGTCTTTCTTTGTTTTTTTTTTCTTTGTTTTTTTTTGTTCTTTTTATTCTTTGTACTTTATCTTTGTGTTGTTTATCTTGTTCTTTTTTGTCTTTATTTCTTTGTTTTTTTATCTTTGTCTCCTTTGTCTTTCTTCATTTGGGTCTTTTTCTTCTTTGTTTTTTCCCTTTTCTTTTCTTGGTCTTCATCTTCTTTGTATTTTCGTTGTCTTCTTTGTCTTTTCTTTTTCCTTTTGTCTTTCTTCTTTGTCTTAGTGTTCTTTGTCTTTTCTTTTTCTTTTTCATCTGTCTTCTTTTTCTTCTTTGTATTTGATCTTTGTCTTGTTTTTATTTGTCTTCTTTGATCTTTGTCTTTTTCTTCTTTATCTTTTTTATCTTTGTTTTTTCTTATTTTTCTTTTCTTGCTATTTTCTTTGTCTTTTTCTTTTTTGTCTTCAACTCCTTTTTGTTTTTTTATTTTATCTTTGTCTTTTTGTCTTATTCTTCATTATCTTTTCCTTCTTTGTCTTTCTTCTTGGTCTTTTTTGCCTTTTTTATCTTTGTCTTTTTTTGTCCTCTTCTTTTTAATCTTTGTCTTTTTCTTCTTTTCTTCTTTGTTTTTTATCTTTGTCTTGTTTTTATTTGTCTTTTTATCTTTCTTTTATCTTTGTCTTTTGTGTCTTTTTCTTCTTTGTGTTTTCTTAATCTTGTTTTTTTCCTTGGTCTTGTCTTCTTTGTTTTTTGTTGGCTGTCTTTGTCTTCTTTTTCTTATGTCTTTTTTATCTTTTTTTCTTTGTATTTTAACTTTGCCTTCTTTATATTTGTTTTCTTTTATCTTCTGTCTTCTTCTTCTTCTTTGTTTTATTTTTTTTTCTTTTTCTTTTTTGTCTTCATTTTCTTTGAATTTTTCGTCATCTTCTTTGTCTTCTTAATCTATTCTTTTTCTTCTTTGTTTTTGTCTTCTTTTCCTTTTTTTCCTGCTTTTTCTTTTCGTTGTCTTCTTTATCTTTGTCTTCTTTTTCTTTCTTCTTTTTTCGTTCTTTTCTTTGTCTTCTTCATTTCCTTTTTTTAATCCTTTTTCTTTTGTTGGTCTTCATCTTCTTTGTGTTTTCGTTGTCTTCTTTTTTTTGTCTTTATTTTTTTCTTTGTATTTTATATTTGTTGTTTTTATTAGTCTTCTTTGATCTTTTGTCTTCATTCTTTTCTTTGTCTTTTTCTTCTTTGTCTGTTGTATTTGTCTTCGTTGACTTTCTTCTTTGTATTCATTTTCTTTGTATTTTTCTTCTTGGTATTTTCTTTGTCTTTTTCTTTTCTTGGTCTGTGTCTTCTTTTGTTTTTCTTTTCTTTGTCTTTTTATTCTTGCTATTCTTTTTTTTCTTCATCTTCTTTGTCTTTTTCTTCTTTGTCCTTTACCTTTGTCTTCTTTATTCTTTGTCTTCCTTCTTTTATTTCTTTATGCCCTGGGTCAATGTCTTCAGCCACGTCTACATTTACATTTACATTTACATTTACGGCATTTAGCAGACGCTCTTATCCAGAGCGACTTACAAAGTGCTTTGCTATTTACCCAAGAAAACCTTAGCTAGTTAGAATAGACTAATAATTCAAAAGATACCTCTAAGCTTAGACATTACTAAACACAAGACAATAAGGCGACCATAGAACTATTCGTCCAAGTACTCTCGGAAGAGGTGGGTCTTCAGTCTGCGTTTGAAGACAGCGAGGGACTCGGCTGTTCGGACACCCAGGGGAAGCTCGTTCCACCACTTTGGTGCCAGGACAGAGAAAAGCCGCTTGTCTTCCGCGGATTTTGAGGGATGGTGGGTCGAGCCGAGCCGTACTTGAAGCTCGAAGGGCTCTTGGTGCGGATCGGCTTTTGACCATTGCCATCAGATACGGAGGGGCTGGTCCGTTCTTGGCTTTGTAGGCCAGCATCAGGGTTTTAAATCTGATGCGGGCAAGTACAGGAAGCCAGTGGAGAGAACGCAGCAGTGGAGTGACATGGCTAAATTTAGGGACATTGAAGAGGGAGACCAGCCAGAAGAGAGTTGCAGTAGTCAAGTCTGGAAGTGACAAGAGACTGAACAAGCACCTGGGTGGCCTCTCTAGGGAGGAAGGGTCGAATTCTCCGAATGTTGTACAGAAGAAATCTGCAGGACCGAGTTACGTTTGCAACATGACTTGAGAACGATAACTGATCATCCATCACTACACCAAGGCTTCGGGCTTCAGTAGAAGGAGTGACCAGTGAGTTCTCAAAGGTGATGGCAAGATCGTTTCTTGGTCCAGCAGTTCCCGGGATGTACAGCAGCTCCGTCTTGCTGGGGTTGAGTTTGAGGTGGTAAGCCGCCATCCAAGAAGAGACGTCGGCGAGGCATGCTGAGATACGGGCAGAAACCTGTGTGTCAGACGGTGGGAAAGAGAGCACGAGTTGAGTGTCATCGGCGTAACAGTGGTAAGAGAATCCATGAGAGGATATCACTTTACCAAGAGTGTGAGTGTAGAGTGAGAAAAGAAGAGCACCAAGAACTGAGCCTTGTGGAACGCCAGTGGAGAGACTACAAGGAGCGGACGTGTCGCCCTGCCACGTTACTTGGTATGAGCGTCCCTGCAGGTATGATGCAAACCATTGCCATGCAGAGCCGGTAACTCCAAGGCCGGCAAGGATAGACAGGAGGATCTTGTGGTCCACTGTGTCAAAAGCTGCGGAGAGGTCAAGAAGGATCAGAACCGAGGACAGTCTGGCAGCTTTAGCTGCATGGAGCTTCTCTGTAACTGCAATGAGAGCAGTTTCAGTAGAGTGTGCAGCTTTGAAGCCAGACTGGTTAGGGTCCTGAAGATTGTTCAGAGTGAGAAAGAGAGACTGTTGGTTGTAGACAGAACGTTCGAGAATCTTTGAGAGAAAAGAGAGAAGAGAGATAGGTCTGTAGTTGCCGATGTCCAAGCTGTCTAGAGTTGGTTTCTTTAGGATGGGCACGACTCTGGCAGACTTGAAGGCCGATGGTACCTGACCTGACGACAAAGAGCTGTTTATGATAGAGGAGATGAAGGGAAGGAGGTTTGGAGCGATTGTTTGGAACAGAGGGGATGGAACAGGGTCTAGTGGACAGGTGGTAGGATTATTAGAGGTGAGAAGATGTAGGAGGTCATCTGTGGAAAGAGGAGAGAAGCAGGTCAGAGAAGAGGGAGGAGGAGGGCAGCGCCTAGAGAGCGGGGTAGAGGCGGGGGGGAAAGATCGGCGGATCTTGTCAACCTTTTCTTCAAAGAAGGAGACAAAATCATCTGCAGACAGGGTAGTGGGAGGTGGGGGAGTAGGAGGGTTGAGGAGAGAGGAGAAGATGGTGAATAGTTTGCGTGGGTCAGATGCAGATGATTCCAATTTCCCCCTGTAGTAGGATGCTTTAGCGGCAGCAACTTCCGTTCTAAACCTGGAGAGAAGAGACTGATAAGAGTGGAGGTCGGAGTCGTGTTGTGACTTCCGCCACTTCCTTTCAGCCAGTCTTAGCTCTCTACGGTTGTTGCGGAGAACATCTGACAGCCACGGGGAAGGTGGAGAAGAATTTGCTGACCTAGGGGAGAAAGGGCAGAGAAGGTCGACAGAGGTGGAGATAGAAGAGAGGAGAGTGTCTGTAGCAGTTTCAAGTGGGAGAGAGGAGAAGAATTCAAGATGGGGAAGAGTGGTGAGGACAGTTGAGGCAAGAGCTGAGGGGGAGACAGAGCGAAGATTGCGGTGAAGAGTGGAAGAACTTGCAGAAGTGGTAGTTGAAGGAGCAGAGAGGGGGAGTGAGAAGGAGAGAAAGTGGTGATCAGAGAAGTCCAAAGGAGTCACAGCCACATCCAGAGCAGGGACAGGTCTGCTGAAGATCAGGTCCAGAGTGTTCCCTGCTCTGTGTTGGTGCAGACTGGTTGAACGCGAGATCAAAAGAGGATAGGATTGGGAGAAGGCATGAAGACTGGAGTTTCTCTGATGGAAGGTTGAAGTCGCCGAGTAGAATAAGTGGGGCGTCAACAGGGAGTCCACTCAAGAGAACATCCAGTTCATCAACGAAACTGCCCAAAGGACCAGGAGGACGATAGAGAACAATGATGTGAAGTCTAGTGGGAGAAGAGACAGTAACAGCATGGTATTCAAAAGAGGAAATGTCAAGATTAGAAAAAGAGAGCGGGGTGAAGCGCCACAGAGGAGAGAGAAGTAAACCGGTGCCGCCGCCCCTGCCAGTCCTTCGTGGAGAGTGGGAAAAGGCAAAGGCAGACGACAAGGCAGCTGGAGTTGCAGAGTTGTCCGGGGTGATCCACGTCTCAGTCAGTGCCAGGAAGTTTAGAGACCGAGCAGAAGCAAAAGCTGAAATGAAATCTGCCTTCTGCACTGCAGACTGGCAATTCCACAGTCCCCCAGTTACCATCACATTGGTATTAGAACAAGGTGGGTAAATGAGGTTACCGGAATTGCGGCGTCTGCATCGGTATCTGCACCTCCGGCTGCTGTCAGAGGTGAGGACAGGATTCGTCTACAGCATTTTAGCCTCGCCCATGTAATTAGAATCAGCCAGAAGCAGTGTGTAAGTGTAAGGGATAAGGAAAGGTTGGTGTAGAAATGAATTCTGATTGTTCTGGTTTAGAAACACAGACTAAGTGGAGCTCAGAGGAAAGATCACATCATAAAAATGTAGTTTTTGTTTTTTTAACAGGACCTCTCCTTTTTAAATGGGATCAACTAGATTAGGGTGAACTAATGTTAATGTCTGCTCTCTGTTCTGATGATCAATGACATTATTGGACTCTTTCAGTGACGGACAGGCCTGATTCTGAATCCTAACAGGGTACGTTATATTACCTAGTAAACATCTAGAAGAAGAAATGAGAGGAGAGGTGAGTGAGGGAGAGTTTAACTCCACTGGTAACAGGTTTGGACTCACAGAGTTGACGCCTCTGTTCGGTTTTGCTGCTCAGTTCTTCAGTGTTCTCCCACTCTAACACACTTCATACTGTTTCCAACAGCCACTGGAAGTTCCTCTGAACTAGGAACTATTTAAGGTCCTGCAGGAGGTCAGCAGGAGGACACCTACTGACCCTGACCTGCTGGAGAGAATGGTGCACTGCACTGAGCCTCGCTGTGATGTCACGGATGATGTCAATAAGGAGGATTCTGACCCAGGTCCACTGATGCAGCTGCACTTGGATCATTGCCAGGAGCTCACTGCTGACCGGATTTTCCCTTACCAGCAGTACGGACCTCCCAGTAAGACCAGTGCAGGCTGGGGTCAGCTGGTTAAGTGGAGCAGAAGAGCTGAGAGAATTATTTATTCATTTGTCTATTCAGTCTTAAAGGAATCATAAAAGCTAAAATCTCACATTTAGAGTCTGTGTTCATTCTGCCCTTTGATGCTTTACTGTGTGGGTTTAATAGCGCCCCATACAGGAGCCAGAACTCTTCTCCTCTCTAAAAAATAAATAAATAAATAAATAAATAAAGCAGACTATGGCTATGCTGCACAAAAGTAAGGCCTCATCACCCTGCCGTATGGGGTGGACGCCATCCCTACCTAAAAAACCAGGCTTGTCCTCAAACTTTAACTAATTATCTATGAAGCCCACATGATTTTCCGAACACCACTTGGACATTCAGCGATTTAGCGATGTGAGTCGGCTGTAAGACTCATGGGGATGGGGTCAGAGCAAATGGGGCCAGAGCAAATTATTTAGGGTAAAACTGCTACTCCGCTTTTTGTTTAGTCTTTTGATAAACCTGTGGACTGTAAACATATGACGCAGTTGATGACTAAACACATATAAAAAAATAAGTGATAGAAAGAGGAAAACAAGCTAAACACGGAGACAGTGATGCCTCCAAGGTCCAGGTCAGGAGTCAGGATTTCCCACAAGGGTTAGCGGCAAGTGGCTCTAAGCACCAGATTAACCTAGTGTACCTAGTAACCTAGTGTTAACATAGTGTATCTAGAACAGATAGAGATGTTTGTGGGGTGATGGTAATCTTAGTAAGACACTAGTTTGAGTTTTGGGTTCTTTACTGTATCAGTAACATTTAAACTCTTTAAACTCATGACACTTTTTGTTTTAATTGGTTGGAAACTCTGTTATGGGGTAAATACACTGGGAGCTCAGGTGTTTTGTTTAGTTTTTGCTCAATGTTTAGGGAAAATTGGTGTTAGGTAGGGAAAGGCCCATTTTAAGATGATCGTCTAGCGGCTGTTGTTCAATCCTTCACCATCCTGACTCACAGCAGGCAGCTACTGAAACTACACTCCCACCTTTTAATTTTTTCTTTCTTCTTTTTTTTTTATTTTTTATTTTTTATTTTTTATAAATCCTGGGCCTATGCTTTAGCCACTTCACCCAACACCCCCCCCCCCTTACTGGAGAAAATCACGTTCTTTCTTTTTTGGTTTGCTTTTTCTTCTTTTTTTTTTTTTTTTTTTTTTTGTCTTCGTCTTCTTTGTCTTTCATTTGTGTTCTTATTTTCCTTTGTAATCATTTTCTTTGTCTTTGTATTTTTTCTTCTTAGTCTTCTTCTATTCCTTTGTATTAATTTATCTTTTTCTTCTTTTTCTTTTCTTTGTCTTCGTATTCTTTATTTCCTTTGGATTTTTTTCTTCTTTGTCTTTTTTCATCTTTTTCTTGTTTGTATTTTAGCTTTGTCTTGTTTTTTGTCTTTTTCTTTTTTGTCTTTAATTTTTTGTCTTTCTTTTGTATTTTTTAGTTTGTTTCCCTTGTCTGCCTCCTTTTTTTTCTTCTTTATCTTTTTCTTCTTTGTAGTTTATCTTTGTCTTTTTCTTTTTTGTCTTTATTTCTTTGTTTTTCTTTTGTCTTTCTTGATTTTTTTTTTTGTCTTTTGTCTCTTTTGTCTGTCTTCATTTTGGTCTTTTTCTTCTTTGTCTTTTTTCCCCCTCTTTTTTTCATTTCTTTTCTTGGTCTTCATCTTCTTTGTATTTTGGTTGTCTTCTTTGTCTTTTCTTTTTCATTTTTTTCTCTGTCTTCTTTTTCTTTCTTCTATGTCTTTTCTTTGTCTTCTTTTTCTTTTTTGTATTTTATCTGTCTTGTTTTTATTTGTCTTCCTTGTCTTTTTCTTCTTTATCTTTGTCTTTTTCTTAGTCTTCATCTTTTCCTTTGTTTTTCTTATTTTTCTTTTTTGTATTTTATCTTTGTCTTTTTTGTCTTATTCTTCTTTGTCTTTCTTCTTGGTCTTTTTTGTCTTTGTGCTCTTTGTCTTTCTTCTTGGTCTTTTTTGTCTTTGTCTTGTTTTTATTTGTCTTTCTTATCCTTGTCTTCTTTGTCCTCTTCTTTTTAATCTTTGTCTTGTTTGTATTCGTCTTCTTTTATCTTCTTTTTCTTCTTTGTGGTTTTTTTAGTCTTCTTTTTTTTCTTTGGTTTTATTTTGTTTTGTTTTTTTGTTGTCTGTCTTTGTCCTCTTTTTGTTTTTCTTCTTTTTATTTAATCTTTGTTTTCTTTATATTTGTCTTTGTTTATCTTTGTCTTCTTGGTCTTTTTCTTCTTTGTCTTTATTTTTTTCTTTTTCTTTTTGTCTTCATTTTCTATGAATCTTTTGTCATCTTTTTTTTTTTTGTCTTCTTTAATCTATTTCTTCTTTTTCTTTTTTTCCTTCTTTTTCTGGTGTTTGTCTTCATTTCCTTTTTATTCTTTTTCTTTTCTTGGTCTTCATCTTTGTCTTTTCTTTGTCTTCTTCATTTGCATTTTTTATTCTTTTTCTTTTCTTGGTCTTTATCTTTTTTGTCTTTTTTGTCTTCTTTGTATTTTCTTAGTCTGTTTTGTCTTTTATATTTGTAATTTTTATTTGTCTTCTTTTATCTTTTGTCTTTATCTTTTTCTTTGTCTTTCTTCTATGTTTTTTTCTTCTTTGTCTGTCATCTTTGTCTTCGTTTTCTTTGTATTTTTCTTCTTTGTATTTTCTTGGTCTTTGTCTTCATTGTCTTTGCTTTTTCTTCTTTCCTTTGTTTTTCTTTTATTTGTCTTTGTTTTCTTTCTTTTTATTCTTGCTATTCTTCTCTGTCTTCGTCTTCTTTGTCTTTTTCTTTTTATCTGTCTTTATCTTTTTCTCCTTTGTCTTTGTCTTCATTTTCTTTGTCCTAATCTTTTCCTTTGTTTTTCTTCTTTTTCTTTTCTTTGTCTTCTTCTTCCTTTGTTTTTCTTTACTTGGTTTTTCTTTTCTTTGTCTTTTTATTCTTGCTATTCTTCTTTGTCTTCGTCTTCTTTGTCTTTTTTTTATCTTTGTCATTATCTTTTCTCCTTTGTCTTTTTATTCTTGCTATTCTTCTTTGTATTCTTTTATCTTTTTCATCTTTTTCTTTAGTTGGACTTAATCTTCTTGGTCATTCCTTTGTCTTCTTTCTCTTTTTCTTCTTTGTATTTTATCTTTGTCTTGTTCTTCTGTCTTTTTAGGTTTTTGTTTTTCTTTTCTATTTCTTCGTTGTTTTTTTGTTCTTTTTATGCTTTGTACTTTATCTTTGTCTTGTTTTTCTTTTTCTTTTTTGTCTTTATTTCTTTGTTGTTTTTTTGTCTTTGTCTCCTTTGTCTTTCTTCATTTGGTTCCTTTTCATCTTTGTCTTTTTTATCTTTTTGTCTTTCTTCTTTGTCTTAGTGTTCTTTGTCTTTAATTTTTATTTTTCATCTGTCTTCTTTTTCTTCTTTGTATTTTATCTTTGTCTTGTTTTTATTTGTCTTCTTTGTCTTTTTCTTCTTTATCTTTTTTTATCTTTGTTTTTTCTTTTTTGTCTTCAACTCCTTTGTCTTTTTTTATTTTATCTTTGTCTTTTCTTTGTCTTCTTTGTATTATAGCTTTTTCTTGTTTTTATTTGTCTTTTATTTCATTTTATTTTTATTTGTATTTTATTTTTTCGTTTCTTGTTGTCTTCTTTGTATTTTTCATCTTTATCTTTTTTTTTTAATCTTTGTCTTATTCCTAGTCTTCATCTTTTTCTTTGTTTTTCTTATTTTTCTTTTGTTGGTATTTGTCTTATTCGTCGTCTTTTTCTTTTTTTCTTTTATATTTGTCTTTTTGGGTTATTCTTCATGATCTTTTCCTTCTTTGTCTTTCTTCTTGGTCTTTTTTGTCTTTGTCTTGTTTTTATTTGTCTTTCTTATCTTTGTCTTCTTTTTAATTTGTCTTTTTCTTCTTTTCTTCTTTGTTTTTCATCTTTGTCTTGTTTGTATTTGTCTTATTTCATCTTTGTTATTTTCGTCTTTTCTTCTTTGTGTTTTTTTAGTCTTCTTTTTCTTTTCTTGGTCTTTGTCTTCATTGTCTTTCTTTGTGTTTTTCCTCTTTTCTTTGTCTTTGCTTTGTCTTCTTCTTTCCTTTGTTTTTCTTTTATTTGTCTTTGTTTTCTTTTTCTTTTTATTCTTGCTATTCTTCTTTGTCTTCGTCTTCTTTGTCATTCTCTTTTTCTCCTTTGTCTTTTTCTTCTTTCTCCTTTATCTTTGTATTCTTTTATCTTTGTCTTCCTAGCTTTGTCTTGTTTTTCTTTGCCATTATTGTCTTTTTCTTTCTTTTCTTTTCCCTCATCTTCTTTATCTTTTTCTTCTTTTTTATTGGATCTTTGGCTTGTTTTTCTTTGTCTTTTTCTTTTTTGTCTTTCTTTTGTATTTCTTTTTTTGTTTTTAGTCTTTTTTCTTCTTTATCTTTTTATTCCTTGTACTTTGTCTTGTTTTTCTGTGTCTTATGTTTGTCTTTTTCTTTTTTGTACTTTATTTATTTTGTCTTTTTCTTCTTTATCTTTTTTTTTTCTTTTCTTGGTCTTAATCTTTGTATTTTCATTGTCTTCTTTGTCTTTTTTTATCTGTTTGTCTTTCATCTTTGTCTTAGTGTTCTTTGTCTCTTCTTTTTTTTCTCTGTCTTCTTTTTCTTCTTTGTATTTTATCTCTGTCCTATTTTCATTTGTCTTCTTTTATCTTTGTCTTTTTCTTCTTTATCTTTTTAATCTTTGTTTTCATCTTTCCTTTGTTTTTCTTATTTTTCTTTTCTTGGTATTTGTCTTCATCTTCTTTTTGTTTTTTCTTTTCCTTTGTCTCCTTTGTCTTTTTTGTCTTATTCTTTATTATCTTTTCCTTCTTTGTTTTTCTTCTGTCTTTCTCTTGGTCTTTTTTTGTCTTTGTACTGTTTGCCATTGTCTTGGTCCTTTTTTGTCTTTTTCTTCTTAGTTTTTTTTTTTATCTTTGTCCTGTTTTTATTCATCTTCTTTTATCTTTGTCTTTTGTGTCTTTTTCTTCTTTACCTTCTTTGTATTTTCTTTGTATTTTTCTTTTCTTGGTCTTCATTGTCTTTTTTTGTCTGTCTTCTTCTTTCCTTTGTTTTTCTTTTCTTTGTCTTTTTATTATTGCTATTCTTCTTTGTCTTTTTTCTTTGTCTTCATTTTCTTAGAATTTTCATCGTCTTCTTTGTCTTCTTTAATCTATTTCTTCCTTTTCTGTCTTTGTCTTTTTCTTTTTTCTATCTTTCTTTTCGTTGTCTTCTTTGTCTTAGTCTTTTTTTTCTTTCTTTTTCCTTATTTTCATTGCCTTCTTCATTTCCTTTTTTATTATTTTTCTTTTCTTGATCTTCATGTTCTTTGTCTTTTCGTTGTCTTCTTTGTCTTTTTTGTCTTCTTTCTTTATTTTTTTATTTTATATTCGTCATTTTTATTTGTCTTGTATTTTCTTTTCTCTTTATATTTTTCTGTCTTTGTCTTCGTTGACCTTCATTTTGTCTTTGTTTTCTTTGTCTTTTTTTTATCTTGATATATGTCTTCATTGTCTCCTTCTTTCCTTTGTTTTTCTTTTTTTATCTTTGTCTTTATCTTTTTATCCTTTGTCTTTTCTTATTTGTCCTTTATCTTTGTCTTCTTTATTTCTTTATGCCCTGGGTCAATGTCTTCAGCCACTCCACCTTTATGCCCTTACTGAGGACAATGTCTACAGCAGTTTAGCCCCTTCCTATTCTTTGTGCAATAGTGTGGCCCTATATATATATATACACACACACACACACACACATCATACATCAACATAGGAAAATAGTATTATATTGAATAATAGGACAACATGTGAACAATTGTTAAATTTAATTGATTTTTAATGCTTTGTTTCCTTTTAAGTTTATTTATAAAGCACTTTTTACAACAAATGTCACAAAGCAGCTTTACAGAGATCTGGGCTCTTTTGAGCAAGTCCGTGGCAAAGAAAAACTCTCAAATCGAGAGGAAGAAAACTTGAGATGGGGACCCATCCTCCTCTGGTTGACAACAGATAGCACAATAATCGAATTAAGAGAATATGGAAATTCGCTGTCAAGTAATAAAGGATGAAGGTGAGTGAAATGTTAAAGTCCAGGCAGGTAATGCATGGTCATGCGATGGAGGGAGGGAGAGAGCGAGAGAGAGAGCGCGAGAGAGAGAGAGAGAGAGCAGGAACACAATAATTTAGGAGGATTTGTTGGTTGGGGGGGGGGGGGGGTAGGTGGGGAAAGAGGTAACAGTGGGACAAGATCCAATTGGTAGGATGGAAATCATTTCACGGTGAGCAGAACACAGTGAAGGTTTCAGGACCATTTAAAACACATCTTTGAGTATAAATGTGTGGTCAGTCGTTTTCTCTAAGAATTGGATACAATACAATGTCCTTCCCTAAACACAGGCCTGCTTTAGCATAGGACTGCACAAATGACAGGCAGAATTCAAGGTCATTACAGCAGACACAGAATTGTGGCCAAAATATACTTGCAAAGAAACAGACTTAACATAATAAGGCCTTGAATGCACAGAGGAATACAGCAGCCACTGAGCACAAGCATAGCAATTCATATGATGAGACTAGAGAAAATGACCATCAACCTTTTCCAGCTACCAAACATGGAATCCAACTATCCCGTAAAGACTGCCGTGCTCAACCCTAGTTTCAGTCCTGAAGCACTTTGGCTATATATGACACCCACATCCGACACGGACATTGGTAGAATTTACAAACACAATATTAGGTGGTGCATTGTCCTTGTGTGTGAAAATGATATGAACCACAATAATTGTAGCAATCAAATAAATTGTCTTCTCAGGCCACAGAGTCCTGGGTTCCTAAAAGGATGCCAAGGAAACACAATGTTCTGGGGCATACTACTCAGAAAGTGTTCATTTCTGGTCTGGTTTCATCCCCAACCTAAAAGTCCATTTCAGTTCCACCTGAAAAAGCATCCTGGATCAGATCTTGTAGGTGGTGGGAAGCAAGCAACACAATCAGTCCAATGCCGTTGTTCAAATGGTGCTGTGTAAAGACTTGTCCTGTCAGTCTTTGCCCTTTAGAGCAAAAAGTTTCAAAGTGTGGAGTGCCACCGTCATCACAGGCAGCCAAGGCGGCGCTAGGCTCACACCTTAGGCTGTTTTGTCAACGAAAGATGGAGTCAGGATGACTGTTTACCAGCCGTTGCCATTGACTCTTCAGATGGTCCTATCTTCTGATCACACACATCTTAAAAATCCAAACAACAACAACAACAACAACCACCACCACCACCACTCAGGTCATTTGAAGTAAGAGAACTATACAGAATACATTGATTATTGATCAAGTACATAAGGACTTACAGTCAAGGCGGAGTCTGTACACTCCTTTCACCTGCTCCACACTTTATGATGTTACAGACTTATTCTACAATACACTGAGTTCTACACAACTCTACACAATGACAAAGTGAAAGCAGTTTTTTTTTTAAGACATTTGTGGTAATTTATCATAAAATAAGTAAAATCTCAAAAGGGGAACCAGTCCTCCCCTGGTCGACACCAGATATTTTAAGAGCTGCTGCAAGTGACATCAAGTCAAAAATGAGGAAAATATGAGGGCAATGTGAAAGTGCATGCAGGTAAATAGTCATATGCACAGCTATGCAGTGATCCGAGAATGACTCAATATGAGAACCCAGAGTAGGACAGCATGTCAGTGGGCAGCAAGTGAGAGAGAGAGAGAGAGAGAGAGAGAGAGAGAGAGAGAGAGAGAGAGCGAGCGAGCGAGCGGAAAGGAAAACAAACAATGGGAATAGGAGGAGAGCAGCAAAATAGGGGGATTTACAGTGGGGCAAGTCTGACCCAGGCGGTAGGCACCAGCACCCAACCACGAATGGACTCCCATCAGCAGCGAGCGGCTCAGCACATGGGGAGAGAGAAGAAAATGACAAAATTAAGAAAGGGATTTAGGAGTAAGAGTAGACTGGTCTGTACACATGGACATGCAAACAGCCACACACACACAGTTATAGATGGACAGACAGCCAGCCAGCCAACCAGCCAGCCAGAGTTGCAGATGGACAGTGTAATGTAACTGACTCTTCACCAGCGCATACATAGTAGAGACAATTACTGAGCATGTTACTTACCTGGTGATCTTATGGGAATAAAGGCACTGCTTCATGAATATAATCAATGAATATATAAAAGTATTTCATTTCTGCAGCTGCTTTTTTCCTACACCAAGAGGGTAAGTGAGGAGAAAGAAAGACCTCAAACTGGTTGGAAGAGAAGGTGGTGGAGGAGCCCTCTGTATTTCCAGGCAACACCGACAGGCTCTTGGTGCAGGAGTGGAGACGACGACCTTTTGTGTCTGCTGCGCTGGTAGTGCTGGAATTAAGGTGCCGGTGTTGGAGAAGTCACGGGCAGCCTCCAGCCTCATCTTCCGTCAGTGGAGTTTGGACTGCTTCTACAACAGCAGCTGGATCTACTGGTCAGGCTTGACGACCTCCCTGCAGAGTGTCGGGAGAGCTCGTCCCTTCATGGTAACACAGGGAGCAGAGAGGACAAGGATCACAACAACCGTCTCAGACAAAGAAGACAAAACTGATATATAAAGACTATAAAGTAGGGACGATCGCTTGATGCTGTGTCGAATTACGTTTTCGAGCTGCATCAAAACAGCAGTTTGGAGTCTCGCACAAAACACAGGCCATCATGTGATTGCTTAAAAAGAAGCGTGGTTGCGTCACTGACATGCAGTCACGTTTCAAGCACATCAATTCCCCGGTCCCACTGTAGACCCGAGCATAACAAACCAAATATAAACGGATATACGAACAAAAGATTACATAAAAAATAATGTTCAATGAAAAGAAACACAAGCAGACATCACTGTATGGTGCTCCGGTTTCAGTTTGGACAAAGCTTATGGACACACAAGTGACTCAGGCAATGGAGGTGAAGCTGAGAAGCCTCGACTCCTCTCCCAGAAGCTCCCATAAAAGATTGAAATTTAGCTTTGGCCAGCGGTAGTCACCGCCCATCCAGATCTACGCTGATAGTCAGTGTGAGTTGAGGAACTGTCAGTAAAACTAGTACATTCTTAAAAGAACATTCTCAATTAGTGCAGTTTCAGCAAAAGTTAACTTCAGAAGCACAGGGAAAATGCATAGCCATCCTAGATTTAATATATTAAAGCTCATCTTAAAATGCATGTGATCTATTAATGGACAAAGACTAAATGATTACGCTCTGACTGGACTTTTAGAAGCACAAATAACCTGTAGCCTACACACTTCAAGGAGAAGAAATTACATTTTGTGGACTATATATGTTGACAGAAAGCAATCTGAGAACCAGCTACGTGTTTTAAAGCTCCCACAGTACAGAGAAAAGCCTTCGGTATCTACACTGGACGATTAAGGAACGGTTAGCAATGTGACTGTGAAACTCTGACTGAGAACACAGGGCCATTGTTTAGCAGTGCTGACACAGAATAAGGGCATTTGACTGCGACTCTTTGTTCTAGCGTCTACGGCGAGAGACTGGATCTTAGGTGTTGAGTATATTGATGCATGCAAACACATATGAGTACTTCATTGACAATTACTGCTTTAGGGACTAGAGATCATATATTTAACAGGGCAAATTCAAAGCGAGAACTGCTTTTACTCAGAAATCCGGAGGAATTTATGTTAATTTTTTGATTTTTGAAGCAAATTTTCTGAGGTCACAATTACAAACCATGCAGGGGACAGACAGTCTTGATATGGCAGGGTTTGTCGAGTAAATCATGTAAATCACTTACCTGCCCACTATCTATTTCACTAACCTGACTGGGAGGGGCCAGACAGTCCTGACGTAGCACCTTCTTGGTGTTCCTGGAGAGAACGATGGACCCCAGGTCGCTCAAGTCCAGACTCTCACGAAAGCTCTCCCAATTCTCTATGAAATCAGCGCTGATGCACCTGTTCCGCAGCCAGCAGTGGAGCATAAGGAGCTGGGTAAACGGCTCGCTCACTCGTTGGTAAGTGGTGTCCAGAAACAGAATAGTGGAGAACGTTAGTGCCGAAACCGCCTGACAACATACAGGACATGAGCACCTGAAAAAAAAAAGGAGATTGTGGTGTTATTCGTTGAGTACTTTTCACTGTTTTAAAGTAGAATCTCCAACAATGAGAACACCATCCTGAGGAGTTGTCCTCGGTAAAGGAACAGGTGAAGAAGGTGAAGAGCTGAGGACCTCGAACCGGTACACAGAGGTGAAAACCAACTATGATGGAGAAACCCTTGGCTTTTTTCCGGCCACGCTGACGCAACCGACGGTCAGTGAGAAAGATTATTGTACTGTAACACAGGGAGAAGAGAGCACAAGCATCACAACAACTGGCTCAGATGAAAAAAAAAAACAAAGCTGATAAAGGCTATACAGTAGGAATGGTCGCTTGATCAAATTGATACCATTGGAGTTATAGAAATTCTAATTCTGTGTCTATTGACGTTCACAGCTACGAATAACCAGGATCATACTGCATGTGTGGTTGTGTGATCATAAAACCACTATGCTAGCTTTTCCCAGCCAATTTGTTTGATTCTGATTGGAGCAACACTGTTAAGGGAAGATTGGAGCACAATCTGCAGATCATCAATTACATGCTCTAGATCTTTAAGATGAAATGGGAAGGAGATGGAGAACTCTGGAAGGTCATTAATGAAAACACTAGCTGCAATAGCTAAACCCTGGGGAGTCGATGCATTAAGAATGAAACAGCGATGGCCTCTGAACTCTCACCAAGGACGTGACGAACAGCCAAAAATACGATACCAAGTTCCCCATTAAAGAGTACAGTAGGCTTTATTACCTGAATGTCACTGTAATTATGGTAATTTGATATCTGAGGAGACATAACCTTTTTTGCTGGTGACGAGTTTGGAGTAAAAGGCAGAGGTCCAAACTCGATTAGGAGCTCTAGCCAGCTACAACCGAGCCCATGAATGGAGTCATGTGACTTCCTTTAAAGCAGTTTTCTGACGATCCAATCACAAACCACGTAAGGACAGACAGTCTCCATACTGCAGGCCCTTTCCTGTGCGGGAGTGGAGGCAAAAACCCTCGGTGTCCAGAGCAGCCTCCAGCCTCATCTTCCGTCAGTGGAGTTTGGACTGCCTCCAACAGCAGCAGTCAAGCTCGATAACCTCCTTGCAGAACGCCTAGAGATCTCGCTCCTCAGCAGTCGCCAAGTTTCTCCAGAGTAAACAGACAGAAAAGCAAACAGTCAGTGAGAGAGTACTGTACAGTAACACAGGGAGCAGAGAACACAAGGATCCCAACTGTCTCAGATAAAGAAGACAAAGCTGGTATTAAAGACTATAAAGTAGGGACGGTAGCTCGAAGGTCTGTGTCCAATCACGCCTTGAGCTTCTAAAGCAGCATTAACCGCATTAAAAACAAAAATGAAACAAACATAGAAAATGTGTAAGATAGAATAACTGCATGATCACAGGTAGATCACTAATATTGCAGTTCCACTGGATTTAGAATGAAAGGTCAATCAATAAAAACATCCCTTTTGTTATGACAGACAGATGCAGATCCATATGGGCTTATATTCTCTCTTCTCTCCTGTACATAAGACACACTCCTGAACGGATTCTTTTTTTAGACAAAAAGCTTTTTCCTTTAGTGAGTACTTGTATCAGACAATATTAATATCTGATCATCAGACTGCTGCAAAACAATTCCATCATTTGATGATGAAGATATGTCAGGTGTCAAGTCTGAAATATCCACATCGTACACATCCTCATTTTTCGTACACTTCTGTTGTGCTCTTGTGGAAACCATCTGAAGCACTTCTGCATTTCCTGACATAGCTGTTTCTGGCCACCTAATCTGTGAATGATTCCCAGCAGATATTGCACCCTAAGAGTTGCCGGATTAGGTACAATTGGACCAGCAGGATATACTGCTGCATTTACCGCTCTCAGAGGACTATTCACCAGTGAATATTCACATGCAACAATGGCTTCACTTTCCAAAAGGGAATTTTTAATTTTGGATAACCCTTCTTCTGCTTCCTTGGACATGGGACAATGAGCATGGTATGAGCATCAGCTGTTTTGCTTGCATCACTTTACCCAGAGATGCACCCTTTATTGACCCAATATCATTCATTTTGAGACCAGAAATGTTTTGGAATTTTGTCAACAAAAACTGGTAAGTCATTAGTCTCAGTCTCATCATTTTCACTTGGCAGCTCAGATCTTGACCGTGTAACAGAATAATAATCAATTATTTGTACCCTCAATGTATTTATACTGGGTACAAAACAACAACAATATTGTTTCAGCTGCTACCTTTTGTATCCACAATATGTTCATACATATAGTCAACACCATTTGGAGACAAATAAAACAAAGTTGACAGAGCTCCATGTGACTCATCAGGTTCTCTGCTCTGTCAGATCCCAAGAATATTCTACTGGGCCTATTTTAAGTGGAAATATCCCTACACTAGGACCAGCAGCAGAAAAACCTGAATCTGTACATTGTAGGTTTAGACTGAAAGCTCTCAATAAGTCACATCCTAGTAAATTCACGGGGCAACATGTGAAGACTATAAACCAGTGTTTTACTGTTCTATTACCCAATTTCACCTTCACAAGTGTTTCTAACTGTGAGACTGAAATGATCATCTAAAGGCAATGCTTTGGACATCTTCGTCCTTTGAGTCCGGATTGCTGCAAAAAGTCAATGGCCTAAAACATATTTAAAAATTAAAATATCAAAGGGATCCAGGTTAAAGTAACCTGAAGGTCTAAGAATGTGGCGTCCCGTGTCCTACCGTTTATTCGAAATCCGTAAGGCAAATGGTGTAATTAATTTACTTAGTCACCTCGGGTACAGAGTATCAGAGTCAGTAGAGCGCCTGAATTGACTCAATCACTCATTGGGATGTGGGTGGCCACCTCTGTCGGTTTCTGATCCCGTCTCTGAAAACTCTGGACCCAGAGGAATATTGGGATCTCTGTGGAACCTCCAAAACTGTGGTGGTGGGATTTATCGATTATCGATCAGCCAGTCTTAGGAATGTAGTGAAACACTTTAATCCTGCAGTAAACGTAATGCTGGTGGAAGGCTTAGAACCGAGTCTGACAATAAAAAAACAAAAACCCTGTATTAAAGCAGCAGTAGGTGGAAGATCCATCTGTCCATCAATATATTTACTGAATGGTGGTAAAATATTGTAGATAACACTCCTCATCTACAGGTTTAAACACATTATTAATTCAATTTAAAATAGTGCATTCCTTACACTGGACTAAGACAAGGCTGGAAAATTTTGTTAAAACATGAATCTAATGTGTGATAGATATCAAACAGAATCAACACAGGCACACGTTCTGGTTTTGTCTAAAAATGACTGACTTTTGGAATTATGTTTTCAACTTCTTTCAGGAGTCTTCTAACAGCCGATCCAGCCTTTTCCTACAACAGCAATATTCGGGGACTCCTCAAGGGCTTTATTTGGGGAAAAATCTTGTTCATGGCCAAGTGATGGCCAAGACTGCTGAGATTACTTAAAGTGAAAGAGAAAAACCCTCCTACCTAAAATTGGGTGCAGTGGTAAATGTAATACTATTTGGCAACCTGTCTTGACTTAAATTGACAATATGATTAATTGGCTGGTTAGCACCCAGTTTGAAATCTATTTCTCTATTTAAAATTCTGTAGTTATTTACATTTACTCTCTTACCCTTTGTAAATTTGGAACTTGAATGTGCTTTTATAACTTAAAACACTAACTAAGTTCAGGTAATTTTTGCATATTAAGTTAATCATGAATGCAAAAAGACTCAGCTTCCAGGGGACCCTGTGCGAACTGATTATATGACCCCCACCAACGTAAAAAACAGACCTACGCCCTTGATTTAGTTTCACAGAGATCTAGTGAACTAAGGTGGTTAGCAGTCATAACCTTATTGACAATGACAGCTTTAGGGGCTAGAGATTGTATATTTAACAGCCCAAACGCAATGCGAAACTGCTTGTACTCGGAAAAATAGAAGAATTTATATAAATTCTAATAAGATTTTTAAAGCAGATTTTCCAACAATACAATTACAAACCACGACAGTCTCAATACTCAGATCTCTGCGGTAGAAGACCGGACACAGTCAAAAGCTCTCTCAGTTCTCTACGAAGTCAGCACAGACGGACCTGTCCCGCAGACAGCAGTGGAGCGCGAAGAACTGAGGAAAAGGCTCCCTCACTCGTCTGTAAGAGGGCAGGGGGCTGAAGACGATGATCCTGATGTCTGGCTTTTTCCGAACAGTGTCCAGAAGCGTACGTAATCGTGGAGAACGATAGTGCCAAAGCCACCTGGTGACACCCAAGACACGGGCATCTAGAAAACAGGAGACTGTGGCATTACTCTTTAGGGTCGATACTTTTAAGGGTTTTACAGAAGAATCTCCAACGGTGAGAACACCGCCCTGAGGAGCGGTCCTCAGTGCTGGAGCAGGTGAAGAGCCGAGGTCCTCGAACCAGTTAGCAGAGGTGAAAAATGGCTGTGGTGGTGGAGGAGCCCTCTGCTTTTCCCAGGCCATTCTGATGCTTCAGGTCCTCTCAGGTGCTAGAGTGGAGACAACGACGACCCTCTGTGTCTGCCAGTAGTGCTGGAATTAAGACGGTCGCGTTGGAGGAGTCACGGGCAGCCTCTAGATCTTCTTCGTCTTCTGTCGGTGGAGTTTGGACTGCCTCTACAACAGCAGCTACAGTAACACAGGGAGCAGAGAGCACGAGGATCACAACAGCGGTCTCAGATAAAGAAGACAGAGCTGATATTAAAGATTATAAAGTAGGGACAGTCGCTAGACCAAACTGATACCAATCAAGTCAGAGAAATTCTAATTCTGTGTCTCTATTGACGTTCAAAGCTACAAATTAACGCTTTCATTCAGATTGGAGCAACATTTTCAAGGCTAGAACGGAGCACAGTCTGCAGATCATCTGTTACATGCTCTAGATTTTTAGGGTGAAATGGGAAGGAGATGGAGAAATCTGGAAGGTTAATAAAACACTAGCAGTCGAGCCTTTATGATAAAAGGTTTAGCAGCAAACCCGCCTGTGTGTCGGCCAAGACGCCAAAGACACGGAGACTGGTGATGTTCTAGATATTGTTGTATTTAAGGAGATTGGGGATGTCAATGAGGCTGAAGCATGGAGTACTGGGCATATGAAATATGAGTGTTATGGGTGAATGATGAATAAGTAAGGAAGAATTGAGGACAGGTTGATGAATAAAGACTGAAATAAACAGAATACATGCACAATATTAAATAAAAGTTCAGAAAGGCTCCAGGTCTATATCATAGTGCTACTAAATGAGTTCATTCAAAGAGAGATGTGTATACGCTCAACAGGCAGGAGAAACAAAGCTAATAATTACCACTCAAAGCTTATATCAAGACACCAGCTTTAACCTGCCTCTGACCGTTTTCACTGGTTAAACTATGGGGTTTTAGCGCCCCCACAAGGACGAAAAGAGGAATAGCAATAGCCTCTGAGCAGTAGTTCAATAAAACACCAGGACGTTGACTAATAACACAAATTTAGCACATATCCACAGAATTACACCATCAATACTAACCTAAAACAGCTCAGTAGCGTGAAACATGAAGAAATAACAGAAACCATGAATATTCAGTAATACATAGGTAAATACTGAAGCTACACTGCTAAGGAGACAGCTAGCATAGCAACAGAACTAAGCCATTCCCAAACTAAATGAACAGCAGCTTACTTTGTGTCACAGACTCTAAATTAAAGGCACCCACAGTCACACAGCTGGAGCAGTTTCTAAAGTTCAGTCTTCCAGAGGAGCTACAGAGCTCGGTCACACCGGCTCGTTTACCCTGCGCACTGCTGCAAGACCACGCTGCTGCTTTACAGCGGAGGCTCCTGATTGGCTGAGACTCCGCATTATATACTGACCAATGCGGCTGAAGCTTCGTGAATATTAAATGAGGTCACTAATTTAAGGAGCTTTTGGACAGATCCAGGGTTGGAGATCCACTCAGACATTTACTGAGGATTACTCAGATGCAGTCTGTGAACTTCCTGAAAACTAAAGGTGAAACAGTTAAAGCTACTGAGAGATGTTTGGCCGATTCGTCTCCAAATGAAACAGTAAAATGTATTTGTTCACATAATGGTTCAGAGTTCACAGCAACAGATTTACAGTCATTGCTCTGTAAGCAGGGGATAAGGTGTGAGACCTCAGCAGCTATATATATGTATTCAATGATTTACACAGAAAACAGCTGACCATTCTGTTTACAAACACATTGAAATCAGGAGGATAATACTTATTCAAATAAGTTTAAAACTCCTGCTGTGAATAAACTAGAAAAATCCTCTATGCTCCTTAAAGTCTATTACTAAGCACAATGTCCCCAAGCTGAGGGGGTAGATCTGGATTCAAAGCAATCTAGGTAAAATGTTCATCTTGATTACACCAATTCTGCCAAACAAAGTGTGGTACAGGTCAGGGGTAATTGTTATCCCAAGGTATCTAAAACCAGTGTTTGTCAACTGGAATGGTAGATTTAGTTTAATATAATCCGGGACATTCAGCTGAATAGCTGTAGACCTGCCAAAATTGACTTTATAGTCAGATAGCACACTATAATTAGCGATTACGTTCCTGATTTCAGGAACAGACGTCACTGGATTCTTTAAATACAGAAGTAAATCGTCTGCAAATAATGAGATACGATGATCTGCTTCTCCCACTAAAACTCCTGAAATAATGAAACTAGATGTAAATGTATTCAGCAGGGAGTTCTATTACTAATGCAAAATGCAATGGTGAAAGAGAGTAGCCTTGTCTGCAGCGTCTTCTAAATGGACAAACATTAGATATAAGACCGTTGGCATTTATGGAGGCTGTAGGGTCTAAATACAACAATTTAACTATATTTATAAAATTATTCTCCAATACGATTTTCTCCAGTAGTGCAAAAAGAAAATTTCACTCAACCCTGCTGAACGCTTTCTCAACATCTAAGGAAACAAAGTAGAGTCTTTTCTTTTGTTAAGAAGGTTTATAACAACATTACGAAGGCCGTGAACTTTATCGGATTCATATCTGGATTTAATGAATCCCGTCTGATCAGGTTTAATGATGTAGGGAAGAAATGTTTCCAGTTGGGGAGACAGTGCTTTAGTTAGAATTGTGTAATCTACATTAAGTAGACTAATGGGTCGATATTAAGCACATGCTGTTGGGTTTTTGTCCTTTTTTAACAGCAGACCATTTGAATTTTCCTCAAGATTATTATTAATCATGAGCATAAAAATGGGGCATAAATCTGGGAAAAACTTCTTGTAAAATTGGACTGGATATCCGTCAGGGCCAGGAGCTTTTCCTGAGGGCATGGCCCTGATAGCATCCCAGACCTCCTCTGGTGTAAAGGGGGCATTCAAAAAAGTCTGATCAACTTCTGAGACTCTAGGGAGAGAAATGTAATCTAAGTAATTTGATCTATCCAAATGTGAACTGCTACAGTCTGAAGTGTGAAGTGATTTTAAAAAGTTACAGAAAGTATCATTAATTATGCGAGGGTGGTAGAAAATATAACCAGAAGGAGTTTTAATAGCTTTTACAGATCGTTGAGTATGTTGTAATTAAGCTGGTGAGCTAATAAACGACTGGGTTTATTTCCAAACTGTTTAGAAAAAAATAACAACTTAGAAATATGAGGAGTTTATTCAAGCTTAAGTTTTAATTTAGCATTTACTAGCAGAGACCAGTTTGTATCAGACTGTGTTTGTGTTCTAGCTGCAGCATCTCAGCTTCCAAATCTTTCGTTTTTTTTTTTTCCTGGAGAGACGCATAAGAGATCAAATGACCTCTTTAAGGCCGTCCCATTTAATTGCACTGGTAACTGGAGAGTTGCAGTTGTCTTGCCAATAATCTGTAATTCTTTAACATAGACTTGGGCTCCGTGGTTGTTTAGAGAGTCTTCAGTCGGCAAGTTTTCAACCCATCGGTCTTCGGTGGCGGTAACTCGTGCCACTAAAGTGGATAACTAAACAACTGTTAATGCCAAATTAATATAAGGTGTGAAATCAGGGTCCAAAATATAGTATCTAGTGGGATCATCACAAAATATAAGATCTTGTAATTATATGGGGCTACCAGAGCCTCCACTGTTGAGGGGCATGAATTGTGAGCACAATTTTCAGGCAAATGCTCAGGCATTTACCTTAAAACCTCAATCAACATGCCTGAATCCATTTCAAAATCTAAAAATGCAAGACCACCATCTGACCTACACCTCAGTAAAGTAGATAATTTAATATGAGGTCATTTACCATCTCAAATACACATGGATAGTACCTTAGAGTGTATCCCAATATTTTTTATAGGCAGGGTCAAAGGTATCATAACTATAGAAATTCAGTCTAGGTAGAATGTTCATTTTTACCACTACGATCCTGGAGTGCAGTGAGTTAGGTAAGTGTGTCCAATTCAGTATCTATTTTCATTTGTTGTAGTATACCACTGAAATTTTGGAGGACAGTCACTCACTGAGGGACACACGTCTACACCCAAATACCTAAACTAGCACGTTTAAGAGGTTCATCTAGATCATTAAAATGTTCCAGCTCAAGACTCAAAATACCAGAAAGATCAAAAATGAATTCAACAACAAGACCCTTAATTTCCAGACTCCAGACAAGAGCCCAACACACCTTAAATACATAAAATAAGTGAACTGCCCAAATACACCCCAGTACTGACAGTTTGATCAAGAAGCAGCTCAATGTTTGGCTGTTAGGGTCGTTTTTCTCCGCGCCCTCCGGGAGAACGAGAATGCACAGGCTGTTCCATCAACCCCGGTCTTGCAGATCAAACACCAACCGTTCCAGAGTGTCCAAACGATCTGAGTGTCCTAATAGAAGTTTATTCTGCTCCCTTTGCTCGCCCATGAGATAGTCTAGCTTTGAACACATTCTGAAACGTAGACGTGTGTGTAAAGAATTCTTCCCACATTGCTGAGAGCCACGCCATGTCTGTTTTTACCTTTTTTTTTTTTTTTTACTGGTGACGAGTTTAGAGTAAAAGGCAGAGATTTTCTGGTGAGAAACATCCTTAACTGCACCAGTAACAAAAAAAAGGAAATAAAATAAGGACCAAACTCGATCCGGAGCTTTAGCCAGCTGCAACCGAGCCCATGAATGTGACTCCCCCTAAAGCAGTTTCTGACGTTACAGTTACAAACCATGCGGGGGACAGACACGGGTCTCCATACTGCAGGGTCTGTCTGAGACAGAGTCTCGGAGTCAGTAGAGCGCCTGAATTATACCTGATTTACTACTTTTTAATACAAGCAGAAAAGTGACAGAATAAATGGGTGAAATCAAGTATATCATGTAAATCACTCACCTGCCAACTATGCACTTCACTAACTGGACAGTGTGAATAGTAAGGGTCAGTCAGTCCTGGCACCTTCTTGATGTTCCCGGAGAGAACGATGGACCCCAGGCGGCTCAGGTGAAGCTCATCTCTGTGGTAGAGGACCGGACACAGCCAAAAGATTTCCCAGTTCTCTACATAGTCAGCGCAGACGGACCCGTCCCGCAGCCAGCAATGGAGCACGAAGAGCTGGAGAAGCGGCTCCCTCACTCGTCTGTAAGGGGGCAGGGGGGGCGTAGACGATTCTGGTGTCTGGCTTTTTTTGAACAGTGTACAGAAGCGTACAGCAGTGCTTCTTCAGGGCCACGCTGCATCAGGCAGAGAATAGTGAAAAACGATGGTGCCAAAACCACCTGGCAACGTCCAGGACAGTGGCACTTGAAAAAACGGAGACTGTGGCATTACTCTTTAGGGTCGATGGACCCTATAGAAAATGTGTGGAGGGAGTTAAAAATTTAAAAAAATGTGTTGCCCAGCGACAGCTCCAAAACATCACTGCTCTAGGAATGGAGGCATGGGCCAAAGTACCAGCTACAGTGTGTGCAAACCTGGTGAAGACTTACAGGAAATGTTTGACCTCTGTCATTGCCAACAAAGGTTATGTTACAAAGTATTGAATTGAACTTTTTTTGACCAAATACTTATTTTCCACCATAATTTACAATTTTTTTTTTAATCCAGCAAGGTGATTTCCTAAATCTTTCTAAGAAGGAGAACTTGCACAATCAGTGGCTGACTAAATACATTTTTGCCCCACTGTAAGTCTACCCCCAAATACCTAAAGTGGCCCACAACTGGAGGCATTCTTGACATGCATCCCTTTCTAGGAGAAAGCAATACTGGGCAACAACTAATGCAAAAAGTTGGGTTGTATTAAGGTAATAATGAGATTAAAGCTGTATTAACATCCTTATTAAATTCACCTTTATCGAGGGAGCAATAAATCATTTCTAACAATAAAGTTCCCAATTCTGCCCAGAAGAACAAAAAATTAATCAGGAATGCCGTCCAATCCAGGAGACTTGCCCTTTTCCATCTGACTGAGGGTCTCTTTCAAATCTAGAGGAGAAATATCCTGATCTAAATAAGATGACTCATCAGTGGACAATTGTGGCAAATTTAAGTAATGGAAAAAGGGGCAATATTTAAGGTTTTCTTTGGGACATCCGATTTATAGAACTCTGAATAGAGCATCATTGATTTGTGCATGTTCTGTAAGCAGGTCTCCATCATGAGACCTTATTGCTGCAATATTTGAGAATTCCTCATTACTTCTGAAAGTCCACTAGATTTGTAATCAGAGCAAACTTGCACTTTTAAGAGGCTCATTTAGACCATTAAAAATGTTCCAGCTCAATACATTTAAAGCCATAAAGATACTTAAATTTATTTTTAATATCAAGACCCTTAACTGGTACTGGTAGCCAAACATTGAGCTGCTTCTTGATTAAACTGTTAGGGTCGTCTTTCTCCGCACCCTCCGGGAGAACGAGGGTACACAGGCTGTTCAGTCAACCCCGGTCCTGCAGATCAAACACCAACCGTTCCAGAGCGTCCAAACGATCGGCGTGTCCGGATAGAAGTTTATTCTGCACCCTTTGCTTGCCCATGAGATAGTCTAGCTTTGAACACATCCTGAAATGTAGACGTGTGTAAAGAATTCTTCCCGCATTGCTGAGAGCCCCGCCATGATGGTTTTCTCCAGTGTAGCAGAGGATCCACCATGTTAGATTGAGGCAAGGAGGAGACGGATATTACCTTTTTGGCTGGTGACGTGTTTGGAGTAAAAGGCAGAGATTTCCTGCTGAGAAACATCCTTAACTGCACCGGTAACAAAAAAAAGTCAGTTTTCTGATGCTACAATTACAAACCATGCGGGGGACAGAAACAGTCTCCATGCTGCAGGGTCTGTCTGAGATACTATGAGGGACACTGATATATTACTTTTTAAATCATGATGAGAAATGACAGAATAAATGATTATAAAATCCAGTAAATCACTTACCTGCCAACTATCTGATGCATCTGTCCAGCAGCCAGCAGTGGAGATCAAAGAACTGGGCAAACGGCATGCTCGCTTATCGGTAGGTGGGCAGGAGGTCGAAGACTATTTCCAGAAGCGTGCAGCAGTGTTCCTTCAGGACCTTGCTGCATCGGGCAGACAATAGTAGAGAATGATGGTACAGAAGGAGTCACACTGCCAATTCAATTCTTTATTTAAAACTTTATTTATATAGAGCCTTTCACAACAAATGTCAGAAAGCGCTTTACAGAGATCTGGGTCCACACCTCTTATGGTTATGAAGTATGAATAGATGCTGGACATATTTTCAGTGTCTCATTTGTGTGTCTCATTTGTCAGTACATGTAAAAGAGGGGGAGAAAGGGGTTAGGATGGTTGTGTTGGAACTCTGCTGAGTAGTGGGGCAGGCCTGATACCAAGATGCAGGAACTGAACCAAAAAGGGCAACTCCAGACAGGCGGCTCAGGACATGAGGGGAGAGAGACAAAAAGATGAAGATTAGAACAAGGTTTACGTTTAGTGAGAGACCTGTAGCAGAAATAGTTAGAGAGACCACCACAATAGTAGTAATAAAAAGCCTGTAATCAGAGCAGGACAGAACTGTGGTGTTATGTAATTAAAACAGGACAAAAGACTGGTGGAAAGAGAAAAGTTTTTAATTTAGATTTAAAGACTGAGAGTGTGTCTGATTCCCGTATATTAACAGGGAGGTTGTTCCAAAGTTGGTGGGCTTTATAAAAGAACGCTCTTCCTCCTGCAATGTTTTTTTCTAATACGTGGGACTGATAATAGGCCAGCATCTTGCGAGCAGAGTGTACGTGGAGGGTTGTAAGGTATAAGAAGTTCCTCCAGAAAATGTGGGGTCAGACCATTGAGAGATTAATATGTTAGAAGTAGTATTTTATAATCTATATGAAATTTAACAGGTAACCAGTGTAAGGATGAAAGAACTGGACTAATATGATCAAATTTCCTAGCTCTAGTTCGTACCCTGGCAGCAGCATTCTGAACAAGCTGGAGCTTATAAAGCGATTTACCTGGACTTCCAGCCTAAAGCGCATTGCAGTAGTCCAGCCTTGAGGTTCTGAATGCGTGCACCAGCTTCTTAGCATCCCCCTAGGATAGTATGCGGGAGTTAAGCAATGTTGCGTAAATAAAATAAAGCCGTTTTAAATATACTGCATACAGTGGTATGAAAAAGTTTGGGCACCCCTGATGATTTTGATGATTTTCCTTTAATAAATCACTTGCTGTTCGCATCAGCAACTTCAGTTAAATATATCATATAGCAGATGAACACAGTGATATTTGAGAAGAGAAATTAAGTTTATAGGATTTACCTTGTTGTTTTATTGATTTGAATACCTTTAGTACTAATTATTGGAACACAATTTGTTTTGTAAGCTCATTGACCCTTGACCTACATATACAGGGGAAACCAATTATGAGAAGGAGGTTAAGGTTTTTCTCCTCTTTGCACCTTCTCTGAAGAGTGGCAACATGGGAGCCTCAAAACAACTCACAAATGACCTGAAAAAGATTCATCAACATCATGGTTTAAGGGAAGAATACAAAAAGCTCTCAGATTTCAGCTGTCAGTTTCCACTGTGAGGAACATAGTAAGGAAATGGAAGACCACAAGCACAGTTCTAGTTACGGCCCGAAGTGGCAGGCCAAGAAAAATCTCAGATAGGCAGAATTGAAGGATGGTGAGATCAGTCAACCCACAGACCAGCTCCAAAGACTTACATCATCTTGCAGCAGATGGAGTCACTGTGCATCGTTCAACTATTCAGCACACTTTGCACAAGGAGAGGCTGTATGGGAGAGTAATGCAGAAGAAGCCTTTTCTGCGCACAAGCCACAAACAGAGTCGCTGTAGGTCTGCTAAAGTACATTTGGACAACCCAGCTTCATTTTAGAATAAGGTGCTGTGGGCCGATAAAAACTAAAATTGAGTTATTTGGACATAAGGGGGCTGTATGCATGGTGGAAAGAGAACAGCATTCCAAGACAAACACTTGCTACCCACAGTAAAATCTGGTGGAGGTTCCATCATGCTGTGGGGCTGTGTGGCCAGTGCAGGTACTGGGAATCTTGTTAAAGTTGAGGGTCACATGTATTTCAGTCAATATCAGCAGATTCTTGAGAACAATGTTCAAGAATCAGTGAGAAAGTTGAAGTTGCGCCGGGGCTGGATACTGCAACAAGACAATGACCCTAAACACAACTCTCTTGTACAACGTTCTGGAATGGCCACCTCAGTCCCCAGACCTGAATATTACTAAAAATCTGTGGTGTGATTTAAAGTGGACTGTCCATGCTCAGAAATCATCAAACCTGACTGAACTGGAGATGTTTTGTAAAGAAGAATGGTCCAAAATACCTTCAACCAGAATCCAGACTCTCATTGGAAGCTGAAGAAAAGCGCTTAGAGGCTGTTATTTCTGCAAAAAGAGAATCTACTAAATATTGATGTAATTTTTCTTTTGGGGTGTTTAAATTTATGCACCTGCTTAATTTCGTTTAAATAATTATTGAACACTTTCTGCAAATCCTATAAACTTCTCAACTATCACTGTGTTCATCTGCTATAGGATATACTTAACTGAAAATGCTGATCCAAACAGCCAATGATTTACTTTCACTTTCCTGATCTGCATGCTCTACATCTCCCACAATTAAAATAAGCAGAGTTCCCTGCCTCAGTCCTGCACTGCAAAAAGTCAATGATCTAAAACAAATCTGAAAATTAATATAAAAAGATCTGGGTTAAAGTAACCTGGAAGTCTAAGAATATGGCGTCCCGTCTCCTGCTGTTTATTCTAAATTCGTAAGGCAAGCGGTCTAATAAATTTACTTACAGTCACCTCAGGTACAGAGTCTCGGAGTCAGTAGAGCGCCTGAATTGATGCAGAATCACTCATTAGGATGTGGGCGGCCGCCTCTGTCTGTTTCTGACCCGCTCTCTGAAAACTCTGGACTTAAAGAATCAACTCGATCAGTCAGTCTTAGGAATGTAGAGAAACACTTTAATCCTGCAGTAAACAACCTGTGATGAGGCTGGTGTGAAGTTGATAGACCCCCATTGTTTCAAAGTAACAAAATCCACCATCTGTTCCTGAAGACAACGTATATATAGAATATTGAAACACCTGAAAAGTTTCCCCCACAATATTGTAGACGTACAAGACAAGAAAACCAGATTCATCCATTAGATTTTTTGCGACACAGATGGAATTTGGCTTCCCCCTGTAACCCAGCTGTGCAGTGAACATGAACGAACACACACACACAGACACACACGCCTGGAGCGGTGGGCAGCCATTGCTTTGGGCCCCCACAAAAGGTGAAGGCCTTGCTCAGTTGCAGTTTGCCCAGTCCAGGTATCTAACCCACAAAAAGAATCCTACAATCCTCCTGTGAGATTTCCTGGATTTTTCTCTCATTTTGTCTCTCATAGTGGAAGTGAACCTATGATGAAAATTACAGACCTCTCTCATCTTTCTAAGTAGGAGAACTTGCACAATCAGTGGCTGACTAAATACTTGTTTGCCCCACTGTATATTTAACAGCCCAAACTCAATGAGGAACTGCTTGTACTTGGAAAGATCGAATTCATATTAACTTTATATAAATACATTTTTAAATTAGATTTTCCGACGTTACAATTACAAACCATAACAGTATCAATACTGCAGGATTTGTCTGAAATACTATGAGTGACACTGATGTATTACTTTTTAATACAAACAAAAAAAAATTACAGAATAAATGGGTGGAATCAAGTAAATCATGCAAATCACTTACCTGCCAACTATGCAGTTCACCAACCAGACAGTGTGACTGGGAAAGGCCAGTCAGGCCTGGCACCTTCTTGATGTTCCCGGAAAGAACGATGGACCCCAGACGGCTCAGGTGAAGCTCATCTCTGCGTTAGAGGACCGGACGCCACGCTGCATCAGGAGGAGAATAGTGGAGAACGATGGAGCCAAATTCACCTGGGGAAGTCCAGGACACGAGCACCTGGAAAACAGAGACCGTGGCATTACTCTTTAGGGTCAATTCTTTTAAGTGTTTTACAGAAGAATCTCCAACAGTGAGAACACCGCCCTGAGGAGTCGCCCTCTGTGTCGGAGCAGGTGAAGAGCCGAGGTCCTTGAACCAGTTAGCATAGGCACAAAATGGCTGTGGTGATGGAACGCAGGATGTTTCCAGGTCCTCTCAGGTACAGGAGTGGAGACGACAACCCTGTGTCCGCTGCACCGGTAGTGCTGGAAATCAGACCACGGCGTCACAGGCAGCATTCCAGGAGTCACAAGCAGCCTCTAGCCTCGGCTTCAGTCGGTGGAGTTTCGACTGCCTCTACAACAGCTGGATCTGCCGTAATAGTTTGACAACCTCCTGGAGAGCTTGTTCCTCCATGGACATCTCTGAGTAAACACAGACAACGGTCAGTGAGCGAGTACTGTACAGCAACACAGGGAGCAGAGGATATACCCTAGGATATACATATAATTCCAGCTAGCATAATTTACCGGTATACATCAATATGGCCATAAACACGTAAATAATAATTGTATATAATGTGTAAATAATGTCCATGTTATCTGTTGTATTGTCATTGTTTCTGATGACCACCCCCTTAGTAGACACTTGGTCCACTCCAGGCTGAGGAGGGAGGAGCAGAATAAGCTGAAGCAGAAGTAGACGTCTGTGAGGCTTTGCAGCCCTCAGATGAAGACTGCTGAGGCCTTGTTGTACAAAGTGTGTGTAATCTAGCTCTTTTGTGTAGTGTTTTTGTTGTGTGTACTTTCTTTTGATTTTTGCACAAATTCAACATTAAATATCACTGGAACTTACCTGGAAGTGTTTGGCTGTATCCTTCTGGTGAACTGTCCTTCACGTCCGCTTAAAGCCACGTCATCACCACCACAACATGAGCATTTCTATACTGACCCACAATGAGTCTAATCTATTTAGACTTTTTATTACCCCCCAAAAATCTGCTTATTAACTGATTTACCTTTTTAAAAAAGATGGGGGTCAAACGACAAGGTAGGTTTTGAAATAAAAAGCAATCTTGGTAAAATGTTCATCTGGATTACACCAATTCTGCTACCCCCCCTCAAAAGGGGTCAGGGGTAATTGTTAAGCCAAGGTATCCAAAGCCAGTATTTGTCAACTGCAATGGTAAATTTAGTTTAATGTAAACCAGGACATTCAGCTGAATAGCTGTAGACCTGCTACAACTGCCAGATAGCACACTATAATTAGTGATGAAGTTTCTGATTTCAGGAACAGACGTCACTGGATTCAAAAAAGTCTGATCAACTTCTGAGACTCTAGGGAGAGAAATGTTATCTAAGTAATTTGAAGTGTAAAGCGATTTTAAAAAGTTACAGAAATTATCAGTAATTATGCGAGGGTCGTAGGAAGCATTACCAGAAGGAGTTTTAATAGCTTTTATAGATCGTTCAGTCTGTTGTAATTAAGCTGGTAAGCTAATAAACGACTTTTACTCATGCTATGAGTTTATTTCTAAACTCGTAGCATTACTTAGAAAAAAAAGTTTTAATTTAACATTTACTAGCAGAGACCAGTTTGTATCAGACTGTGTGTGTGTTCTAGTTGCAGCATCTCAGCTTCCAAAATTTAGTTTTTTCTGGAGAGACGCACAAGAGATCAAATGACCTTGCAAAGTGTTCCATTTAACTGCACTGGTAACTGAAGAGTTGCAGTTGTCTGGCCAATAATCTGTTATTCTCTTTAACATAGAAACAAAACGCTTCTTTATTTAGTAAATGTGTGTTAAATCTTTACTGAGGTGATTTTAATGCTGTTAACTTAAGCGTTACATCCAAATAGACTGGACTGCGGTCAGATAAAAACTATTTTGACAGACCCTTGACATATGTATACAGTCAATAGGAATAAGAAAGTAATCCAGTCTTGAATAGGAACCATGGGGATATGAGTACATGCCACGCAGAGCCAAGGCTTTCACGTGTATAACTTCAGCCAACAGGTCAGTGTAGAAGTGCAAGGTTGACCCATTATGGGAGACTGAACGTTTCTTCAGTGCAGCTCCTAAAATGACCTTAGTGCTGAAGCGTAGAAAGTGGACCAGGATGCTCCATGAAGCCGGTTAAATTTCAATAGGCAGAACACCCGTGGGAAGATCCATTCAGGAGGGAAATTGGTGTTGGAGGAACTCTGCCAGGGGGACATTGCTCTCTCCATTTTCTGGCAAAACAAACATTTTTTTGTGATTTGGACTTCGTGGTTGTTTAGAGTCTTGAGCCAACAAGTTTCCAATCTGTCTTCTGTGGCGGTAACTCGTGTCACTAAAGTGGATAACGAGGCCTCCACTGAGGAGACAGAGTCTGCGATATCTTGAAGACGGCCCTCCATATTATCCTAAAACCAGCAGATAGATCCAAGTTCAGCATGAAGAGTGGCCATGTTTGGTTGAGTATTAACAGGAATGCTAGCTTCGTCCCCTCAGCGGATTCCAGTACTTGCTTTTTCTGGTCTTTGAGTCTCTGGGAGCGCATAGATCAAAAAATCTGAAAATCTGCAGTCCCACTTCTGACATTCCTATGGCTGATCCTTCTGGGGATAAAGAGACTAAACCGAGGTGGAATGTGAATAAACCGGGACAGACACGGTCCAGATACCACAGGGTCTGTCTGAGATATGAGGGACATTGATACATTACTTTTTAAAACAATCAGAAAAATGACAGAATAAATTATTATAAAATCCAGTAAATTAATTACCTGCCCACTATCCAGTTGCCTACCTTGGGGTCCTGTCTTTTTCCGAGTGGTGTCCAGAAGTGTGTGGCAGAGCTCCTTCAGGGCCTCACTGCATCGGGCAGAGAAAAGTGGAGAATGATGGTACCGAAGCCACCTGGTGACGTCCAGCATTCCTGAAAAAAAGACTCGTTACTCTTTGGTCCCGATACTTCAAAGGGTTTTACAGTAGAACCTCCAACAACGAAAATACAGTCCTGAGGAGTTGTCCTCAGTGAGGGAGCAGGTGAAGTCGAAGAACTGAACCTCGCGCCAGTAAGTCAAGGTAAAAAAAAAACTGGCTGTGGTGGTGGAGGAGCCCTTGGCTTTTCCAGGCAACGCCAACGGCCCCAGGTCCTTTCCAGTGGGGGAGTGGAGACAACAACCCTCTGTGTCCGCCGTGCTGGTAGTGCTGGATTTAAGATGGCCAGCGTTGGAGGAGTCACGGGCAGCCTCAGGCCTTGTCTTCCGTTGATGGAGTTTGGACTGCCTCTACAACAGCAGCAGTCAAGCTTTATGACCTCCTTGCAGAGCACCTATAGATCTCGCTCCTCCTTGGTCTTCAAGTTTCTCGAGTATAAATACAGACAGAAACGCAAACGACGGTCAGTGAGACAGAGTACTGTACAGTAACACAGGGAGCAGAAAGCACAAGGATCACAACTGGAAATAAAAATATATAGAAAAAGTGTAGAATGGGATTACTGCATTTATATGTCAATGCTTTTAGCCCTTCAAGATGATCACAGGTAGACATGGGACATTGAGCATGGTAAGGCCCATCAGCTGTTTTGCTTGCACCACTTTAACCAGAGATGCACCCTTTATTGACCCAATATAAGACAAGATAATCCTTTATTAGTCCCACAGTGGGGAAATTCTCAGTGTCACAGCAGAAAGGGATAGCAGACACTCAGTTACAAAATGTAGATAAATAAGTTACACTATATACACACAATATAAATAAGAATTAAAAAAGCAATAACAATATTATTTACAGCAAATGACTCTTAAATGCACATGGGGGGGGGTATTACACACAGTATTTTTGCATTGAGGGATCTCTGTTTCCTGAACATGTGTGTGTAGCTTACGTGTGTGTGTATGTGGTCCGCTGGGAGCAGTGCTAGTTGTGGAGTCTGACGGCAACAGGAAGGAAGGACCTGCGATACCACTCCTTCACACACTTGAGGTGAAGCAGCCCGTCATTAAAGGAGCTGCCCAGTGCTGCCAGAGTCTCATGCATGGGGTGGGAGCTGTTCTCCAGCATGGATGCCAGCTTGGCCGTCATCCTTCTGTCTCCCACCACATGCACTGGGTCTAAGAAGCACCCCAGGACAGAGCCGGCCCTCTTTATAAGTTTGTTCAGTCTCTTCTTATATGCCGTCGAGATGCTACTGCCCCAGCAGACCACTCCATAAAAGATGGCAGATGCCACCACTGTGTCACTCTGTTGCTCCCTGCACCCCATAGGACCTCAGTCTCCTCAGTAGGTAGAGTCTGCTCTGGCCTTTCTTGAAGAGTGCAGCAGTGTTGACTGACCAGTCCAGTTTGTTGTTCAGATGAACACCCAGGTAATTTTAAGAGTCCACACTCTCGATGTTCATACCCTGGATGTTCAATGATGGAGGGGGGGTGTCTGCATCTGCGGAAATCCACCACCAGTTCTTTGGTCTTTTCTGTGTTTATCTGAAGGTGGTTCTGCAGACACCAGTCCACAAAGTCCTGAATCAGTTCTCTGTACTCGCTGTCCTCCTCATTGGATATGAGGTCGACGATCGCCGAGTCATCAGAGAACTTCTGGAGGTGACAGGTCGGTGAGCTGTACATGAAGTCAGCAGTGTACAGGGTGAAGAGGAACGGTGCCAAGACCGTTCCTTGAGGGGCTCCTGTGCTGCTGACCACCAAGTCAGAGACACAGTCCTGTGCCCTCACATACTGTGGTCGGTTGGTGAGGTAGTCCAGTATCCAGTTCGATATAGGTAGGTAGACCATATTATTCATTCTGAGACCAGAAATGTTTTGGAAGTCAACCAAAGTCATTAGTCTCAGTCTCGTCATTCTCACTTGGCAGCTCAGATCTTGACAGTGTAACAGAAGTATCATAAATTATTTGTATCCTCAATATATTTATACACCTCAGTCCGGCAGTACATTAACTAAGCTTGTAACAATGTATCCTGTATAAATTTCACGTGTATAGTCCAAAACCTTATTAAACTCCGCTCCCTTGTTTTAGAACCATAATAATAATAATAATAATAATAATATTAATAATGTCATCTCCAAAACGTTCTTTGAAAAATCTTTGAATTTTCTAAAAAAAATAAATAAATTTGGATCCCTTTACAAATTTCTCTAGGTTGAACAGTACTGAGAATTAAATATGCCAAAATCTATCGTCTGAATATTTAGATTCTCAGGGTTGTTTAAACCAGAGAATTTTTCAGAGATCAAAATGTATCGCAATTCAACGTTTCCAAGACAACTGTGAAACTGAAATCTTAAGGCAATGCTTTGGACATCTTCATCCTTTGAGTCCGGATCGCTGCAAAAACTCAATGATCTAAAACTAATTTGAAAATGAAAATATCCGGGATAAAGTAAACTTAAGGTCTAAGAATAAGGCGTCCCGTCTCCTCCTGTTTATTCTAAATTCATAAGGCAAGCGGTCTAATTTACTTACAGTCACCTCGGGTACAGAGTCTCGGAGTCAGTAGAGCACCTGAATTGACTCAGAATCACTCATTGGGATGTCGGCGGCCGCCTCTGTCTGTTTCTGATCCTGTCTCTGAAAAATCTGGACCCAGAGGAATATTGGGATCTCAGTGAAACCTCCAAAACTGTGGTAGTCTGATTTGCTTCTCTACGCTTAAAGAACCAACTCCATCAGTCAGTCTTAGGAACAAGGCTTCCCTCCATAACAGCTGTGCAGAGAACACACAGTGGACAGTGAGCACATGTGGCTGGAGCAATGGGCAGCCATTGCTGCGGCGCTCACAAAAGAAGGTGAAGGGTCTTGCTCAAGAGTGGCAGTTTGCAGAGCCCGGGTATCGAACCCACAACGCTGTCATCAATAGCCTCTAACCGCTGAGCCACCACTGCCCCCTACAGCCACCATTGCCCCCTACAGCTGCTTATCGTTACCAGATTATCGCTATTATTGGGCTTCGAACATCAGGGCTGTTCCTGTGCGTTACACGTGTTGCTCTGTTCAAAACTACCCATACCAGAATCTTTGTCTAGCTGTTCACTAAACCAGACTGTGAAACAGTCCCTGAAAATTTGGAAGAGCCTTTTCACTAAATAAATGATCTATATACAGCTCGATGATGAACAACAACATTCACTCCACAACAGCAATATTCAGGGTGACTCCTTAAGGGAAAAAGAAAAACCCTTCAACCTAAAACTGGGTGCCATGATAAATTAAACACTACTTGGCAACCTGTCTTGACTTAAGTAGACAATATGGACTCTGAGGATTAATTGGCTGGTTAGCACCCAGTTTGAAATCTATTTCTCTATTTAAAATTCTGCAGTCATTCTTACCCTTTGTGTTTATTTGGACACTTGTATGTGCTTTTATAACTTTTATAAAATTACCTGAATTTTTAGAGTTAGAGTTTTAAATTTATCATAAATGCAAAAAGACTCCAGAGGGCCCCGTGTGAACCGATTTTATGACCCACACCAATGTAAAACAGACCTACGCCCTAAATTTAGTTTCACAGAGAGTGAACTAAGATGGTTCACTTCAGACGGGCCTGGACATGTACTGGCTTAAGCAGGTTGGAGGTTTGGAGTCTGACTGTTTGAGGCTGTGGACAGGCGTCTTCTAAACAGATAACGATGTCAAACAGGTGCCATTAATACAGGTAACTAGTGGAGAACAGAAGAGCTTCTTAAAGAAGTTAGAGGTCTGAGAGAGCCAGAAATCTTGCTTGTTTGTGGGTGACCAAATACTTATTTTCATCATAATTTACAAATAAATTCTTAAAAATGTGATTCCCTGTATTTTTCATTTTGTCTCTCATAGTTGGCGTGTACCTACGATGAATATGACAGACCTAGTAGGAGAACTTGCACAATCAGTGGCTGACAATACTTTTTTGCCCAACTCCTGCTTGTACTCGGAAAGATGGAAGAATTTATATCAATTCTAATAAGATTTTTAAAGCAAATTTTTCGAACCATGCGGGGTACAGACAGTCTCCATACAGCAGGAGTTGTCTTAAATACTATGAGTGACACTGATGTATTACTTTTTAATACAAGCAGAAAAGTGACAGAATAAATGGGTGGAATCAAGTAAATCATGTAAATCACTTACCTGCAAACTATGCAGTTCACCAACCTGACAGTGTGAATAGAAAGGGTGAGTCAGTCCTGGCACCTTCCTGAAGTTCCCAGAGAGAACGCTGGACCCCAGGCGGCTCAGGTGAAGCTCCTCTCTGTGGTGGAACTCTCCCAGTTCTCTACGAATTCAGCACAGACGGACCTGTCCCGCAGCCAGCAGTGGAGAGATAAGAGCTGGGGAAACTGCTCGCTCACTCGATGGTAAGTGGGCAGGGGGCCGAAGACTATGATCCTCGTGTCTGGCTTTTTCTGAACAGTGTCCAGAAGCATATGGCAGTGCTTCTTCAGGGCCACGCTGCATCAGGAGGAGAATAGTGGAGAACTATGGTGCCAAAGCTACCTGGCGACGTCCAGGACACGGGCACCTGGAAAACAGGAGACCGTGACATTACTCTTTAGGGTCGATACTTTTAAGGGTTTTACAGAAGAATCTCCAACAGTGAGAACACCGCCCTGAGGAGCTGTCCTCTGTGCCAGAGCTGAGGTCCTCGAACCAGTTAGCAGAGGTGAAAAATGGCTGTGGAGGAGCCCTCTGCTTTTCCCAACCATGCTGGCACTACAGGTCCTCTCAGGTCCTGTCCTACAGGTCCTCCTGAAGAGCTCGTTCCTCCATGGTCATCTCTAAGTAAACACAGACAGAAACGCAAGCAACGGTCAGTGACACTGTACTGTACAGTAACACAGGGAGCAGAGAGCACAAGGATCACAACAGCTGGCTCAGATAAAGAAGCAAAGCCACAAAAATGGTACCAAGTTCACCATTAAAGAGTACAATAGGCTTTATTACCTGAATGTGGTCAATGATCACAGTGGTGATGGTTGCAGTGTGTTATAATATTCAAACAGCATGAAATCCTTGTTACTGTAATTATGATGTTTCACATTATGCAGTAGAGAGCATGAAAATCAAGGGTAAGATTGATAAACTGAACTGTGAAGTCTGCAGACAAGAGAAATCTGCTCAGAGTAGAAACAGAACCTGATGCACAAGCAAAAGCAGTACTAGTACATACTGCTCGAGCTGGTCCTATAGATCCAATGATATGGTTAAAAGGTTTAGCAGCAAACACTCCTGTGTGTCGATCAAGATGCCAGACACAGAGACTAGTGATGTTCTAGATATTGTTGTATTGAAAGAGATTGGGGTTGACAATGAGGCTGAAGCATGGATCACTGGGCATTAGAAATATGACAGCGTTCTGGGTGAATGATGAATAAGTGAGGAAGAATTGAGGACAGGCTGATGAATAAAGACTGAAATAAACAGAATACATGCACAATATTAAATAAAAGTTCAGAAAGGCTCCAGGTCTATATCATAGTGCTACTAAATGAGTTCATTCAAAGAGAGATGTGTATACGCTCAACAGGCAGGAGAAACAAAGCTAATAATTACCACTCAAAGCTTAGATCAAGACACCAGCTTTAACCTGCCTCTGACCGTTTTCACTGGTTAAACTATGGGGTTTTAGCGCCCCCACAAGGACAAAAGAGGAATAGCAATAGCCTCTGAGCAGTAGTTCAATAAACACCAGGACGTTGACTAAGAACACAAATTTAGCACATATCCACAGAATTACACCATCAATACTAACCTAAAACAGCTCAGTAGCGTGAAACATGAAGAAATAACAGAAACCATGAATATTCAGTAATACATAGGTAAATACTGAAGCTACACTGCTAAGGAGATAGCTAGCATAGCAACAGAACTAAGCCATTCCCAAACTAAATGAACAGCAGCTTACTTTGTGTCACAGACTCTAAATTAAAGGCACCCACAGCCACACAGCTTGAGCAGTTTCTAAAGTTCAGTCTTCCAGAGGAGCTACAGAGCTCGGTCACAGCGGCTCGTTTACCCTGCGCACTGCTGCAAGACCACTCTGCTGCTTTACAGCGGAGGCTCCTGATTGGCTGAAACTCCACATTATATACTGACCAATGCAGCTGAAGCTTCGTGAATATTAAATGAGGTCACTAATTTAAGGAGCTTTTGGACAGATCCAGGGTTGGAGATCCACTCAGACTGCATCTGAGTAATCCTCAGTAAATGTCTGTGAGCTTCCTGAAAACTAAGGGTGAAACAGTTAAAGCTACTGAGAGAGGTTTGGCCGATTCGTCTCCAAATGAAACAGTAAAATGTATTTTTCACATAACGGTTCAGAGTTCACAGCAACAGATTTACAGTCATTGCTCTGTAAGCAGGGGATCAGTCAACATCAGCAGCTATATATATGTATTCAATGACTCTACGTTGACAGGGAGAAAGCATAATCTTTCAAAGAGGAGAGTATTTGGAGCTGCATGCCACACTTACAAACATGACCGATAGAAGCTAGAGTCAAAATATGAAAGGGAGTCTTTGTAGGTACGACAAGAACAGCCCATCATACCTAGTCTACTATCCAGACACAGGGAAAGTCCTTAAACACAGGCAGCGGATGATCCCAAGGTGAGAGGTGTGTACCCCCATTCCAACAGCCAACAGTGTTGATCAGACTTCAGAAAAGGTTCAAGAGTCTTAAACTGACGCTCAAAATCCTCTTTACAGACTGTCTACATTTTTCCCCACTTTACCCTATTCAGCATAGTCTGGTTCTGGTTCTATAACTTAACTCAGGTTATTGCTGCTCTGATCTTCTAGATCTCTTTTGCTGATCCCGCGTACGGCTTCTGCTGTGCTGCCACTTTCCTGATCTGCACCGAACTCTTTGGGTATTATAAACTCGGCTCACTTGTCTTAGAACCTTGAAAATCTCTAATTTAAACAGCCCTGAAAAATCTAATTTATTTTAAAACCTTTAAAATCTTTAGAAATAAGAATTTTCTAAAAATAAATTCTAATCCCTTTACAACCCCTCTAGGTTGAACAGTACTAAGAATTACATATCCTAAAATCTTGTCTTAGAAACTTTTAATACATTTGGATCCCTAAAAAATTATCTGGTTTAAACAACCCTGAGAATAAAAATATAGGACAATATCTTAAATCTTCCAATTTAAAACAAATTTGGATCTGAGAAATTCCGAGTTTAGACAACTGTGAGACTCAAATGATCTTAAGGCAATGCTTTGGACATCTTCGTCCTTTGAGGCCAGATCGCTGCAAAAACTCAATGACCTAAAACAAATTTGAAAATTAAATATCAAAAAGATCCAGGTTAAAGTAAACTGAAGATCTAGGAATATGGCGTCCAGTCTTCTCAAGTCAAGTCAAGTGGGTTTTATTGTCATTTCAACTACATACAGAGTACACAGTGAAACGAAACAACGTTCCTCCAGGACCATGGTGCAACACAGACAGTGCATAGAAAACACAAGTGCAACACAAACAAGTGTGCATAAATATTGAGTCCAGTGAGGTAGTAAAGTTATTAGTGCAAATGCTTTGTGCAAAAACAAAATGCTTCCCATTTTATCTGGGTTAAATGGTTGGAGAGAGAGAGAGAGAGAGAGAGAGAGAGAGAGTGTGCATGTAGCAGAAAAGACATCAGGTCAGAAGTTGAGTTGAGAAGTCTGATGGCTTGAGGGAAGAAACTATTGCAGAGTCCCCTGAGCCGCCCAAAAAGTACCAGAGATGAGAGAGAGAGCTCTCTTTAGAAAAAGAAACACAGGCTATCAGGCTGTCTGACACAGAGTCAAGTAAAGGCATTGGAAGTTTGCTGGGGGAGTCGGCCGTGGATTTAAAACTCAGTGCTTCTTCAGTGGGCAGGGGGCCGAAGACGATGATCCTGGTGTCTGGCTTTTTCCGAACGGTGTCCAGAAGCGTATGGCAGTGCTTCTTCAGGGCTGCGCTGCATCAGGCAGAGAATAGTGGAGAACGATAGTGCCAAAGTCACCTGGCAACGTCCAGGACACGGGCATCTGAAAAACAGGAGACCGTGACATTACTCTTTAGGGTCGATACTTAGTGTCGTCCTCGGTGCCGGAGCAGGTGAAGAGCAGAGGTCCTCAAACCAGTTAGCAGAGGCGAAAAATGGCCCTCTGCTTTTTCCAGCCACGCGGACACTTCCAGGCCCTCTCAGGTGCGGGAGAGGACACTACGCCCCTTTGTGTCTGCCCCACCGGTAGTGCTGGAATTAAGACTGTCGCATTGAATGAGTAACAGGCAGCCTCCAGCCTAGTCTTCCATCAGTTGAGTTTGGACTGCCTCTACAACAGCAGCTTGATCTGCCGTAATAGCTTGACGACCTCCTGGAGAGCTCGTTCCTCCGTGGTCGCCTCTAAGGAAAAAACACAGGCGAGACAGAGTACTGTACAGTAACACAGGGAGCAGAGACCACAAGGATCACAGGTTTTAGAGAAAGAAGACAAAGTTAATAAAAAGAAGACAAAGCCACAAAAGTGTCACCAAGTTCCCCATTAAAGAGTACAATAGGCTTTATTACCTGAACGTGGTCAATGATCACAGTGGTGATGGTTGCAGTGTGTTACAATATTCAAACGCAGCATGAAATCTTTGGTCACTGTCATTATGATGTTTCACATTATGCAGTAGAGAGCATGAAGATCAAGGGTAAGATTGATAAACTGAACTGTGAAGTCTGCAGACAAGAGAAATCTGCTCAGAGTAGAAACAGAACCTGATGCACGAGCAAAAGCAGTACTTGAACTAGAACATATGGACCTACAGATCCAGTAAAAAAGGGGGGGGCCTGAAGCATAGAGCACTGGGCATTAGAAATATTACAGCGTTCACAGCAAAGGATTTTCACTCATTGATCAGTGAGACCTCAGCACCTTGATCACAACATCTAAAAAACAGCAGAGATAAAATTGGAGAACTCTATTTAATAGGGAAAGGTGAATGCTAGTAGAGACCAAATTACCTAAAGAATTCTGGACATCTGCTGTAATGACCACTGCAGTCATTTGCAACAAGGACTTAAATAGCCACTAGGCTTGAAATGATAAACAATTTTCTGACGTTACAATTACAAACTACATGGGAGTCTCGATACTGCAGGGTTTGGGATACTATGAGGGACTGATTTATAACTTTTTAATACAAGCAGAGAAATGAATAATAAAGGGTTATGAAATCGAGTAAATCATGTAAAATCACTCACCTGCCAACTATCCAGCTCACGGACATGAACGATGGACCGCAGGCGGCTCAGGTGAAGCTCATCTCTGGGACTACCTCTGGCATCTCAGTACAATGAAACTGGGGTAACAGATCTGCATGAACTGGAACTAGGCGTGTGGTCTTCACATAATTGACCAGTTCTCACAGTTTAGTGCAGAGAGCATTCTGACCACAAAGAAGTCCTCTGAAATAGTGAAACTCTGTTCATGATAGAATTAATGTGCATTAAGGAGAATTCAACAATGATGAAGTGACAGAAATGGCAGAAAACCTCAACATAGAAGTAAAGACAACAGCTGCATACAGACCATGGAGCACTGGACTTTTGGAACGGCACAACCAAACACTTACTGAGATCATCGTGAAAGTAAAGACAAGTAACAGTGGTGACTGGGATACTGCACTGGACTGGGCCCTTATGGCAAAGAACACCAGGCAAAAGGTCCATGGCTACAGTCCACATCAGTTGGTGTTTGGACAGAATCCTAACCTGCCCTCTGTGTTAACTGACAAGCCTCCTGCTTTAGAGGACACCACTTTTACTGAAGCAGAATGTCCAGAAAGAATACAGAGAGCACTGAGATAGCACCTTCCTCACACAGATGAAAAAATGAAATGAGTGATAAAATGTACTATAAGAGAGTGGACTGTCCAGGGTGGTATTAGTCTGAGTGAGGATTCATGTAAAACAAAGGATAAAACAGATAATACAAAATAATTTATGTAGGATGGCATCTTAGCCCATAATACTCTAATCTTTACCCAAGTACTCTCGGAAGAGGTGGGTCTTCAGTCTGCGTTTGAAGACAGCGAGCGACTCTGCCGTTCGGACACCAAGGGGAAGTTCGTTCCACCACTTCAGTGGAAAACAAGGCAGTTACATACTGAAATACATGCAATTAAATGTAGATAAACATTAATGAACAGAAGAAACGCAGGCAGACATCACTGTATGGTGCTCCTGTTTCAGTTTGGACAAAGCTTAAGGACACAAGTGAATCAGGCAATAGTGGTGTAGTATTTGTAAAACAGGTGGCGCAGTAGAGCTGTGAAGCTGTGGAGGGGAAAGGTGGTTGCTAAGAATTACAGTTGGTTAAGGGGAGTAGATTATAATCATTACTAACATCAGCAAGAATAACAGTTTATGACTGCAGGAGAGTTTGTTTACGGCACTGAAAATGAATCCAGGGCAGTTTTAGTTATTATATATTAGAAAGGAGAAATATGATGATTCAGCTTTAATAAAATGTTTTGTATTCTGCATGACACCATTCAAGTCGAAGAAATTCTAATTTTGCGTGTTCCTACTAGCCTTGGGACGATCAACAATATCAAATATCGCAATCATTTAAACAAGTGATGTTAAGTGCAATATCGTCCCATGTGCATTTTCGTTTTTGGCTTTATTTAACCGTTGACTTGTGCAAGCATTCTATACTATGGTAAACTAAACATTTAGGCCTAAGTAATAAATAAGCATCCAAGTACAGATGATGCATCAAATATAAAGTCACCAACTACAGCTACAATTTAACTTTTTAAAAAAGGACTTAGATTAGAATGTAGAGATGCTGTCAAAGACTGCTGGGTACATGCAAATGAACAACTGCACCTCATGTGGCCTTGTCCTGGGTAGACAGTGAAAATGGATGAGCTTGTACAGAAGGGTGTCTCTGCACCAGTTTGGCAATATTTTGGTTTAGATGTTAACAGTGTTACATGCCGTCTATGTAGAAAACGCATCACCACAAAGGGTGGAAATACTACTAATTTACAAGCACATCTGAGGATACATCCAGCTAAGTATGTTAAACTGGGTCCCACCCATAGAAAAGGCAGTTTGTCAAATTAATCAACAATCAAATGTTTTTGCGAAATATACAAATGTACAGCACAATACACACTAAATAAATAAATAAATAAATAAACAAACAACTTTTTTTAGACTGTGTTGAATGGAGGCAGCCCCTTTACGATATTTGTTTATCATTCAGAGAAATACTACAAACTTTGAACTGGTGATACGAGCTACTGTGCCGGAGATGTAGAATAATGTTCAAGCTAAAGCTGAGTGTTTGATCAAGAGAGCAGTTTTACTCACTGACAGCTGACATGTGGTCAAGTGCTAATATGACTCTGTACAGGTCACTGACGGTACACTTTATTTTGCTGCAGTGGAAACTCGAAAGCAAATGTTTGAAAGCCGTGTCACGTTAAGGGCTGCAGTAAAATGATCACGTGATTAAACAAAGGTTCACATGGGGAACATCTTAACTTAACATACTGACCTAGCTGGTCCTATAGATCCAGTGTGCAAAAGAGGGTTGTAGATGCACTCAAGCATTTACTGAGGATTACTCGGGTGTAGTCTGTGTACTTCCTAAAAAACTAAGGATGAAACCATAAAAAGCTACTGAGAGATAGTACACGCTACCCAAAGAGATAGGAAAGCACCTCAGTACTCAGCTGATTCAGATACTGGAGATCAGACACTGAACAACACTGACTACTGCTACAGGATCTGTAATGAACCACAGAGCTTTAAAGAGATTTAACAAAAATCAACATTCTGGGTTGACGCTATGAAAGAGGAGAGGACTTCTCTCATTGAAAATGACACATTTACTCTGACCCCTCTCCCAGAAGCTGAACTGTAGATGGACCAGAAACGTTATCTAGATGAAAATAGCTTTACACACTGAAATCAGGAGGATAATTCTGATAATCTGGGTTGATGATCATTTACCAGTTTTTCTACCCTTAGGATGGCGGCAGCAGCAACACAATCCCAGAATATCATTAAGAGTAGTAGTATTGAATGATTTTGTTGTACCAAAAGAATTTGTATAAATTCTGAGAAGATTTTTAAAGCAGATTTTCTGACGTTCCAATTACAAACCATGCAGTTTTGTGACAGTTTCGATACTGCAGGGTATTTCTGAGATACAACGAGGGACACTGATATTACTTCTTAAAACAGAGAAATGACAGAATAAATGATTATAAAATCCAGTAAATCATGTACCTGCCCACTTAATCCAGATTTAACGACTGAGAGTGTGTCCGATTCCCATATATTAACAGGGAGGTTGTTCCAAAGTTGGGGTTTAGAAAAGAACACTCTTTCTCCTGCAATGTTTTTATTAATACGTGGGACTGATGATAGGCCAGCATCTTGCGAGTGGAGTGTACGTGGAGGGCTGTAAGGTGTAAGAAGTTCCTCCAGGTAATGTGGGGTCAGATCATTGAGAGATTATTAGGTATAACTAAATGACCATCTAGTTTTACCCCTGTATTATCATTTACCATTTTTATCTATATAAGGACCAAGTAGAATGACCTTCGTTTTAATTTCTTTAATACAGTCGGTTATTTTGCTGAGACACAGGTAATCATCGGCATAACAGTGAAAAGTAATGCAGTGTTTACGGATTATTTTACATTTACATTTATGGCATTTAGCTGACGCTCTTATCCAGAGCGACTTCCAGGATTACTCATATTACAGAGGTGGGCCAATGTAGTGTTAGGAGTCTTGCCCAAGGACTCTTATTGATGTAGCGCAACAGTCACCCAGCTCGGGAATTGAACCCCAGCCTCCCACGTAGTGTGGTAGCTCAGCAGCAGGTAGTGGTGTTATCTGTTGCGCCACACCAACAAATGAGATTTTACCCAGCGGTAAAATATAAAGAGTAAAGGGCCCAGTATTGATCCTTGTGGAACACCATATTTTACTCTAGTGTGATAGGAGCATTTGTTATTTACATAAACATACTGATGGCGATCATTCAGATATGATCTTAACCAGGTGAAGGCAGATCCTTTGAGATTTTCCAACCTATTGAGAAGAATTTCATGATCTATGGTGTAAAAGGCAGCACTAAGCGCTGCCCCCATCAAGTTCGGAAAGTAAATCATCAGTTACTCCAAGTAAAGCTGTTTCAGTGCTATGGTTTTATCTAAATCCAGACTGAAAAACTGAATGCTGTTATGCAGATAGGTGCACAGCTGCTTAAACACAACACTTTTTCTAAAATTTTGGCGACGAAGGGTAGATTAGAAATTGGCTTTTTAATAATGGGCTTTATAATCGCCAATTTAAGAAATTTAGATATGAAGCCCATGCCAAGAGAGGCATTAACTGTCAAATAATGGTTTACCAACCTTTGGCAATGTCTGTTTAAACAATGGTGTTGGTACCGGATCTAATATACATGATGCAGATTTAGAGGAGTTCATTATATTGAGCAAGTCTTCTTCTGTAACTGGGCTAAAGTACTGTAGGTATGTCGTGGAGCTGGTGCAGCATTCTTCATTGTCTACCGCTGTGGTTTGGGACCGACATTGGATTTTTAGTCTAATATTCTCTATTTTATCATCAAAGAATTTCATGAAGTCGTTGCTACTAATTTCAGCAGGGATAACGGAGCTAGTTTGTTTTCTACTGTTGGTAAGTTAAGTCACAGTATAGAAAAGGAATTGTGGGTTGTCTGTTTCTCTCAATAAGGTTTATCTAATGTTTTTCTAATTTCAATAATTAGGGTGCCTGGGTTAACTCACTCAGTCACCCAAGACGTTTATGATCTTTGAAGTCTTCTGCTACAGTGTGTTACAGAACACCAAACCCAGACTGAACCCAGATCCAGATCCAATAGTAGATGACTATTTAGATGGGGAGAGACGTGCAAAATATCTTGATAAACTTGGGTAACTGAAGCATGTAAACGTACATCAGGTAAAAGCTTCTAAGCTCTGTATGAACCACCAACTAAACCTGCTGAGCTGAGTGGGAGGAAGGAAGACTACCATTGGCCGAAGTTTGAAAGCTGTCAGTCACCGCCCATACAGATCTATGTTGATCATCAGTGTGAGTTGAGGAACAGTCTGTAAAACTAGTACATTCTTAAATGAATATTCTCAAGTAGTGCAGTTTCATCAAAAGTTTACTTTTTCCTAACAAAATGAAAAATCACACAGTAAATGGCTCTCCACAAACCCACACATACACAGACATGTCGAAATACAAGGAGTTGATGACCCTGCGCTGAGGAGGGGTTCAGAAGCACAAGGAAAACTCATAGCCATCCTAGACTTAACATATTAAAGGTTATCTTAAAACGCATGTGATCTATAAATAGATATGAAAAGACTAAATGATTACGCTCTGACTGGCCTTTTAGATGCACAAATGACATGTAGCTTACACACCTCAATGACAAGAAATCTTGTGGACTATATATGTTGACAAAGCGATTTGAGAAACAGCTTTGTGTGTTTTAAAGCTTCACACTGGACGATTAAGAAACGGTTAGCAATGTGACTGTGAAATACTCCCACTTTAGATACACGCAGGCAAGTTTTGTTTGTAGCTGTAGCTTTGGATAAATCCATGCTCTTAGTAGGTGCATTACGCGCCGCCCCAGCCCTACTCATAAGCATCAGCCAGTGAGGACATCATAAATGAGGAAGCATTGTTCATGGGTGCATTCTGAATCACCACATTAGAAGCCGTCAAAACTGTAAGCCAGGCTTGCTTGGATCACGACCAAGAGCTGGGCTGATTTCAAATTTGCAAAAGCAGTGGTTGTGTCTTCTGTGTGCAAAAGAGGGGCATGTTGCCCAGGGATACCTTAAAGCAGATCGTATAGTGGTTGTGAAAGTGCAGGAATCTGATCCATCTGAGTGGAACTCATCTGAGTCCGGACACAATCTAGCCAACATTGGGGGATTTTCATCCTCAGCATGTTGCATGGCTGACCTAGAGAAGGAGCTACAGCTGGAGGTTGACGCTGGCGCTTAGGTTTACAATCAGCAAGCAACTGTTCCATCTTGGTCAGAGATCACATATTTAACAGCACAAATTCACATTTTTACTCAAATCCGGATGACTTTCTCACTACTAATAAGATTTTTAAAACAAATTTTCTGATGTTACAATTACAAACCATGCAGGAAACAGACACAGTCTCGGAGTCTTGGAGATACTTTGAGTGAAACTGATATTTTACTATTTAATACGGTCAGAGAAATGACCAAATAAATGGTTATAAAATCAAGTAAATCACATAAATCACTTACTGGCCAGTCACCTGGCCCGGCACTGATGTTCCTGGAGAGAATGACTGACGAAGATCCTGGTGCCGAATGAAGTTCCAGAAGCAGAATAGTGGAAAATTATAGTGCCGAAGCCGCCGGACAACGTACAGGACACAAGCACCTGAAAAAAAGGAGATTGTGGTGTTACTCGTTGAGTAATTTTAGGTGTTTTAAAGAAGAACCTCCAACAATGAGAACACCACCCTGAGGAGTTGTCCTGACGGAGCAGGTGAAGGTGAACGGGAAGAGCCGAGGACCTTGAATCGCTAAGCAGAGGTGAAATCAACGGTGGTGGAGATACCCTTGCCGTTTTTCTGGCCACAATGAAACTCCAGGGTCCCTTTTCAATGTGGGAGTGGAGACAACCCTGTGTTCATCTTCCGTCAGTGGAGTTTGGACTGCCTCTACAACAGAAGCTGGATCTGCCGGTCAAGCTTGACGACCTCCCTGCAGAGCGTCTGGAGAGCTCGTCCCTCCACGGTCGCCATGTTCGTCCCAAAGTAGGGACGATCGCTCGACGCTCTGTGTCGAATCACGTCTCGAGCTTCTAAAGCAGAACTGCATTGAAACTAAAATACAATAGAAATATAGAAAATGTGTAGGATATAATTACTGTGTTTAAATGTCAATGCTTTTAGCCATTCAACATGATCACAGGTAGATCACTGAACTTTCATTCTAAATCCAGTGAAACTAATTAATCAATAAAAACGTCCCTTTTGTTATGACAGACAGATGCAGATCCATATGGGCTTATATTCTCTCTTCTCTCCTGTACATAAGACACTCCTGAACTGATTCTTTTTTTTTTTTTTAGACAAAAAGCTTTTTCCTTTAGTGAGTACTTGTGAGAATCAGACAATATTAATATCTGATCATCAGACTGCTGCAAAACAATTCCATCATTTGATGATGAAGATATGTCCGGTGTCAAGTCTGAAATATACACATCGTACACATCCTCATTTTTCTTACACTTCTGTTGTGCTCTTGTGGAAACCATCTGAAGCACTACTGCATTTCCTGACATAGCTGTTTCTAGTCACCTGATCTGTGAATGAATTCCCAGCAGATATTGCACCCTAATAGTTGCCGGATTAGGTACAATCGGACCAGCAGGATATACTGCTGCTAAACAACTCTCTCAGTCCTTCATCCAAGACTGCTGATCATCATAGAACACATAAAATACTGATATCGTTTCAGCTGGTATCTTTTATACCACGATATGGTGCTCTGTCAGATCCCAAGAACATTCTACTGGGTCTAAGGGAAAATATCCCTATACTAGGACCAGCAGCAGAAAAACCTGAATCTGTAAATTGTAGGTTTAGACTGAAAGCCCCCCATAAGATCACACCCTAGTAAATTCACAGGGCAATGTGTGGAGACTGTAACCCAGTGTTTTACTGTTCTATTACCCAGTTTCACCTTCACAGGACTGCACAAATGTTCTGAGAGTGGTAAGCCTGAAACATCCACTGTTAGGATTGTGTCCGTACTGACGGATATGGGTACTGACCCCTCCATAAGCACTGAAATTGCTGTATTAATTTCACGTGTATAGTCCGAACTCTCCCTTGTCTTAGAACCTTCAAATCTAATTTCAACAGCCCTGAAAAATACATTTCCAAAAGCAACCCGAAGGTCTAGGAGTATGACGCCCGGTCTCCTCCTGTTTATTCTAAATTCATAAGGCAAGTGGTTTAATTCATTTACAGTCACCTCGGGTACAGAGTCTCGGAGTCAGTAGAGCGCCTGAATTGACTCAGAATCACTCATTGGGATGACGGCGGCCGCCTCTGTCGGTTTCTGATCCTGTCTCTGAAAACTCTGGACCAGAGGAATATTGGGATCTCTGTGGAACCTGCAGAACTGTGGTAGTCGGATTTGCTTCTCCACGCTTAAAGAATCATCTCGATCAGTCAGTCTTAGGAAGGTAGAGAAACACTTTAATCCTGCAGTAAACGTAACGCTGGTGGAAAGCTTCAGAAATGCATTTTGTCCAAAAATGACTGACTTTTGGAATTATGTTTTCAACTTCTTTTCAGGAGTCTTCAAACAGCCAGTCCAGCCTTTCCCTACAACAGCAATATTCAGGGTGACTCCTCAAGGGCTTTATCTGGGGAAATCCTGTTCAAAAGGTGCTGGCTAAGACTGCTTAGATTACTTAAACAGAAAGAGAAAAACCCTCCTACCTAAAATTGGGTACAGTGGTAAAATTAATACTACTTGGCAACCTGTCTTGACAATATGGAGTCAGGTGAAGCTCATCTCTGTGGTAGAGGACCAGACGCAGCCGAAATCTCTCCCAGTTTTCTACATAGTCAGCGCAGACGGACTTGTCCCTCAGCCAGCAGTGGAGCGATAAGAGCTGGGGAAACGGCTCCCTCACTCGTCAGTAAGTGGGCAGGGGGCCGAAGACGATAATGCTGGTGTCTACTTTTTTCACCCAAACAGTGTCCAGAAGCGTATGGCAGTGCTTCTTCAGGGCCACGCTGCATCAGGCAGAGAATAGTGGATCACAACAATTGGCTCAGATAAAGAAGACAAAGCTAATATTAAAGACTTAAAAGTAGGGATGAACCACGTTTCTGAGCTTTCAAAAGAGGACCGCATCGAAACAGTGGTTCAGAGTCTCTCACAAAATACAGGCAATCACGTGGTTGCATCACTGACATGCAGTCAAGTTTGAAGCGTGTAAATTCCCCGGCCCCACTGTAGACTCGAGCACAACGAGCTGAATATAAAACATATGAACTAAAAGCTTACAAAAAAATAAAGTTCAATTAAAAGAAGAAACACAGTCAGACACCACTGTATAGTGCTCCGGTTTCAGTTTGGACAAAGCTTATGGACACACAAGTGACTCAGGCAACGGTGGTGCAGACGCTGGTGAGCGGGTCTTCTAGGAGCCGGCAGGAACCACTGTTAACCTAGAATTGGGAAAACACACAACCAATAACCCCAGGATATACATATAATTCCAGCTAGCATAATTTACCAGTACACATCAATATGACCATAAACACAAATAATAATTGTATATAATGTGTAAATAATGTCCATGTTATCTGTTGTATTGTCATTGTTTGTTTCTGATGACCAACCCCTTAGTAGCCACTTGGTCCACTCCAGGTTGAGAAGGGAGGAGCAGAATAGGCTGAAGCAGAAGTAGACGTCTGTGAGGCTTTGCAGCCCTCAGATGAAGCTGAGGCCTTGTTGTACAAAGTGTGTGTAATCTAGCTCTTTTGTGTTTTGTTTTTGTTGTGTGCACTTTGTTTTGATCTTTGCATGAATTCAACATTAAATATCACTGGAACTTACCTGGAAGTGTTTGGCTGTCTCCTTCTGGTGAACTGTCCTTCACGTCCGCTTAAAGCCACGCCATCACCATAACATACGCATTTTTATACTGACCCACAATGAGTCTAATCTATTTAAAAACCAACTACACATCTGTTCTGCCTGTGTTGCCCAAAAATATAATTTAGATTTGGTAAGGATTCATGCCCTAGATGTTTAGGGTTTAGAAGGGTGAAGAATTTTAATCTGAGCTTTTTATTATCCCCAAAAATCTGCTTATTAATTGATTTACCTTTTTAAAAAAAGATGGGGGTCAAATGACAAGGCAGGTTTTGAAGTAAAAAAAGCAATCTAGGTAAAATGTTCATCTTGATTACACTAATTCTGCCCCCCAAAAAGTGTGGTACAGGTCAGGGGTAATTGTTATCCCAAGGTATCTAAAGCCAGTATTTGTCAACTGGAATGGTAGATTTAGTTTAATATAATCCGGGACATTCAGCTGAATAGCTGTAGACCTGATGCCAAAACTAATTTTATAGCCAGATAGCACACTATAATTAGTGTAGTTTCAGATTTTTAGGAACAGACGTCACTGGATACAAAAAAGTCTGCTGATCTGAGACTCTAGGGAGAGAAATGTTAATCCATAATGTACGCAGAAGCACAAATCAAAAGCTGGAGATTGGAAAAGCTGCATATGGAATCATCTTAGATAGCTAGATAGATAGACAGAATATATGTAGACATTTCCAGTGGATAATTGGGTGATCAGGATTCCTCAAAGATAAAATGATTATTTCTCATGCATGGTCCTCAAAACATAAAAAAATAAAAAAATAAATACTTAACATCCTTGGACCACACACAGTCCAACCCATCTACAAGAGGCTCAAAGTAAAAAAATGTAAATACTGGAAGCCGAGCAAGACTGGAGTAAAGCAATTGGAGTTCAGTGAGTCTCAGAGAACAGAGGACGGATTTAAGCTGCAGATACCTCAAGAAAGAGGTGCTGGGCACATTACATTGCTCTTTGCAGCCTGGAAAGATCTTAACCCGTTTTCATTGCAGACATCACCTGGAGGTCGGGCTTCTTTGCTCTCCAATTGGGGGTCAATGAAACGGAGCATTCCCGATCAGTAAATTATGATTAATATGGCATGAGCTCTTCACTCTTTCATAGTTTGTTTGCCTGAACCGTGCTGGATTTAAGATGGCCAGCGTTGGAGGAGTCACGGGCAGCCTAGACTTTCATCCACGGAGTTTGGACTGCCTCTACAACAGCAGCAGTCAAGCTTGATTACCTCCTTGCAGAGTACCTGTAGATCACGCTCCTCCGCGGTCTTCAAGTTTCTCGAGTATAAACACAGACAGAATCACAAACAGTCAGTGAGAGTACTGTACAGTAACACAGGGAGCAGAGAGCACAAGGATCACAACAACTGGCTCAGATAAAGACGACAAAGCTAATATTAAAGACTATAAAGTAGGGACTCAACTGTTCGTGTCGAATCAGTTTTAAAAGCAGAATCGCATCGAAATAAAAAATGTATAGAAAAAGTGTAGGATAGGATTACTGCGTTTACATGTCAAGGCTTTTAGCTATTCAACATGGCCACAGGTAGACATGGGACATTGAGCATGGTAAGGCCCATCAGCTGTTTTGCTTGCACCACTTTAACCAGAGACGCACCCTTTATTGACCCAATATCATTCATTCTGAGACAAGAAATGTTTTGGAAATTAGACAACAAAAGTCATTAGTCTCAGTCTCGTCACTTGGCAGCTCAGATCTTGAACGTGTAACAGAAGAATCATCAATTATTTGTATCCTCAATATATTTATACTGGTTATACGGATTTCCCACAATTAAAACAAGCACATTCTCTCCTACCTTCAATCTCGCCCGCTCCAGAGTCCCCTGCCTCAGTCCGGCAGTACATTAACTGAGCTTGTAACAATGTCTCCTGTATTAACTTCATGTTTATAGTCTGAACTCTTTGGGAAATATAAACTGTCCCCTTGTTTTAGAACCATGGAAATACCACCACCACCACCACCATCATCCTTTCCAAAACCTTGCTTCAAAATCTTTGAATATTCTAAAAAATAAAATTTGGATCCCTTTACAAATTTCTCTAGGTTGGGAATTAAATATCCTAAAATGTATCGTCTGAATATCTGGATTCTCAGGGTTGTTTAAACCAGAGAGTTTTTTTTTTTAGGGATCGAAACGTATCGCAATTGTGAGACTGAAATGATCTAAAGGCAATGCTTTGGACATCTTCGTCCTTGGAGTCCGGATCACTGCAAAAACTCAATGATCTAAAACTAACTTGAAAATTAAAATATCAAAAGTGATCCAGGTTAAAGTAACCTGAAGGTCTAAGAATGTCTCCTCCTGTTTATTCTAAATTCATAAGGCAAGCAGTCTAATTAATTTACTTAGTCACCTCGGGTACAGAGTCTCGGAGTCAGTAGAGCGCCTGAATTGACTCAGAATCACTCATTGGGATGTCGGCGGCCGCCTCTGTCGGTTTCTGATCCTGTCTCTGAAAACTCTGGACCCAGAGGAATATCGGGATCTCTGTGGAACCTCCAAAATTGTGGTAGTAATAATTTACTTATCCGCACTTAAAGAATCAACTTGATCAGTCAGTCTTAGGAATGTAGAGAAACACTTTAATCCTGCAGTAACGCCGGTGGAATGTGTGCTGGTTTTCATCACCTTTGATGTCCTATGCTGATCACGCTGATAATCTGAGCCCCCTGTGATGAGGCTGGTGTGATGTTGATAGACTCCATTGTTTCAAAGTAACAAAAGCCACCATCTGTCTGTTTCTGAAAGCAATGTATACATAGAATATTGAAACGCCTGAAAAGATTCCCCCACAATATTGCAGCGCCGACGTACAAGACAAGAAAACCAGATTCACCATTTGATATTTTTTGTGACACAGATGGAACTTGGCTTCCCTCCGTAACCCAACTGTGCAGAGAACACACACAGTGAAACACACACCGTGGACAGTGAGTACATGTGGCTGGAGAAGTGGGCAGCCACTGCTGCGGTCCCAACAAAAGAAGGTGAAGGCCTTGCTCAAGAGTGGCAGTTTGACAAACCCTGGTATCGAACCCACAACGCTCATCACCTGGAGCTCTAACTTACCAGATTTACTCTAACCTTTCCAGTTAGCAGATTTTCGCTTTTATTGGGCTTGGAACATCAGGGCTGTTCCTTCATGTTACACGTGTTGCTCTGTTCAAAACTACCCATACCAGAATCTTTGTTTAGCTGTTCACTAAACCGGACTGTGAAACAATCCCTGAAAATCTGGCTGCAGTTTGAAGAGTCTTTTCACTAAGTGAATTATCTATATACAGCCCGATGATGAAAAACCACGTTCACGCCACAACAGCAATATTCAGGGTGACTCCTCAAGGGCTTTATTTGGGGAAATCTTGTTCAAAAGGTGCTGGCTAAGACTGCTTAGATTACAGAAACCCTCCTACCTAAAACTGGGTGCAGTGGTAAATTTAACACTACGTGGCAACCTGTCTTGACTTAAATAGACAATATGGACTCAGAGGATTAATTGGCTTAACTAAGAGTGAACTAGTGAGAGTGATTTAAGGTGGTTCAATTCAGACAGGCCTGGACATGTACTGGCTTAAGCAGGTTTGAGGTTTGGAGTCTGACTGTTGGACTGTGGAGGCTGTGGACAGGTGTCTTTTATACAGATAACGATGTCCAACAGGTGCCATTAATACAGGTAACGAGTGAAGGACAGAAGAGCTTCTTAAAGAAGCTACAGGTCTGTGAGAGCCAGAAATCATGCTTGTTTGTGGGTGACCAAATACTTATTTTCCATCATAATTTACAAATAAATTCTTTAAAAATCCTACAATGTGATTTCCTGGATTTTTCTCATTTTGTCTCTCATAGTTGGCGTGTACCTATTATAAAAATTACAGATCTAGTAGGAGAACTCGCAAAATCAGTGGCTGACTAAATTATTTTTTGCCCCACTCAATGCGAAGCTGCTTGTACTCGGAAAGATGGAAGAATTTATATCAATTCTTATAAGATTTTTAAAGCAGATTTTTGAATCATGCGGGGTACAGACAGTCTCCATACTGCAGGATTTGTCTGAAATACTATGAGTGACACTGATGTATTACTTTTTAATACAAGCAGAAAAGTGACAGAATAAATGGGTGGAATCAAGTAAATCATGTAAATCACTCACCTGCCAACTATGCAGTTCACTAACCTGACAGCGTGAATAGAAAGGGTCCGTCAGTCCTGGCACCTTCTTGATGTTCCTAGAGAGAACGATGGACCCCAGGCGGCTCAGGTGAAGCTCCTCTCTGTGGTAGAGGACCAGACGCAGTCGAAAGCCCTCCCAGTTGTCTACAGATTCAGCACAGACGGCCGCGCTGCATCAGGAGGAGAATAATGGGGAACGATGGTGCCAAAGCCACCTGGCGATGTCCAGGACACGGGCATCTGAAAAACAGGAGACTGTGGCATTACTCTTTAGGGTCGAAGTAGGTGAAGAGCAGAGGGTCCTCGAACCAGTTAGCAGAGGTGAAAAATGGCTGTGGTGGTGGAGGAGCCCTCTTCATTTCCCAGCCACGCTGACACTTCAGGTCCTCTCAGGTGCGGGAGTGGAGACGACAACCCTCTGTGTCCGCCGCGACGATAGAGCTGGAATTAAGACGGTCGCGATGGAGGAGTCACGGGCAGTCTCCAGTCTCGTCTTCCATCAGTGTAGTTCCCTCTACAACAGCAGCTGAAAATGCCGTAATAGCTTGACGATCTCCTGAAGAGCTCGTTCCTCCGTGGTAAACACAGACAGAAACGCAAGCGACGGTCAGTGAGAGAGTACTGTACAGTAACACAGGGAGCAGAGAACACAAGGATCACAACAACTGGCTCAGATAAAGACGACAAAGCCACAAAAATGGTACCAAGTTCACCATTAAAGAGTACAATAGGCTTTATTACCTGAATGTGGTCAATGATCACAGTGGTGATGGTTGCAGTGTGTTACAATATTCAAACAGCATGAAATCCTTCAATGTAATTATGTTTCACATTATGCAATAGAGAGCATGAAAATCAAGGGTAAGATTGATAAACTGAACTGTGAAGTCTGCAGACAAGAGAAATCTGCTCAGAGTAGAAACAGAACCTGAAGAACGAGCAAAAGCAGTACTTGAACTAGTTAATACTGACCTAGCTGATCCTACAGGGAGACCAGGATGACATTGAGGCTGAAGCATGGATCACTGGGCATTAGAAATATGACAGCGTTCTGGGTGAATGATGAATAAGTGAGGAAGAATTGAGGACAGGCTGATAAATAAAGACTCTGAAATAAACAGAATACATGCACAATATTAAATAAAAGTTCAGAAAGGCTCCAGGTCTATATCATAGTGCTACTAAATGAGTTCATTCAAAGAGAGATGTGTATACGCTCAACAGGCAGGAGAAACAAAGCTAATAATTACCACTCAAAGCTTAGATCAAGACACCAGCTTTAACCTGCCTCTGACCGTTTTCACTGGTTAAACTATGGGGTTTTAGCGCCCCCACAAGGACGAAAAGAGGAATAGCAATAGCCTCTGAACAGTAGTTCAATAAACACCAGGACGTTGACTAAGAACACAATTTTAGCACATATCCACAGAATTACACCATCAATACTAACCTAAAACAGCTCAGTAGCGTGAAACATGAAGAAATAACAGAAACCATGAATATTCAGTAATACATATGTAAATACTGAAGCTACACTGCTGAGGAGATAGCTAGCATAGCAACAGAACTAAACCATTCCCAAACTAAATGAACAGCAGCTTACTTCGTGTCACAGACTCAAAATTAAAGGCACTCACAGCCACACAGCTTGAGCAGTTTCTAAAGTTCAGTCTTCCAGAGGAGCTACAGAGCTCGGTCACACCGGCTCGTTTACCCTGCGCACTGCTGCAAGACCACGCTGCTGCTTTACAGCGGAGGCTCCTGATTGGCTGAAACTCCACATTATATACTGACCAATGCGGCTGAAGCTTTGTGAATATTAAATGAGGTCACTAATTTAAGGAGCTTTTGGACAGATCCAGGGTTGGAGATCCACTCAGACATTTACTGAGGATTACTCAGATGCAGTCTGTGAACTTCCTGAAAACTAAGGGTGAAACAGTTAAAGCTACTGAGAGAGGTTTGGCCGATTCGTCTCCAAATGAAACAGTAAAATGTATTTGTTCACATAATGGTTCAGAGCTCACAGCAACAGATTTACAGTCATTGCTCTGTAAGCAGGGGATCAGTCAACATCAGCAGCTATATATATGTATTCAATGACTCTACGTTGACAGAGAGAAAGCATAATCTTTCAAAGAGGAGAGTATTTGGATCAGGAGGCTACACTTACAAACATGACAGATAGAAGCTAGAACTTTCTTTCAGTGTGTTCCAGGACACCAAACCCAGACTGACCAGTCAGTGGCATATGAGGACTTCCATGGTGAGAGGTGTCTGGAGGAACCTGAACATGTTACCTGATTATCTAGATGAAAATGGCTGTAAACAGAATGGTCAGCTGGGTTCTGTGTAAAAACACACTGAAATCAGGAGGATAATACTTATTCAATTAAGTTTAAAACTCCTGCTGTGAATAAACTAGAAAAATCCTTTTTGCCCCTTAAAGTCCAATTACTAAGCCCAATGTCCCCAAGCTGAGGGGGATGATCTGGATTCAAGATGAGTGGTGACCATAAAGAGATACAATTAGAGACTTTCATATATTTTCTAGTGTCTCTCCAAGAAAGCAACGTATTGTACACTACAAAGTTATCAGAGAGACAGGATTTTGTCAAAATTAAAAATTAATGGTAGGGAAGTTAGGGGTCTAGGATGACGTGTGATAAAGTCAGTGGTAGCAGACTCATCACCAGCCCATACACAGTAGAGACTTGTGACTCTGACATGTTACCTACCTGGTGATCCTGGGGGAATGAGGGAGCTGGTAAGTGGGTCTTCTAGGAGCCGGCAGGAACCACGGTTAACCTAGAAGGAGGAAAACACACAACCAAAAACACTAGGATATACATATAATCCCAGCTAGCATAATTTACCGGTGTACTTATAATTGTAATAACTGTAATAATAATAATTATAATAAATAATAATTATATATAAGATGTGTAAATAATGTCCATGTTATCTGTTGTATTGTCATTGTTTGTGATGACCACCCCCTTAGTAGACACTTGGTCCACTCCAGGCTGAGGAGGGAGGAGCGTATGGCTTAAAAGGGCTGTGTGGGAGGCAATAAGGGGGTTTAGCTTGTACAGAATAGAGTGAAGTAGACGTCTGTGAGACTTAGTCCTCAGATGAAGGCCGCTGAGGTCTTGTTGTACAAGTGTGTGTAATCTAGCTCTTTTGTGTTGTGTTTTTGTTGTGTGTACTTTCTTTAGATTTTTGCACAAATTCAACATTAAATATCACTAGAACTTACCTGGAAGTGTTTGGCTGTATCCTTCTGGTGAACTGTCCTTCATGTCCGCTTAAAGCCATGCCATCATCACCACAACATGAGCATTTCTATACTGACCAACAATGAGTCTAATCTATTTAAAAACCAACTACACATCTGTTTTGCCTGTGTTGCCCAGAAAGTAAAGTGCTTTAAGCATTAGGTGGGGCTGTAATTTGGAGTTCAGTGAGTCTCTGAGACTGGGGCTGATTTAAGTTGCAGATACCTAAAGAAAGAGGTGCTGGGCACATTAAATTGCTCTTTGATGGCCTGGAAAGTTCTTAAGCCATTTGCATTGCAGATATCGCCTGGAGGTTGAACTCCTTTGCTCTCCCATTGGGGGCAATGAAACGGAGCATTCCCCATCAGTAAATTATGATTATGAAAGAGTGGAGAGCTCATGCCATATTAGTGACTTTGCAACTGTGAATGCCAAATTAATATAAGGTGTGAAAATATGGGTCCAAAATATATTTTACAGTATCTAGTGGAAACCTCACAAAATATAAGAGCTTGTAATTTATATGGGGCTACCAGAACCTCCTCTATTGAGCAGCATGAATTATGAGCACTTTGATTCAGGCATGTTGATCACAGTTTTAAGGTAAATGCCTAAGCATACATTTCAAAACCTAGAAATGCAAGACCACCATCTGACATGAACCTCTGTGAAGTAGATTATTTAATTCAAGGTCATTTACCATTCCAAATACACATGGATAGTACCTTAGAGAGTATCCCAATATTTTATAGGCAGGGGCAAATGCATCATAACTATCAAATTCAGTCTAGGCAGAATATTTATTTTTACCACTATGATCCTGGAGTGCAGTGAGTTAGGCAAGTTTGTCCAATTGAGTATCTACTTTAATTTGTTCTAAATTTTAAAATTAAAATTTGAAGACAGTCTCTCACTGAGGGATATACTCTGGGCAAAAAAGTACCATCAGCCACAAACAAGAATGATTTCTGGCTCTCACAGACCTGTAACTTCTTTAAGAAGCTCTTCTGTCCTCCACTCGTTACCTGTATTAATGGCACCTGTTGGACATCGTTATCTGTATAGAAGACACCTGTCCACAGCCTCAAACAGTCAGACTCCAAACTTAACCATGGCCAAGACCAAAGAGCTGTCGAAGGACACCAGGAAGAAAATTGTAGATCTGCACCAGGCTGGGAAGAGTGAATCTACAATAGGCAAGCAGGTGGGTGAGGAGAAATCAACTGTAGTAGCAATTGTAAGGAAATGGAAGACAGAAATGGAAGCGCAAACCTGGTGAAGACTTACAGTCATTGCCAACAAAGGTTATGTTACAAAGTATTGAATTGAATCGTTTTTGATCAAATACTTATTTTTCACAATAAATTACGAAGAATCCTACAAGGTGAATTCCTGAATCTTTCTAAGAAGGAGAACTTGCACAATCAGTGGCTGACTAAATACTTTTTTTGCCCCAGTGTAAGTCTACCCCTAAATACCTACCTGGCCCACCACTGGAATATAAAAAAGAAAAAGGAGAAAAGAAGAAAAACAAAAAAGGCATTCTTGACATGCGTCCCTTTCTAGGAGAAAGCAATACTGGGCAACAACTAATGCAAAAAGTTAGGTCCGATTTAAGTAATGAAATTAAAGCTGTATTAACATCCTTATAAAAATCTTTATTGTTAGAAATAATTAATTGCTCCCTAGATAAAGTTCCCAATTCTGCCCAGAAGAATAAAATTAGTCAGGGATGCCATCCAATTCAGGCGACTTGACTTTTTTCATCTGACAGAGGGTCTCTCAAATCTAGAGGAGAAATATCCTGATCTAAATAAGACGCCTCGTCAGGGGACAATTGTAGCAAATCTAAGGAATGGAAAAAGGGGCAATGTTTAAAGTTTTCTTTGGGACATCTGATTTATAGAATTCTGAATAGAATCTGTAAAAAGCATCATTGATTTGTGCATGTTCTGTAAGTAGTTCTCCATTATGAGACCTTATTGTTGCAATATTTGAGAATTTCTCATTACTTCTGAGTTTTAGCACCAAAAGGTGACTGGGCCTGCTTCCATTTAAATAGTAATTTATCTAACCCTTTTAATAAGGAGTTCTGCTCTTGCAATAGAAGCAAATGCAATAGAATTATTCCTAAAGAAACCATTCACTGCTCAACAAACCTCTGATCGTGCACTGAACCCTGATTAAACATAAGAAATTTGTTTCATTTACTCCTAAATTGAGAGCTGAAGGTTTTTGTGCCTTTCAGATAAAGTTTATTGCTTAGTGCTCAGATTAAGTAAAGACAATGCAGTAATACATAGCTTAAGCTCGGAGCTAGCGGCCAGCTGACTGAGAAATTTCACCCCTGATCTGTTTAATTAATAAATTATTAATGACTATTCATATCTGCTCCCGCCACTAACTGAAAGTCCACTAGATTTGTTAGATAATCTAACAGAAAAGAAAAACTGGGATCTTTTGGATTTGGAGCGTGAACCAAATAAAGGCAATTTTCTCATTTTTTTGCTTCTGTTGTAATGTGTGTTATTCTCCTTTCTTTATCCCTTCCTTGGTTTAACATCGTAATCTCCCAATTCCTCTGTACAAAGATAAGAACTCCTTTAGTTTGCAGTTGTATGAGCAGCAACTCTACAGAGTTTATTACATTTGGGAAAATTAAAATCTCTCAAATGGGATCCTTAATCAGACCAAACTAGTACGTTTAAGAGGCTCATTTAGATCGTTAAAATGTTCCAGCTCAAGACATTCAAAGCCATAAAAATTAAAAATAAATTAAAGTATGCACAAGAATGCACAGGCTGTTCCGTCAACCCCGGTCCTGCAGATCAAACACCAACCGTTCGAGTGTCCAAACGTCCGGATAGAAGTTTATTCTGCTCCCTTTGCTCGTCCATGAGATAGTCTAGCTTTGAACACATCCTGAAATGTAGACAGATGTATAAAGAATTCCCACATTGCTGAGAGCCCCGCCATGATGGTTTTCTCCAGCGCAGCAGAGGATCCGCCATGTTGGACTGAGGCGAGGAGGAGACAGATATTACCTTTTTTTTACTGGTGACTAGTTTGGAGTAAAAGGCAGAGATTTCCTGCTAAGAAACATCCTTAACTGCACCGGTAACCAAAAAGAGTCAATAAATAAGGACTAAACTCGATCGGGAGCTCTAGCCAGCTGCAACCGAGCCCATGATTGGAGTCATGTGACTCCCCCTAAACCAGTTTTCTGACGTTACAGTTACAAACCATGCGGGGGACAGACACTGTCTCCATACTGCAGGGTTTTACTAAGATACTATGAGGGACACTGATATATTACTTTTTAAATCAAGCAGAGAAATGACAGAATAAATGATTATAAAATCGGGCAGAGAAAAGTGGAGGTGATTGTACCAAAGCCATCTAGCAACGACCAGGACTCCTGGACAAAAAAACAAAAAAAAACAAAAAAAAAAAAAACCCACCACAGATCGAGGCATTACTCTTTGGTCCCGATACTTTTAAGGGTTTTAACAACAATGAAAACATCGCCCTGAGGCCCACTGTGAGGTCAAAGGACTGAACCTCGCACCAGTTAGTTCAGACCTCTCCGGTGCAGGAGTAGAGACAACAACCCTCCTGTCCGCTACGCGAGTAGTGCTTAGAGTCATGGGCAGCCTCAGGCCTCGTCTTCCGTCGGTGGAGTTTGGACTGAGTCTACAACAGCGGCTGTCAAGCTTAATGACGTCCTTGCAGAACGCCTGGAGATCTCGCTCCGGCAGAAACGACAGTCAGTGAGATGGAGTACTGTACAGTAACAAAGGAAGCATAGAAATAAAAGGATCACAACAACTGGCTCAGTTAAAAAAACAAAGCTAATATAAAGGACTATAAAGTAGGGACGGTCGCTCAATGGTCCGTATTGAATCACATCTCAAGCTTCTAAAGCAGAACCACATCGAAAAAGAAATAAAATAAATATAGAAAATGTGTAGGATAGAATTACTGCGTTTAAATGTCAATGCTTTTAGTCATTCAACATGATCACAGGTAGATCAATGACCCTTCATTCTAAATCCAGTGAAACTAATATTAATCAATATAAACATCCCTTTTGTTATGACAGACAGATGCAGATCCATATGGGCTTATATTCCCTCTTCTCTCCTGTACATAAGACACTCCTGAACTGATTCTTTTTTTTCTTTTTTTTTTTTTAAACAAAAAGCTTTTTCCTTTAGTGAGTACTTGTGAGAATCAGACAATATTAATATCTGATCATCAGACTGCTGCAAAACAATTCCATCATTTGATGATAAAGATATGTCAGGTGTCAAGTCTGAAATATCCACATCGTACACATCCTCATTTTTCTTACACTTCTGTTGTGCTCTTGTGGAAACCATCTGAAGCACTACTGCATTTCCTGACAGTTTCTAGCCACCTGATCTGTGAATGAATTCCCAGCAGATACTGCAGCCCAATAGTTGCTGGATTAGGTACGATTGGACCAGCAGGATATACTGCTGCCTTTACTGCTCTCAGAGGACTATTCACCAGTGAAGATTCACATGGAACAATGGCTTCAGTTTCCAGTTTTGGATAACCCTTCTTCTGCTTCCTTGGACATGGAACATTGAGCATGGTAAGGCCCATCAGCTGTTTTGCTTGCGCCACTTTACCCAGGGATGAACCCTTTAGTGACCCAATATCATTCATATCGTTCACAATTCTCGGGTTTGAACAACCCTGAGTGTCAAAATATTTCAATACAATACCTTAGAATATTCCAATTTAAAACAAATCTGGATCCTGAGAAATTCCCAGTTCAGACAACTGAGAGACTGAAATGATCTTAAGGCAATGCTTTGGACATCTTCATCCTTTGAGTCCAGATCGCTGCAAAAAGTAAATGATCTAAAACTAATTTGAAAATATCAAAGAGATCCAGGTTAAAGTAACCTGAAGGTCTAGGAATATGGCGTCCCCCCACCTTTTTATTTTATTTTATTCCAAATCCGCAAGGCAAGCGGTCTAATTAATTAGCTTACAGTCACCTCGGGTACAGAGTCTCGGAGTCAGTAGAGCGCCTGAATTGACTCAGAATCACTCATTGGGATGTGGGCGGCCGCCTCTGTCTGTTTCTGATCCTGTCTCTGAAAACTCTGGACCCAGAGGAATATTGGGATCTCTGTGGTAGTCGGATTTGCTTCTCCGTGCTTAAAGAATCAACTCGATCAATTTGGCTTCCCCCCGTAACCCAGCTGTGTAGTGAAAAACACATCGTGGACAGTGAGCACACGGGGAGCGATGGGCAGCCATTGCTGCGACGCCCACAAAAGAAGGAGAAGGGCCTTGCTCAAGAGTGGCAGTTTGCCGAGCCCAGGTATCGAACTCACAACGCTGTCATCAATAGCCCAAAGCTCTAACTGCTGAGCCAACACTGCCCCCTACAGCTGCTTATCGTTACCAGATTTTCACTATTATTGGGTTTTGAACATCAGGGCAGTTCCTGCAGGTTTCGTGCTGCTCTGTTCAAAACTACCCATACCAGAATCTTTGTCTAGCTGTTCACTAAACCAGACTGTGAAACAGTCCCTGAAAATCTGACTGCAGTTTGAAGAGTCTTTTCACTAAATAAATTATTTATTTACAGCCCGATTATGAACAACGTTCACTCCACAACAGCAATATTCGGGGTGACTCCTCAAGAGCTTTATCTGGGGAAATCTTGTTCAAAAGGTGCTGACTAAGACTGCTTAGATTACTCAAAGGGAAAGATAAAAACCCTCCTACCTAAAACTGCATGCAGTGGTAAATTTAATACTACTTGGCAACCTGTCTTGGCTTAAATAGAGAATATGTACTCTGATTAATTGGCTGGTTAGCACCCAGTGTGAAATCTATTTCTCTAAATGTAAATGACTGCAGAATTTTAAATACCCTCTTACCCTTTGTGTTTATTTGGACACTTGTATGTGCTTTTATACCTTTTATAAAATTCCCTGTATTTTTAGAGTTTTAAATTTAGCATAAATGCAAAAAGACTCCAGGGGTCTCTGTGTGAGCCGATTTTATGACCCCACCAATGTAATAAACAGACCTAAGCCCTTAATTTAGTTTCACAGAGAGTGAACTAAGGTGGTTCACTTCAGACGGGCCTGGACATGTACTGGCTTAAGCAGGTTGGAGGTTTGGAGTCTGACTGTTTGAGGCTGTGGACAGGTGTCTTTTATACAGATAACGATGTCCAACAGGTGCCGGACAGAAGAATTTCTTAAAGAAGTTACAGGTCTGTGAGAGCCAGAAATCCTGCTCGTTTGTGGGTGACAAAATACTTATTTTCCACCATAATTCACAAATAAATTCTTTAAAAATCCTACAATGTGATTTCCTGGATTTTTCTCATTTTGTCTCTCATAGTTGACGTGTACCTATGATGAAAATTACAGATCTAGTAGAACTTGCACAATCAGTGGCTGACTGGATACTTTTTTGCCCCACTCAATGCGAAGCTGCTTGTACTCAGAAAGATGGAAGAATTTATATCAATTCTAATAAGATTTTTAAAGCAGATTTTTCAATGTTTCATTTACAAACCATGCGGGGTACAGACAGTCTCCATACTGCAGGAGTTGTCTGAAATACTATGAGTGACACTGATGTATTACTTTTTACTACAAGCAGAAAAGTGACAGAATAAATGGGTGGAATCAAGTAAATCATGTAAATCACTTACCTGCCAACTATGCAGTTCACTAACCTGACAGTGTGACTGGGAAGGGTCAGTCAGTCCCGGCCTGGTACCTTCTTGATGTTCCCGGAGAAAACGATGTACCCCAGGCGGCTCAGGTGAAGCTCATCTCTGCTGTCAGTGGGGTCAGTGGTCAGGGGGTAGGAGACGATGATCCTGGTGTCCGGCCAAAGCCACCTGGCGACATCCAGTTGAGTTTGGACTGCATCTACAACAGCAGCTGGATCTGCCGTACAAGCTTGACAACCTCCTGGAGAGCTTGTTCCTCCGCCTCTGAGTAAAAACACGGACGACTGTCAGTGAGACAGAATACTGTAAAGCAACACTGGGAGCAGAGAGCACAAGGATCACAACAAGAAGAGAAGGCCACAAAAACAGCACAATGTTCACCATTAAAGAGTATAATAGGCTTTATTACCTGAATGTGGTCAATGATCACAGTGGTGATGGTTGCAGTGTGTTACAATACTCAAACAGCATGAAATCCTTGTTCACTGTAATTATGATGTTTCACATTACGCAGTAGAGAGCATGAAGATCAAGGGTAAGATTGATCAACTGAACTGTGAAGTCTGCAGACAAGAGAAATCTGCTCAGAGTAGAAACAGAACCTGATGCACGAGCAAAAGCAGTACTTGAACTAGAACAACAGTTCACAGCAAAGGATTTTCAGTCACTGATCAGTAAGAAGGCGTGAGACCTCAGCACCTTGATCACAACATCCAAAAACAGCAGAGATACCCTATTTGATATGGAAAGGTGAATGCTAGTAGAGATCGAATTACCTAAAGAATTCTGCTGTAATGACCACTGTAGTCATTTGCAACAAGGACTTAAATAGCCACTAGGCTTAAAATGATGAACTCCATATAACAAGGATGTTAAAGCCAATTTTCTGACGTTACAATTATAAATTATGCGGAAAAAAGACAGACAGTCTCGATACTGCAGGGTTTAAGATACTATGAGAGACTCTGATTTATTACTTTTTAACACAAGCAGAGAAATGAATAATAAATGGTTATGAAATTGAGTAAATCATGTAAATCACTTACCTGCCAACTATCCAGTTCACTGACACGACCGACCAACCAACCTCAGACGGCTCGGGTGAATCTTATCTCTGTTAGAGGACCAGATGCAGCCAAAAGGGTCAAGTCTATTATATAGACATGGAAGAGCGAGGGAGATGGTTATGGAAATGGCGGTAGAGGACACTGGCATGAGCACTTTCAAAAATCCATTTTAAACAGCGGTACTCACAGATGCATAAATACAACATGGAACTTCCTGACGCAGTATTAGTATTAGTACTAGATCCAGCATGCTTGATGTGAACCAATGACAGTTGGATTTGACTGCATGTACAGAGTTGACTTTTGCATCAATGAAATTAACCAGCCTGGAAAAAAATGAACTGAGCAGAAAAACACAATCTTAGAAGACCAACAGTGGGATTACCTCTGGCATCTCAGTACAATGAAACTGGGGCAATAGATCTGCATCAACTGGAACTAGGCATGTGGTATCTTCATCATTTACAGTTCTCATGGTTTAGTGCAGACAGCATTCTGACCACAAAGAAGTCTCTGAAATAGTGAAACGCTGTTCATGATCAGATCAAATGTCCATGGTTCATTTCAGAAACTGTTCAGTGACAATAGAGAATTCAACAATGATGAAGTGACAGAAATAGAAGTAAAGACAACAGCTGCATACAGCCCATGGAGCACTGGACTTTTGGAACGGCAAAACCAAACACTTACTGAGATCATAGTGAAAGTAAAGACAAGTAACAGCTGTGACTGGAATACTGCACTAGACTGGGCCCTTGTGGACCATGGACCTTTTGCCTGGTGTTCTTTGCCATATCAGTTGGTGTTTGTACAGAATCCTATCCTGCCCTTTGTGCTAACTGACAAGCCTCCTGCTTTAGAGGGCACCCCTTTTTACTGAAGCAGAATGTCCAGAAAGAATACGGAGAGCACTGCGGAAGCACCTTCGTCACACAGATGCAAAAAATGAAATAGGTGATCATGTGTACTATAAGAGAGTGGACAGTCCATAGTGGTGTTCGACATGGAGGAACCTGTATCAGGCTACGTCTCCTTAGACAAGTTCGCTCCAGCACTTCGGCGCCAGGAAATGGCTCGCTCTTGTTGGTAGGTGGGAAGGGGGCTGAAGACGACGTCTGTATTTCTGAAGCGTGAGGCAGGGCTCCTTCAGGACCTCGCTGCGTCGGGCGGAGAACAGTGCCATGGGAAGCTGCCTGGTGATTACCAGGACACTGGCACCTCGAAAACCCAAGACCGTGGTGTTACTCTTTGGGCTCCGATATTAAGTGCTTTACAGAATCTCCAACAGTGAGAACACCACCCGGAAGAGTTGTCCTTAAACCGGTAAGCAGAGGTGAAAAGCCCTCTGCTTTTCCCGGCCACACAGACACACCCAGGCCCTCTTCGGGAGTGAAGTAGAATTAAGACGACCGTGTTAGAGGGGTCACGGGCAGACTGCCTCTACAAAAGCAGCTGGATCTGCTGATCCAGCTTGACAAACTCCTTGCAGAGCTTGCTCCTCCGCGGTCGGCACATTCCTTGAGGGTAAACATTCAGAAACACAAACAACGTGCTCTCTGCTCCCTGTGTTACTGTACAGTACTCTCTCACTGACCAAGGATCACAACAACTAGCTCAGATAAAGAAGACAAAGCTGATATTAAAGACTAAAGTAGGGATGGTTTAGCTTCTAAAGCAGGATCGCATTGAAACCAAAAAACCATAAATATAGGAAATGTGTAGGAAAGACACGGAACACGGAACACGGAACAGACACGGTCCAGATACTGCAGGGTCTGTCTGAGATACTATGAGGGACACTGATATATTACTTTTTAAATCAAGCAGAGTAATTACAGAATAAAGGATAATTAACTTACATGATTTACTAGATTTTATAACCTGCCCACTATCCAGTTGCCTACCCTGGGGTCCTGTCTTTTTCCGAGTGGTGTCCAGAAGTGTGTGGCAGAGCTCTTTCAGGGCCTCGCTGCATCCGGCAGAGAAAAGTGGAGAATGATGGTACCGAAGCCACCTGGTGACGTCCAGCACTCCTAAAAAAAAAAAAAAAAGACTGAGTGGTTACTCTTTGGTCCCGATACTTTTAAGGGCTTTACAGTAGAACCTCCAACAACGAAAATACAGTCCTGAGGAGTTGTCCTCGGTGAGGGAGCAGGTGAAGTCGAAGAACTGAACCTCGCGCCAGTTAGTTGAGGTGAAAACAGTCTGTGGAGATGGAGGAGCCCTCTGCTTTTTCAGGCCAAGCCAACAGCCCCAGGTCCTTTCCAGTGCAGGAGTGGAAACAACCACCCTCTGTGTCCGCTGTGCCAGTAGTGCTGGATTTAAGATGGCCAGCGTTGGAGGAGTCACGGGCAGCCTCCGGCCTAGTCTTCCGTCGATGGAGTACCTCCTTGCAGAGTACCTGTAGATCTCGCTCCTCCGTGGTCTTCAAGTTTCTCGAGTATAAAAACACAGACAGAAACGCAAACGACGGTCAGTGAGACAGAACTGCACAGTAAAACAGGAGCAGAGAGCACAAGGATCTCAACAACTGGCTCAAATAAAGAAGACAAGCTAATATTAAAGACTATAAAGTAGGGACTCTGTTCGTGTTGAATCAGAGTTTTAAAAACAGAATCACAATGAAATAAAAAAATATATAGAAAAAGTGTAGGATAAGATTACTGCGTTTATATGTCAATGCTTTTAGCCATTCAATATGATCACAGGTAGACATGGGACATTGAGCATAGTAAGGCCTATCAGCTGTTTTGCTTGCTGATGATTTTAAGGCAATGCTTTGGACATGCTTTTGGACGACAAGCAAAATCGTCGACAAGACGACAAAGCTCAAAAAAAAAAAAAAAAAAAAAAAAAAAGAGGCACCAAGTTCCCAAAAAAAGAAAAAGAGTAAAGAGTACAATAGGCTTTATTACCTGAACGTGGTCAATGACCACAGTGGTGATGGTTGCAGTGTTACAATATTCAAACAGCATGAAATCCTTGTTCACTGTAATTATGATGTTTAACATTATGCAGTAGACAGCATGAAGATCAAGGGTAAGATTGATAAACTATACTGTGAAGTCTGCAGACAAGAGAAATCTGCTCAGAGTAGAAACAGAACCTGATGCACAAGCAAAATCAGTACTTGAACTAGAACATACTGACCAAGCTGATCCTATAGATCCAGTAAAGGGGGGGGGGGGGCTGAAGCATGGAGCACTGGGCATTAGAAATATGACAGCGTTCTGGGTGAATGATGAATAAGTGAGGAAGAATTGAGGACAGGCTGACAAATAAAGACTCTGAAATAAACAGAATACATGCACAATATTAAATAAAAGTTCAGAAAGGCTCCAGGTCTATATCATAGTGCTACTAAATGAGTTCATTCAAAGAGAGATGTGTATACTCTCAACAGGCAGGAGAAACAAAGCTAATAAGTACCACTCAAAGTTTATATCAAGACACCAGCTTTAACCTGCCTCTGACCGTTTACACTGGTTAAACTATGGGGTTTTAGCGCCCCCACAAGGACGAAAAGAGGAATAGCAATAGCCTCTGAGCAGTAGTTCAAAAAACACCAGGACGTTGACTAAGAACACAAATTTAGCACATATCCACAAAAATTACACCATCCATACTAACCTAAAACAGCTCAGTAGCGTGAAACATGAAGAAATAACAGCAAACCATGAATATTCAGTAATACATAGGTAAATACTGAAGCTACACTGCTAAGGAGATAGCTAGCATAGCAACAGAACTAAACCATTCCCAAACTAAATGAACAGCAGCTTACACACAGGGAGCAGAGAGCACAAGGATCACAACAACTGGCTCAGATAAAGAAGACAAAGCTAATCTTAAAGACTATAAAGTAGGGATGATCGCTTGCCGTTCTGTGTTGAATCATGCGTCAAGCTTTTAAAGCAGGACTGCATCGAAACAGCATTGTTGCTTTACTAAAACCACCACAGGTCAAGGAGCATCAGTTCCCCGGCCGTCCTGTATAATGTACTTAAATAAAATTTATAAATAAAGAAAATGTGTGAATTTGGTGGACTTTCATTTAAAAAGATTTATTTTTTGCATTGAAGGTCAGGTGTTGTTTCCAAACCGACAAAAGAGAATAAAACTTGACATAATCCTCCTCCGTATTCAAGGGTTTTTAACTGGAGACGATGTGAAATTACCTCTAATAAAACACTGAAGTATTTCTGTGTTCAACAGATGTTCAGTCTACATGCATATGCAATATTGTTTACGACGAGAACAAAGCAGTTACATACATGAAATACATGCAATTAAATGTAGATAAACATTAATGAACAGAAGAAACACAGGCAGACATCACTGTATGGAGCTCCTGTTTCAGTTTGGACAAAGCTTATGAACACAAGCGAATCAGGCAATGGAGGTGTAGTATTTGTAAAACAGGTGGTGCAGTAGAGCTGAGATGCTGTGAAGGGGGGGGGTTGCTAAGGGGATTATAATTATTACTTCTAATGTCAACAAATAATAATAATAAGCAAAATAACATACTTGCACAAGTACTTTGCTCAATTCCCACTGAATTTGTTTTCCTGCGGTCGTGAGTGTGTAAATGCTCTGCAGTAACGGCTGAAAAGTTGGAGAGCGGATGGCTATTACTGCTTGGGGTAATATACATGAATCAGAAACAGTTTCATCATCATCATCATCATCTTTAACAACTTTTAGAAAGAATTAAATCCTTAGTAATATAATTCTTCTTTGCTGCTGCCACAGATGCAACAGATCATGTTATGGGCTGCAATAAAATGATCATGTGACCAAAACAAAGGTTCACATGGGGAACCTCTTAACTTTACAACCCTCTTCTGGACACTGGATCTATAGGACCAGCTAGGACGGTATGTAGATACACTCTGGCGTTTACTGAGGATTACTGGTCTGTGTACTTCCTAAAAACTAAGGACGAAACCATAAAAAGCTACTGAGAGATAGTACACACTATTTAAAGAGAGAGAGGAAAGCACCTCAGTACTCAGCTGATTCAGATACTGGAGATCAGACACTGACCAACACTGACTACTGCTACAGGGTCTGTAATGAACCACAGAGCTTTAAAGAGATTCAACAAAATCAACACTCTGGGTTGAGGCTATGAAAGAGGAGAGGACTTCTCTCATTGAAAATGACACATTTACTCTGACCCCTCTCCCAAATGCTGAACATGCAGTGAGGGGAAGGTGGGCCTATGATTAAAAACTGTAGATGGACCAGAAAAGTAATCTAGATAAAAATGGCTTTACAAACCGAAATCAGGCGGCAGCAGAAACACAATCCTAGCATATCGTTAAGAGTAGTAGTATTGAATGATGGTGTTGTAGCAAGAGAATTTCTATCAATTCTGAGAAGATTACAAACCATGCGAGGGACAGAGACTCTCAATACTGCAGGGTTTGTCTGAGATACTATGAGGGACACTGATATATTACTTCTTAAAACAAGCAGAGAAATGACAGAATAAATGATTATAAAATCATTTAAATCCAGTAAATCATGTAAATCACTTACCTGCCAACTATCCGACGCATCTGTCCAGCAGCCAGCAGTGGAGCTCTGAAGTGGAAAGTGATGTTTATTTATATAGCCCCTTTCACAACAAATGTCACAAAGTAGTGAGTAGAATGTGAGTAGTGAGTAGGTGCTGGACATATGCTCAGTGTTAATGTTAAAGTCCATGCTGATGAAGTATGTGCATGTATAACAATGGAGTGTGGTATGAGTGGATCACTGCAGAACTCCGAGCAGAACCGTAACACAGGAGGGCAGTGGCGAGCCAGGCTGAGTGAACATCAGGGCACAGCAGGAGGAACAGGGCACCTCAGCACATGTAAAAGACAGAGAGAACAAAAAGGAAGGAAAGAAAAGAAAGAAAGAAAGAGAGTTAGGCGACATGTGTGAAAAGGCCTGTTTCCAAAACATGGATGAATGGACACCTCCAGACTGGACGGCAGGGCATCTTAGTACATGTAAAAGGGAGAGAGAGAGAGAAAGGGGTTAGGATGGTTGTGTTGGAAATCTTTCACTAACCTGACTGAGAAGGGCCCGTCAGTCCTGGCCTGGCACCTTCTTGATGTTCCTGGAGAAAACAACAGACCCCAGGTGGCTGGGGTGAAGCTCATTTCCCCGCTCCTGAAAGCTCGAGACACGATTCAGCATGGAACGTTAACAAAAGCCACCATCTGTCTGTTTCTGAAAACAACGTATACATAGAATATTGAAACACCTGAAAAGATTCCCCCACAATATTGCAGCGTCGACGTACAAGACAAGAAAACCAGATTCACCATCTGACATTTTTTTTCTGACTGACGGAATTTGGCTTCCCCCTGTACCCCAGCTGTGCAGTGAACACACACACACACACACACACACACGGTTGGAGCAGCTCAAAAGCTCAAGCTTGTGGCAGTTTGTCGAGCCCTGGTATCAAACCCACAACGCTGTCATCAATAGCCTGGACCTCTAACTGCTGAGCCACCACTGCCCCTATGGCCACCACTGCCCTTATAGCTGCTTATCGTTACCAGATTTTCACTATTATTGGGCTTCGAACATCAGGGAGGTTCCTGCCATTCTGTTCCTTACGTGTTGCTCTGTTCAAAACTACCCATACCAGAATCTTTGTCTAGCTGTTCACTAAACCAGACTGTGAAACAGACCCTGAAAATCTGGCTGCAGTTTGAAGAGTCTTTTCACTAAATGAATTATCTATATACAGCCTGATGATGAAAACCTTCTTTGGACACTTGTATGTGTTTTTATAACTTTTATAAAATTACCTGAATTTTTTTAAATTTAAGATCATAAATGCAAAAAATTCAGCTTCCAGGGGTCTCTGTGTGAACAGATTTCATGACCCCCACCAATGTAATAAACAGACCTAAGCCCTTAATTTAGATTCACAGAGAGTGAACTGAAGTTGGTCACTTTAGACGGGCCTGGACATGTACTGGCTTAAGCAGGTTGGAGGTTTGGAGTCTGACTGTTTGAGGCTGTGGACAGGTGTCTTCTATACAGATAACGATGTCCAACAGGTGCCATTAATACAGGTAACGAGTGAAGGACAGAAGAGCTTCTTAAAGAAGTTACAGGTCTGTAAGAGCCAGAAATCCTGCTTGTTTGTGGGTGACCAAATACTTATTTTCCATCATAATTTACAAATAAATTATTTAAAAATCCTACAATGTGATTTCCTGTATTTCTCATTTTGTCTCTCACAGTTGACATGTACCTATGATGAAAATTACAGACCTAGTAGAACTTGCACAATCAGTGGCTGACTAGATACTTTTTTGCCCCACTCAATGCGAAGCTGCTTGTACTCAGAAAGATGGAAGAATTTATATCAATTTTAATAAGATTTTTAAAGCAGATTTTTCAATGTTTCAATTACAAACCATGCGGGAGTGACACTGATGTATTACTTTTTAATACAAGCAGAAAAGTGACAATAAATGGGTGGAATCAAGTAAATCATGTAAATCACTTACCTGCCAACTATGCAGTTCACTAACCTGAGAGAGCTTAGCAGTTAGTAGAGGCAAAAATGGCTGTGGTGGTGGAGTAGCCCTCTGCTTTTCCCCAGCCACGCTGACACTTCCAGACCCTCTGGAGAGGATGAAAATCAAGGGTAAGATTGATAAACTGAACTGTGAAGTCTGCACACAAGAGAAATCTGCTCAGAGTAGAAACAGAACCTGATGCACGAGCAAAAGCAGTACTTGAACTAGAACAACAGAGTTCACAGCAAGGGATTTTTTAGTCACTGATCAGTAAGAAGGCGTGAGACCTCATCACCTTGATCACAACATCCAAAAACAGCAGAGAAAAACTGGAAAACCCTATTTGATATGGAAAGGTGAATGCTAGTAGAGATCGTATTACCTAAAGAATTCTGGACATCTGCTGTAATGACCACTGTAGTCATTTGCAAGAAGGACTAAAATAGCCACTAGGCTTAAAATGATAAACCCTGCAGTATCGAGACTGTCTGTCTGTTTTCCGCATAATTTATAATTGTAACGTCAGAAAATTGGCTTTAACATCCTTGTTATATGGAGTTTAAGATACTATGAGACTCTGATTTATTACTTTTTAATACAAGCAGAGAAATGAATAATAAATGGTTATAAAGTTGAGTAAATCATGTAAATCACTTACCTGCCAACTATCCAGTTCACTGACATGACCGACCGACCGACCGACCTCAGACGGCTCGGGTGAATCTTATCTCTGTGTTAGAGGACCAGACGCAGCCAAAAGGTTTAAGTCTATTATATAGACATGGAAGAGCGAGGGAGACGGTTATGAAAATGGCGGTAGAGGACACTGGCATGAGCACTTTCAAAACTCTACCATTTGTTTCTGCAAAAGGAAAAAGACCAAACATAAAAGGCATCCTCAAGTTTTGATCGGATTATGAGAGACAGTAAAATGGATTATACAGTCATAGATGCACTAAACAGCGGTACTCACAGATGCATAAATACAACATGTAACTTCCTGACGCAGTATTAGTACTAGATCCAGCATGCTTGATGTGAACAAACGACAGTTGGATTTGACTGCATGTACAGAGTTGACTTTTGCATCAATGAAATTAACCAGCCTGGAAAAAAATGAACTGAGCAGAAAAACACAATCTTAGAAGGCCAGCAGTGGGACTACCTCTGGCATCTCGGTACACTGAAACTAGGGCAATAGATCTGCATCAACTGGAACTAGGCGTGTGGTATCTTCATCATTGACCAGTTCTCACGGTTTAGTGCAGACAGCATTCTGACCACAAAGAAGTCTCTGAAATAGTGAAACGCTGTTCATGATCGGATAAAATGTTCATGGTCCATTTCAGAAACTGTTCAGTGACAATAGAGGAGAATTCAACAATGATGAAATGACAGAAATAGAAGTAAAGACAACAGCTGCATACAGCCCATGGAGCACTGGACTTTTGGAACGGCACAACCAAACACTTACTGAGATCATTGTGAAAGTAAAGACAAGTAACAGTGGTGACTGGGATACTGCACTAGACTGGGCCCTTATGGCATAAAACACCAGGCAAAAGGTCCATGGCTACAGTCCACATCAGTTGGTGTTTGGACAGAATCCTAACCTGCCCTCTGTGTTAACTGACAAGCTTCCTGCTTTAGAGGGCACCACTTTTACTGAAGCAGAATGTCCAGAAAGAATACAGAGAGCACTGCGGAAGCACCTTCGTCACACAGATGGAAAAATGAAATGGGTGATAAAGTGTACTATAAGAGAGTGGACTGTCCAGTGGTGTTCGACATGGAGGAACCTGTATCAGGCTACGTCTCCTCAGACTGAGAGAAAAGTGAACACAGAGAGGATCCATGTGAAATAAAGGATAATACAGATAATACAAAATAATTAATGTGTGATGGCATCTCAGCCCATAATACTCTATGCTTTGCCCAAGTATTCTCTGAAGAGGTGGGTCTTCAGTCTGCGTTTGAAGACAGCGAGCAACTCTGCCATTCGGACACCAAGGGGAAGTTCGCTCCACCACTTCGGCGCCAGGAAATAGCTTGCTCTTGTTGGTAGGTGGGAAGGGGGCTGAAGACGACGTCTATTTCCGAAGCGTGAGGCAGGGCTCCTTCAGGACCTCGCTGCGTCGGGCGGAGAATAGTGCCATGGGAAGCTGCCTGGTGATGTCCAGGACACTGGCACCTCGAAAACCCAAGACCGTGGTGTTACTCTTTGGGCTCCGATACTAAGTGCTTTACAGAATCTCCAACAGTGAGAACACCACCCGGAGGAGTTGTCCTTAAACCGGTAAGCAGAGGTGAAAAGCCCTCTGCTTTTCCTGGCCACACAGACACACCCAGGCCCTCTTCGGGAGTGAAGTAGAATTAAGACGACCGTGTTAGAGGGGTCACGGGCAGACTGCCTCTACAAAAGGAGCTGGATCTGCTGATCCAGCTTGACAAACTCCTTGCAGAGCTTGCTCCTCCGCGGTCACCACGTTCCTTGAGGGTAAACACATTCAGAAACACAAACAACGGTCAGTGAGAGAGTACTGTACAGTAACACAGGGAGCAGAGAGCACAAGGATCACAGCAACTAGCTCAGATAAAGAAGACAAAGCTGATATTAAAGACTAAAGTAGGGATGGTTTAGCTTCTAAAGCAGGATCGCATTGAAACCAAAAAACTATAAATATAGGAAATGTGTAGGAAAGATACGGAACACAGAACAGACACGGTCCAGATACTGCAGGGTCTGTCTGAGATACTATGAGGGACACTGATGTATTACTTTTTAAATCAAGCAGAGTAATTACAAAATAAAGAATAATTAATTTACATGATTTACTGGATTTTATAACCTGCCCACTATCCAGTTGCCTACCCTGGGGTCCTGTCTTTTTCCGAGTGGTGTCCAGAAGTGTGTGGCAGAGCTCTTTCAGGGCCTCACTGCATCGGGCAGAGAAAAGTGGAGAATGATGGTACCGAAGCCATCTGGTGACGTCCAGCACTCCTGAAAAAAAAAGAAAAAAAAAAAAAAAAAAGTTGTTACTCTTTGGTCCCGATACTTTTAAGGGCTTTACAGTAGAACCTCCAACAACGAAAATACAGTCCTGAGGAGTTGTCCTCGGTGAGGGAGCAGGTGAAGTCGAAGAACTGAACCTCGCGCCAGTTAGTTGAGGTGAAAACAGTCTGTGGAGGTGGAGGAGCCCTCTGCTTTTTTAGGCCACACCAACAGCCCCAGGTCCTTTCCAGTGCAGGAGTGGAAACCAACAACCCTCTGTGTCCGCTGTGCCAGTAGTGCTGGATTTAAGATGGCCAACGTTGGAGGAGTCACGGGCAGCCTCCGGCCTAGTCTTCCATCGATGGAGTACCTCCTTGCAGAGTACCTGTAGATCTCGGTCCTCCATGGTCTTAAAGTTTCTCGAGTATAAAAACAGACAGAAACGCAAACGATGGTCAGTGAGAGAGAACTGCACAGTAACACAGCAGCAGAGAGCACAAGGATCTCAACAACTGGCTCAGATAAAGAAGACAAGCTAATATTAAAGACTATAAAGTAGGGACTCAACTGTTCGTGTTGAATCAGAGTTTTAAAAACAGAATCACATCGAAATAAAAAAATATATAGAAAAAGTGTAGGATAGGATTACTGCGTTTACAGGTCAATGCTTTTAGCCATTCAACATTGCCACAGGTAGACATGGGACATTGAGCATAGTAAGGACTATCAGCTGTTTTGCTTGCACCACTTTAACCAGAGATGCTCCCTTTATTGACCCAATATCATTCATTCTGAGACCAGAAATGTTTTGGAAATTTGTCAACAAAAGTCATTAGTCTCAGTTTCGTCATTCTCACTTGGCAGCTCAGATCTTGACCGTGTAACAGAAGTATCACCAATTATTTGTATCCTCAATATATTTATACTGGTTATACTGATCTCCCACAATTAAAACAAGCACATTCTCTCCTGAGTTTGTAACACAGTCTCCTGTATTAATTTCACGTGTATAGTCTAAACTCTTTGGGTATTAAACTCTGCTCCCTTGTTTTGGAACCATAATAATAATAATAATAATAATAATAATAATAATAATCATCATCAATTCCAAAATGTTGCTTTAAAATCTTTGAATTTAAAGCATAATAAAATAAACTAGGATCCCTTTACAAATTTCTCTTGAAATGTCTGAAGTGTACCTATGATGAAAATTACAGACCTCTCATCTTTCTAATTAGGAGAAGTTGCACAATCAGTGGCTGAGTAAATACTTGTTTGCCCCACTGTATATTTAACAGCCCAAACTCAATGCGAAACTGCTTGTACTCGGAAAGATGGTAAAATTTATATGAATAAGATTTTTTAAAGTAGATTTTCCGACGTTACAATTACAAACCATAAGAGTCTCAATACTGCAGGAATTGTCTGATATACTAGGAGTTACACTGATGCATTACTTTTAAATACAAGCAGAAAAGTGACAGAATAAATGGGTGGAAACATGTAAATCACTTACCTGCAAACTATGCAGTTCACTAACCTGACAGTGTGACTGGGAAGGGTCAGTCAGTCCTGGCACCTTCTTGACGTTCCCGGAAAGAACGATGGACCGCAGGCGGCTCAGGTGAAACTCATCTCCTCCTGATGCAGCGTGGCGTCCGGTCCTCTAACGCAGAGAATAGTGGAGAACGATGGTGCCAAAGTCACCTGGCGACGTCCAGGACACAGACACCTGGAAAACAGGAGACCGTGGCATTACTGTTTAGAGTCAATTCTGTAAAGGGTTTTACAGAAGAGTCTCCAATAGTGAGAACACCCTGAGGAGAGAGCACAAGGATCACAACAAGACGACAAAGCTCATAAAAAAATAAAAATAAAAAAAAAAGTGGCACCAAGTTCCCAAAAAAAGAAAAAGAGTAAATAGTACAATAGGCTTTATTACCTGAATGTGGTTAATGATCACAGTGGTGATGGTTGCAGTGTGTTACAATATTCAAACAGCATGAAATCCTTGTTTACTGTAATTATGATGTGTCACATTATGCAGTAGACAGCATGAAGATCAAGGGTAAGATTGATGAAATGAACTGTGAAGTCTGCAGACAAGAGAAATCTGCTCAGAGTAGAAACAGAACCTGATGCACGAGCAAAAGCAGTACTTGAACTAGAACATATTGACCAAGCTGATCCTATAGATCCAGTAAAGGGGGGGGGTAGCAATAGCCTCTGAGCAGTAATTCAATAAACACCAGGACGTTGACTAATAACACAAATTTAGCACATATCCACAGAATTACACCATCCATACTAACCTAAAACAGCTCAGTAGCGTGAAACATGAAGAAATAACAGCAAACCATGAATATTCAGTAATACATAGGTAAATACTGAAGCTACACTGCTAAGGAGATAGCTAGCATAGCAACAGAACTAAGCCATTCCCAAACTAAATGAACAGCAGCTTACACACAGGGAGCAGAGAGCACAAGGATCGCAACAACTGGCTCAGATAAAGAAGACAAAGCTAATCTTAAAGACTATAAAGTAGGGCTGATCGCTTGCCGTTCTGTGTTGAATCATGCGTCAAGCTTTTAAAGCAGGACTGCATCGAAACAGTCGCTCAAAACGAAGCATTGTTGCTTTACTGAAACAACCACAGGTCAAGGCGCATCAGTTCCCTGGCCGTCCTGTATAATGTACTTAATCAAAATTTATAAATAAAGAAAATGTGTGAATTTGGTCGACTTTCATTTAAAAAGATTTATTTTTTGCATTGAAGGTCAGGTGTTGTTTCCAAACCGACAAAAGAGAATAAAACTTGACATAATCCTCCTCCATATTTAAGGGTTTTTAACTGGAGACGATGTGAAATTACCTCTAATAAAACATTGAAGTATTTCTGTGTTCAACAGATGTTCAGTCTACATGCATATGCAATATCGTTTACGAAAAGAACAAAGCAGTTACATACATGAAATACATGCAATTAAATGTAGATAAACATTAATGAACAGAAGAAACACAGACAAACATCACTGTATGGAGCTCCTGTTTCAGTTTGGACGAAGCTTATGAACACAAGCGAATCAGGCAATGGAGGTGTGGTGTTTGTAAAACAGGTGGCGCAGTAGAGCTGAGATGCTGTGAAAGGGGGGGGGTTGCTAGGGGGATTATAATTATTACTCCTAATGTCAGCAAATAATAATAATAAGCAAAATAACATACTTGCACAAGTACTTTGCTCGATTCCCACTGAATTTGTTTTCCTGCGGTCGTGAGTGTGTAAATGCTCTGCAGTAACGGCTGAAAAGTTGGAGAGCGGCTGGCTATCACTGCTTACTGGGTAATATACATGAATCAGAAACAGTTATCATCATCATCATCATCATCATCTTTAACAACTTTTAGAAATAATTAAATCCTTAGTAATATAATTCTTCTTTGCTGTTGCCACAGATCATGTTATGGGCTGCAATAAAATGATCATGAGACCAAACAAAGGTTCACATGGGGGACCTCTTAACTTTACCCTCTTCTGGACACTGGATCTATAGGACCAGCAAGGACGGTATGTAGATACACTCTGGCGTTTACTGAGGATTACTCGGGTGTAGTCCGTGTACTTCCTAAAAACTAAGAATGAAACCATAAAAAGCTACTGAGAGATAGTACACACTATCCAAAGAGAGATAGGAAAGCGCCTCAGTACTCTGATTCAGCTGATTCAGATACTGGAGATCAGACACTGACCAACACTGACTGCTGCTACAGGGTCTGTAATGAACCACAGAGCTTTAAAGAGATTCAACAAAATCAACACTCTGGGTTGACACTATGAAAGAGGAGAGGACTTTACTCTGACCCCTCTCCCAGAAGCTGAACATGCAGTGAGGGGAAGATGGGCCTATGATTAAAAACTGTAGATGGACCAGAAACGTAATCTAGATAAAAATGGCTTTATGCACCGAAATCAGGCAGCAGCAGAAACACAATCCCAGCATATCGTTAAGAGTAGTAGTATTGAATGATGGTGTTGTAGCAAGAGAATTTCTATCAATTCTGAGAAGATTACAAACCATGCGAGGGACAGAGACTCTCGATACTGCAGGGTTTGTCTGAGATACTATGAGGGACACTGATATATTACTTCTTAAAACAAGCAGAGAAATGACAGAATAAATGATTATAAAATCATGTAAATCACTTACCTGCCAACTATCCGACGCATCTGTCCAGCAGCCAGCAGTGGAGCTCTGAAGTGGAAAGTGATGTTTATTTATATAGCCCCTTTCACAACAAATGTCACAAAGTAGTGAGTAGAATGTGAGTAGTGAGTAGGTGCTGGACATATGCTCAGTGTTAATGTTAAAGTCCATGCTGATGAAGTATGTGTATGTATAACAATGGAGTGTGGTATGAGTGGATCACTGCAGAACTCCGAGCAGAACCGTAACACAGGAGGGCAGTGGCGAGCCAGGCTGAGCGAACATCAGGGCACAGCAGGAGGAACAGGGCACCTCAGCACATGTAAAAGACAGAGAGAACAAAAAGGAAGGAAAGAAAAGAAAGAAAAAAAAGAGGGTTAGGCGACATGTGTGAAAAGGCCTGATTCCAAAACATGGATGAATGGACACCTCCAGACTGGACGGCAGGGCATCATAGTACATGTAAAAGGGAGAGAGGGAGAGAGCACGAGAGAGAGAGAGAGAGAGAGAGAGAGAGAGAGAGAGAGAGAGAGAGAGAGAGAGAGTGAGAGAGAGAGAGAGAGAGAGAAAGGGGTTAGGATGGTTGTGTTGGAACTCTTTCACTAACCTGACTGAGAAGGGCCCGTCAGTCCTGGCCTGGCACCTTCTTGATGTTCCTGGAGAAAACGACAGACCCCAGGTGGCTGGGGTGAAGCTCATTTCCCCGCTCCCGAAAGCTTGAGACACAATTCAGCATGAAACGTTACCACCATCTGTCTGTTTCTGAAAACAACGTATACATTGCAATATTGTGGGGGAATCTTTTCAGGTGTTTCAATATTCTGAGTCGACGTACAAGACAAGAAAACCAGATTCACCATCTGACATTTTTTCTGACTTATGGAATTTGGCTTCCCCCTGTACCCCAGCTGTGTAGTGAAAAAACACACACACACACACACACACACACACACACACACACACACACACACACACACACACACACAGTTGGAGCAGCTCAAAAGCTTAAGCTTGTGGCAGTTTGCTGAGCCCTGGTATCAAACCCACAACGCGGTCATCAATAGCCTGGACCTCTAACTGCTAAGCCACCACTGCCCCTATGGCCACCACTGCCCCCTACAGCTGCTTATCGTTACGAGATTTTCACTATTATTGGGCTTCGAACATCAGGGAGGTTCCTGCCATTCTGTTCCTTACGTGTTGCTCTGTTCAAAACTACCCATACCAGAATCTTTGTCTAGCTGTTCACTAAACCAGACCCTGAAAATCTGGCTGCAGTTTGAAGAGTCTTTTCACTAAGTGAATTATCTATATACAGCCTGATGATGAACAACCTTCTTTGGACACTTGTATGTGTTTTTATAACTATAATTTTTAGAAATTTAAGATCATAAATGCAAAAAATTCAGCTTCCAGGGGTCTCTGAGTGAACAGATTTTATGACCCCCACCAATGTAATAAACAGACCTAAGCACTTAATTTAGTTTCACAGAGAGTGAACTAAGGTGGTTCACTTCAGACGGGCCTGGACATGTACTGGCTTAAGCAGGTTGGAGGTTTGGAGTCTGACTGTCTGAGGCTGTGGACAGGTGTCTTTTATACAGATAACGATGTCCAACAGGTGCCATTAATACAGGTAACGAGTGAAGGACAGAAGAGCTTCTTAAAGCTACAGGTCTGTGAGAGCCAGAAATCCTGCTTGTTTGTGGGTGACCAAATACTTATTTTCCACCATAATTTACAAATAAATTCTTTAAAAATTCTACAATGTGATTTCCTGTATTTTCTTTTCCTCATTTTGTCACTCATAGTGGAAGTGTACCTATGATTAAAATTACAGACCTACAGATCTCATCTTTCTAAGTAGAACTTGCACAACCAGTGGCTGGATGACTACTTTTTTTGACCCCCTGTATATATTACATATATGTGCCCCGTTGTGTGTGTGTGTGTGTGTGTGTGTGTGTGTGTGTGTGTGTGTGTACATATAAATATATAAGCCCAAATTCAATACGAAAGTGCTTGTACTCGGAAAGTACTATATATGGAATAGAAGTTTGGAATTTATATTTTTAAAAAATGGAATTTATATAAATTCTAATAAGATTTTTAAAGCAGATTTTTTTCGACGTTACAATTACAAACCAGGACAGTCTCAATACTGCTGGGTTCGTCTGAAATACTATGAGTGACACTGATGTATTACTTTTACAAGCAGAAAAGTGACAGAACAAATGGGTGGAATCAAGTAAATCATGTAAATCACTTACCTGCAAACCACGCAGTCCACTAACCTGATAGTGTGACTGGGAAGGGTCAGTCAGTCAGTCCTGGCACCTTCTTGATTTTCTTCCCACATTGCTGACAGCCACGCCATGACCGTTTTCTCCAGCGCAGCAGAGGATCCGCCATGTTAGATTGAGGCAAGGAGGAGACAGATATTACCTTTTTTCACTGGTGATGAGTTTGGTGTAAAAGGCAGAGATTTCCTGCAGAGAAACATCCTTAACTGCACCGGTAACCAAAAAGAGTGAATAGAATAAGGATCAAAATCAATTGGGAGCTCAAGCCAGCTGAAACAGGGCCCATGAATGGAGTCATGTGACTCCTCCTAAACCAGTTTTCTGACGTTACAGTTACAAACCATGCGAGGGCAGACACGGTCTCCATACTGCAGGGTCTGTCTGAGATACTATGAGGGACACTGATATTACTTTTTTAAATCAAGCAGAGAAATGACAGAATAAATGATTATAAAACCCAGTAAATCATGGAAATTAATTACCTGCCCACTACCCAGTTGCCTACCCTGGGGTCCTGTCTTTTTCCGAGTGGTTTCCAGCAGTGTGGCAGAGCAACGTCCAGCACTCCTTGAGAGGGAAAATAAATAAATAAATAAATAAAATGGAGTCTCTTACTCTTTGGTCCTGATACTTTTATGGGTTTTAAAGTAGAACCTCCAACAATGGAAACACCACCCTGAGGAGCTGTCCTCGGTGAGGGAGCAGGTGAAGAGCTGAGGACCTCGCACCAGTTAGCAGAGGTGAAAACCGGCTGTGGTGGTGGAGGAGCCCTCAGGATATACTGCTGCATTTACCGCTCTCAGAGGACTATTCACCAGTGAAGATTCACATGGAACAATGGCTTCACTTTCCAAAAGGGAATTTATCATCATTTTAGGTGGAAATATCCCTCCACTAGGACCAGCAGCAGAAAAACCTGAATCTGTACATTGTAGGTTTAGACTGAAAGCTCCCAATAAGTCATGTCCTAGTAAACTGACAGGGCAATGTGTGGAGACTGTAAACCAGTGTTTTACTGTTCTACTGTTCTTGACACCTGAGTCAACCAAAAGAGAATTTATTCCCCAGCAAATCCTTACATTTAGACTGGGTTCCTCGCTGGGTGTCTAAATCCTCTTTACAGACTGTCTACATTTTCTCCCACCTTATCCTATTCAGCAGAGTCTGGTTCTGGAACTGAACTCAGGTTATTGCTGCTCTGACCTTCTAGATCTATTTTGCTGATCCAGAGTACGGCTTCTGCAGTGTTGCCACTTTCCTGATCTGCACACTCTACAAACAGTCTGATCTCCCACAATTAAAACAAGCACATTCTCTCCTACCTTCAATCTCACCTGCTCCAGAGTCCCCTGCCTCAGTCCAGCACTACATTAACTGTGCTTGTAACAACGTCGCCTTATGTATTACTTTCACCTAAAACAAATTTAAAAATGAAAATATCAAAAGGGATATGGGTTAAAGTAACCTGAAGGTCTAAGAATAAGGCGTCCCATCTCCTCCTGTTTATTCTAAATTCGCAAGGCAAGCGGTCTAATTAATTTACTTACAGGTCACCTCGGGTACAGAGTCTCGGAGTCAGAGTGCCTGAATTGACTCAGAATCACTCATTGGAATGACAGCAACCGCCTCTGTCTGTTTCTGATCCTGTCTCTGAAAACTCTGGACCCAGAGGAATATTGGGATCTAAGTGGAACCTCCAAAACTGTGGTAGTGGGATTTGCTTCTCCACGCTTGAAGAATCAACTCGATCAATTTGGCTTCCCCCTGTAACCCAGCTGGGCAGTGAGACACCACCACCCCCCACCGCCCCCCCCATGAACAGTGAGCACACGTGCCTGGAGCGATGGGCAGCCATTGCTGCGGCGCCCACAAAAGCCCTGGTATCGAACCCACAACACTCAATAGCCTGGAGCTTTAACCGCTGAGCCACCACTGCCCCCTACAGCCACCACTGTCCCCTACAGCTGCTTATTGTTACCAGATTGTCGCTATTATTGGGCTTCGAACATCAGGGCTGTTCCTGCATGTTACGTGTTGCTCTGTTCAAAACTACCCATACCAGAATCTTTGTCTAGCTGTTCACTAAACCAGACTGTAAAACAGTCCCTGAAAATCTGGCTGCAGTTTGAACAGTCTTTTCACCAAGTGAATTATCTATATACAGCTTGATGATGAACAACAACATTCCCTCCCTCTACCATTAATGAGGCCTTTTCATCTAGGGGAGAAAAAGGAGTAAATGTCTTAAATCTGTTTATTGATAAAAGGTTTGCATCTTTTGAACTTCAAACTGAATTTAATCTTCAAGCTCATTTTTTCAGGTATTTGCATAGTGCATTCCTTACACTGGACTAAGACCAGGCTGGCAGAATTTGTTTAAAACATGAATCTAATGTGCAAAAGATATCAAACAGAACCAACACAGGAACATGTTGGTTTTGTCCAAAAATGTCTGACTTTTGGAATTATGTTTTATGAGTCTTCAAACAGCCGATCCAGCCTTTCCCTACAACAGCAATATTCGGGGACTCCTCAAGGGCTTTATTTGGGGATATCTTGTTCTAAAAGTGCTGGCCAAGACTGCTTAGATTACTTAAAGGGAAACAGAAAAACTCTCCTACCTAAAACTGGGTGCAGTGGTAATACTACTGATTAATACTAACTTTCATAACTTCACTGACAATGACTGCTTTAGGGGCTAGAGATCATATATTTAACCGCCCAAATTCAAGGGTAGAAGGGGCAGAACTGCTTGTACTTGGAAAGATGGAAGAATTGATATAAAATCTAATAAGAATTTTAAAGCAGATTACAGACCACAGTCTCAATACTGCAGAATTTGTCTGACATACTATGAGACTGATGTATTACAAGCAGAAAACTGACTGAATAAATGAGTGGAATCAAGTAAATCACGTAAATCACTTACCTGCCAACTATGCAGTTGACTAACTTGACACAGCGTGACTGAAGAGCCAGTCAGTCCTGGTCTGGCACCTTCTTGATGTATCCGGAGAAGAAGATGGAACCCAGGCGCTCAGGTGAAGCACAAGGCTACGTTGCATCACGCAGAGAAAAGTGTAGATTGATGGTGCCAAAGCCACCTGGAAAACAGGAGACCATGGTGTTACTCTTTAGGGTCGATACTTTTAAGGGTTTTACTGAAGAATCAACAGTGAGAACACTGCCCCGAGGAGCTGTCCTCTGTGCCGGAGCAGGTGGACCTTGAACCGCTTAGCAGAGATAAACGGCCGTGGTGGTGGACTCTTCCTCTGCTTTTCCCAGCCACGCTGAAACTTCCGTGCCCTCTCCGGTGCGGGAGAGGAGACGACGACCTTCTAAGTCTGCCACGTCGGTACTGTTGGAATTAGGGCGGTCGCGTTGGATGAGTCATGGGCAGCCTCCAGCCTCATCTTCCATCTGTGGAGTTTGGACTGCTTCTACAACTGCAGCTGGATCTGCCATACAAGCTTGACGACCTCCTGGAGAGCGCATTCCTCCGTGGTCGCCTCAGAGTAAACACCGAGACAGAAACGCAGTAACACCGGGAGCAGAGAGCACAAGAATCACAACAACTGGCTCAGTTAAAGAAGACAAAGCTAATAAAAAGGTACCCAGTTCCCCATTAAAGAGTACAATACGCGTCCTTACCTGAATGTGGTCAATGTTCACAGTAGTGATGGTTGCAGTGTGTTACAACATAATTACAGTGAACAAGGATTTCATGCTGTTTGAATAATGTTTCACATTATGCAGCAGAGAGCATGAAGATCAAGGGTAAGATTGATCAACTGAACTGTGAAGTCTGCAGACAAGAGAAATCTGCTCAGAGTAGAAACAGAACCTGATGCACGAGCAAAAGAAGCACTTGAACTAGTAAATACTGACCTAGCTGATCCAATAGGGCTGGGGGAGGACGCAGATACGACTAAAGGTTTAGCAGCGAACACTCCTGTGTGTGGGTAAAGACGGCAAAGAAACACTGATTGGTGACTGGTGATGTTCTAGATACTGTATTATTGAAGGAGACTGGGTTGACATTGAGGCTGAAGCATGGAGCACTGGGCATTAGAAATATGACAGCGTTCTGGGTTAATGATGAATAAGTGAGGAAGAATTGAGGACAGACTGACGAATAAAGACTCTGAAATAAACAGAATATATGCACAAAAGTTCAGAAAGGTTATTTGTGATGCTGTTGCATATTTATTGACCTACTTATGAGTGTGTTGGCTACAGGATCTATAAATAAAGGCTCTATATAACCTGACATTGTGGTGAGATGTTTATCATAAAATCGGTTCACATTGGGGCCCCTTTTATATTTATGTCCCCCACAAACAAAATACACCACTGATTCAGTTTCACAGAGACTGAGTTAAATAAGGTGGTTAGCAGTCATTACTTCATTGAAAATGACTGCTTTAGGGGCTAGAGATCGTCTGGGGTAAGAATGTAAGCTGTGCACATATAACACAGAGAGACGCACACTTTTCTCTATTGTCTATAAGTATAAGAACACCTCTTCCTCAGTGTCAAATACAAATACAAAGCAAATAGGACCCAATACAACAGGATGCCTATGTGTAAAAATGAATATCTGTAAGGAATTTCAGTTCAGGCCTTTTCCAAGTACAACTGCACAGGGGAGTAAATCTGATGCAACTCATAGGTTAGCTTTTCGGTACGTAACAATTTGCCAATCTGCTTCAACCACATCCTTCTGGAAGGAATATCTGATTTTGACCAGAAAAACAGAATACACTTTTTAGCTAGATCAAATAAAATATGTAAAAGACTGATTGAGTCATCTTCCAGTGAAGGATCTACAGCATTTAAGAAATTCACTGCTCGAGACAAACTGTATGCCAGTTGTTTTTTGTACAGCCAAATAAATTTCCTTCCAGTAATCCTGTAACTTCACACACAAGTAGAAAACATGTAAAACTGTACACACTTCAGCAAAGCATTTAAAACACATGTTTGAAGCATTAGGGAATATACTGTGCAAGCGGACAGGTGTAAGGAAAGATGTGATTACAAATATCCGAGACCCCAGACCTCATCATCAAACGTCAATCCTATACCCCTCTCCCAAGTTAGTTTTAATTAGTCATAACATGAGTCCATGTTGGATGAAGTAATGTAAAGAGTTGAGATTCTACTTTCTGAGCTGTTTGAGGTGAACTGTCCCTCCAATTGGTTGAGCTGAAATCTAAACTTGCCACTTTTCTGACAGGACTGGGTAAAAAAAATAAATAAAAAAAAATAACGCTCAGTATTAGGGAGTCCAAAAAGTGTTTTGAGTTGTTCAAATAGGTTTAAAACTCCTGCTGTAAATAAACTAGAAAAATCCTCTATGCCCCTTAAAGTCCAATTACTAAGCCCAATGTGCCCAAACTGAGGGGGTAGATCTGGATTAAAGGTGAGTGGTGACCATAAAGAGATACAATTAGAGACTTTCATATATTTTCTAGCGTCTCTCCAAGAAAGCAACGTATTGTACACTACAAAGTTATCAGAGAGAGACGGTATTTTGTCAATTATACATAAATGGTAGGGAAGTACATCTCATACACAGTAGAGACTTATGACTGATATGTTACCTACCTGGTGATCCTGGGGGAATGAGGGCGCTGAGTGGGTCTTCTAGGAACCTAGCAGGACCCACGGTTAACCTAGAATGGGGAAAGGATGATGTGTGATGAAGTCAGTGGTAGCTGACTAATTACTAGCTCATACACAGCAAAGACTTGTGACTCTGACATGTTACCTACCTGGTGATCCTGGGGGAATGAGGGCGCTGGTGAGTGGGTCTTCTAGTGGGTGAGCTAATAAACAACTGGGTTTATTTCCAATCTCAGTATTTCTGTTTAGAAAAAAGTAACAACTTACAAACTGGTCCCTGCTAGTAAATACTAAATTAAAGCTTAAGCTTGAATACACTCCTCATATTTCTATCAGACTGTGTTTGTGTTCTAGTTGCAGCATCTCAGCTTATAAAATTTGTTTTTTTCCAGAGAAACGCATAAGAGATCAAATGACCTTGCAAAGTGTCTGAGGGTGTCCCAGTTAATTGCACTGTTAACTGGAGAGTTGCAGTTGTCTTGCCAATAGACAACTGTCCTTCAGGGCCTCACTGCATCGGGCAGAGAAAAGTGGAGAATGATGGTACCGAAGCCACCTGCTGATGATCACGACTCCTGAAAAAAAGACTCAGTCGTTACTCTTTGGTCCCGATATTTTTAAGGGTTTTACAGTAGAACATCCAACAACGAAAATACAGTCCTGAGGAGTTGTCCTCGGTGAGGGAGCAGGTGAAGTCAAAGAGCTGAACCTCGCGCCAGTAAGTTGAGGTGAAAACTGGCTGTGGTGGTGGAGGAGCCCTCGGCTTTTCCAGGCCACGCCAACGACCCTAGGTCCTTTCCAGTGCCAGATTGGAAACAACAACCCTCTGTGTCCGCCGTGCCAGTAGTGCTGGATTTAAGATGGCCAGCGTTGGAGGAGTCACGGGCAGCCTCGACTTCTATCGATGGAGTTTGGACTGCTTCTACAACAGCAGCATTCAAGCTTGATGACCTCCTTGCAGAGCACCTGTAGATCTCGCTCCTCCACGTTCAAGTTTCTCGAGTATAAACACAGACAGAAACGCAAGCGACGGTCAGTGAGAGAGAACTGTACAGTAACACAGGGAGCAGAGAACACAAGGATCACAAAAACTGGCTCAGATAAAGAAGACAAAGCTAATATTAAAGACTATGAAGCAGGGACTCAACTGTTCGTGTCGAATCAGAGTTTTGAAAGCAGAATCGCAATCGAAATAAAAAAATATAGAAAAAGTGTAGGATAGGATTACTGCGTTTACAGGTCAATGCTCTTCATGATCATTCAACATGATCACAGGTAGACATAGGACATTGGGTAAAGTGGTGCAAGCAAAACAGCTGATAGGCCTTACCATGCTTACAGAGTTGCACCCTTTATTGGCCCAATATCATTCATTTTGAGACCAGAAATGTTTTGGAAATTCGTCAACAAAAGTCAAGTCTTGTTATTCTCACTTGGCAGCTTAGATCTTGAACGTGTAACAGAAGTATTATCAATTATTTGTATCCTCAATATATTTATACTGGTTATACTGATTTCCCACAATTAAAACAAGCACATTCTCTCCTACCTTCAATCTCGCCTGCTCCAGAGTCCCCTGTCTCAGTCCGGCAGTACATTAACTGAGCTTGTAACAATGTCTCCTGTATTAATTTCACATGTATAGTCCGAAACCATTGTGTATTAAACTCCGCTCCCTTGTTTTAGAACCATAATAATAATAATAATAATAATAATATCATCTCCAAAAAGTTGCTTTAAAATCGTAAAATTTTCAAAAAAATAAATTCGGATCCCTTTACAAATTTCTTTATGTTGAACATTACTGAGAATTAAATATCCTAAAATCTATCGTCTAAATATCTAGATTCTCAGGGTTGTTTAAACCAGAGAATTTTTCAGGGATCGAAATGTATCGCAATTCAAAGTTTCCAAGAACTGTGAGACTGAAATTATCTTAAGGCAATGCTTTGGACATCTTAGTCCTTGAGTCCAGATCGCTGCAAAAAGTCAATTATCTAAAACTAATTTTATTAATTAATTATTATATTAATTAATATAAAAAAGGATCTAGGTTAAAGTAACCTGAAGGTCTAGGAATATGGCGTCCAGTCTCCTCCTGTTTATTCTAAATTCGTAAGGCAAGCGGTCTAATTAATTTACTTAGTCACCTCGGGTACAGAGTCTCGGAGTCAGTAGAGCGCCTGAATTGACTCAGAATCACTCATTGGGATGTGGGCGGCCGCCTCTGTCTGTTTCTGATCCTGTCCCTGAAAACTCTGGACCCAGAGGAATATTGGGATCTCGGTGGAACCTCCAAAACTGTGGTGGTCTAATTTACTTCTCCACACTTAAAGAATCAACTCCAGTCAGTCAGACTTATGAACAAGGCTTCCCTCCGTAACAGCTGTGCAGAGAACACACACAGAGGACAGTGAGCACACATGGCTGGAGCAGTGGGCAGCCGTTGCTGCGGCGCTCACAAAAGAAGGTGAATGGTTTGCTCAAGAGTGGCAGTTTGCAGAGCCCGGGTATCGAACCCACAGCGCTGTCATCAATAGCCAGGAGTTCTAACCGCTGAGCCACCACTGCCCCCTACAGCCACCACTGCCCCCTACAGCTGCTTATCGTTACCAGATTGTCTCTATTATTATTGGGCTTCGAACATCAGGGCAGTTCCTGCAGGTTACGTGCTGCTCTGTTCAAAACTACCCATACCAAAATCTTTGTCTAGCTGTTCACTAAACCAGACTGTGAACCAGTCCCTGAAAATCTGGCAGTTTGAAGAGCCTTTTCACTAAATAAATGATCTATATACAGCCCGATTATGAACAACAACGTTCACTCCACAACAGCAATATTCAGGGTGACTCCTCAAGAGCTTTATCTGGGGAAATCTTGTTTAAAAGGTGATGGCCAAGACTGCTTAGATTACTTAAAGGGAAAGAGAAAAACCCTCCTACCTAAAACTGGGTGCCACGGTAACTTTAATACTACTTGGCAACCTGTCTTTGCTTAAATAGACAATATGGACTCTGATGATTAATTGGCTGGTTAGCACCCAGTGTGAAATCTATTTCACTATTTAAAATTCTGCAGTCATTTAGATTTACTCTCTTAGCCTTTGCGTTTTTTTGGACACTTGTATGTGCTTTTATAACTTCATATTCAAAAATTACCTGAGTTAATCAATGCAAAAAGACTCCAGGGGTCTCTGTGTGAACGGGTTTTATTACCCCCACCAATGTAAAACAGACCTACACCCTCGATTTAGTTTCACAGAGAGTGAACTAAGGTGGTTCACTTCAGACGGGCCTGGACATGTACTGGCTTAAGCAGTTTGGAGGTTTGGAGTCTGACTGTTTGAGGCTGTGGACAGGTGTCTTCTATACAGATAACGATGTCCAACAGCTGCCATTAATACAGGTAACGAGTGGAGGACAGAAGAGCTTCTTAAACAAGTTACATGTCTGCGAGAGCCAGAGATCTTGCTTGTTTGTGGGTGACAAAATACTTATTTTCCATCATAATTTACAAATAAATTCTTTAAATGTGATTTCCTGTATTTCTCATTTTGTCTCTCATAGTTGACGTGTACCTATAATGAAAATTACAGACCTAGTAGGAGAACAGGCACCATCAATGGCTGACTAAATGGCCTGGCACCTTCTTGATGTTCCTGGAGAGAACAATGGACCCCAGGCGGCTCAGGTGAAGCTCCTCTCTGTGGTAGAGGACCAGACGCATCTGAAAGCTCTCCCAGTTCTCTATGAATTCAGCGCAGACGGACCTGTCCCAGCAGTGGAGCGATAAGAGCTGGGGAAATGGCTCGCTCGCTCACTCGATGGTAAGTGGGCAGGGGGCCGAAGACGTTGATCCTCATGTCTGGCTTTTTCCGAACAGTGTCCAGAAGCGTACGGCAGTGCTTCTTCAGGGCCACGCTGCATCAGGAAGAGAATCGTGGAGAACGATGGTGCCAAAGCCACCTGGCAACGTCCAGGACACGGGCACCTGGAAAACAGGAGACCGTGACATTACTCTTTTAGGGTTGATACTTTTAAGGGTTTTACAGAAGAATCTCCAACAGTGAGAACACCGCCCTGAGGAGTTGTCCTCGGTGCCTGAGCAGGTAAAGAGAAGAGGTCCTCGAACCACTTAGCAGAGGTGAAAAATGGCTGTGGTGGTGGTGGAGCCCTCTGCTTTTCCCAGCCATGCTGGCACTTCAGGTCCTCTCAGGTGCGGGAGTGGAGACGACGACCCTCTGTGTCCGCCGCGCCGATAGAGCTGGAATTAAGACGGTGGCGTTGGAGAAGTCACGGGCAGCCTCCAGTCTCGTCTTCCATCGATGGAGTTCCCTCTACAACAGCAGCTCGATCTGCCGCAATAGCTTGACCTCCTGAAGAGCGCGTTCTTCAGTGGTCACCTCTGAGTAAACACAGAAATACAAGCGGCAGTCAGTGACACTGTACTGTACAGTAACACAGGGAGCAGAGAGCACAAGGATCACAACAACTGGCTCAGATAAAGACGACAAAGCCACAAAAATGGTACCAAGTTCACCATTAAAGAGTACAATAGGCTTTATTACCTGAATGTGGTCAATGATCACAGTGGTGATGGTTGCAGTGTGTTACAATATTCAAACAGCATGAAATCCTTGTTCACTGTAATTATGAAGTTTCACATTATGCAGTAGAGAGCTTGAAGTTCAAGGCTAAGATTGATCAACTGAACTGTGAAGTCTGCAGACAAGAGAAATCTGCTCAGAGTAGAAACAGAACCTGAAGCACAAGCAAAAGCAGTACTAGTACATACTGACCGAGCTGGTCCAATAGATCCAATGATATCGTGAAAAGTTTGGCAACAAACACTCCTGTATGTAGGTCAAGACGCCAGACACAGAGACTAGTGATATTCTAGATACTGTTGTACTGAAGGAGACTGGGTTGACATTGAGGCTGAAGCATGGAGCACTGGGCATTAGAAATATGACAGCGTTATGAGTGAATGATTAATAAGTGAGGAAGAATTGAGGACAGGCTGATGAATAAAGACTCTGAAATAAACAGAATACATGCACAATATTAAATAAAAGTTCAGAAAGGCTCCAGGTCTATATCATAGTGCTACTAAATGAGTTCATTCAAAGAGAGATGTGTATACGCTCAACAGGCAGGAGAAACAAAGCTAATAATTACCACTCAAAGCTTAGATCAAGACAACAGCTTTAACCTGCCTCTGACCGTTTTCACTGGTTAAACTATGGGGTTTTAGCGCCCCCACAAGGACGAAAAGAGGAAAAGCAATAGCCTCTGAGCAGTAGTTCAATAAACACCAGGACGTTGACTAAGAACACAAATTTAGCACATATCCACAGAATTACACCATCCATACTAACCTAAAACAGCTCAGTAGCGTGAAACATGAAGAAATAACAGTAAACCATGAATATTCAGTAATACATAGGTAAACACTGAAGCTACACTGCTAAGGAGATAGCTAGCATAGCAACAGAACTAAACCATTCCCAAACTAAATGAACAGCAGCTTACTTTGTGTCTCAGACTCTAAATTAAAGGCACCCACAGTCACACAGCTTGAGCAGTTTATAAAGTTCAGTCTTCCAGAGGAGCTACAGAGCTCGGTCACACCGGCTCGTTTGCCCTGCGCACTGCTGCAAGACCACGCTGCTGCTTTACAGCGGAGGCTCCTGATTGGCTGAAACTCCACATTATATACTGACCAATGCGGCTGAAGCTTCATGAATATTAAATGAGGTCACTAATTTAAGGAGCTTTTGGACAGATCCACGGTTGGAGATCCACTCAGACATTTACTGAGGATTACTCAGATGCAGTCTGTGAACTTCCTGAAATCTAAGGGTAAAACAGTTAAAAGCTTGTCTGTAAACTGAATAAATCATTGTGTGCTCTCAAACAGCCTGGAGGAACCTGAACATGCTGCATGATTATCTAGATGTAATTGGCTTTACACAGAACCCAGCTGACCATTGAGTCTACAAACACACTGAAATCAGGAGGATAATACTGATATTCTGGGTTAATAATAATTTACCTAAATGACAGTTTTCCTACACTTAGGATGGCAGCAGCAACACAAGCCCAGAATAGTGTTGTTGAGGTGGAAGAATTTGTGTAAATTCTAATAAGGTTGTTAAAGACAAAGTCTTGATACTGCAGGGTTTATCTGAGATACTATGAGGGACACTGATGAATTTAAAATTTAATACAAGTAGAGAAATGACAGAATAAATGGTTAATAAATTAGAAAAGAAATTATGTAAAACTACTTACCTGCCAACTATTCAGTTCACTAATGTCAGGAACTCGCTGCGTCAGGAGGAGAATAGTAGAGAATGATCATGCCAAAGGCGTCATGCTGCCGCAGTGCCAAGGACATGCCAACGGCATCTGGAAAACAGGAGACAGTGGTGTTACTCTTTGGGCTCGATACTTTTTAGTGGTTTTCAGTAGAATCTCCATCAATGCGAACACTGCCCTGAGGGGTTGTCCTTGACGGATAAAGCAGGTGAAGGCAAAGCAGCGGAGGACCTCAAACCGGCTGTGGTGGTGGAAGAGCCCTCAGTATTTTCAGGCCACGCTGACGCCCCCAGCCTCCGGTTTCAGTGTGGACAAAGCTTATGGACACACAAGTGACTCAGAAGCTGAACACTCAAGGAGTCATCAAAAAGTTTAACATTGCTCTGCTCCGACCTGGATAAATTCGCATTTTCAATGGGGCCGCTGGTGCTCCCCATCCAATGTCACAAACACAAAACACGAAACTCTTTGGCCCCGATACTTTTAAGGGTTTTACCAACAATAAAAACATTGCCCACTGTGAGGATTGAAGAACTGAACCTCGCACCAGTTAGTTGAGGTGAAAACCTTCTGTGGTGGTGGTGGAGCCCTCGGTTTTTCCAGGCCATGCAGACGGCCCCAGACCCTCTCCGGTGCGGGAGTGGAGACAACAACCCTCTATGTCCGCCACGCCAGTAGTGCTGAATTTAAAATGCCCAGCGTTGGAAGAGTCCTGGACAGCCTACAGCCTTGTCTTCCGTCGGTGGAGTTTGGACTGCCAGCAGCTGTCAAACCTGATGACCTCCTTGCAGAGCGCCTAGAGATCTCGCTCCGACAGAAACACAAATGACGGTCAGTGAGAGAGTACTGTACAGTAACACAGGGAGCAGAGAGCACAAGGATCACAACAACTGGCTCAGATAAAGAAGACAAAGCCAATATTAAAGACTATAAAGTAGAGATGATCGCTCAACGGATCATATCGAATGACCTCGAGATTTAAAAGCAGAACCACATCGAAACAAAAAATATATATATATAAATATAAAAAATGTGGAGGATAGAATTACTGCGTTTAAAAGTCAATGCTTTTAGCCATTCAACATGATCACAGGTAGTTTACTGAACTTTCATTCTAAATCCAGTGAAACTAATATTAAATCAATACAAACATCATTTTGTTTAGACAGACAGATGCAGATCCATATGGGCTTATATTCTCTCTTCTCTCCTGTACATAAGGCACTCCTGAACTGATTCTTTTTTTTTTTTTTTTTTAAAGACAAAGTTTTAAAGTTCCTTTAGTGAGTACTTGTGAGAACCAGACAATATTAATATCTGATCATCAGACTGCTGCAAAACAATTACATAATTTAGTGATTAAGATATGTCAGGTGTCATGTCTAAAATATCCACATCCACACCATCATACACATCGTCACTGCAACAACAATGGCCTCCTTTTCCAAAAGGGACTTTTTAACTAGAGATGCACCCTTTCAACCTTTGACAGAGCTCCATGTGATGAATCAGGTTCCCTGCTCTGTCAGATCCCAAGAATATTCTACTGGGCCTATTTTAAGTGGAAATATCCCTACACTAGGACCAGCAGCAGAAAAACCTGAATCTGTACATTGTAGGTTTAGACTGAAAGCTCCCCATAAGATCACACCCTAGTAAATTCACAGGGAAATGTGTGGAGACTGTAAACCAGTGTTTTACTGTTCTATTACCCAATTTCACCTTCACAGGACTGCACAGATGTTCTGAGAGTGGTAAGCCTGAAACATCCACTGTTAGAATTGTGTCCGTACTGACGGATATGGGTACTGACCCCTCCATAAGTACTGAAACTGCTGCACCAGAGTCAATCAAAACAGAATTAATTTCCCAGCAAATCCTTACATTTAGACTGGGTTCCTCGCTGGGTTTCTAAATCCTCTTTACAGACTGTCTACATTTTCTCCCACCTTATCCTATTCAGCATAGTCTGGTTCTGGTTCTGTAACTGAACTCAGGTTATTGCTGCTCTGACCTACTTGATCCAGAGTACGGCTTCTACAGTGTTGCCACTTTCCTGATCTAAACGCTCTACAAAACAGTCTGATCTCCCACAATTAAAACAAGCACAGTCTCTCCTACCTTCAATCTCCCCTGCTCCAGAGTCCCCTGCCTCAGTCCAGCAGTACATTAACTGTGCTTGTAACAATGTCGCCTTATGTATTAATTTCATGTGTACAGTCCGAACTCGGCTCCCTTGTCTTAGAATCTTCGAAATCTCCAATTTGAAAAACCTTAAAAAATAACATTGATTTCCAAAATCAAAAAATTAGCTAAATACATTTGAAAGATTCTCTGGTTTAAACAACCGTGAGAATTTAAATATTCCAAGACAATATCTTCTTATCTTCCAATTTAAAACAAATCTGGACACCAAGAAATTACCAGTTCAGACAACTGTGAGACCCAAATGATCTCAAGGCAATGCTTTGGACATCTTCATTCTTTGAGTCCAGATTGCTGCAAAAACTCAATGATCTAAAACAAAATTAAAATATCAAAAGGATCCGGGTTAAAGTAACCTGAAGGTCTAAGAATATGGTGTCCCGTCTCCTCCAGTTTATTCTAAATTCGTAAGGCAAGCGGTCTAATTAATTTACTTAGTCACCTCGGGTACAGAGTCTCAGAGTCAGTAGAGCGCCTGAATTGACTCAGAATCACTCATTGGGATGTCGGCGGGCGCCTCGGTCGGTTTCTGATCCTGTCTCTGAAAACTCTGGACCTAGAGGAATATTGGGATCTCTGTGAAACCTCCAAAACCGTTGTAGTCTGATGTAGACTGTTGTAGTGAAACACCCCCCCCTGAACAGTGAGCACACGTGCCTGGAGCGATGGGCAACCATTGCAGCGGCGCCCACAAAAGAAGGTGAAGGCCTTGCTCAAGGAGTGGCAATTTGACGAGCCCGGGTATCGAACCCACAACGCTGTCATCAATAGCCTGGAGCTCTAACCGCTGAGCCACCACTGTCCCCCTACAGCCACCACTGCCCCCCTACAGCTGCTTATCGTTACCAGATTGTCTCTATTATTATTGAGCTTCGAACATCAGGGCTGTTCCTGCACGTTACGTGCTGCTCTGTTTAAAACTACCCACACCAGAATCTTTGTCTAGCTGTTCACTAAACCAGACTGTGAAACAGACCCTGATAATCTGACTGCAGTCTGAAGAGTCTTTTCACTAAATAAATGATCTATATACAGCCCGATTATGAACAACAACGTTCACTCCACAACAACAATATTCGGGGTGACTCCTCAAGAGCTTTATCTGGTGAAATCTTGTTCAAAAGGTGCTGGCTAAGAGCGCTTAGATTACTTAAAGGGAAACAGAAACCCTCCTACCTACAATTGGGTGCAGTGGTAAATTTAACTCTACTTGGCAACCTGTCTTGACTTAAATAGACAATATGGACTCTGAGGATTAATTGGCTGGTTAGCACCCAGTGTGAAATCTATTTCTCTATTTAAAATTCTGCAGTCATTTACATTTACTCTCTTACCCTTTGTGTTTATTTGGACACTTGTATGTGCTTTTATAAAATTACCTGTATTTTTAGAGGTTTAATTTTAGCACGAATGCAAAAAGACTCCAGGGGTCTCAGTGTGAACCAATTTTATGACCCCCACCAATGTAAAACAGACCTAAGCCCTTAATTTAGTTTCAGAGAGTGAACTAAGGTGGTTCATTTCAGACGGGCCTGGACATGTACTGGCTTAAGCAGGTTGGAGGTTTGGAGTCTGACTGTTTGAGGCTGTGGACAGGTGTCTTTTATACTGATAACGATGTCCAACAGTTGCCATTAATACAGGTAGCGAGTGGAGGACAGAGGAGCTTCTTAAAGAAGTTACAGGTCTGTGAGAGCCAGAAATCTTGCTTGTTTGTGGGTGACCAAATACTTATTTTCCACCATAATTTACAAATAAATTCTTAAAAAATCCTACAATGTGATTTCCTGGATTCTTCTCCTAGTTTTGTCTCTCATAGTTGATGTACATATGATGAAAATTACAGACCTAGTAGGAGAACTTGCACAATCAGTGGCTGACTAGATACTTTTTTGCCCCACTCAATGCGAAGCTGCTTGTACTCAGAAAGATGGAAGAATTTATATAAATTATTTATATAAATAAAGATTTTTCAATGTCACAATTACAAACCAATGACGGTCAGTGAGACAGAGTACTGTACAGTAACACAGGGAGCAGAGAGCACAAGGATCACAACAACTGGCTCAGATAAAGGGGACAAAGCCACAAAAACAGTACCAAGTTCACCATTAAAGAGTACAATAGGCGTTATTACCTGAATGTGGTCAATGATCACAGTGGTGATGGTTGCAGTGTGTTACAATATTCAAACAGCATGAAATCCTTGTTCACTGTAATTATGAAGTTTCACATTATGCAGCAGAGAGCATGAAGATCAAGGGTAAGATTGATCAACTGAACTGTGAAGTCTGCAGAAAAGAGAAATCTGCTCAGAGTAGAAACAGAACCTGAAGCACGAGCAAAAGCAGTACTTGAACTAATACATACTGAGCTAGCTGGTCCCACAAGGAGACCGGGATGACAATGAGGCTAAAGCATGGAGCACTGGGCATTAGAAATATGAGTGTTCTGGGTGAATGATGAATAAGTGAGGAAGAATTTAGGACAGGCTGACGAATAAAGACTCTGAAATAAACAGAATACATGCACAATATTAAATAAAAGTTCAGAAAGGCTCCAGGTCTATATCATAGTGCTACTAAATGAGTTCATTTAAAGAAAGATGTGTATACGCTCAACAGACAGGAGAAACAATGCTAATAATTACCACTCAAAGCTTATATCAAGACACCAGCTTTAATCTGCCTCTGACCGTTTTCACTGGTTAAACTATGGGGTTTTAGCGCCCCCACAAGGACGAAAAGAGGAATAGCAATAGCCTCTGAGCAATACTTTAAGACAAGATAAGATAATCCTTTTTTAGTCCCAGAGTGGGGAAATTCTCTGTCACAGCAGAAAGGGATAGCAAGACACAATGTAGATAAATAATTTACACTATATACACAATATAAATAAGAATTAAAAAAGCAATAACAGTATTATTTACAGCAAATGACTCTTAATTGCACATGGGGGGGGGGGAGTATTGCATAGAATTTACATAATAGTTTTGCATTGAGGGACCTCTGTTCCCTGAACATGTGTGTGTAGTTAAGTGTGTGTGTGTGTGTGTGTGTGTGTGCGTATGTGGTCCGCTGGGAGCAGTGCTGGTTGTACAGTCTGACAGCAGCAGGACGTTGACTAAGAACACAAATTTAGCACATATCCACAGAATTACACCATCCATACTAACCTAAAACAGCTCAGTAGCGTGAAACATGAAGAAATAACAGAAACCATGAATATTCATTAATACAAGCTACACTGCTAAGGAGATAGCTAGCATAGCAACAGAACTAAGCCATTCCCAAACTAAATAAACAGCAGCTTACTTTGTGTCTCAGACTCAAAATTAAAGGCACCCACAGTCACACAGCTTGAGCAGTTTCTAAAGTTCAGTCTTTCAGAGGAGCTACAGAGCTCGGTCACACCGGCTCGTTTGCCCTGCGCACTGCTACAAGACCACGCTGCTGCTTTACAGCGGAGGCTCCAGATTGGCTGAGACTCAGCATTATATACTGACCAATGCGGCTGAAGCTTCATGAATATTAAATGAGGTCAATAATTTAAGGAGCTTTTGGACAGATCCAGGGTTGGAGATCCACTCAGACATTTACTGAGGATTACTCAGATGCAGTCTGTGAACTTCCTGAAATCTAAGGGTGAAACAGTTAAAGCTACTGAGAGAGGTTTGGCCGATTCATCTCCAAATGAAACTGTAAATCTGTTGCTGTGAACTCTGAAGCATTATGTGAACAAATACATTTTACAGTCACTGCTCTGTAAGCAGGGGATAAGGTGTGAGACCTCAGCAGCTATATATATGTATATAATGGCTCTACGTTGACAGAGAGAAAGCATGACCCTTCAAAGAGGAGAGTATTTGGATCAGGAGGCTACACTTACACACATGACAGATAGAAGCTAGAACTTTCTTTTAGTGTGTTCCAGAACACCAAACCCAGACTGACCAGTCAGCGGCATATGATTACTTCCATGGTGAGGGGTGTCTGGAGGAACCTGAAAATGTTACCTGATTATCTAGATGAAAATGGCTTTACACAGAACCCAGCTGACCATTCTGTTTACAAACACACTGAAATCAGGAGGAAAATACTTATTCAAATAGGTTTAAAACTCCTGCTGTGAATAAACTAGAAAAATCCCCTTTGCCCCTTAAAGTTCAATTACTAAGCCCAATGTCCCCAAACTGAGGGGGTAGATCTGGATTCAAGGTGAGTGGTGACCATAAAGAGATACAATTAGAGACTTTAATATATTTTCTAGCGTCTCTCCAAGAAAGCAATGTATTGTACACTACAAAGTTATCAGAGAGAAACAGGATTTTGTCAATTATACATAAATGGTAGGGAAGTACATCTCATACACAGTAGAGACTTATGACTGATATGTTACCTACCTGGTGATCCTGGGGGAATTAGGGCGCTGGTGAGTGGGTAAGTGGGTGAGCTAATAAATGACTGGGTTTATTTCCAAACTCATAGTATTTCTGTTTAGAAAAAAGTAACAACTTAGAAATATGAGGAGTTTATTCAAGCATAAGTTTTAATTTAGCATTTACTAGCAGAGACCAGTTTGTATCAGACTGTACTTGTGTTCTAGTTGCAGCATCTCAGCTTATAAAATTATTTTTTTTTTCTGGAGAGACGCATAAGAGATCAAATGACCTCGCTAAGTGTCTTTGAGGGCGTCCCATTTTATTGCACTGGTAACTGGAGAGTTGCAGTTGTCAATAATCTGTTATTCTCTTTAACATAGAAACAAAACACTTTATTTAGTAAATGTGGGTTACATCTCCACTGAGGTGTTTTTAATGCTGTTAAATTTTTAGACATCCAAATTCACTGGACTGTGGTCAGATAAAATTATTTTGACAGACCTTTAACATATGTAAGAGTTAGTAGAAATAACAAAGTAATCCAGTCTTGAATAGGAGCCATGGGGATGAGAGTACTTGCCATGCTGAGCCAACAGGTCAGTGTAGAAGTGCAAGGTTGACCCATTATGAGAGAAGGAACTCTGCTAGGGGAGATTGGAAAAGCTGCATATGGAATCATCTTAACGGTGTCAGATAGAATCTATGCAGAAATTTCCAGTGGATTATTGGGTGATCAGGATTCCTCAAAGATAAAATGATCATCTCTCATGCATGAAATCAAAACATAAAAAAATTTACTTAAGATCATTGGACCACACACAGTCCAACCCATCTACAAGAGGCACAAAGTAAAAAAAAATTGTAAATACTGAAAGCCGAGCAAGACTGGAGTAAAGCCCTTTAAGCATTAGGTGGGGCTGTAATTGGAGTTCAGGGAGTCTCAGAGAACTGATATAAGGTGCAGATACCTAAAGAAAGAGGTGCTCGGCACATTACATTGCTCTTTAATAGCCTGGAAAGATATTAACCCATTTTCAGTGCAGGATATCATCTAGAGGTCGAGCTCCTTTGCTCTCCCATTGGGGGCAATGAAACAACATTCCCCATCAGTAAATTATGATTATGAAAGAGTGCTCATGCCATATTAGAGTTTGTTTGCTTAAACAAGAGCTCTAGCCAGCTGGAACCGAGCCCATGAATGGGTTCATGTGACTCCCCCTAAAGCAGTTTTCTGACGCTCCATTTACAAACCATGCGGGGAACAGACATGGTCCAGATACTGCAGGGTCTGTCTGAGATACTATGAGGGACACTGATATATTACTTTTTAAATCAAGCAGAGTAATTACAGAATAAAGGATAATTAACTTACATGATTTACTGGATTTGATAACCTGTCCACTATCCAGTTGCCTACCCTGGGGTCCTGTCTTTTTCCGAGTGGTGTCCAGAAGTGTGTGGCAGAGCTCTTTCAGGGCCTCACTGCATCGGGCAGAGAAAAGTGGAGAATGATGGTACCGAAGCCACCTGGTGACGTCCAGCATTCCTGAAAAAAAGACTGAGTCGTTACTCTTTGGTCCCGACACTTTTAAGGGTTTTACAGTAGAACCTCCAACAACGAAAATACTGTCCTGAGGAGTTGTCCTCGGTGAGGGAGCAGGTGAAGTCAAAGAGCTGAACCTCGCGCCAGTAAGTTGAGGTGAAAACTGGCTGTGGTGATGGAGGAGCCCTCTGCTTGTCCAGGCCACGCCAACAACCCCAGGTCCTTTCCAGTGCAGGAGTGGACAACAACCCTCTGTGTCCGCCGTGCCAGTAGTGCTGGATTTAAGATGGCCAGGATTGGAGGAGTCCCGGGCAACGGCATCGTCTTCCGTTGATGGAGTTTAGACTGCCTCTACAACAGCAGCAGTCAAGCTTGATCACCTTGTTGCAGAGTACCTGTAGATCTCGCTCCTCCTCAGTCTTCAACTTTCTCAAGTATAAAGACAGACAAACGCAAACGATGATCACTAAGAGAGTACTGCACAGTAACACAGGGAGCTGAGAACACAAGGATCACAACTGGCTCAGATAAAGACGACAAAGCTAATATTAAAGACTATAAAGTAGGGACTCAACTGTTCGTATTGAATCAGTTTTAAAAGCAGAATCGCATCGAAATAAAAAATATATAGAAAACGTGTAGGATAGGATTACTGCGTATATATGTCAATGCTTTTAGCCATTCAACATTGCCACAGGTAGACATGGGACATTGAGCAGAGTAAGGCCTATCAGCTGTTTTGCTTGCACCACTTTAATCAGAGATGCTCCCTTTATTGACCAAATATCATTCATTCTGAGACCAGAAATGTTTTGGAAATTAGTCAACAAAAGTCATTAGTCTCAGTTTCGTCATTCTCACTTGGCAGCTCAGATCTTGACTGTGTAACAGAAGTATCATCAATTATTTATACCCTCAATATATTTATACTGGTTATACTGATCTCCAACAATTAAAACAAGCACATTCTCTCCTACCTTCAATCTCGCCTGCTCCAGAGTCTCCTGCCTCAGTCCGGCAGTACATTAACTAAGCTTGTAACAATGTCTCCTTCAGCTCCCTTGTTTTAGAACCATGGAAATATCATCATCATCATTTCCAAAACGTTGCTTCAAAATTTTTGAATTTTCAAAAAACAAAAATACATTTAGATCCCTTTACAAATTTCTCTAGGTTGAACAGTATTGAGAATTAAATATCCTAAAATCTGAATATTTAGATTCTCAGGTTGTTTACACCAGAGAATTTTTTTTAGGGATCAAAACGTATCGCAATTTAAAGTTTCCAAGACAACTGTGAGACTGAAATGATCTTAAGGCAATGCTTTGGACATCTTCATCCTTTGAGTCCGGGTCGCAGCAAAAAGTCAATGATCTAAAACTAATTTAAAAATGAAAATATCAAAGAGATCCAGGATAAAGTAACCTGAAGGTCTAAGAATATGGCGTCCCGTCTCCTCCCGTTTATTCTAAATTCATAAGGCAAGCGGTCTAATTAATTTACTTAGTCACCTCGGGTACAGAGTCTCAGAGTCAGTAGAGCGCCTGAAATGACTCAGAATCACTCATTAGGATGACGGCGGCCGCCTCTGTCGGTTTCTGATCCTGTCTCTGAAAACTCTGGACCCAGAGGAATATTGGGATCTCAGTGGAACCAATTCGATCAGTCAGTCTTAGGAATGTAGAGAAACACTTTAACCCTGCAGTAAACGTAACGCTGGTGGAAGGCAGGCTGGTTTTCATCCTCTTTGATGTCCTATGCTGATCACGCTGATGATTTCTGAGCCCCCTGTGATGAGGGTGGTGTAAAGTTGATAGACTCACCAAAGCCACCATCTGTCTGTTTCTGAAAACAACGTATACATAGAATATTGAAACGCCTGAAAAGATTCCTCCACAATATTGCAGCGCCGACGTACAAGACAAGAAAACCAGATTCACCATTTGACATTTTTTGTTACACTGATGGGATTTTGTTTCCTCCGCAACCCAGCCCACAAAAGAAGGTGAGGGGTCTTGCTCAAGAGTGGCAGTTTGCAGAGCCCGGGTATTGAACCCACAACACTGTCATCAATAGCCTAGAGCTCTAACTGCTGAGCCACCACTGCCCCCTACAGCCACCACTGCCCCCTACAGCGGCTTATCGTTACCAGATTGTCTCTATTATTATTGGGCTTCGAACATCAGGGCTGTTCCTGCACGTTACGTGCTGCTCTGTTCAAAACTACCCATACCAGAATCTTTGTCTAGCTGTTCACTAAACCAGCCTGTGAAACAATCCCTGATAATCTGACTGCAGTCTGAAGAGTCTTTTCACTAAATAAATGATCTATATACAGCCCGATTATGAACAACAACGTTCACTCCACAACAGCAATATTCGGGGTGACTCCTCAAGGGCTTTATCTAGGGAAATCTTGTTCAAAAGGTGCTGGCTAAGAGCGCTTAGATTACTTAAAGGGAACAGAAACCCTCCTACCTAAAATTGGGTGCAGTGGTAAATTTAACTCTACTTGGCAACCTGTCTTGACTTAAATAGACAATATGGACTCTGAGAATTAATTGGCTGGTTAGCACACAGTTTGAAATCTATTTCTCTATTTAAAATTCTGCAGTTATTTACATTTACTCTCTTACCCTTTGTGTTTATTTGGACACTTGTATGTGCTTTTATAACGTTTATAAAATTACCTGTATTTTTAGAGTTAGAGTTTTAAATTTAGAATAAATGCAAAAAGACTCCAGGGGTCTCTGTGTGAACCGATTTTATGACCCCCACCAATGTAAAACAGACCTATGCCCTAAATTTAGTTTCACAGAGAGTGAACTAAGGTGGTTCACTTCAGACGGGCCTGGACATGTACTGGCTTAAGCAGGTTGGAGGTTTCCAGTCAGACTGTTTAAGGCTGTGGACAGGTGTCTTTTATACTGATAACGATGTCCAACAGGTGCCATTAATACAAGCAACGAGTGAAGGAAAGAAGAACTTCTTAAAAGCTACAGGTCTGCGAGAGCCAGAAATCCTGCTTGTTTGTGGGTGAGCAAATACTTATTTTCCACCATAATTTACAAATAAATTCTTTAAAAATCCTACAATGTGACTTCCTGGATTTTTTTCTCATTTTGTCTCTCATAGTTGAAGTGTACCTATGATGAAAATTGCAGACCTAGTAGGAGAACTTGCACAACTAGTAGCTGACTAAATACTTTTTTGCCCAACTCCTGCTTGTACTCGGAAAGGAAGAATAGATATAAATTCTAATAAGATTTTTAAAGCAGATGGTCAGACGTTACAATTACAAACCATGACAGTCTCAATACTGCAGGATCTGTCTGAAATACTATGAATGAGACTGATATTACTTTTTAATACAAGCAGAAAAGTGACAGAATAAATGGGTGGAATCAAGTAAATCATGTAAATCACTTACCTGTAAACTATGTGACAAATCTGTCCCACAGCCAGCAGTGGAGCTCAAAGAGCTGGGCAAACTGTTCGCTCACTCATCGGTAGGTGGGCAGGGGGCTGAAGACTATGTCCAGAAGCGTGCAGCAGTGTTTCTTCAGGACCTTGCTGCATTGGGTGGACAATAGTAGAGGTTAAAAGGTACAGAAGGAGTCACACTGCCAACTCAATTCAAAGTTTATTTATATAGAGCCTTTCACAACAAATGTCAAAGCGCTTTACAGAGATCCTTGTCCACGTCTCTTATGAGCAAGCACCACAACGGAGGTGGTAGCGACAGTGGCAAAGAAAACTCCCTCATACTAAGAGGAAGAAACCTTGAGAGAAACCAAGACTCAGTCTGAGGAACCCATCTGCCTTAGGTCGACCTGCACAGCACAAACATTACACTAAGAACTAGACAGAGAGATAATGGAGAGCTATAGCTAATGTAGGAACAGGTTATGAAGTATGTGTGTGAGTAGGTGCTGGACATATGCTCAGTGTTAATGTTGAAGTCCATGCTGAGTAGAGAGACAGGCCTGATTCCAGAACATGGATGAATGAACACCTCCAGACTGGACGGCAGGGCATCTCAGTACATGTAAAAAAAAGAGAGGGGGAGCGAGAGAGAGAGGGGTTAGGGTGGTTGTGTTGTGCTGAGTAGTGGGACAGGCCTGATACCAAGACGCAGGAACTGAACCAAAAAAGGGCAACTCCAGGCAGGCAGCTCAGGACATGAGGGGAGAGAGACCAAAAGATGAAGATTAGAACAAGGTTTACGTTTAGTGAGAGACCTGTAGCAGAAATAGTTAGAGAGACCACCACAATAGTAGTAATAAAAAGCCTGTAATCAGAGCAGGACAGAACTGTGGTGTTATGTAATTAAAACAGGACAAAACACAGAACTGGTGAGTTATCTGAAAGCTGGTGTAAAGAGAAATGTTTTTAATTCAGATTTAAAGACTGAGAGTGTGTCTGATTCCCGGATATTAACAGGGAGGTTGTTCTAAATTTGGGGGCTTTATAAAAGAATGCTCTTCCTCCTGCATTTTTTTTTTTTCTAATGAAGAGTGGCAACATGAGAGCCTCAACACAACTCAAAAATGACCTGAAAAAGATTGTTCAACATCATGGTTTAAGGGAAGAATACAAAAAGCTCTCAGATTTCAGCTGTCAGTTTCCACTGTGAGGAAGATAGTGAGGAAATGGAAGACCACAGGCACAGTTCTAGTTACGGCCCGAAGTGGCAGGCCAAGAAAAATCTCAGATAGGCAGAATTGAAGGATGGTGAGAACAGTCAGTCAACCCACAGACCAGCTCCAAAGACCTACATCATCTTGCAGCAGATGGAGTCACTGTGCATCGTTCAACTATTCAGCACACTTTGCACAAGGAGAGGCTGTATGGGAGAGTAATGCAGAAGAAGCCTTTTCTGCGCACAAGCCACAAACAGAGCCGCTGTGGGTACGCTAAAGCACATTTGGACAACCCAGCTTCATTTTGGAATAAGGTGCTGTGGGCCGATGAAACTAAAATTGAGTTATTTGGACATAAGGGGGCTGTATGCATGGTGGAAAGAGAACAGCATTCCAAGACAAACACTTGCTACCCACAGTAAAATCTGGTGGAGGTTCCATCATGCTGTGGGGCTGTGTGGCCAGTGCAGGTACTGGGAATCTTGTTAAAGTTGAGGGTCACATGGATTCCAGTCAATATCAGCAGATTCTTGAGAACAATGTTCAAGAATCAGTGAGAAAGTTGAAGTTGCGCCGGGGCTGGATACTGCAACAAGACAATGACCCTAAACACTGCTCAAAATCTACTAAGGCATTCATGCAGAGGAACAAGTACAACATTCTAGAATGGCCATCTCAGTCCCCAGACCTGAATATTACTGAAAATCTGTGGTGTGATTTAAAGCGGACTGTCCATGCTCAGAAATCATCAAACCTGACTGAACTGGAGATGTTTTGTAAAGAAGAATGGTCCAAAATACCTTCAACCAGAATTCAGACTCTCATTGGAAGCTATAGCAAGCGTTTAGAGGCTGTTATTTCTGCAAAAGGGGGATCTACTAAATATTGATGTAATTGTTCTTTGAACAGTAAATATCCTAAAATCTTGTCTAAGAAACTTCGAATTTTAATCAATTTGGATCACTGGAAAATTCTCAGGTTTAAACAACCCTGAGAACCAAAATATTCCAAAACAATTCCTTAGAATATTCCAATTTAAAACAAATCTGGACCCCGAAAAGTTCCCAGTTCAGACCAACTGTGAGACTGAAATCATCTTAAGGCAATGCTCTGAACATCTTTGTCCTTTGATCACTGCAAAAAGTCAATGGTCTAAAACAAATTTGAAAATTAAAATATCAAAAGGGATCCGGGTTAAAGTAACCTGAAGGTCTAAGAATATTAGTAAGGCAAGCGGCCTAATTAATTAGCTTACAGTCACCTCGGGTACAGAGTCTCGAAGTCAGTAGAGCGCCTGAATTGACTCAGAATCACTCATTGGGATGTCGGCGGCCGCCTCTGTCTGTTTCTGATCCTGTCTCTGAAAACTCTGGACCCAGAGGAATATTGGGATCTCAGTGGAACCTCCAAAACTGTGGTAGTGGGATTTGCTTCTCCGCGCTTAAACAATCAACTCGATCAGTCAGTCTTAGGAATGTAGAGAAACACTTTAATCCTGCAGTAAACAACCTGTGATGAGGCTGGTGTGAAGTTGATAGACTCCATTGATTCAAAGTAACAAAAGCCACCATCTGTCTGTTTCTGAGAACAACGTATACATAGAATATTAAAACGCCTGAAAAGATTCTCCCACAATATTGCAGCGTTGACGTACAAGACAAGAAAACCAGATTCACCATTTGATATTTTTTGTTACACATATGGAATTTGTCTTCCCCCTGTAACCCAGCTGTGCAGAGAACACACGCATACCTGGAGCAGTGGGCAGCCATTGCTGTGGGCCCCAACAAAAGACGGTGAAGGCCTTGCTCAGTGGCAGTTTGTAGAGAATTTTTTTTGTGGGTTAGATACCTGGGCTTGGCAATGTGATTTCCTGGATTTCCTCATTTTGTCTCTCATTAGTTGAAGTGTCCCCATGATAAAAATTACGGACCTCTCTAATCTTTCTAAGTAGGAGAACTTGCACAACGAGTGGCAGACTAAATACTTGTTTGCGTTTGGGCTGTTAAATATAAATATACAGCAATGTGAAACTGCTTGTACTCGGAAAGATAGTAAAATTTATATAAATTCTAATACGTTACAATTACAAACCATAACAGTCAATACTGCAGGATTTGATTGAAATACTATAAGTGACACTGATGTATTACTTTTTAATACAAGCAGAAAAGTGACAATAAATGGGTGGAATCAAGTTAATCCTGTAAATCACTCACCTGCAAACTATGCAGTTCACTAACCAGACAGTGTGACTGGGAAGGGAAAGTCCTGGCCTGGCACCTTCTTGGTGTTCCCGGAAAGAACGATGGACCCCAGGCGGCTCAGGTGAAGCTCATCTCTGGGTTAGAGGACCGGACGCCACGCTGCATCAGGAAGAGAATAGTGGAGAACGATGGTGCCAAATTCACCTGGGGAAGTACAGGACACGAGCACGAGACTGTGGCATTACAGGAGACTGTGGCATTTACGGTCAATTCTAAAGTGTTTTACAGAAGAATCTCCAACAGTGAAAACACGGCCCTGAGGACTCGCCCCTCTGTGCCGGAGCAGGTGAAGAGCTGACGTCCTTGAACCAGTTAGCAGAGGTGAAAAATGGCTGTGGTGATGGAAAAGTCCTCTGCTTTTGCCACACTGGACACTTCCAGGTTCTCTCAAGTACAGGAGTGGAGACGACTACCCTGTGTCCGCTGCACCGGTAGGGCTGAAAATAAGACCACGGCGTCACAGGCAGCATTCCAGGAGTCACGGGCAGCCTCTAGCCTCGTTTTCCGTCAGTGGAGTTTGGACAGCCTCTACAACAGCTGGATCTGCCGTAATAGCTTGACGACCTCCTGAGAGCTTGTTCCTCCATGGTCACCTCGGAGTAAAAACAGAGACAACGGTCAGTAAGAGAGTACTGTACAGTAACACAGGGAGCAGAGAGCACAAGGATCACAACAAAGCTAATAAAAAAAAAGACATATCCACAAAAGTACCAAGTTCACCATTAAAGAGTACAACAGGCTTTATTACCTGAATGTGGTCAATGATCACAGTGGTGATGGTTGCAGTGTGTTACAATATTCAAACGCAGCATGAAATCCTTGTTCACTGTAATTATGTTTCACATTATGCAGTAGAGAGCATGAAAATCAAGGGTAAGATTGATCAACTGAACTGTGAAGTCTGCAGACAAGAGTGCTCCTCTTGTCCTATAGAGTCCATAAAGGGGGGGGGGGGGGGGGGGGTGCTGAAGCATGGAGCACTGGGCATTAGAAATATGACAGCGTTATGAGTGAATGATTAATAAGTGAGGAAGAATTGAGGACAGGCTGATGAATAAAGACTCTAAAATAAACAGAATACATGCACACTATTAAATAAAAGTTCAGAAAGGCTCCAGGTCTATATCATAGTGCTACTAAATGAGTTCATTCAAAGAGAGATGTGTATACGCTCAACAGGCAGGAAAAAACAAAGCTAATAATTACCACTCAAAGCTTATATCAAGACAACAGCTTTAACCTGCCTCTGACCGTTTTCACTGGTTAAACTATGGGGTTTTAGCGCCCCCACAAGGACGAAAAGAGGAATAGCAATAGCCTCTGAGCAGTAGTTCAATAAACACAAGGACGTTGACTAAGAACACAAATTTAGCACATATCCACAGAATTACACCATCCATACTAACCTGAAACAGCTCAGTAGCGTAAAACATGAAGAAATAACAGAAACCATGAATATTCAGTAATACATAGGTAAACACTGAAGCTACACTGCTAAGGAGATAGCTAGCATAGCAACAGAACTAAACCATTCCCAAACTAAATGAACAGCAGCTTACTTTGTGTCTCAGACTCTAAATTAAAGGCACCCACAGCCACACAGCTTGAGCAGTTTATAAAGTTCAGTCTTCCAGAGGAGCTACAGAGCTCGGTCACACCGGCTCGTTTACCCTGCGCACTGCTGCAAGACCACGCTGCTGCTTTACAGCGGAGGCTCCTGATTGGCTGAAACTCCACATTATATACTGACCAATGCGGCTGAAGCTTCATGAATATTAAATGAGGTCACCAATTTAAGGAGCTTTTGATAGATCCACGGTTGGAGATCCACTCAGACATTTACTGAGGATTACTCAGATGCAGCCTGTGAACTTTCTAAAAACTAAGGGTGAAACAGTTAAAAGTTTGTCTGTAAACTGAATAAATCATTGTGTGCTCTCAAACAGTCTGGAGAAACCTGAACATGCTGCATGATTATCTAGATGTAATTGGCTTTACACAGAACCCAGCTGACCACTGAGTCTACAAACACACTGAAATCAGGAGGATAATACTGATATTCTGGGTTAATAATAATTTACCTAAATGACAGTTTTCCTACACTTAGGATGGCAGCAGCAACACAAGCCCAGAATAGTGTTGTTGAGGTGAAAGAATTTGTGTAAATTCTAATAAGGTTGTTAAAGACAAAGTCTTGATACTGCAGGGTTTGTCTGAGATACTATGAGGGACACTGATTAATTTGGAGAATAGCAGAGAATGATTATGCCAAAGGCGTCTTGCTGCCGCAGTGCCAAGGACACGGCATCTGGAAAACAAGAGACAGTGGTGTTACTCTTTGGGCTCGATACTTTTTAGTGGTTTTCAGTAGAATCTCCATTAATGAGAACACTGCCCTGAGGGGTTGTCCTTGACGGATAAAGCAGGTGAAGGCAAAGTAGCGGAGGACCTCAAACCGGCTGTGGTGGTAGAAGAGCCCTCAGTATTTTCAGGCCACGCTGACGCCCCCAGCCTCCGGTTTCAGTGTGGACAAAGCTTATGGACACACAAGTGACTCAGAAGCTGAACACTCAAGGAGTCATCAAAAAGTTTAACATTGCTCTGCTCCGACCTGGATAAATTAGCATTTTCAATGGGGCCGCTGGTGCTCCCCATCCAATGTCACAAACACAAAACACGAAACTCTTTGGCCCCGATACTTTTAAGAGTTTTATCAACAATAAAAACATTGCCCACTGTGAGGATTGAAGAACTGAACCTCGCACCAGTTAGTTGAGGTGAAAACCTTCTGTGGTGGTGGTGGAGCCCTCGGTTTTTCCAGGCCATGCAGACGGCCCCAGACCCTCTCCGGTGCGGGAGCATAGACAACAACCCTCTATGTCCGCCACGCCGGTAGTGCTGAATTTAAAATGCCCAGCGTTGGAAGAGTCCTGGGCAGCCTACAGCCTCGTCTTCCATCGGTGGAGTTTGGACTGCCAGCAGCTGTCAAACCTGATGACCTCCTTGCAAAGCGCCTGGAGATCTCGCTCCGACAGAAACACAAATGACGGTCAGTGAGAGAGTACTGTACAGTAACACAGGGAGCAGACAGCACAAGGATCACAACAACTGGCTCAGATAAAGAAGACAAAGCTAATATTAAGTATACTCTACTATAAAGTAGAGATGATCGCTCAACGGATCGTATCGAATGACCTCAAGATTTAAAAGCAGAACCACATCGAAACAAACAAAAAAAAAATCTAAATATAAAAAATGTGGAGGATAGAATCACTGCGTTTAAAGGTCACTGCTTTTAGCCATTCAACATGATCACAGGTAGATCACTGAACTTTCATTCTAAATCCAGTGAAACTAATATTAAATCAATACAAACATCATTTTTGTTTAGACAGACAGATGCAGATCCATATGGGCTTATATTCTCTCTTCTCTCCTGTACATAAGGCACTCCTGAACTGATTCTTTTTTTTTTTTTTTTTTTAAGACAAAGTTTTAAAGTTCCTTTAGTGAGTACTTGTGAGAACCAGACAATATTAATATCTGATCATCAGACTGCTGCAAAACAATTACATCATTTAGTGATTAAGATATGTCAGGTGTCATGTCTAAAATATGCACATCCACACTATCATACACATAGTCACTGCAACAACAATGGCCTCCTTTTCCAAAAGGGACTTTTTAACTAGAGATGCACCCTTTCAACCTTTGACAGAGCTCCATGTGACCCATCAGGTTCTCTGCTCTGTCAGATCCCAAGAATATGCTACTGGGCCTATTTTAAGTGGAAATATCCCTACACTAGGACCAGCAGCAGAAAACCCTGAATCTGTACATTGTAGGTTTAGACTGAAAGCTCCCAATAAGTCACGTCCTAGTAAATTCACAGGGCAATGTGTGGAGACCGTAAACCAGTGTTTTACTGTTCTATAACACACAAAGTCTGAGAAATCTGGTAGAAATCTGATTCCCAAAAAGTTCAGTGAGTCTCAGAGAACAGAGGACTGATTTAAGGTGCAGATACCTAAAGAAAGAGGTATTGGACACATTACATTGCTCTTTAATAGCCTGGAAAGATCTTAACCCATTTTCAATGCAGATATCACCTGGAGGTCGAGCTCCTGTGCTCCCCCATTGGGGGCAATGAAACCGCATTCCCCATCAGTAAATTATGATTATGAAAGAGTGCTCATGCTATATAAGAGTTTGTTTGCCTAAACAAGAGCTCTAGCCAGCTGCAACCGAGCCAATGAATGGGGTCATGTGACTCCCCCTAAAGTAGTTTTCTGACGATACAATTACGAACCTTGCGGAGAACAGAGACAGTCTCCATACTGCAGGATTTGTCTGAGATACTATGAGGGACACTGTAGATCATGGAAATTATTACCTGCCAACTATCCAGCGGCCTACCCTGGGGTCCTGAGTGGTGTCAAGAAAATGTGTGGCAGAGCTCCTTCCGGGCCTCACTGCATCGAGCAGAGAAAAGTGGAGAATGATGGTACTGAAGCCACCTGGTGATGTCCAGGAATCCTGAAAAAAAGACTGAGTCGTTACTCTTTGGTCCTGATACTCTTAAGGGTTTTACAGTAGAACCTCCAACAACAAAAATACAGCCCTGTTGTCCTCGGTAAGGGAGCAGGTGAAGTCGAAGAACTGAACCTTGCGCCAGTTGGTTGAGGTAAAAACCGTGGTGAATGAGGAGCCCTCGGCTTTTCCAGACCATGCCAACGGCCCTAGGTCCTTTCCAGTGCGGGAGTGGAGACAACAACCCTGTGTCCGCCGTGCCGGTAGTGCTGGATTTAAGATGGCCAGCGTTGGAGGAGTCACGGGCAGCCTCGACTTCCGTCTGTAAAGTTTGTACAGCCTCCGTCAAGCTTGATGACCTCCTTGCAGAGCATCAGGAGATGTCGCTCCTCAGCAGTCGCCAAGTTTCTCGAGTATAAACACAGACAGAAACGCAAACGACGGTCAGTGAGACAGAGTACTGTACAGTAACACAGGAAGCAGAGAGCACAAGGATCACAGTAACTGACTCCGATGAAGACGACAAAGCTAATATTAAAGACTATAAAGTAGGGACTCAACTGTTCGTGTTGAATCAGTTTTAAAAGCAGAATCGCATCGAAATAAAAAAAATATTGAAAAAGTGTAGGATAGGATTACTGCGTATATATGTCAATGCTTTTAGCCATTCAACATTGCCACAGGTAGACATGGGACACTGAGCATAGCAAGGACTATCAGCTGTTTTGCTTGCACCACTTTAACCAGAGATGCTCCCTTTATTGACCCAATATCATTCATTCTGAGACCAGAAATGTTTTGGAAATTCGTCAACAAAATGTATTAGTCTCAGTTTCGCCATTCTCACTTGGCAGCTCAGATCTTGACCGTGTAACAGAAGTATCATCAATTATTTATACCCTCAATATATTTATACTGGTTATATTGATTTCCCACAATTAAAACAAGTACATCCTCTCCTACCTTCAGTCGCGCCCGCTCCAGAGTCTCCTGCCTCAGTCTGGCAGTACATTAACTGAGCTTGTAACAATGTCTCCTGTATTAATTTCACGTGTAGGCCGAACTCTTTGGGTATTAAACTCTGCTCTGTAGTTTTAGAACCATGGAAATAATCAAAATAATTATTATTATTATTATTATTATTTCATCATCATCAGTTCCAAAACCTTGCTTCAGAATCTTTGAATTTTCTACAAAAAATAAATTTGGATCCCTTTACAAAATTATCCTAAAACATTGTCTAAATATCTAGATTCTCAGGGTTGTTAAAACCAGAGAATTTTTCAGGGATCGAAATGTATCGCAATTCAAAGTTTCCAAGACAACTGTGAGACTGAAATTATCTTAAGGCAATGCTTTGGACATCTTCATCCTATGAGTCCGGGTCGCAGCAAAAACTCAATGACCTAAAACTAATTTGAAAATTAAAATATCAAAAGAGATCTGGGATAAAGTAACCTGAAGGTCTCAGAATATGGTGTCACGTCTCCTCCTGTTTATTCTAAATTCGTAAGGCAAGCGGTCTAATTAATTAGCTTACAGTCACCTCGGGTACAGAGTCTCGGAGTCAGTAGAGCGCCTGAATTGACTCAGAATCACTCATTGGGATGTGGGCGGCCGCCTCTGTCTGTTTCTGATCCTGTCTCTGAAAACTCTGGACCCAGAGGAATATTGGGATCTCAGTGGAACCTCCAAAACTGTGGTAGTCTAATTTTACTGTGGTAATCTATTTTTAGAGTTAGAGTTTTAAATTTAGAATAAATGCAAAAAGAACCGATTTTATGACCCCCACCAACGTAACACACAGACCTAAGCCCTTAATTTAGTTTCACAGAGAGTGAACTAAGGTGGTTCACTTCAGACAGGCCTGGACACGTACTGGCTTAAGCAGGTTTGGAGGTTTGGAGTCTGACTGTTTGAGGCTGTGGACAGGTGTCTTTTATACTGATAACGATGTCCAACAGGTGCCATTAATACAAGCAACGAGTGAAGGACAGAAGAACTTCTTAAAAGCTACAGGTCTGTGAGAGCCAGAAATCTTGCTTGTTTGTGGGTGATCAAATACTTATTTTCCATCATAATTTACAAATAAATTCTTTAAAAATCCTACAATGTGATTTCCTGGATTTTTTTCTCATTTTGTCTCTCATAGTTGACGAGTACCTATGATGAAAATTACAGACCTAGTAGGAGAACTTGCACAATTAGTGGCTGACTAAACACTTTTTTGCCCAACTCCTGCTTGTACTCGGAAAGGAAGAATAGATATAAATTCTAATTAGATTTTTAAAGCAGATTGTCAGACGTTACAATTACAAACCATGACAGTCTCAATACTGCAGGATCTGTCTGAAATACTACGAATGAGACTGATATTACTTTTTAATACAAGCAGCAAAAGTGACAGAATAAATGGGTGGAATCAAGTAAATCATGCAAATCACCTACCTGTAAACTATGTGACAAATCTGTCCCACAGCCAGCAGTGGAGCTCAAAGAGCTGGGTAAACTGTTCGCTCACTCATCGGTAGGTGGGCAAGGGGCTGAAGACTATGTCCAGACGCGTGCAGCAGTGTTTCTTCAGGACCTTGCTGCATTGGGTGGACAATAGTAGAGGTTAAAGATACAGGAGTCACACTGCCAATTAAATTCAAAGTTTATTTATATAGAGCCTTTCACAACAAATGTCACAAAGCGCTTTACAGAGATCCTTGTCCACGTCTCTTATGAGCAAGCACCACAACGGAGGTGGTAGCGACAGTGGCAAGGAAAACTCCCTCATATTAAGAGGAAGAAACCTTGAGAGAAACCAAGTCTGAAGAACCCATCTGCCTTAGGTCGACCTGCACAGCACAACCATTACACTAAGAACTAGACAGAGAGATAATGAAGAGCTATAGCTAATGTAGGAACAGGTTATGAAGTATGTGTGTGAGTAGGTGCTGGACATATGCTCAGTGTTAATGTTGAAGTCCATGCTGAGTAGAGAGACAGGCCTGATTCCAGAACATGGATGAATGAACACCTCCAGACTGGACGGCAGGGCATCTCAGTACATGTAAAAAAGAGAGGGAGGGAGCGAGAGAGAGAGGGATTAGGATGGTTGTGTTGTGCTGAGTAGTGGGACAGGCCTGATACCAAGATGCAGGAACTGAACCAAAAAAGGGCAACTCCAAGCAGGCAGCTCAGGACATGAGGGGAGAGAGACAAAAAGATGAAGATTAGAACAAGGTTTACGTTTAGTGAGAGACCTGTAGCAGAAATAGTTAGAAAGACGACCACAATAGTAGTAATAAAAAGCCTGTAATCAGAGCAGGACAGAACTGTGGTGTTATGTAATTAAAACAGGACAAAACACAGAACTGGTGAGTTATCTGAAAGCTGGTGGAAAGAGAAATGTTTTGAATCCAGATTTAAAGACTGAGAGCGTGTCTGATTCCCGGATATTAACAGGGAGGTTGTTCCAAAGTTGGGGGGCTTTATAAAAGAACGCTCTTCCTCATGCACTGTTTTTTCTAATACATGGGACTGATAATAGGCCAGCATCTTGCGAGCGTAGTGTACGTGGAGGGCTGTAAGGTGTAAGAAGTTCCTCCAGATAATGTGGGGTCAAACCATTGAGAAATTATGTTAGAAGTATTTTATAATCTATGAATTTTGACAGGTAACCAGTGTAAGGATGAAAGAATTGGACTAATATGATTAAATTCCCTAGCTCTAGTTAGTACCCTTGAGCTGGAGTTTATGAAGAAATTTACATGAAGTTTATAGTATTTACAGAAAGTGTGCAACAATTATTTAAACAAAATTGGGCACATTGTACTAATTATTGGAACACAATTAGTTTTGTAAGCTCATTGACCCTTGACCTACATATACAGGGGAATCCAATTATGAGAAGGAGGTTAAGGTTTTTCTCCTCTTTGCATCTTCTCTGAAGAGTGGCAACATGGGAGCCTTAACACAACTCACAAATGACCTGAAAAAGATTGTTCAACATCATGGTTTAAGGGAAGAATACAAAAAGCTCAGATTTCAGCTGTCAGTTTCCACTGTGAGGAACATAGTGAGGAAATGGAAGACCACAAGCACAGTTCTAGTTACGGCCCGAAGTGGCAGGCCAAGAAAAATCTCAGATAGGCAGAATTGAAGGATGGTGAGAACAGTCAGTCAACCCACAGACCAGCTCCAAAGACCTACATCATCTTGCAGCAGATGGAGTTACTGTGCATCGTTCAACTATTCAGCACACTTTGCACAAGGAGAGGCTGTATGGGAGAGTAATGCAGAAGAAGCCTTTTCTGCGCACAAGCCACAAACAGAGCCGCCGTAGGTCTGCTAAAGTACATTTGGACAACCCAGCTTCATTTTAGAATAAGGTGCTGTGGGCCAATGAAACTAAAATTTAGTTATTTGGACATAAGGGGGCTGTATGCATGGTGGAAAGAGAACAGCATTCCAAGACAAACACTTGCTACCCACAGTAAAATCTGGTGGAGGTTCCATCATGCTGTGGGGCTGTGTGGCCAGTGCAGGTACTGGGAATCTTGTTAAAGTTGAGGGTCACATGGATTCCAGTCAATATCAGCAGATTCTTGAGAACAATGTTCAACAATCAGTGAGAAAGTTGAAGTTGCGCCAGGGCTGGATACTGCAACAAGACAATGACCCTAAACACTGCTCAAAATCTACTAAGGCATTCATGCAGAGGAACAAGTACAACATTCTAGAATGGCCATCTCAGTCCCCAGACCTGAATATTACTGAAAATCTGTGGTGTGATTTAAAGCGGACTGTCCATGCTCAGAAATCATCAAACCTGACTGAACTGGAGATGTTCTGTAAAGAAGAATAGTCCAAAATACCTTTAACCAGAATTCAGACTCTCATTGAAAGCAATAGCAAGCGTTTAGAGGCTGTTATTTCTGCAAAAAGGGGATCTACTAAATATTGATGTAATTGTTCTTTGAAAAGTACTGAAAAATTAACTAAAATCTTGTCTTAGAAACTTCGAATTTTAATCAATTTGGATCACTGAAAAATTCTCGGGTTTAAACAACCCTGAGAACCAAAATATTCCAAAACAATTCCTTAGAATATTCCAATTTAAAACAAATCTGGACCCCGAAAAGTTCCCAGTTCAGACCAACTGTGAGACTGAAATCATCATAAGGCAATGCTTTGAACATCTTTGTCCTTTGATCGCTGTAAAAAGTCAATGGTCTAAAACAAATTTGAAAATTAAAATATCAAAGGGATCCGGGTTAAAGTAACCTGAAGATCTAAGAATATGGTGTCTCGTAATTAGTAAGGCAAGCGGCCTAATTAATTAGCTTACAGTCACCTCGGGTACAGAGTCTCGAAGTCAGTAGAGCGCCTGAATTGACTCAGAATCACTCATTGGGATGTGGGCGGCCGCCTCTGTCTGTTTCTGATCCTGTCTCTGAAAACTCTGGACCCAGAGGAATATTGGGATCTCTGTGGAACCTCCAAAACTGTGATAGTGGGATTTGCTTCTCCGCACTTAAAGAATCAACTCGAGCAGTCAGTCGTAGGAATGTAGAGAAACACTTTAATCCTGCAGTAAACAACCTGTGATGAGGCTGGTGTGAAGTTGATAGACTCCATTGTTTCAAAGTAACAAAAGCCACCATCTGTCTGTTTCTGAAAACAACGTATACATAGAATATTAAAACGCCTGAAAAGATTCTACCACAATATTGCAGCGTTGACGTACAAGACATGAAAAACCAGATTCACCATTTGATATTTTTTGTTACACATATGGAATTTGTCTTCCCCCTGTAACCCAGCTGTGCAGAGAACACACGCACACCTGGAGCAGTGGGCAGCCATTGCTGTGGGCCCCAACAAAAGACGGTGTAGGCCTTGCTCAGTGGCAGTTTGCCGAGCCCAGGTATCTAACCCACAAAAAAAGTTCTCTACAGTGTGATTTCCTGGATTTCTCATTTTGTCTCTCATTAGTTGAAGTGTACTCATTATGAAAATTACAGACCTCTCTAATCTTTCTCAGCAGGAGAACTTGCACAACGAGTGGCTGACTAAATACTTGTTTGCTGTATATTTAACAGCCCAAACTCAATGTGAAACTGCTTGTACTTGGAAAGATAGTAAAATTTATATAAATTCTAATATGTTACAATTACAAACCATAACAGTCAATACTGCAGGATTTGACTGAAATACTATGAGTGACACTGATGTATTACTTTTTAACACAAGCAAAAAAGTGACAGAATAAATGGGTGGAATCAAGTTAATCCTGTAAATCACTTACCTGCAAACTATGCAGTTCACTAACCAGACAGTGTGACTGGGAAGGGCCTGTCAGTCCTGGCCTGGTACCTTCTTGGTGTTCCCGGAAAGAACGATAGACCCTAGGCGGCTCAGGTGAAGCTCATCTCTGGGTTAGAGGACCGGACGCCACGCTGCATCAGGAGGAGAATAGTGGAGAACGATGGTGCAAAAGTCACCTGGCGACGTCCAGGACGGGGGCACCTGAAAAAAAACAGGAGACTGTGGCATTACTGTTTAGGGTCAATTCTAAAGTGTTTTACAGAAGAATCTCCAAGAGTGAGAACACCGCCCTGAGGACTCGCCCCTCTGTGTCGGAGCAGGTGAAGAGCTGACGTCCTTGAACCAGTTAGCAGAGGCGAAAAATGGCTGTGGTGATGGAAAAGTCCTCTGCTTTTCCCAGCCACACTGGACACTTCCAGGTTCTCTCAAGTACAAGAGTGGAGACGACTACCCTGTGTCTGCTGCACCGGTAGGGCTGAAAATAAGACCACAGCGTCACAGGCAGCATTCCAGGAGTCACAGACAGCCTCTAGCCTCGTCTTCCGTCGGTGGACAGCCTCTACAACAACAGCTGGATCTGCCGTAACAGCTTGACGACCTCCTGAGAGCTTGTTCCTCCATGGTCACCTCGGAGTAAAAACACAGACAACAGTCAGTGAGAGAGTACTTTACAGTAACACAGGGAGCAGAGAGCACAAGGATCACAACAAAGCTAATAAAAAAGAAGACATATCCACAAAAGTACCAAGTTCCCCATTAAAGAGTACAACAGGCTTTATTACCTGAATGTGGTCAATGTTCACAGTGGTGATGGTTGCAGTGTGTTACAATATTCAAACGCAGCATGAAATCCTTGTTCACTGTAATTATGATGTTTCACATTATGCAGTAGAGAGCATGAAAATCAAGGGTAAGATTGATCAACTAAACTGTGAAGTCTGCAGACAAGAGTGCTCCTCTTGTCCTATAGAGTCCATAAAGGGGGGGGGGGGGGGGGGGTGCTGAAGCATGGAGCACTGGGCATTAGAAATATGACAGCGTTATGAGTGAATGATTAATAAGTGAGGAAGAATTGAGGACAGGCTGATGAATAAAGACTCTGAAATAAACAGAATACATGCACAATATTAAATAAAAGTTCAGAAAGGCTCCAGGTCTATATCATAGTGCTACTAAATGAGTTCATTCAAAGAGAGATGTGTATACGCTCAACAGGCAGGAGAAACAAAGCTAATAATTACAACTCAAAGCTTAGATCAAGACAACAGCTTTAACCTGCCTCTGACCATTTTCACTGGTTAAACTACGGGGTTTTAGCGCCCCCACAAGGACGAAAAGAGGAATAGCAATAGCCTCTGAGCAGTAGTTCAATAAAACACCAGGACGTTGACTAAGAACGCAAATTTAGCACATATCCACAGAATTACACCATCCATACTAACCTAAAACAGCACAGTAGCATGAAACATGAAGAAATAACAGCAAACCATGAATATTCAGTAATACATAGGTAAACACTGAAGCTACACTGCTAAGGAGACAGCTAGCATAGCAACAGAACTAAGCCATTCCCAAACTAAATGAACAGGAGCTTACTTTGTGTCTCTGACTCAAAATGAAAGGCACCCACAGCCATACAGCTTGAGCAGTTTATAAAGTTCAGTCTTCCAGAGGAGCTACAAAGCTCAGTCACACCGGCTCATTTGCCCTGCGCACTGCTGCAAGACCACGCTGCTGCTTTACAGCTGAGGCTCCTGATTGGCTGAAACTCCACATTATATACTGACCAATGCAGCTGAAGCTTCATGAATATTAAATGAGATCACCAATTTAAGAAGCTTTTGATAGATCCAGGGTTGTCTGTCCCCCAGTCTGGAGGAACCTGAACATGCTGCATGATTATTTAGATGAAAATGGCTTTACAGAGAACCCAGCTGACCATTGAGTAAACAACAAACACACTGAAATCAGGAGGATAATACTGATTATCTGGGTTACTGATACACTTAGGATGGCAGCAGCAAAATCTCTGAATAGTGTTGTTCAGGTGGAAGAATCTGCAGCAATTCTAATAAGGTTGTTAAAGACAAAGTCTCAATGCTGCAGGGTTTGTCTGAGATACTATGAATGACACTGATAAAAAAAAAAATTAATACAAGCAAAAAAATGACATCACAAATGTTTAATAAATGAAAGCATTGAAAGCGAAGCATTGTGCTAAAGGAATCACGCTACCGCAGTGCCAAGGGAAGCCGCCTGGCAAAGGCAGAAGACCGTGGTGTTACTCTTTGGGCTCGATACTTTTTGGTGGTTTTCAGTAGAATCTCCATCAATGCGAACACTGTCCTGAGGGGTTGTCCTTGAGGGATGAAGCAGGTGAAGGCAAAGTAGCGGAGGACCTCAAACCGGCTGTGGTGGTGGAAGAGCCCTCAGTATTTTCAGGCCACGCTGACGCCCCCAGCCTCCGGTTTCAGTGTGGACAAAGCTTATGGACACACAAGTGACTCAGAAGCTGAACACTCAAGGAGTCATCAAAAAGTTTAACATTGCTCTGCTCCGACCTGGATAAATTAGCATTTTCAATGGGGCTGCTGGTGCTCCCCATCCAATGTCACAAACACAAAACACGAAACTCTTTGGCCCCGATACCTTTAAGGGTTTTACCAACAATAAAAACATTGCCCACTGTGAGGATTGAAGACCTGAACCTCGCACCAGTTAGTTGAGGTGAAAACCTTCTGTGGTGGTGGTGGAGCCCTCGGTTTTTCCAGGCCATGCAGACGGCCCCAGACCCTCTCCGGTGCGGGAGTGGAGACAACAACCCTCTGCCTCGTCTTCCGTTGGTGGAGTTTGGACTGCCAGCAGCTGTCAAGCCTGACGACCTTCTTGCAGAGCGCCTGGAGATCTCGCTCCGACAGAAACACAAATGACGGTCAGTGAGACAGAGTACTGTACAGTAAAACAGACTGCTGCAAAACAATTACATCATTTAGTGATTAAGATATGTTCGGTGTCATGTCTAAAATATCCACATCATACACATCAGCACTGCAACAACAATGGCCTCCTTTTCCAAAAGGGAATTTTTAACTAGAGATGCACCCTTTATTGACCCAATATCATTCATTCGGAGACCAGAAATGTTTTAGAATTTCATCAACCAAAACTGGCAAGTCATCAGTCTCAGTCTCGTCATTCTCACTTGGCAGCTCAGATCTTGACCGTGTAACAGAAGTATCATCGATTATTTGTATCCTCAATGTATTTATACTGGGTCCAAAAATACTATTGCTTTTCCAATATTTAGCATCAAGACTATATCCTTCCCCCTGCCCCCCTTTCTTGCCCAGGAGAAATATGCAATTCACCTGCATCTCTAAACAACTGACTATGTCCTTCATCCAAAACTACATGGGCCAGAGACAACCAAAACAGAATTAATTTCCCAGCAAATCCTTACATTTAGACTGGGTTCCTCATTGCATTTCAAAATCCTCTTTACAGACTGTCTACATTTTCTCCCACCTTATCCTATTCAGCATAGTCTGGTTCTGGTTCTGTAACTGAACTCAGGTTTTTGCTGCTCTGACCTTCTTGATCTATTTTGCTGATCCAGAGTACGGCTTCTCAAGTGTTGCCACTTTCCTGATCTAAACGCTCTACAAAACAGTCTGATCGCCCACAATTAAAACAAGCACATTCTCTCTTACCTTCAATCTCACCTGCTCCAGAGTCCCCTGCCTCAGTCCGGCAGTACATTAACTGAGCTTGTAACAATGTCGCCTTATGTATTAATTTCATGTGTACAGTCCGAACTCGGCAGCCTTGTCTTAGAACCTTCGAAATCTCCAATTTGAAAATCCCTAAAAAATATCATTGAGTTCCAAAATCTTGCTTCTACTTCTTTGAATTTTCTAAAAAATACATTTGGATCCCTTTACATAATTCTCTAGGTTGAACAGTACTGAGAAATATCCTACAATTAAATTAGCTAAATAAATTTGAAAGATTTTCTGGTTTAAACAACCGTGAGAATCTAAATATTCCAAGACAATATCTTAATCTTCCAATTTAAAACAAATCTGGACACCAAGAAATTCCCAGTTCAGACAACTGTGAGACCCAAATGATCTTAAGGCAATGTTTTGGACATCTTCATTCTTTGAGTCCAGATTGCTGCAAAAACTCAATGATCTAAAACAAACTTTAAAATTAAAATATCAAAAGGGATCCGGGTTACGAATATGGCATCCCGTCTCCTCCAGTTTATTCTAAATTCGTAAGGCAAGCGGTCTAATTAATTTTCTTACAGTCACCTCGGGTACAGAGTCTCGGAGTCAGTAGAGCGCCTGAATTGACTCAGAATCACTCATTGGGATGTCGGCGGCCGCCTCTTTCTGTTTCTGATCCTGTCTCTGAAAACTCTGGACCCAGAGGAATATTGGGATCTCAGTGGAACCTCCAAAACTGTTGTAGTCGGATTTGCTTCTCCACGCTTAAAGAATCAACTCGATCAATTTGGCTTCCCCCTGTAACCCAGCTGGGCAGTGAGACACCACCACCCCCCACCGCCCCCCCCATGAACAGTGAGCACACGTGCCTGGAGCAATGGGCAGCCATTGCAGTGGCGCCCGCAAAAGAAGGTGAAGGTCTTGCTCAAGGAGTGGCAGTTTGACGAGCCCGGGTATCGAACCCACAACGCTGTCATCAATAACCTGAAGCTCTAACCGCTGAGCCACCACTGCCCCTACAGCTGCTTATAGTTACCAGATTGTCGCTATTATTGGGCTTCGAACATCAGGGCTGTTCCTGCATGTTACGTGTTGCTCTGTTCAAAACTACCCATACAAGAATCTTTGTCTAGCTGTTTACTAAACCAGACTGTGAAAGTCCCTGAAAATCTGGCTGCAGTTTGAACAGTCTTTTCACTAAATGAATTATCTATACACAGCCCGATGATGAACAACAACCTTCACTCTCTCTACCATTGATGAGGCCTTTTCATCTTGGAGTGAAAAAAAAAAGTTTGTGCCCACAAACTTCCTAGTCATTAGACACGGTTCTGAATGTCAACCCATAGATAAAACATGTAATTGGCACCATATCTGTTACTGAACTCATTTCATATGAAACCCTTACAAGTATTAAAGCAGCAGTAGGTGGAGGATCCATCTGTCCATCTATATATATTTACTGAATGGTGGTAAAATATTGTAGATAACTCCACATCTACATGTTTAACCCATTATAATTCAGTTTATAATGTGTTTAAAAAAGTGCATTCCTTACACTGGACTAAGGCATAGCTGGATAAATTTGTTTAAAACAAGAATCTAATGTGTAATAGATGTCAAACAGAACCAACACAGGCACACGTTTTGGTTTTGTCCAAAAATGACTTTTGGAATTATGTTGGACTTCTTTTCAGGAGTCTTCAAACAGACGATCCAGCCTTTCCCTACAACAGCAATATTCGGGGTGACCGCTCAAGAGCTTTATCTGGGGAAATCCTGTTCAAAGGGTGCTGGCTAAGACTGCTTAGATTACTTAAAGGGAAAAAGAAAACCCCTCTTACCTAAAATTGGGTGCAGTGGTAAATTCAATACTACTTGGCAACCTGTCTTGACAATATGGAGTCAGGTGAAGCTCATCTCTGCGGTAGAGGACCGGACGCAGCCGAAAACTATCCCAGTTTTCTACATAGTCAGCGCAGACGGACTTGTCCCGCAGCCAGCAGTGGAGCGATAAGAGCTGGGGAAACGGCTCCCTCACTCGTCAGTAAGTGGGCAGGGGGCCGAAGACGATAAAGCTGGGGTCGGCATTTTTCACCCAAACAGTGTACAAAAGCGTACGGCAGTGCTTCTTCAGGGCCACGCTGCATCAAGAGCTTTATCTGGATAAATCTTGGTCTAAAAGTGCTGGCTAAGACTGCTTAGATTACTTAAAGGGAAACAGGAAAAACTCTCCTACCTAAAACTGGGTGCAGTGAACTTTCATAACTTCACTGACAATGACTGCTTTAGGGGCTAGAGATTATATATTTAACAGCCCAAATTCAACAGCAGAACTGCTTGGAAAGATGGAAGAATTGATATAAATTCTAATAAGAATTTTAGAGCAGATTACAAACCACAGTCTCAATACTGCAGGATTTGTCTGAAATAGTATGAGTGACGATGCACAAAAAGCAGAAAAGTGACAGAATCATGTAAATCACTTACCTGCCAACTACGCAGTTGACTAACCTGACAGTGTGACTGGGAAGAGCCAGTCAGTCCTGGCCTGGCACATTCTTGATGTATCCGGAGAAAAAGATGGACCCCAAGTGGCTCAGGTGAAGCTCATCTCTGTGTTCGAGGACCAGACACAGCCGCAAGCTCTCCCAGTTGTCTACAAAGTCAGCACAGACAGACCTGTCCCGCAGCCAGCAGTGGAGCGTGAAGAGGTGGGGAAACGACTCGCTCACTCTTCGGTAAGCAGGCAGGGGGCCGAAGACAATGATCCCGATGATCCTTTTCCGAACAGCATCCAGAAGCGTATGGCAGTGCTTCTTCAAGGCTACGTTGCATCACGCAGAGAATAGTTGAGAATGATGGTGCCAAAGCCACCTAGAAAACTGGAGACTGTGGTGTTACTCTTTAGGGTCGATACTTAAGAGTTTTACAGAAGAATCTCCAGTGAGAACACTGCCCTGAGGAGCTGTCCTCTGTGCCGGAGCAGGTGAGGAGCGGAGGACCTTAAACCGCTTAGCGGAGATAAAAAAAATAAATAAATAAAAAAAACGACAGTGGTGGTGGACTCCTCCTCTGCTTTTCCCAGCCACGCTGACACTTCCGTGCCCTCTCCGGTGCGGGAGAGGAGATGACGACCTTCTAAGTCTGCCACGTCGGTACTGCTGGAATTACAGCCTCGTCTTCCATCTGTGGAGTTTGGACTGCTTCTACAACTGCAGCTGGATCTGCCGTACAAGCTTGACAACCTCATGGAGAGCTTGTTCCTCCGTGGTCAAGCAGAGAGCACTAGCATTACAACAATTGGCTCAGATAAAGAAGATAAAGCTAATAAAAAGGGACCCAGTTCCCCATTAAAGAGTACAATACGCGTTATTACCTGAATGTGGTCAATGATCACAGTGGTGATGGGTGCAGTGTTACAATATTCAAACAGCATGAAATCCTTGTTCACTGTAATTATGATGTTTCACATCATGCAGGAGAGAGCATGAAAATCAAGGGCAAGATTGATAAACTGAACTGTGAAGTCTGCAGACAAGAGAAATCTGCTCAGAGTAGAAACAGAACCTGATGCACAAGCAAAAGCTGAAATCTAAACTTGCCACTTTTCTGACAGGACGAGTTTCTGATTTGAAAAAATAAAATAACGCTCAGTATGTAGGGAGTATCAGCATTATCACCAAAAGTATCAGCCATAGGCATGTCAAAAGTGGGACTTCATTAAAGAGACTAAACCAGGTGGAGTGTGAATAAAGACAGATGTAAAAACAGTAAAAATTTAAGCAGCCATGTCCGATCCCCTCACGTGCCACACCTCCCAATAAGATTTTTAAACCAGGTTCTTTTCTTGTAAACAAATGTTTGGTTTGTGTGTGGTAGTGTGGTAGGCATAAAATAAATACTTTATTTTAAATATATATTCACAGACCAGCAGCTTTTTTGCAGCAGTTAGAGCACAAAGTAAATCAGAGAAATCTGGTAGAAATCTGATCCCCAAAAATACAAAAAAAAAATAACACCAAGATGATTCCTTATGCAGCTTTTCCAATCTCCAGCTTTTGTGCTTCTGTGTACATTATGGATTAATGGTGTCAGACAGAATCTATGTAGAAATTTCCAGTGGATTATTGGGTGATCAGGATTCCTCAAAGATAAAACAATCATTTCTCATGCATTTTTCTCAAAACATACAAAAAATTACTTAAGATCCTTGGACCACACAGTCCAACCCGTCTACAAGAGGCTCAAAGTAAAAAATTGTAAATACTGGAAGCCGAGCAAGACTGGAGTAAAGCACTTTAAGCATTAGTTGAGGCTGTAATTTGGAGTTCAGTGAGTCTCAGAGAACAGAGGACTGATTTAAGGTGCAGATACCTAAAGAAAGAGGTATTGGACACATTACATTGCTCTTTAATAGCCTGGAAAGATCTTAACCCATTTTCAATGCAGATATCACCTGGAGGTCGAGCTCCTGTGCTCTCCCATTGGGGGCAATGAAACAGCATTATGATTATGAAAGAGTGGAGAGTGCTCATGCTATATAAGAGTTTGTTTGCCTAAACAAGAGCTCTAGCCAGCTGCAACCGAGCCGATGAATGGGGTCATGTGACTCCCCCTAAAGTAGTTTTCTGACGATACTGGGACACTGATACTACTTTTTAAATCAAGCAGAGAAATGACAGAATAAATGATTATAAAATCCAGTAGATCATGTAAATTATTACCTGCCCACTATCCAGCTGCCTACCCTGGGGTCCTGTCTTTTTCCGAGTGGTGTCCAGAAAGTGTGTGGCAGAGCCCCTTCCGGGCCTCACTGCATCGGGCAGAGAAAAGTGAAGAATGATGGTACTGAAGCCACCTGGTGATGTCCAGCACTCCTGAAAAAAAAGACTGAGTCGTTACTCTTTGGTCCCGATACTCTTAAGGGTTTTACAGTAGAACCTCCAACAACGAAAATACAGCCCTGAGGAGGTGTCCTCGGTGAGGGAGCAGGTGAAGTCGAAGAACTGAACCTTGCGCCAGTTGGTTGAGGTAAAAACCGTGGTGATTGAGGAGCCCTCTGCGTTTCCAGGCCATGCCAACGGCCCTAGGTCCTTTCCAGCGCGGGAGTGGAGACAACAACCCTCTGTGTCCGCCTTGCCGGTAGTGCTGGATTTATGATGGCCAGCGTCGGAGGAGTCACGGGCAGCCTCGACTTCCGTCGGTGGAGTTTGTACAGCCTTCAACAGCAACAGCAGTCAAGCTTGATGACCTCCTTGCAGAGCACCAGGAGATGTCGCTCCTCAGCAGTCGCAAAGTTTCTCGAGCATAAACACAGACAAACGCAAACGATGATCAGTGAGACAGAGTACTGTACAGTAACACCGGGAGCAGAGAGCACAAGGATCACATCAACCGACTCAGATGAAGACGACAAAGCTAATATTAAAGACTATAAAGTAGGGACTCAACTGTTCGTGTCGAATCAGTTTTAAAAGCAGAATCGCATCGAAAAAAAATATGGAAAAAGTGTAGGATAGGATTACTGCGTTTATATGTCAATGCTTTTAGCCATTCAACATTGCAACAGGTAGACATGGGACATTGAGCATAGTAAGGCCTATCGGCTGTTTTGTTTGCACTACTTTAACCAGAGATGCTCCCTTTATTGACCCAATATCATTCATTCTGAGACCAGAAACGTTTTGGAAATTCGTCAACAAAAGTCATTAGTCTCAGTTTCGCCATTCTCACTTGGCAGCTCAGATCTTGACCGTGTAACAGAAGTATCATCAATTATTTATACTCTCAATATATTTATACTGGTTATACTGATTTCCCACAATTAAAACAAGTAAATTCTTTCCTACCTTCAATCTCGCCTGCTCCAGAGTCTCCTGCCTCAGTCCGACAGTACATTAACTGAGCTTGTAACAATGTCTCCTGTATTAATTTCACGTGTAGTCCGAACTCTTTGGGTATTAAACTCTGCTCTGTTTTAGAACCATGGAAATATTATCAAAATTATTATTATTATCATTACTACTACTATCATCATCATCATCTCATCATCATCATTTCCAAAACCTTGCTTCAGAATCTTTGAATTTTCAAAAAAATTAATTTGGATCCCTTTACAAAATTATCCTAAAACATTGTCTGAATATTTAGATTCTCAGGGTTTGTTTAAACCAGAGAATGTTTCAGGGATCGAAATGTATCGCAATTCAAAGTTTCCAAGACAACTGTGAGACTGAAATGATCTTAAGGCAATGCTTTGGACATCTTCATCCTTTGAGTCCGGGTCGCTGCAAAAACTCAATAACCTAAAACTAATTTGAAAATCATCAATGAAAATGAAAATATCAAAGGGATCTGGGATAAAGTAACCTGAAGGTCTAAGAATATGGTGTCTCGTAATTAGTAAGGCAAGCGATCTAATTAATTAGCTTACAGTCACCTCGGGTACAGAGTCTCGGAGTCAGTAGAGCGCCTGAATTGACTCAGAATCACTCATTGGGATGTCGGCGGCCACCTCTGCCTGTTTCTGATCCTGTCTCTGAAAACTCTGGACCCAGAGGAATATTGGGATCTCTGTGGAACCTCCAAAACTGTGGTAGTGGGATTTGCTTCTCCGCACTTAAAGAATCAACTCGAGCAGTCAGTCGTAGGAATGTAGAGAAACACTTTAATCCTGCAGTAAACAACCTGTGATGAGGCTGGTGTGAAGTTGATAGACTCCATTGTTTCAAAGTAACAAAATCCACCATCTGTCTGTTTCTGAAAACAACGTATACATAGAATATTAAAACGCCTGAAAAGATTCTACCACAATATTGCAGCGTTGACGTACAAGACAAGAAAACCAGATTCACCATTTGATATTTTTTGTTACACATATGGAATTTGTCTTCCCCCTGTAACCCAGCTGTGCAAGAGAACACACGCACACCTGGAGCAGTGGGCAGCCATTGCTGTGGGCCCCAACAAAAGACGGTGAAGGCCTTGCTCAGTGGCAGTTTGCCAAGCCCAGGTATCTAACCCATAAAAAAAATTCTCTACCATGTGATTTCCTGGATTTCTCATTTTGTCTCTCATTAGTTGAAGTGTCCCTATGATGAAAATTACAGACCTCTCCAAGTAGGAAAACTTGCACAACCAGTGGCTGACTAAATACATGTTTGCTGTATATTTATGTTTAACAGCCCAAACTCAACGTGAAACTGCTTGTACTCGGAAAGATGGTAAAAATGTATATAAATTCTAATAAGATTTTTAAAGTAGATTTCCCGACGTTACAATTACAAACCATAACAGTCTCAATACTGCAGGATTTGACTGAAATACTATGAGTGACACTGATGTATTACTTTTTAATACAAGCAGAAAAGTGACAGAATAAATGAGTGGAACCAAGTAAATCATGTAAATCACTCACCTGCAAACTATGTAGTTCACTAACCAGACAGTGTGACTGGGAAGGGCCTGTCAGTCCTGGCCTGGTACCTTCTTGATGTTCCCGGAAAGATGGACCCCAGGCAGCTCAGGTGAAGCTCATCTCTGTGTTAGAGGACCAGACGCCACACTGCATCAGGAGGAGAATAGTGGAGAACGATGGTGCCAAAGTCACCTGGCGACGTCCAAGACACGGGCACCTGGAAAACAGGAGACCGTGGCATTACTGTTTAGGGTCAATTCTTTTAAGTGTTTTACAGAAGAATCTCCAACAGTGAGAACACCGCCCTGAGGAGTCGTCCTCTGTGCCGGAGCAGGTGAAGAGCCGAGGTCCTTGAACCAGTTAGCATAGGCAAAAATAGCTGTTTTGCCAGCCACGCTTGACGCTTCCAGGCCCTCTCAGGTACAGGACTGAAAATAAGACCACGGCATCACAGGCAGCATTCCAGGAGTCACTGGCAGCCTCTAGCCTCGTCTTCCGTCTGTGGAGTTTGGACAGCCTCTACAACAACAGCGTGATCTGCCGTAATAGCTTGACGACCTACTGAGAGCTTGTTCCTTCACGGTCATCTCGGAGTAAAAACACAGACAACGGTCAGTGAGACAGTACTGTACAGCAACACAGGGAGCAGAGAGCACAAGGATCACAACAAGAAGACAAAGCTCATAATCAACATATCCACAAAAGTGGCACCAAGTTCACCATTAAAGAGTACAATAGACTTTATTACCTGAATGTGGTCAATGATCACAGTGGTGATGGTTGCAGTGTTACAATATTCAAACAGCATGAAATCCTTGTTCACTGTAATTATGATGATTCACATTATGCAGTAGAGAGCATGGAGATCAAGGAGAAGATTGATAAACTGAACCTAAACTGTAACTGGATAGCGGTCATAACTAAATGGACAATACCTACCCTGGGGTCCTGTCTTTTTCCGAGTGGTGTCCAGAAAGTGTGTGGCAGAGCCCCTTCCGGGCCTCACTGCATCGGGCAGAGAAAAGTGAAGAATGATGGTACTGAAGCCACCTGGTGATGTCCAGCACTCCTGAAAAAAAAGACTGAGTCGTTACTCTTTGGTCCCGATACTCTTAAGGGTTTTACAGTAGAACCTCCAACAACGAAAATACAGCCCTGAGGAGGTGTCCTCGGTGAGGGAGCAGGTGAAGTCGAAGAACTGAACCTTGCGCCAGTTGGTTGAGGTAAAAACCGTGGTGATTGAGGAGCCCTCTGCGTTTCCAGGCCATGCCAACGGCCCTAGGTCCTTTCCAGCGCGGGAGTGGAGACAACAACCCTCTGTGTCCGCCTTGCCGGTAGTGCTGGATTTATGATGGCCAGCGTCGGAGGAGTCACGGGCAGCCTCGACTTCCGTCGGTGGAGTTTGTACAGCCTTCAACAGCAACAGCAGTCAAGCTTGATGACCTCCTTGCAGAGCACCAGGAGATGTCGCTCCTCAGCAGTCGCAAAGTTTCTCGAGCATAAACACAGACAAACGCAAACGATGATCAGTGAGACAGAGTACTGTACAGTAACACAGGGAGCAGAGAGCACAAGGATCACATCAGTCGACTCAGATGAAGACGACAAAGCTAATATTAAAGACTATAAAGTAGGGACTCAACTGTTCGTGTCGAATCAGTTTTAAAAGCAGAATCGCATCGAAAAAAAATATGGAAAAAGTGTAGGATAGGATTACTGCGTTTATATGTCAATGCTTTTAGCCATTCAACATTGCAACAGGTAGACATGGGACATTGAGCATAGTAAGGCCTATCGGCTGTTTTGTTTGCACTACTTTAACCAGAGATGCTCCCTTTATTGACCCAATATCATTCATTCTGAGACCAGAAACGTTTTGGAAATTCGTCAACAAAAGTCATTAGTCTCAGTTTCGCCATTCTCACTTGGCAGCTCAGATCTTGACCGTGTAACAGAAGTATCATCAATTATTTATACTCTCAATATATTTATACTGGTTATACTGATTTCCCACAATTAAAACAAGTAAATTCTTTCCTACCTTCAATCTCGCCTGCTCCAGAGTCTCCTGCCTCAGTCCGACAGTACATTAACTGAGCTTGTAACAATGTCTCCTGTATTAATTTCACGTGTAGTCCGAACTCTTTGGGTATTAAACTCTGCTCTGTTTTAGAACCATGGAAATATTATCAAAATTATTATTATTATCATTACTACTACTATCATCATCATCATCTCATCATCATCATTTCCAAAACCTTGCTTCAGAATCTTTGAATTTTCAAAAAAATTAATTTGGATCCCTTTACAAAATTATCCTAAAACATTGTCTGAATATTTAGATTCTCAGGGTTTGTTTAAACCAGAGAATGTTTCAGGGATCGAAATGTATCGCAATTCAAAGTTTCCAAGACAACTGTGAGACTGAAATGATCTTAAGGCAATGCTTTGGACATCTTCATCCTTTGAGTCCGGGTCGCTGCAAAAACTCAATAACCTAAAACTAATTTGAAAATCATCAATGAAAATGAAAATATCAAAGGGATCTGGGATAAAGTAACCTGAAGGTCTAAGAATATGGTGTCTCGTAATTAGTAAGGCAAGCGATCTAATTAATTAGCTTACAGTCACCTCGGGTACAGAGTCTCGGAGTCAGTAGAGCGCCTGAATTGACTCAGAATCACTCATTGGGATGTCGGCGGCCGCCTCTGCCTGTTTCTGATCCTGTCTCTGAAAACTCTGGACCCAGAGGAATATTGGGATCTCTGTGGAACCTCCAAAACTGTGGTAGTGGGATTTGCTTCTCCGCACTTAAAGAATCAACTCGAGCAGTCAGTCGTAGGAATGTAGAGAAACACTTTAATCCTGCAGTAAACAACCTGTGATGAGGCTGGTGTGAAGTTGATAGACTCCATTGTTTCAAAGTAACAAAATCCACCATCTGTCTGTTTCTGAAAACAACGTATACATAGAATATTAAAACGCCTGAAAAGATTCTACCACAATATTGCAGCGTTGACGTACAAGACAAGAAAACCAGATTCACCATTTGATATTTTTTGTTACACATATGGAATTTGTCTTCCCCCTGTAACCCAGCTGTGCAAGAGAACACACGCACACCTGGAGCAGTGGGCAGCCATTGCTGTGGGCCCCAACAAAAGACGGTGAAGGCCTTGCTCAGTGGCAGTTTGCCAAGCCCAGGTATCTAACCCACAAAAAAAATTCTCTACCATGTGATTTCCTGGATTTCTCATTTTGTCTCTCATTAGTTGAAGTGTCCCTATGATGAAAATTACAGACCTCTCCAAGTAGGAAAACTTGCACAACCAGTGGCTGACTAAATACATGTTTGCTGTATATTTATGTTTAACAGCCCAAACTCAACGTGAAACTGCTTGTACTCGGAAAGATGGTAAAAATGTATATAAATTCTAATAAGATTTTTAAAGTAGATTTCCCGACGTTACAATTACAAACCATAACAGTCTCAATACTGCAGGATTTGACTGAAATACTATGAGTGACACTGATGTATTACTTTTTAATACAAGCAGAAAAGTGACAGAATAAATGAGTGGAACCAAGTAAATCATGTAAATCACTCACCTGCAAACTATGTAGTTCACTAACCAGACAGTGTGACTGGGAAGGGCCTGTCAGTCCTGGCCTGGTACCTTCTTGATGTTCCCGGAAAGATGGACCCCAGGCAGCTCAGGTGAAGCTCATCTCTGTGTTAGAGGACCAGACGCCACACTGCATCAGGAGGAGAATAGTGGAGAACGATGGTGCCAAAGTCACCTGGCGACGTCCAAGACACGGGCACCTGGAAAACAGGAGACCGTGGCATTACTGTTTAGGGTCAATTCTTTTAAGTGTTTTACAGAAGAATCTCCAACAGTGAGAACACCGCCCTGAGGAGTCGTCCTCTGTGCCGGAGCAGGTGAAGAGCCGAGGTCCTTGAACCAGTTAGCATAGGCAAAAATAGCTGTTTTGCCAGCCACGCTTGACGCTTCCAGGCCCTCTCAGGTACAGGACTGAAAATAAGACCACGGCATCACAGGCAGCATTCCAGGAGTCACTGGCAGCCTCTAGCCTCGTCTTCCGTCTGTGGAGTTTGGACAGCCTCTACAACAACAGCGTGATCTGCCGTAATAGCTTGACGACCTACTGAGAGCTTGTTCCTTCACGGTCATCTCGGAGTAAAAACACAGACAACGGTCAGTGAGACAGTACTGTACAGCAACACAGGGAGCAGAGAGCACAAGGATCACAACAAGAAGACAAAGCTCATAATCAACATATCCACAAAAGTGGCACCAAGTTCACCATTAAAGAGTACAATAGACTTTATTACCTGAATGTGGTCAATGATCACAGTGGTGATGGTTGCAGTGTTACAATATTCAAACAGCATGAAATCCTTGTTCACTGTAATTATGATGATTCACATTATGCAGTAGAGAGCATGGAGATCAAGGAGAAGATTGATAAACTGAACCTAAACTGTAACTGGATAGCGGTCATAACTAAATGGACAATACCTACCCTGGGGTCCTGTCTTTTTCCGAGTGGTGTCCAGAAAGTGTGTGGCAGAGCCCCTTCCGGGCCTCACTGCATCGGGCAGAGAAAAGTGAAGAATGATGGTACTGAAGCCACCTGGTGATGTCCAGCACTCCTGAAAAAAAAGACTGAGTCGTTACTCTTTGGTCCCGATACTCTTAAGGGTTTTACAGTAGAACCTCCAACAACGAAAATACAGCCCTGAGGAGGTGTCCTCGGTGAGGGAGCAGGTGAAGTCGAAGAACTGAACCTTGCGCCAGTTGGTTGAGGTAAAAACCGTGGTGATTGAGGAGCCCTCTGCGTTTCCAGGCCATGCCAACGGCCCTAGGTCCTTTCCAGCGCGGGAGTGGAGACAACAACCCTCTGTGTCCGCCTTGCCGGTAGTGCTGGATTTATGATGGCCAGCGTCGGAGGAGTCACGGGCAGCCTCGACTTCCGTCGGTGGAGTTTGTACAGCCTTCAACAGCAACAGCAGTCAAGCTTGATGACCTCCTTGCAGAGCACCAGGAGATGTCGCTCCTCAGCAGTCGCAAAGTTTCTCGAGCATAAACACAGACAAACGCAAACGATGATCAGTGAGACAGAGTACTGTACAGTAACACAGGGAGCAGAGAGCACAAGGATCACATCAGTCGACTCAGATGAAGACGACAAAGCTAATATTAAAGACTATAAAGTAGGGACTCAACTGTTCGTGTCGAATCAGTTTTAAAAGCAGAATCGCATCGAAAAAAAATATGGAAAAAGTGTAGGATAGGATTACTGCGTTTATATGTCAATGCTTTTAGCCATTCAACATTGCAACAGGTAGACATGGGACATTGAGCATAGTAAGGCCTATCGGCTGTTTTGTTTGCACTACTTTAACCAGAGATGCTCCCTTTATTGACCCAATATCATTCATTCTGAGACCAGAAACGTTTTGGAAATTCGTCAACAAAAGTCATTAGTCTCAGTTTCGCCATTCTCACTTGGCAGCTCAGATCTTGACCGTGTAACAGAAGTATCATCAATTATTTATACTCTCAATATATTTATACTGGTTATACTGATTTCCCACAATTAAAACAAGTAAATTCTTTCCTACCTTCAATCTCGCCTGCTCCAGAGTCTCCTGCCTCAGTCCGACAGTACATAAACTGAGCTTGTAACAATGTCTCCTGTATTAATTTCACGTGTAGTCCGAACTCTTTGGGTATTAAACTCTGCTCTGTTTTAGAACCATGGAAATATTATCAAAATTATTATTATTATCATTACTACTACTATCATCATCATCATCTCATCATCATCATTTCCAAAACCTTGCTTCAGAATCTTTGAATTTTCAAAAAAATTAATTTGGATCCCTTTACAAAATTATCCTAAAACATTGTCTGAATATTTAGATTCTCAGGGTTTGTTTAAACCAGAGAATGTTTCAGGGATCGAAATGTATCGCAATTCAAAGTTTCCAAGACAACTGTGAGACTGAAATGATCTTAAGGCAATGCTTTGGACATCTTCATCCTTTGAGTCCGGGTCGCTGCAAAAACTCAATAACCTAAAACTAATTTGAAAATCATCAATGAAAATGAAAATATCAAAGGGATCTGGGATAAAGTAACCTGAAGGTCTAAGAATATGGTGTCTCGTAATTAGTAAGGCAAGCGATCTAATTAATTAGCTTACAGTCACCTCGGGTACAGAGTCTCGGAGTCAGTAGAGCGCCTGAATTGACTCAGAATCACTCATTGGGATGTCGGCGGCCGCCTCTGCCTGTTTCTGATCCTGTCTCTGAAAACTCTGGACCCAGAGGAATATTGGGATCTCTGTGGAACCTCCAAAACTGTGGTAGTGGGATTTGCTTCTCCGCACTTAAAGAATCAACTCGAGCAGTCAGTCGTAGGAATGTAGAGAAACACTTTAATCCTGCAGTAAACAACCTGTGATGAGGCTGGTGTGAAGTTGATAGACTCCATTGTTTCAAAGTAACAAAATCCACCATCTGTCTGTTTCTGAAAACAACGTATACATAGAATATTAAAACGCCTGAAAAGATTCTACCACAATATTGCAGCGTTGACGTACAAGACAAGAAAACCAGATTCACCATTTGATATTTTTTGTTACACATATGGAATTTGTCTTCCCCCTGTAACCCAGCTGTGCAAGAGAACACACGCACACCTGGAGCAGTGGGCAGCCATTGCTGTGGGCCCCAACAAAAGACGGTGAAGGCCTTGCTCAGTGGCAGTTTGCCAAGCCCAGGTATCTAACCCACAAAAAAAATTCTCTACCATGTGATTTCCTGGATTTCTCATTTTGTCTCTCATTAGTTGAAGTGTCCCTATGATGAAAATTACAGACCTCTCCAAGTAGGAAAACTTGCACAATCAGTGGCTGACTAAATACATGTTTGCTGTATATTTATGTTTAACAGCCCAAACTCAACGTGAAACTGCTTGTACTCGGAAAGATGGTAAAAATGTATATAAATTCTAATAAGATTTTTAAAGTAGATTTCCCGACGTTACAATTACAAACCATAACAGTCTCAATACTGCAGGATTTGACTGAAATACTATGAGTGACACTGATGTATTACTTTTTAATACAAGCAGAAAAGTGACAGAATAAATGAGTGGAATCAAGTAAATCATGTAAATCACTTACCTGCAAACTATGTAGTTCACTAACCAGACAGTGTGACTGGGAAGGGCCTGTCAGTCCTGGCCTGGTACCTTCTTGATGTTCCCGGAAAGATGGACCCCAGGCAGCTCAGGTGAAGCTCATCTCTGTGTTAGAGGACCAGACGCCACACTGCATCAGGAGGAGAATAGTGGAGAACGATGGTCCCAAAGTCACCTGGCGACGTCCAAGACACGGGCACCTGGAAAACAGGAGACCGTGGCATTACTGTTTAGGGTCAATTCTTTTAAGTGTTTTACAGAAGAATCTCCAACAGTGAGAACACCGCCCTGAGGAGTCGTCCTCTGTGCCGGAGCAGGTGAAGAGCCGAGGTCCTTGAACCAGTTAGCATAGGCAAAAATAGCTGTTTTGCCAGCCACGCTTGACGCTTCCAGGCCCTCTCAGGTACAGGACTGAAAATAAGACCACGGCATCACAGGCAGCATTCCAGGAGTCACTGGCAGCCTCTAGCCTCGTCTTCCGTCTGTGGAGTTTGGACAGCCTCTACAACAACAGCGTGATCTGCCGTAATAGCTTGACGACCTACTGAGAGCTTGTTCCTTCACGGTCATCTCGGAGTAAAAACACAGACAACGGTCAGTGACACAGTACTGTACAGCAACACAGGGAGCAGAGAGCCCAAGGATCACAACAAGAAGACAAAGCTCATAAAAATCAACATATCCACAAAAGTGGCACCAAGTTCACCATTAAAGAGTACAATAGGCTTCATTACCTGAACGTGGTCAATGATCACAGTGGTGATGGTTGCAGTGTTTTACAACATTCAAACAGCATTAAATCCTTGTTCACTGTAATTATAATGATTCACATTATGCAGTAGAGAGCATGGAGATCAAGGGTAAGATTGATAAACTGAACTGTGAAGTCTGCAGAACTAGTACATACTGACCAAGCAGATCCTATAGATCCAGTAAAGGGGGGGGGGGGCTGAAGCATGGATCACTGAAATATGACAGCGTTCTGGGTGACTGATAAAAGAATTGAGGACAGGCTGATGAATAAAGACTATGAAAAACAGAATACATGCACAATATTAAATAAAAGTTCAGAAAGGCTCCAGGTCTATATCATAGTGCTACTAAATGAGTTCATTCAAAGAGAGATGTGTATACGCTCAACAGGCAGGAGAAACAAAGCTAATAATTACCACTCAAAGCTTATATCAAGACACCAGCTTTAATCTGCCTCTGACCGTTTTCACTGGTTAAACTACGGGGTTTTAGCGCCCCCACAAGGACGAAAAGAGGAATAGCAATAGCCTCTGAGCAGTAGTTCAATAAACACCAGGACATTGACCAAGAACACAAATTTAGCACATATCCACAGAATTACACCATCAATACTAACCTAAAACAGCTCAGTAGCGTGAAACATGAAGAAATAACAGAAACCATGAATATTCAGTAATACATAGGTAAATACTGAAGCTACACTGCTAAGGAGACAGCTAGCATAGCAACAGAACTAAACCATTCCCAAACTAAATGAACAGCAGCTTACTTCGTGTCACAGACTCAAAATTAAAGGCACCCACAGCCACACAGCTTGAGCAGTTTCTAAAGTTCAGTCTTCCAGAGGAGCTACAGAGCTCGGTCACACCGGCTCGTTTGCCCTGCGCACTGCTGCAAGACCACGCTGCTGCTTTACAGCGGAGGCTCCTGATTGGCTGAGACTCCGCATTATATACTGACCAATGCGGCTGAAGCTTCGTGAATATTAAATGAGGTCAATAATTTAAGGAGCTTTTGGACAGATCCAGGGTTGGAGATCCACTCAGACATTTACTGAGGATTACTCAGATGCAGCCTGTGAACTTCCAGAAAACTAAGGGTGAAACAGTTAAAGCTATTGAGAGAGGTTTGGCCGATTCGTCTCCAAATGAAACAGTAAAATGTATTTGTAAATCTGTTGCTGTGAGCTCTGAACCATTATGTGAACAGTCATTGCTCTGTAAGCAGGGGATAACCTCAGCAGCTATAAATAAATATATATATAAATATATTCAATGACTCTACATTGACAGAGAGAAAGCATAACCTTTCAAAGAGGAGAGTATTTGGATCAGGATGCTACACTTACAAACATGACCGATAGAAGCTAGAACTTTCTTTCAGTGTGTTCCAGAACACCAAACCCAGACTGACCAGTCAGTGGCATATGATGATGTCCATAGTGAGAGGTGTCTGGAGGAACCTGAACATGTTGCATGATTATCTAGATGAAAAGGGTTTTACACAGAACCCAGCTGACCCAAACACACATTATCAGGAGGATTATAATGATGATCTGGATTAATGATAATTTACCAGTTTTCCTACACTTAGGATGGCAGCAGCAGCAGCACAAGCCCAGAATAGTGTTGTTGAGGTGGAAGAATTTGTGTAAATTCTAATAAGGTTCTTAAAGACAAAGTCTTGATACTGCAGGGTTTGTCTGTACTATGAGGGACACCGATAAATTAAATTTAATACAAGCAGAGAAGTGACAGAATAAATGGTTAATAAATTAGAAAAGAAATGATGTAAAATTACTTACCTCCCAACTATTCAGTTCACTAATGCCAGGAACTTGCGGCATCTCGAGGAGAATACTAGAGAATGATCGTGCCAAAGGCATCACGCATATTCTTCCCCAAATATATATATTTAGGAATTTACATCACACGTGTTGCAAAACATTTATAAGACCAATTTTCTGCCTCTTTTAGTTTGTCTGAAAAAAGACTTTGCATGCTGGAATTACACTTTTATACCCCACAAATACACAACGGACGTGACATTCACACTTTCTGGTCCTTTTGAGCTCATTTTGCTGATGCGTGCTGTTTTCTGTGCCCCCTGTGATGAGGCTGATGTAAAGCTGATAGACAGATGGCCACGTTTGTTTTGTTGTTCCTGAAAACAAACAGATACATAGAATATTGAAAGACGTACAAGACAAGAAAACCATATTTGATATTTTTTGTGACACAGATGGAATTTGGCTGTCTCAAACCCCCAACCCTGAGCCACCACTGAGCTACCACTGCCCCTACAGACACCACTGCCCCTACAGGGGTTTATTGCTCCTCCCGTCCTGAGGAGTTGTCCCCACTGCCCCTACAGGGGTTTATCATCATTACCCCTGTAATCGTTATCGTAAATTTTTACTATTATTATGGGCTTCGAACCACCATTTGTTATCATAGCCACAATCATGCTGTTGCTGCACATTACACATGTTGCTCTGTTCAAAACTACCCATACCAGAATCTTTGTCTAGCTGTTCACTAAACCAGACTGTGAAACAGTCCCTGAAAATCTGGCTGCAGTTTGGAAGAGTCCTTTCACTAAGTGAATTATCTATATACAGCCTGATGATGAAAAACCACGTTCACTCCCTCTACCATTAATGAGGCCTTTTCATCTTGGAGAAAAAAAAGGAGTAAATGTCTTAAATCTGTTTATTGATAAAAGGTTTGAATCTTTTGAACTTAGAACTGAATTTAATCTTCAAGCTCATTTTTTTCAGGTATTTGCAGCTACGTAGTTTTGTGTCCACAAACTTCCTCGTCATTATTACATATGGTTCTGAACGTCAACCCACAGATAAAAAAATTTAATTGGCACCATATCTGTTACTGAACTCATTTCATATTAAACCCTTACAAGTATTAAAGCAGCAGTAGGTGGAGGATCCATCAGTCCATCAATATATTCACTGAATGGTGGTAAAATATAGTAGAGAACACTCCTCATCTACATGTTTAAAACACATTATAATTCAGTTTAAAATGGCTGGCAGAATTTGTTTAAAGCATAGTGTGAAGAGCTGGGAAAAGGACTAGCGCACTCGTCAGTAAGTGATCAGGGGGCCGAAAGTCTTTTTCTGAACTGTGCACAGAAGCGTGCAGCAGTGCTCCTTTAGGAAGAGAACAGAAAAGTACAACCGTGCCGAAGAGTCATGCTGCCACAATGCTGCCACAATGGAAGCCACTCTGCAACATCCAGGACACGGGCGCCTGGAAAACAGGAGACTGTGGCGTTACTCTTTGTGCTACGATACTTTTCAGGTGTTTTACAGAAGAATCTTTAACAGTGAGAACACCGCCCTGAGGAGTCGCCCTCGGTGCCGGAGCAGGTGAAGAGCAGAGGACCTCGAACCAGTTAGCAATTTTCCAGGCCACGCTGACACCCCCAGGCTCACAGATGCAGGAATGGTGATGACCCTCTGTGTCCGCTGCACCGGTGGTGCTGGAATTAAGACAGCCTAATTGAAGGAGTCACACGCAGCCTCCAGCCTCGTCTTCCATCTGGCGAGTTTGGACTGCCTCTACAACAGCAGCCGGATCAGCCGGTCAAGCTAGAGAGCTAGAAAGCTTGTTCCGCCATGGTCGCCATGTTCCTCGAGCAAACACAGACAGAAACGCAACAGACGGTCAGTAAGACAGAGTACTCTGGAAGGCTATTAATGAAAACACTAGCTGTCAAGCATTTTGCTTCAAAATCTGAGGTTTGGGTTGTGCATAGAACTGAACTGAATTGTGAAGTCTGCAGACAAGAGAAATCTGCTCAGAGTAGAAACAGAACCTGATGCACGAGCAAAAGCAGTACTAGTACATACTGACCTAGCTGGTCCTATAGATCCAGTGTCCAGAAGAGGGTTGTAGATACTGAGGCATTTACTGAGGATTACTCGGGTGTAGTCTGTGTACTTCCTAAAAAACTAAGGATGAAACCATAAAAAGCTACTGAGAGATAGTACACACTATCCAAAGAGAGAGAGGACAGCACCTCAGTACTCAGCTGATTCAGATACTGGAGATCAGACACTGACCAACACTGACTACTGCTACAGGGTCTGTAATAAACCACAGAGCTTTAAAGAGATTCAACAAAATCAACATTCTGGGTTGAGGCTATGAAAGAGGAGAGGACTTCTCTCATTGAAAATGACACATTTACTCTGACCCCTCTCCCAGAAGCTGAACATGCAGTGAGGGGAAGGTGGGCCTAAGATTAAAAACTGTAGATGGACCAGAAACGTAATCTTGATGAAAATGACTTCACACACTGAAATCAGGAGGATAATACTGATAATCTGGGTTGACGATCATTTACCAGTTTTACAAGAACTGTTTGTATTCTGCAAGACTAGGATACCAATCGAGTCTAAATTCTAATTCTGGTGACTCCACCAGACCACTTCCACACCAGTAACTGCAATAGCTAAACCTTGAGGAGTCGATGCATTCAGAATGAAACTGCGACAGCCTTCGGGAACTCTCACCAAGGACGTGGGGAACAAGGACGCCACAAACACAGAACCAAGCCCCCCATTAAAGAGTACAATAAACTTTATTACCTGAATGTGGTCAATGATCACAGTGGTGATGGTTGCAGTGTTTCAATATTCAAACAGCATGAAATCCTTGTTCACTGTAATTATGATGATTCACATTATGCAGTAGAGAGCATGAAGATCAAGGAGAAGATTGATAAACTGAACCTAAACTGTAACTGGATAGTGGTCATAACTTCATAGACAATGACCGCTTTAGAGGCTAGAGATTGTTTATTTAACAGCCCAAATTAAACAGGAGAACTGCCTGTACTCAGAAATATGGAAGATTTTGTATCAATTCTAATAAGATCTTTAAAGCAGATTTTCTGAAGCTCCAATTTCAAACCATGTGGAGGACAGAGACAGTGTCCACACTGCAGGGTCTGTCTGAGACACTATGAGGGACACTGATAAATTACTTCTTAAATCAAGCAGAGAAATCACAGAATAAATGATGATTAAATCCAGTAAATCATGTAAATCACTCACCTGCCCACTATCCAGCTCACTGACCTGAAGGACGGAGCCAGACCGGACCGGGTGGAGCTCATCTCTGCGGTGGAGGACCGGACACAGCCGAAAGCTCTCCCAGTTCTCTCCACAGTCCGCGTGGACGGACCTGTCCCGCAGCAGCAGTGGAGCGAGAGGAGCTGGGGGAGCGGCTCGCTCACTCGTCGGTAGGAGGGCAGGGGGAAGACGATGATCCTCTCGTCTGGGTTTTTCTGAAGCGGCAGGGCTCCTTCTGAACCTCCGCGTCGGGCGGAGAACAGCACCAAGGGAATCCGCCCGGCGACGTCCAGCACACGGGCAGCTGGAAAACAGGAGACCGTGGTTCCTCTTTGGGCTCCGAGGACCTCGAACCAGTCAGCAGAGGTGAAAACCGGCGGTGGTGGTGGAGGAGTCCCCGACTTTTCCAGGCCAGACTGACGCCCCCAGGCCCTCTCCGGTGCGGGAGAGGAGACGACGACCCTCCGTGAGACAGAGAGCTGTACAGCAGCACAGGGAGCAGAGAGCTCCAGGATCACAGCAGCTGTCTCAGAGGAAGGAGACAGAGCTGAGAGTAAAGGCTGTAAAGGAGGGCCGGTCGCTCGACGCTCTGTGAAGAATCACGACTCGAGCTTCTGAAGAAGAACCGAATCCAAACACGCGCTCAAACATACCGGAGATCACGTGTCGCCGGAAGTGACGCTTCCTTACGCAATCACGTTTCAAGGCGCGTCAGTTCCCCGGTCCCGCTGCAGACCCGAGCGCAACGAGCTAGCAGTGTGAAGCTAGCAACACTTGTCCAGAGTAGCGAACGAAATTCTGTCAAAATAAAAGTCCCTCCTAAACCTGAATAAAAATACTTTTGACTCTCTAAACTGAAAATGATAAACTAGTTTAAGAAAACAGAGTGTTTACAACTATTTAATACCTTATTAAAAGTAACTCAAATTAATAACTGTAAATAATAACAGATATAAAGGAGAAATTTAAAAAAATATTTTTCCTTTAGGTACTTTATTAATGTAATTTTAATCAGGAAACATAAATCTTTAATAAAAGGAAAATCTACAGCTTTACACACTGGCACCATGTTTATCCCATAATGACAAATTTAAAACAGAGTTTTAGAAATTTCTGCAAATTTTTTTTTTAAAAAATGAAAAACTAAAATGTTGCATTGACAGAAGTATTCAGACCCTTTACTTATTTAAAGCACCTCTGACAGTGATTACAGCCTCCAGTCTTCTTGGGTACGATGCCACAAGGTTTGCTCAGCTGGATTTGGGGATTTTCAGCCTTTCTTCTTTGCAGATCCTCTCCGTAAGGTTGGATGGGGACGTCAGTGGACAGCCATTCTCAGGGCTCTCCAGAGATTTTTATTAGGGTGTAAAGCAGGGCTCTGGTTGGCCACTCAGGAGCATTCACAGAGTCGTCTCTAAGCCATTCCTGTGTTGTCTTGAGTCACTGTCTTGTTGGAAGGTGAACCTTTGTCCCGTCGGAGGTCCTGAGTGCTCTGGATCAGGTTTTCATTAAGAATATATCTGTACTCCATTCAGCTTCCCCTCAACCCTGACCCAGTCTCCCTGTCCCAGACACTGAAAAATACCCCCACAGCATGAAGCTTCACTGAAAGAATGGTGTTGGGCAGGAGATGAGCAGGACCTGGTTTCCACCAGACATGACTCTTAGAACTGAGGCCAAAAAGTTCAATCTTGGTTGCATCAGACCAGAGAACCTTGTTTCTTATAGTCTGAGAGTCCTTTAGGGGCTCTCCTGTATCTGGCCACTGTGCCATAAAGCCCAGATTGGTGGAGAGCTGCAGTGATGGTTGAGCTTCTGGAAGTTTCTGTAAACAGGATCTTTTTGAACCAGAGTGACCCTTTTGGTTCTTGGTCACCTCTCTTACCAAGGCCCTTCTCCCCTGATTATTTAGTCTGGTGGGGAGGTCAGCTCTAGGAAGAGTGCTGGTTATTCCAAACCTCTTCATTTAAGAGGTGTGTGATAATTATTCAAGGTTATTAAACTTTAAATATATAATCTACTGAGAATGAGGCCGCAGTGTGGGAATTCACTTCATTTTACAGTATTGGACCCAAAAGAGGAAAAGACAGATACAGATCAGAATTCATTTGAAGGATTAACTAAAATATTTTTCTGTACACAAATAAAATATTCACCAAATAACTCATTACTTTTTTTCAGTCTTTCTTTAAACAAGGACAGAAATGTTCATGTTGAGCCTCCTCTCGTTGAGCTCTGGCAGCTTCCTCCCTCAGAAACTCCAGCACCTCTGCAGAGTCAGTACGCCTCCTCCTTTTGGCTGCTGGAGTTCCTGAGGGGGGACAGGAGGCACTCCTGCTGGTGGAGGGGACTGACTGGCTCACAGGGTCAGACTTGGCACAGGAGGGTGTGTCATCTTCCCCTTTGTAGTCATTATCATTATGTGGAACATGACATGCACCTTATATATTTTTTTAAGTTGTCAAGCTCAAGAGAACCCTTATTCTCCAGGCCTAAGTCTCTGTGAATTGTCCTGTAAACCAGGCACCCTGAGTCCGACATGAATAAAGATGCGGTTTATTTTTAGATTCCACATCACTCACAACAAGTCAGCTGTACAAGACTGTATAGATGTAATTTACCCATAGAGGAAGGTTTCATGTGTAAATATGAAAATATTTAAGTAGTAAAATGTAATTTCATTTAATGTAATAAAACAAATATTTCACCACATAAATATCATAATTATATAATCTGCCACGACATCATCACTACAACAGAACTCTGATACAGGTCTGAGATACAAGTGAGAAACCGAGACTGTATTAGTCTGAAAAGCATCAATGAGACACGATCACTTACAGATGAATATTTATAGCTGAAGTAATGATGTGATATAAAGACTAATGAAGCTGAACTCTATACTGGAACTGAGCTTAAATGATCTTTATTCAGTTAACAGAACCGCAAGTACTGTCTGTTCAGTTCAACTTTCTTAATGACCCTACTACTAACAAGTTGTTATTATTAAATAAACAAATAATATAATAATATAATTTATATTAATATATATCATATATATAATTCACAATTAACGCTGTTAAATAGACTGAATTGTCGTATACGTGCTGCTCTGTGCAGCAGCTGTGATTGGCTGGGCAGTACTAGGGGTGTGCTGAAAGCGAGTGTTGTGATTGGCTCAGTTCATCAGTAGTCAACATCATATCTAAAAGAGACCAGCAGATGTTCAGTCTACATGCACATTAAACAGGGGGATTATTACATGATCAAATATTAATAAACGTGACTATTTTATTTACGAGGAGAACAAAGCAGTTACACACTCAGATAAAATACATGCAGTTAAATGTAGATAAAATTACATTCAATGAACAGAAGAAACACAGGCAGACATCACTGTATGGAGCTCCTGTTTCAGTCTGGACGAAGCTTATGAACACAAGTGAATCAGGCGATGGAGGTGTAGTGTTTTATTAGAACAGCAGGTGGCGCAGTAGAGCTGAGAAGCTGAGAAGCACTTTGACCTCAAATGTGTTAAAAAGGCTGAAAGGGAGTTTTTACACTGTTTTTACACTGTAACCAGACACACACACACACACACACACACACACACACACACACTCTCCATATAAAATGCTAAAACTAACATTTTTAAGAAACTGCTTCACGACTAAACATGGGATCAGCATACAAACACCAAATGTTGCATCATGATAATTTATCTTCTAGAAAAGATACACTTATACAGATGATGATGATGATGAAGATGATGATGATGATGGTGATGATGGTGATGATAGTGATCGTGATGATGATGATGGTGATGATAGTGATAATGATGATGATGATGATGGTGATGATGGTGATGATGATGGTGGTGATGATGATGATGGTGAAGATAGTGATCGTGATGATGATGATGGTGATTATGGTGATAATGATGATGGTGATGATGATGGTGATGATGGTGATGATGATGGTGGTGATGATGGTGATGATGATGATGGCGATAATGATGGTGATGATGGTGATGATGGACTGCTCGGACTGCTTCCAGATGAAGAGTCTCCTCCTTGTTCGGACTCACAAAGTCTCTGAGCTTTCATTAGTGTCTGAAAGTGTAACAGAGAGACAGGACATCATGTCTTCTGTCCCTCCACAGTCCACAGTGTCTCCGTCCACAGCTGTGTCTAAAATGGAGAAGAGTTGGACCTACGAGTCTAAAGTAACCCTGTGAAGAAGAAAGGTGAACTGCAGGAAAGTCAAAGTCTGGACAACTGTGTAGAAGACGCTGGTAGATCTGCTGCCCCAGACTTTCCAGCCCCCCTCAAAGCCTTCAGCAGGAGAGCTGATGAGAGCCCCCCACCTTTACCTGAATCCCCCAACAGCTGGGAGTCATTTCTCCTCCACGATGAGACGCTGGATCTTTCTGAACCGCTCAGAGTTAAAGACGAACCCAGTGAACGAAGAACCACATTAGAGCTTAAAAACAGGCCTGAGAACAGCTGCTTTTAACTGATATTTGAACATATATGAGAGCATGAACCTACAGCGAATATTTTCAATATGAGGATTATCGTTAGGTGTGTGTCTGTGCTGCAGCTGGACGACTGTAGAAGCTAACCTGCTAGCGCTAGCTCCGTTAAGACCTGCTGGCCACAGGGAACAGGGGGGTGAGGATGTCTGTGGGTGGTCGGGTGGTCGGGTGGTGAAGTACGGAGTTCACTTAGAAACTTCTCTAAAACACTTTTAGTAACGTTTCTAAAAGAAAGGACTAACTTTTATTTATGGCTTCATCCGACAACACAGGCTTTCTGAGCTGAGCTGTTTGAGCTGCTGCTGCTGTGTGAAGATCAGCTGGAGTTAATAGCTGGTGCTGAGCTGCATTAGCCCTGTTTAACTCCACTTCACCTCCAGATTTCATTAGTTCTTATTAAAGTGGGAATAAACTCCATTTAAAACTTCCAGGCTCTCATTTTTAGCTTAAAACCGAAGTAAGGAGAGTTTTACAGTGTCTGAAAGGAGCTCTCCTCCTAAACTAAGTGGGTATCTAGTGAGAATGAAGCAGCTTCAGGAGCGGCTGTTTGTCTAGTTATTGATCAGGACAACATTTGCTCTCCTGCTCAGACCTGGATCTTTAGCTTTGGCAGCACAAGGGAAACATGAGTTTGTGGGTTTTATTCGGCACTGAAATGTATTAGCAGAGATGCTGAATTAACTGTAGCTGACTATATCATTTTATTTAGAAATATGTGTTTCAGACGCTGACTGGACTTGGGACAGACTGCTGTGCCACAACATGCCGGCAGAGCTGAAACAGTGAACAGTAAGTATTACTGCAGCCTCAGCTTCATGTAATGTTCAGATGTTTGTGCAGTTTTCCACCTTATAATGTTTCCTTAATCATTTGTGACTGCAAACCTTTTTAGGGAGAAAAAAAATGACACAATTGTCAATATTGTAAATAATGACACAATATGTAGTTTATCAGCCAAGATGTTTGTCCACATTTTGCATCTATAATTTAGTCTAATGATTCTAACAAATGTGACGTTAGACTTGTAGCTCCAGTGCTAAACTATGTCTTAAGTCTGGGGTAAGTGAATTTGTGTAGAATTAAGTATTTCTATTTTATTTTATTTTTAAATGCACCTTTTGTAAAGGGTCAGTGTCTGCTGCCACCTACCAGCAGAGGGCGACAGCGGTGAGGCACGGTTACCCAAGGGAACTCCAACTCCCAGAGATCCTAGAAGTCATCAGTGCCAACCAGACACACCTGGTCATCACAGCATTTAAGGCTGTGACAAACAGCCCTTCTCAGTCACACCTTTGTAGACGGGTGACCGGTACGGTACACGGAAGTGAAAGAAAGGAGTTTGAAAGGAGAAACAAGAAAAGTTGCAGAAATAGATAACAGGGTTGCAAAATGAAGTAGCTGAAGAGAGCTCAGCTCATAAGTAAAAGCGTTTGAGTAAAGCATTGAAGTTCCCTCTCCAGAAAGAGTGAGAGAGAGGGAGAGAGGGGTACATTTGTTTTTCTTCAGTTGTTTTAGTGCCAACTGTCCTAAGTCTGAACTACGCCATCTTGGCGTCTCCTTAGTTTGGTTTTCTGTTGCCAGGGATGCTGGTTCAAACCCAGCTGGGAGCAACTGTTCTCCCACAAGTACACAAAAGCACCTACAGTCACATCAACCACACATACATTAACCTTATATCACACGTTAAGGCCTGTCCTTACAGGCTTTCCTCTCTGCGTTTGGGTCCGCTCCCTGACCGCCCGTCCTGTTTTAATTGGTGGTTTGGATCAATATTTCTTAACAACAGAACCACAAATGGCATCCAGCACACAGTATCTGAAAAGATAGAGAAGCTGAATGGCTGAAGTGAACACTTTAGCAACTTTTGATCCGGCACCCCATATTCTAAATGAAGTTAATGAGGCTGTAACTGTGTAAACTAATGCCAGTATGAATCTAGATTTTCTGGACATAACCTTGAATTCTGATTCTAGTGTGCATCCAGAGTCTACAGACTATGGTTATTCTAAAAATGTGTAGTAGTCAGAGAAAATGTGTAGTAGACACAGATGCAGAACTTTTAAGCACAGATGGACCTGACCTTGCCTCAGACCTTGCAGAAAGGGCCACAAAGAATATGACAACTCAAAGCAGCGTTAATGAACTTTTAGGAATTCTTAGAGATCGTGGACACAATCTACCCACACACTCTGCTTTTAACCCTCTCAGATGTTTAGGTCAAATTAAAATGTGGAGGACAATGTGTTTATGGCCTAGAATCCTACATTTGCCTCAGACCAGGTCAGAGTTAATGCCTGACACATTCAGATAGCACAGTTGATTAAGTAGTGAATGTTGATAGGCTTATCATTTTTAAGTCTAGCAGCACAGTTTTGACCTATTTGAGTAAAATTCCACAACGTGGAACCATTTGTAGGTGCACTGTTCTGTGGACAGTCAAAGCCTCATCCACTAGTGGACTACCTCGATGACTTCCTAGAAGAGCTGGAGAAACTACAGAAAGACGGGTTTATCTTTCAGGGAAACGCCTACAATGGGCACGTCTAAGCATTTCCATGTGATGCTTCTGCTAGAGCTTTTTAAAAACTAAAACTTTTAAATGTACCAGACTTTGAATCAAAGAACAGATAAAGAGGTCGGTCAGTTTACATACAATGAGAACCACCAGTTTGACAAAAGCCCCCTTATTACAGCTGGAATACCTTGTCAGTGGTGTTGCATTAGGCTACATGCATTTAGTGTGTTTAGGTGTTGTGAAATGTGTGCTTCTGTTTTCAGAGAACCCAATACCTGGCGTTAGACAGAAAAATGAAATTTCTGACAAACTTGTGAGGTTTAATGGATCTATGCCAACTGAATTTGCCAGATAGCCTCATTCATTACCGGAAGTTAATCGGTGGAAAGCCACTGAATTCAGGCAGTGCGTTCTGTACACTGGACTCATGTAGTTAATTTGCTTTCTCTTTCTTTCTGCCTATGCTGTAGGAAGTGTCCCACATAAGACTTCAAAACCGGAGCCATTTCCAGTGTCTACAGCAAGTATGTTGATTATCTCTCTTTATACCAACCGGCCACTTAATGAATTACCTCTTGTCTCTACGTGCATTGTCCAGTTTATGATTGTGTATCATGTTCATATACCTAAAGCTGACAGTAGCCTAAATGGATCCAAATCTGAATCCCACTTGTGACAGATGTAAACAGACACTTACAACTATAATTGATATGTTTTGGAGATTCCCAAGTTTCAAAAAGAATCAAATCTCCCCTTTTCATGCCAGGTGATTGGAAGATGTTATGATTCAACCGAAATAATGTTTACAATGAGGAAGAAAAGTATGCAGAGTCGCTGATTGCCTGCTCTCCATTTATTTCTTATTGTTCCTCAATCAGTGGGTTAATAAACTGGAATGATTCGTTGGTTTGGGCCCCTGCCCTTTAAAGACTCCAAGATAAGGAGCACCTTGGCTGCAGCCGAGGTAAGGACCATAGTTAATGCACTGTATCCAGTTCCAGGTTTATATATGCAGGACATTGAACTGATTTTATCTCCAGATAAGAATCAGTTCTGTATCACAGTATTGAAACTGTCCCATATATCTGAATTAGAGCACGTTTCTAAAGAATAGGGGCTCTTACATGTCTTAGCAGTGTTTTTAGGATTAAGATCAAAACGTAGTCAAGATAAAATGAACCATTAATTCCAGCAAGACTACACAGGAGAAAGTGGTCCTTTAATCTCAGTCTTCCATTTACAGGGCTTCACGGTTAAGCTGACCACATCCAAACATCTCTGACCAAGTGGCTCTAAAGATTTTGGAAATGATGACAGAGTCCGATGAGGATTCTGATTTCCTGCTCCGGGAACTTGACATTCTAAGAGCAGTGAACCACCGTCACATTGTTCACATCCAGGAAATTTCAGTGTGTTGTGGACAGGTGTTCATTGTGATGGAGGCTGCTGCAACAGATCAGGGAGCTCCACTATATCCTCATCAACCGGGCTAAAACATGGTTCTTCCAGCTCCTTTGTGCCACGGTCTATCTGCACTAGCAGGACATTGTCCATTGAGACCTCACATGTGAATATGCGCTGCTGATGACCAGGTCAAACTGTCTGACTTTGGTTTTGGCTCTATACTCACGCTGCTCAAATTCTCGTGTTACTTTAATATCAGTGCAGCAATATTTTCATTTCTGCTCCAATACTTCTGCAGCATCCTGTTCAAAAAGTTGTTAATAAACTGTACAGTTAGCCATTGTTTTGTAGAAAAGTGTTTGTGTGCAGTGTGTAGAATACAGCCTAAATAAACCCTCATAGTTGGAAGGAGATGACGGGAGTAGGAAGAGAAGGGGCTGAGATTCAAACTGGAGAAAATTGTTTCCTCTTCATCATCACAACTCGTCCACAGAAAAGCACACAACTAATGAATGAATCAGGTTCTCGGTAATACACACATTACTGCTGAGCGGTGCTCTTCATTTCTACACTTCCTTTAGACTTTAGAAAACACCTCCTTAATGTTTCATCTTTTCCAAACAACTGTGAAGTTTCTATTATTCATATCATATTCAGGAAAAGAGCCTGAATGACCAGCTGACCTGCATTACTGATGTGTTCTGGACCTTTCTGTGTTTTTAACTTCTCTCTGTATCTTGATGTGAAACACTGAGTCTGAGCTCTGAGGAGAAAACTGATTAGTGCAGGTTTAAGTTTAGACCTGCTGCTCTCAGAACTGACCCACAGGCTGCGTCCAGAAACTATATATATATAAAAATACTATTTGAAATATATAGGGTGATTAATAAAGCTGAACTGAACAGACAGTACTTGCGGTTGTTAACTGAATAAAGATCATTTAAGCTCAGTTCCAGTAAATAAGCCAGGTGTAAAGAAGCAGGGGAGCGTGTCAGTTTATCTGAACTCTACATTTCTATGACTGCTTTACTGCTCATTGTATCAGATCAGTAATATTAGTGAATCTGTGCGTTTAGGACTTGTGTGGTGTTTCTCTATTTCCCGTGGTCTCTGGGAGCACTCAGTGATCTCACTCCTAAATCTTTAACACTCTTCCTGGGTGGGATCCTCTCAGGTCTCCTCCGCTGGAAGCCACTTCTTTCGTCTCCTCCGGTTTTTGGACAAGCGGCATGATGGAGCCACAAAACCAGTTTCCGGGTCACAGAGGAGAGGAGGAGGTTTGGGGTTTCTGGACGCAGCCCGAGGCTTTTTAACACATTTGAGGTCAAAGTGCTTCTCAGCTTCTCAGCTCTACTGCGCCACCTGCTGTTCTAATAAAACACTACACCTCCATCGCCTGATTCACTTGTGTTCATAAGCTTCGTCCAGACTGAAACAGGAGCTCCATACAGTGATGTCTGCCTGTGTTTCTTCTGTTCATTGAATGTAATTTTATCTACATTTAACTGCATGTATTTTATCTGAGTGAGTAACTGCTTTGTTCTCCTCGTAAATAAAATAGTCACGTTTATTAATATTTGATCATGTAAAAATCCCCCTGTTTAATGTGCATGTAGACTGAACATCTGCTGAACACAGAAATAAACAGAAACACTTCAGTGTTTTATTAGAGCTCATTTCACATCGTCTCCAGTTAAAAACCCTCCAATACGGAGGAGCTTTATCAAGCACTTTTATTCTCTTTAGTCGGTTTGGAAACAACACCTGACCTTCAGAGAGAAACTGCTTCATGTTTTGTCTTTTTAAATTAAAGTCCAGCAGATTCACACATTTTCTAGATTTCTATTTCATTTCGGTTCATATTTCAGTTGATATTCAGCTCGTTGCGCTCGGCTCTGCAGCGGGAAACTGACGCGCCTTGAAACGTGACTGCGTTCAGTGACGTAACGAAGCCGCGCTTCGGGCGATCACGTGATCTCCGGTATTTTGAGCGAGACTCTGAACCGCTGTTTGGATTCGGTTCTTCTTTAGAAGCTCGAGTCGTGATTCGACACAGAGCGTCGAGCGACCGGCCCTCCTTTATAGTCTTTACTCTCAGCTCTGTCTCCTTCCTCTGAGACAGCTGCTGAGATCCTGGAGCTCTCTGCTCCCTGTGCTGCTGTACAGCTCTCTGTCTCACAGAGGGTCGTTTGCGTTTCTGGATTTTCGGGGGCGTAGAGGTGGGCTTCACCCGAGCCGCCTGGGGTCTGTCGTTCTCTCCGGGAACATCACGAAGGTGGTACGATACGACTGACTGGCTCTACCCAGTCATACCACTCGGGTAGGTGGAGTAGAGACTGGGCAGGTGAGAGTTTTTACTCCATTTAAACCATAATTCTGTTCTTTATTGCTTGGTGTGGAAATAGTAAAGTACCAGTATCACCATCATATAGCTGATCAGATAAACCCTGCAGTGCTGAGACTGTGTCTGTCCCTCGTGTAGTCCGCCATCGTAGTGTCCGATCTCTAGACCCTAAAGCAGTCAGTCAATGAAATCATTACTGAAAACCTCCTCAGTTCACTGTGTCTTTGTGAAACGGGGGTTAAACCTAATGAATCATTGCTTTGAATGAATCGACTCCCCCAGGCTTGAACTACTGCAGTTCTCCTCGCAGGTCTGCTCATAGCAGCAGCGTAGCCTCAGTCTCTGATCCAGTTCTGGACATAAACCCAAATCTCAGGTTATGCAGCGAAATCGTCTGAAGTGTTTAGTCTGAAAGTGGCAGACTCTTCCCCAGCTTCTAAAAAGCAGCTCTATTTACTGCTTATTCCAGTCCATCGTCCTCCTGGAGCTTATGCAGATTTTCTGAGTGAATTTACTGACTTCTTATCAGAGGTAGCTTTCTCTACTGATGAGGCTTTAAATGTTGGAGATTTCAATATTCACTTGGAGAAGATTCAGGACCCATTAGAACTGGGTTTAATCAATCTTAGATGTCTTGGGATTCATTCAAAATGTTTTAGGTCCAACTCATAGATGCAACCATACACACCTAGTTCTGACCCTGGGTATAGAAACCTCAGCATTTCTCAGCCTGACTCCATCTCTGACCACTACCTAATCATGTAGTCTTAAACCAGGATATCCCCCTGCAGCCTCGCTTTATGAGCAAGCGTACCATAACAACCTCTACAGCTAGTGTATTTATTAATAACCCTCCAGATTTAACCATCTCCTGCCCATCTCCTCCTCTAGACCCTGAGCATGAAACAGGTGATCTGCTGTCTGTACTCCGCTCTAATCTTGACCATGTTGCTCCAATTAAGAAAAGGTTAGTGTCTTGGTATGATGACCATACGCTTACTCTAGAACAGAGAACTTGTATTTACTCTTTATAAGCTGCTGCTGGGCTAAATAATCCGTAAACATGCCATTGACTTGACCTTGCTATGCTGATGACACCCAGATATACTTATCTGCCTTAATAAAATAACAGATTGTCTGAAAGACATAGAGAGGTCTTACTTATTGATCCAAAAATGCAAATATTGCTGTAGATTTAGATGGATTCTCAGTCAAACCCAGCAGCTCTGTAAAAAACCTAGGAGCTGTTTCTGACTCTGTCCTCTTGTTTGATGCACACATCTGTTACATAGTTAAAACTGCCTTCTTCCACCTACGTAATATTGCTAAACTGCGTAATGTACTCTCCTTACATGACGCAGAGAAGCAGGTGCCTGCATTCATAACTTCTAGATTGGATGACTGTAATGCTCTTCTGGTTGGAAGTTCATGTAAATCATTAAAAAGCTCCAACTAGTTCAGAATGCAGCTGCTAGAGAGCTCACTAGGGCTCGGAAACTTGACCATATTAGTCCCATTCTCTCGTCCCTGCACTGGTTACCAGTCATATTCTGCACTGATTATAAAATACTCCTTCTGACTTAAGTCACTAAATGGTTCTTGGGAAACTTCTTAAACCTACAACCAGTCACGTTCACTTCGTTCGCAGGGTGCTGGCCTTCTGTCAGTTCCTCGCTTCAGGAGAATCAACGCTGGATGAAGAGCTTTCTCTTATCAGGCTCCTCAACTCTGGAGTAGACTTCCTGTTGCTGTTCGGGACTCAGACACACTCTCTGTGTTTAAATCCAGAGTAAAAACTTCCCTTTAAGCTCAAGCCTTTAGAGAATCCATCAGTGCACTGTACTGTTCTCCTTGCTGATGTAGCTTGTATGAACACTAACAGGTTTGGACTGTTCTGCTCTCTGTTCACAGGTTCCTGATCAGTTCTGCAGTCTCTCTAATCTACTTCCTTTACAGGCCGGACATCAGTCTGATCTGACCTCTCCTAAACGCATCATCATCTTCTCCTTTCTTTTCTCTCCTCTATGTGCTGAGCTGCCCCCTGCTGTCAGCTGCTGCTGATACAAGTCCATTTATTGGATCCTATCACACTATATTACCCCCCACCCCCCTCCTGTAACATTTTCCTGCTCTCCTCCTGACCCTCTTGTGTTTTTCCCTCCTTTCTGTTTTCTCTTTCACATGTACTGAGATGCCCGGCTCCAACTGTTCCATCCTGGTACCGCCTGACCTGACCTGGCTCTCCACTACCTTCCTGCCCGCTGTCCTGCTCTGGGGCCTCGCATTGATTCATCCTCACCTCCCTGCATGACTCTGCTTCTGACTGTTTACCTGCATGAACTTTATCACTCTCACTCACATTCTCATTTTGTTTGGCTTCACGCCACATTTACCTTTTTCTTAATCCAGTTTTGTTTTATTGTTTTTATTCCTGTTTTGATTTTTGTTATGATCTGGTGTCGACCTGAGGAGGATGGGTTCATCTTAAGATTTCTTGCTCAAAAGAGGCTCTGACACATATCTTTTGTAAGAGGCTCTGGATAAGAGCGTCTGCTAAATGCCTTAAATGTAAATCTCTGTAAAGCTGTTTGTGACTACATTTGTTGTAAAAGCTCTATTTAAATAAAATTGAATTGAATTATCTGGCTGTGTGTATTTAGGGGACTCATATTGAGGCCATTGACGGGGAAGATTCCGGATTGACTACAAGAACCAAACCATCATCCTGCTTCCTCCACTGGATCCAGAGAGCATTGAGCTGCTTAGATTAGCTGTACGACTAACGTCCTCATCAGAGAGCTTTGGCCATGATATCTTTGGTGTGTTTCTGTTATGTAC